>NC_062564.1:24022031-24647031 GCF_022837055.1 Prionailurus viverrinus
TTTTTCAGACACAGTATTATACGTAATGCTTGGAATATAACTTTTTAAAAATAAATTACAATAGTAACATTTTTTCTAATACAACTCTAGTCATCCACCTGGCTATGCCATACTGATCACCATCATTAGACTTTGAGAGGTACTGTACTTCAAAGCGAAAAGCTTTGCTTTGCCTAACAACAAACACATCACTTTGCATTTATGAGGACTCAACAAGATTTTGTTGTCTGTGAAAAATTAAATGAAAACAACCCTGTGGTCAGTTTTACTATTTCACGTTTGGTTGGCTGAGGGAGATTTAAGTTCTCCTTTTGGAATACTTGTGTTTGCTAGTGTACAGAACGGACAGCCATGTGACTCCTTTGCTTTTTTTTTTTTTTTTTTCCTTTTCCTCTTGCATTGAATTCTAGTTTCTGGCAGTAAACATTTTAATTAACCTTTAAATATCAATTATCAAGAAAAATATGCACTTCTTTGCTAACTATTGAGATTTGAGCTAAAAGGTTTGTGAGTTCGAACCCCGCATCAGGTCCTGCTCAGAGCTTGGATCCTGCTTCTGATTCTGTCTGTCTGTCTGTCTGTCTGTCTGTCTGTCTCTCTCTCTCTCTCTCTCTCTCTCTCTCTCTCTCGGCCCCTCCCCCACTCGCACTCTGTCTCTCATTGTCTCTCAATAAATAAATAACTAAATGTTAAAAGTTCTTGTTTGTTTGTTTGTTTGTTTTGCCTTGGTTCCCTGTCCATTCTCTTAACAGTCATGAATATTGCAACCTTTGGAGGGATATAAAATGCATAATACAGGAATCAGAATGCATTATAGTATAGTGGTCCACAATAAAAATACGAAAAAATAGCCAGGAGACTGGGAATTAAGTCATCATTTTCAGAACTTCAAAGGTAAAACAAAATTAGATATTTTAAAGTTTTATTTCTTCAAAAATGTTGTTGAATATTTGTGATGCCACAGTCATGGTTTTAAGATGAATAATGCTAGTCTAAATGCAAATACAAGCACTCTTTGAGGTTTTTGTATTTGAATGGGGAAAACAACTGTATAAACCAAAGAATGTTTGATTTCCTTTTGAAATGTACATTAAATGCTTACGTTAAATATTCCTAACATTTTTCTTGTTATCATAACTAAAACTAATGTTTACTGGTAGAAATTATCTCAAGTCAGGAGATCACTTAAGTTTTGACCTTTTAAAAACACTTTCATATTTATTATGTGACCTTTAAGTGTCCTCACATTATAACTCAAGTGGGTGAGAATTTTTCTATTTTCTGTAGCCCAGAGTGGTGGACAGAACCTGTGCTCAAGATTTGTGCGAATTTAGTTATTAGTTTAACTCTTATAATTTGCTTGCCAAATGACTTTGAGTAAATTCTCTCACCTCATTAATCTGTTTCTTTATGTAAAAGTGAGTAATCAGTTATAATGATCATGCAACAAATATTGTACATGAAATTGCCTAACCCGATCTCTACACAGAATGTGTTTAATAACTTTTTACCTGTCTGCCTCTTTCTTTTCTTTTTTTTTTTATGTATTATGGAATTCTATATTCTAGACACTGTTCTAGATACTGTGGAAAAAAAGAAATTTGGCATGGTGTTGGCTCTAAAGAGCCATAACTTTTATTTTTACTTTTCCTATCTTTCCTTACAATCATTTTACTTCATAACCTAATGTTTTGCAATTATCCTGTTTCCATATATCACGATTTCTCACCTGTCCTCCTATTCCCTTTCCCCATATTAATGGTCATAGTACATTAATCACATCTGTGTAGTCACTAGCTTAAATTCCTCCAGTATTTTCCTTTACACATGTATTATTTTTATCAAAAGATTTAAACTTATTGCCTAAAATAGAAGTTCTTCAAGATTTAACCCAAATCCACATCATGAATATAAATGCATACTAATTTTCAGCCCACTTCCCACATACCGGTAACTTGCTTATTCCAGCTTCCTTGACTTTCACTTGTTGTCTGGGCTTTGGGCCTCCTGCAGATCGCATTTCATCCCCTCCTGAAAGTCAAATCCCACAGTCAAGTCCCATGTGAATTTCAATGCTTGTTTCTAACCTATCTCCTTCTCCAAATCTAACACCTGATGGTTCTTCCCACATCTGCCACATAAATGTATGTTCTCTGTGGTCCACACTTGGACTGTATCTGCACCTCATATTAAAATTTAAATATTCAAATAAGTTGTGAACTCCTTAAAATAAAGAATAGGTTCAGAAAAACAACAACAACAACAAAAACAAAAATAAATACATTGTTGTATTTAATCCCCTGCCTGTTACAGAAATAATTTAGGAAATTTTACATGTATACATACTTCAAAATAGAAAAATAAAATTTTTAAAAGGAAAAAAAAGTCCTAAATAAATTAAACTACATTATTTAATTGATATAGGTTATATTTTATAATTATTTTGGCTTGAAAATTATTATGTAATTACTTTGCATATAAATTATTTTGGAAAGAAAGCTAGAGAATTTGGAGATGGTAGCTGAATATAGATGATAGGCATGCTTAGTGATGAATATTTGAAATTTTTCCTCTCTGAAAAATATTAAGGACAAATTATTCACAAAAGGTTTTTCATGACTTTCAGGAAAGTTTTATCTGAAATGATAGACCTCAAAATATATGATTTTATATTATTCTATATGTATATGTTTGTGTATATGTAAATATATATACACTACTTTTCTAAGAAGATATGAAAAGCAAGATCTGATTAATTGAAGGTTTTTTTTGAAGTAGTCTAGCTTTGCTTTTTGTTCACTTATTTCCCTTTGTTTTTTAGGATCTTCAGCCCTTTTCTGAGTGCCCTGGTATAATTGACTGGTTGGAGAATTGTAGGACATGTTTTGCTTTTTGTCTTTAATAAAGAATGGTAACTCATGGTGCAGCTATTAGGACTGTGAAGTTACATTACTCAGAACTGAGTGATTCTGTTTTGTCTCTGGAAAAACTAGTGTCGTTCACTCTGTGTTTTTATCCATGAGGCTGTTGCCTCATGCTGTGGGCATTGGAAGTTTATTATGTACTTGGATTCTAATATATTCAGTCAGCAGTGCACACTGAGTACTTTAAAAAAATTAGTAACAAATGTATGAAATAACTCATTTTGTGGCCTTGAAATGTTACTGTTGTAGAGGAGAGTGTTTCACAGAGTATGTGTACTGGTATGGTACAGTGGATATGATTCTCAAGAAAGGAATTGACTTTTTAAAGTACAGTGTTAACGTTCAATTTACTGCATCTTCTAAAAAGAGAAAGGGTGGGGGTGCCTGGATGGCTGAGTCCGTTTAGTGTCCAACTCTTGATTTCAGCTCAGGTTCAGCTCAGATTCATGAGATTGAGGCCAGCGTCGGGCTCCACGCTGGCAGCAGGGAAGCCTGCTTGGGGTTCTCGCTTTCTCCCTCTCTCTCTGCCCCCGTCCATTTGTACACACTCTGTCTTTCTCAAAATAAATAAATAAACAGTTTTAAATAAGAGAAAGGGTGCTAAAAATGAGTATATTGTGCTGGAGTGAGTCCTTCTGCAATCACTGCCTTTCTTCCCCAAAGCCTAGGAGATCTCTTGCATCCATCTCCCCCAGCAACTACTATAGATCGATCAGAATGGACACATGTGGGGTAACCAATTCACCATTCCCGCATTAAACATCTCTTACAGCTTTTTTAAGCCCATTTTTTGTGAACACTGAAGATAATTATTTATCAAGGAATTTCTCCACAATTTTTAAACTTTGAATTATTTTATTATAATCCATTTAGTGATCAATGTAACTCTGCTTTCTGAGAAATCACCTTGCAATACCTGTTTTTTTTTTTTCTGTGTAAATATGATCATATTTCATGCCACTCTCTTCTGGCCTGCCAAGTTTCTGTGGATAGATCTGCTGTTAACATTATTTGTCTGCCCTTGTAGGTTAGGGATTTCTTTCCCCTTGATGCTCTGGGATTCTTTCCTTATCTCGGAGTTTTGCAAATTTTACTAAGATATGTGTTGGTGTTGGCCTGCTTTTGTTGATTTTGATGCGAGTTCTCTGTGCCTCCTGGATTTGGATGTCTGTTTCCTTCCCCAGATTAGGGAAATTTAATCTTCTTTCTACTGCCATTTATTTGTCAGTTTATTTGTATATTTATTAATTTATACTACCATTATCCTCTAAATATTTCTTCAGATAATCATCATAAAATGATTTTAATATACTGAGTAGGCTTGCAATTTCTTATTTCTAGATTAATTTTTAGTGTCGTTCTCTTGTAAAGACCCTTCCATTAACTTTTTTAAACTTCAAAATTGGTTGTCTTGAAACTTGTTCAGGTAAGTGAAAATTTATAATTGAAATTAGCCTTTAATTCTAAGACCTGTTCTGGTATTGGTATTCGAAAGCATTCTGATAGATGAGATAAGCTTTCTGTTTTTGACAGTTATTGCCCTGGATAGTCTTTTCATAAAGTTTATTCATTTTGCTCTTTGACTGCTCCTGCCTTTGTTTTCCACACTTTGCTGAACGTTGTGCATTTGTGATTTCTTATGAGGCCTGTTCTTCTCCAGGATCTTTGCTTCATACTGTCTTTGTGTTGGGTATTAGTGAAACAGGCTATGTGTGAGTAAATCTTCTTCCAAACAGACCTGCATTGCTTCAGAACCATTCATGGTTAACTGTACCTTAAATAACTTCACAACCACAGCACTCAATGGAACAAAAATACTCGTATTAAACCAGGTCACTGTCTGTCATACATAAAGTCTGCTTAGATTCAGGGAAACTTGTAAGAATTTTTAAGCCATTTATCTACCTAGATGCAGAACTGTGTCTGAACTACACATGTAGAAAGGAAACCATAACAAAATTCTTGTGCCTACAGTATAAAAATCCATGTATTTACTATATTACCCTCTTCTACTCTCTCATCACTCCCTAAATTTCAACTAATTTCCTTTGTCCAGAATCCTCATTAATCGAACTACCTCAGAAACAGCATATTGAGGCATTTGAATAAAACTGAATATATAGGATATGAAGGAAGTAAATAAGTGTTTGGTAGAAATCCACTTTCGTAGTAAACTGCATATTCTCATAGTGCTCTATTTGATGTGATTTTCCCTAAGTTTCACTAACTTTAATAAAGTTAAAAAGCTGTGAAATACTTCAGTTTATACCCAGTGCAAGAGTCTCATACTATGCCTTTTTTAAAAAAAAATGTGCCAGACATAATGCCTGATAGAGTTTTAAGGTTGTAGGGTGTGCAACATTGGCTCAGCGTGGAGTAGGAAAACAAGAATGAGGGGTGCCCTGGTGGCTCAGTTGGTTCAGCATCCGACTTTGGCTCAGGTCATGATTTCAAGGCTCATGAGTTTGAGCCCCGTATCTTGCTCAGTGGGGGCCACTCAGAGCCTGGGGCCTGCTTAAGATTCTGTGTCTACCTCTCTGTCTCTCTGTCTCTATCTCTCTCTGCCCCTCCCCAAGTCATGCTGTCTCTCTCTTTCTCTCTCTCTCAAAAATAAATAAACATTAATTTTTTTAAAAAAAGGAAAAGACAAATGAGAACATGCATTTTTGATAATTTAATGCATGTACCATCCAATTTTTTATTTTTTAAATGCCTAAACATATTTATACACATTTACTCTTTTGTATTTTGATGGGGGTGGTTCATTTAAGTAAAGCATTCTATATTTGAGATGACTTTGGTAGCATTGGTTATTGACATTTTAGCTAATAGCATATAAATAAAAGATGATGAGTTGGCCCCGTTTCTTAAATACTTCCCTTCCTCTTCCCATTGCTGGGGAACAAACCAAAATTAATTATTTAAATGTCTTCTGTGACCTTGCTATGTGTAAATAATGATATTGCTAGAGGTGGGAATAAAGGCAAAGATCACTTAATTGTTGGTATTAAATCTAGAAAACTTTTTCAAAATGTGAAGAATGTATCCTTTCTATATCATAAAGCAAGTGGTAGAATAAGAAAAAAGTTCATGCGAAAATGTTCAATAAAAGTTAATTTAACAGCAATACATTCACAAATGGAATATTATTTAGTAAGGATTAAGTTTTGCATATTCTATTTGAATACAAAGTCTTAATAAATATGCTAGACCCTTATAAACCCTATTTGTTTCTTTTATGGGCTAATGAATCAAAATTTTATTCAATTTATTCATGAATCTCTTTGAAGAAATTTGCCAAAGTTAGAATCATCTACCTCCTTATTCATTGCTGAATTTACTAAAATGGACCTCCTATGTCTCCAAGAATTCATCAACCATTTTAACACTTCTACATATTAATTTTAACTCTCACTAAATTATATTCACTCTCTCTGGGTCTCCCAAACTGTTTTTGAGTGAAGTAATAATATACAGTTATCGTTGCATTGAAATTTTGGAAGAATAATTCTCTTTTGTTCTTTAGTCACATGGCTAGAGAAAACGTGATACTACATTTTAGGTAAGGCCCAAACTCGAGGGGTCACAGGCAAAGGGATGAGGCAGAGGAGTAGAGAGCAGGCTCTATGGCTGGCTGGTCTGCTGGTAACTGGTGGGCACCAGAGTACCCCTCTCTCTCCCTAGGGTGGGTGCCAGAGGTCTCCGTGTGGCTGGGGAAAGGGTTCTCACAGGTGGTGACTCAGTGGAACTTCATGCCTAGCTGTTACTTACTGACTATAAATTAGTTTTATTTGTCATCAGTCCTGTACCATTTCTCTGTTACCAAATCTACACTTATTTTTCAAAAATGTATATTGTTTCTCCCATTGCCACTCAAATTCAATACAACAGGTAGCAGTGTTGAAAGTGTAGTATTGGTAAACCAATACCAAAGAAACGTATGCAAGGAAACGTATGAAACTCTGTCATAATTTTCCAGTCCCCTTATGTGCTGCATAGTTTACTGTACTATAGTGCATATCAAGATCATTCTGCTGAAAATAGAAACAGAAGGGTAAAAATACCTAACTCATAGAAACAGAGAGTAGAAAGATGTTTGCTAGGAGCTGAGAGTGGGTGATATAGTAAAAGGGTACAAATTTTTAGCTATAAGATGAATAAGATCTGAGGACCTAATGTAAAAACATGGTGAGTACAGTTGATTACGCTATGTCGTATAGTTGAAATTTGCAAGAGCATAGTATTTAAATGTTCTTACTGAAAAAGAATATGCACATACATACACCGCACACACATGAGATGATATGGCTGTGTGAATGTGTAATTAACTAGATGGGAGAAAGTCCTTTCACAGTGTGTATGTATATCGAATCACTAGGATGAACAATGAATATTTTACAATTTTATATGTCAAGTATACCTCAGTGAAGTTGGGATTTCTTTTAATCATACTTTTTAAATGCATTTTCTCACTTATTCACTGAGTTTTTTTAAATATTTACATGGGTCAGGCACAGTTTGGTCCTGGAAATAAATAAGTGAATACAATGTGATCATTCAATAAAACATAGCCTATTTGACTATACAGGATATGTAGAATTTTACCCAGTTCGTGAAATTCAGAAAACCATTTTGTATTATTTTATTGTAGGCAGATTGGAAGGTTGAATGTTGAACATTATTTCAATTTATTATTGAGAATGTTATGTTTATTTCTTAATGTGCATACAGTAGTTGTGGAATTAATGATATTAAAGGTCGGGTCAAGAAAAAAATGAAAAAGAATTATATATCCAGTCCTTATTTAAATATTTCTTTTGGCAATTGGAAATCTTTTTTTTTAATGTTTATTTATTTTTGAAAGGGAGAGAATGAGACAGAGTGTGAGTGGGGGAGGATCAGAGAGAGGGAGAACAGAATCTGAAGCAGGCTCCAGGCTCTGAGCTGTCAGCACAGAGCTTGACGTGGGGCTCGAACTCATGGATCCCGAGATCATGACCTGAGCCAAAGTCGGATGCCCACCCGACTGAGCCACTCAGGTGCCCCAGCAATTGGAAATCTTAAGAAATCAATATACCATTTCAATTTGAAACTTCATTTTTTAAGTATTACTTGAGATTTTTAATATGGTTAAATCTGAAGTATGTTAATCCTTGCTACTTAAGTTTCATGGGGTGCTTTTATGGTGATGTGTCTTTAAATGAATTCTCTCCTGGGTAATCTAATGAGGATGGATGATTCATCATGTCTCACCCTTCACCCTCCTTCTTACATTGAGAGGACTGTATTGCTGTCTTATTTGTATCAGCAAACTCAAAAGCTGAGAGAAAGATGGATGATGTGTTGAACCGCCACCATGCTCGTGGTGTGTGCATCTGCTCATGTTTCGGACCCAAAACTTCTTCCACTGAAGTTGGATGGTTCTGTCTGAGGAAACTGCACTGATCTGTGTCCTATTGCTCTATAAATTTGTTAAACAAACAAACAAACAAAGAAGATTGTAAAGCACGGGTGCATGAAAGCATGCCTATGGTTTTAAACAAGAGTGTTCAGCTCACTGCTTCCAGCAGACCGTCTGCTGGAGTGCATCTCAGAGACAATTAAGTTCCTAAGGAAAATTTAGTTCAGGTTCAGTTTTGCCACTTTTTATATGTGCAGGTGAATAATGAACATTCCATTCCTAAAAATTACCTCAGCCACCTTATCCTTAAATGTTAGTTCTCGTCCTCTCGTTACGCAACACAGCTTTCCTTGTACGCTACCTGGGTCTTCCCAGCTCTTGTCTTGATTACGAATTTCAGTCTTCTTCTCCTTTCAGATTTTTTCTCTCATCCTGTTTTTCACTTTTTATTTGCCTAATACATTTTCAACATACGGCTACGTATGGCTTAAAACAACCCCTAGGCAGATTGTCATCCATCTTGTCTAATGGGAAATTTTCTGGAGCACACATCTTATGTCCAAGTTCACACATGCAGAAGGGGGAGGTTATAAGTGTCCTGAAATAGGCTTAGATGCTTCTTTGAAAGGTTTTTATATTTCTGCTGATGATGCATGTGAACATAACTTGTGTGTTTGTATGAATATGTCTATATGTATATGTTGGTGGGGTATTGTTTGTTTTTGTCATTTAACATTATATTTTTTTTGTGGTTCCTGAAAGTTAATACGTGTAGATCAATTCATTTTAATTGCTTTGTTGTTCTGTTTTTAAATATATTGATTTTATATATACATTTCTGTCTTAATGGGCATTTATGAAATTTTTAAAAATATCTAGTGTAACAGGAGCACCTGTGAAAATTTTTTATTCTTTCTAAGTTCTGGGGTTTCTGTAGCAGGTATAAGGGAAATTCTGGGATAACGAGCATGCACATCTTCAGTTGAACAGATACTTTTTAAATTCCAAAGTGAGGTACCAGTTCATACCCCCCACTAGCAGTTTTTGAGAATGCCTGTTTTTGAGAGTTATAAGAAAACCATTTTTTCCACACACTTGATGTTCTCAGTAACTTCAAGTGAACCGCACCTCTGGGTCCATTTCTGGAATTTCTATTCTATTTCAGTGGTCTGGTTTTCTTTCCTTGAATTGGCCCTACCCAAGTTGAATATAGCTTTATAATGAATACCGGTATCTGGTAAGGTAACCACTGCTTTTACTCGTTCACAAAATTTTATTTCTACCCTTCACTCATTAATATGATTTTATTTCCACTTGAGGCATAAAATAAGTTTAATGAAAATAAGAAAAACGAGTCAGTGTCCTGATAAGGCTGCTATCATACTCTGAGAAAACAAAGTTATTTTTTATAAATATAACTGCAGAGTCTCCTCTTCTATTTTTAAATATCTTATCTATTTTCATTTGTCATGTTTTTGCTATGTTGGCTGTTAAGTTACTTTCATATTTTTCTCTGCTGCTCAAGATTCCTCAGAGGCACTTTATAGGTTTTGCATTCTTGCTCCCTTGCCTTTTCTTTGCCTGAAATGCCACCATCCTGGCCTATTCTTCATTTCTTAAAAGCTTAAAGGTTACAGAAAGCCCTCATCAAATGCTTCTGCAAAGCCACCCGAGATGCTATTAGAGAGTGACATTCCCTCCATCAAATTCCTGGAGCATCTTTTACCCAGATGGAACATACCACAAGTTCTTGGACTGTTCCTGTTGGACCCGGAGCTCCCTGGAGCTTCAAAAACTAAGTGCCTCCCCCACCGTCCCCTCCAGTGCATGCATGGATCCTCTGGTAAATTGCCTTGCAGGCATCCGGTGTCTGCTCTCTTCTTCCAGTTCAAGGGAATTCACCTTTGCAGAGTTAGCCCAGTTAATTTGCAGAGAACCGAGTGAGACACTTCTTTTCTAAAAAAAGGGTTGTGTTTTCTAAACATTAGTGTTTAGAAACTAATGGTGTCTTCTAAACATTAGCCACTTCTTAAAGCTTCATGATTTTTCCCTGTATTCATATACTACGTATGCTGTGTGTTGAATATTATGTTTTAAATTGACTCCCTGTCTCTACTTAGGCCTCTTTTTAAAGAAAGATTTAAACTGATGCAGTAGGTTGGAAACCAGTCTCGCCTGCCGAAAGATAACAGGAAAGATATGGCCATTTTCTCCTGCCAGAAGTTGACAGAAAAGGTGAACATAGTAGCAAGAACAACAAAAAACACAGTTATTACATCCCAACTAGAGAGACACTGTTTAGCTGAAAACATCTCTAATTCCCTTTTTTTTTTCTTTTTTGGAAGGGCGGCTAGAAATTAGTTAACATGCCTGCTAGCATAAAGAAGACTTTCTGATGCACTAAGAAAGCTTGGAAACAAATATAAGCAAGAATAGATTTCTGTTTATGTGAATCAAAGATGTTTCATGGCATATTTCTTTACTATCTGAAATTACACTTGCCATTCAAGACAGTAGTAAATCTCACATTAGGAGAAGCACATTCATTTACTTTATTCGTTTATGGGTGCTAAAGACAGTGTGGTGTATATTTAAAGTATTTAAAATGTTTTGCATGTAATAGGTATTTAGTAAATATTTGCTGGGGAAGTAGCGTGATGTAGTTAAGGAAATAAAAACAGCAACAAAAAGCTCCCATATTAATCCATAAACCTGAATCCAAAAATCAATGTTTTACTCATTTGCGAGACTTCGAGTATGTTGACTTTTTGGTGCTTCAGATTATTAATTACTAAAATGGGACTTGTAAGATTGACTTTGATTGAGTTAACTGCATTCATGAATGAACAGGGTAACATATGGAAGGGCTGACTCAGTGCTTGGCCCATAGGCAGCGTAGGGTGTGAGAAATGAGTGAGTGAGAAATGAGTGAGAAGGGTGTGAGAAAATGAGTTTAGGGTTCAGAAGATGCTTATATTTCTTACCCTTAGCAACTCTTGCTCCTAATAGCGCTTGGGGAAATTTCCTAACCTTTCTGGGCCTCATTTTCCTTATCTTATAAAAAAGGATAATAATAACAGCTTTGTTTTCTGGGTTGCAGTTAGGATTAAGTGAATTAACTGGGCACTTGTGTCTGGCATAGGATAATCTATGCTGTTGTTTGCTGTTAGCATTATTATTAATTTCCTTTCTTCCCCTTGAATGAAGGATCATACAACGTTTAAACATGCAGTCCTTTTTTTTTTAACAGAAAAGGAATCTTTTTCATTTTGTTACAGAAAGTAATTTGGGCAAGTATGAAAAAAATAAATTGCTTCATTTTGCTCCCCATTTTTAGATTAAATAGAAGCACTTAGCCTTTTAGTTTAGGAATATATCCAAATGTAAACGGGGCATAAACGTATCTGGTAGGGAGCACTAAGGTCCTGTGAAAATGCAAAATTCTGCAGATGGCACTAGAACATGCATTAATTTTACCTTAGTGCCGTACCATAGAAGTAATATAGTGAATAAGTACTTTGTAGTTTATCATTAAATCTGTATAATGTTTCAAATGAATTTTGACATGCTGATTTTCACTCATTCAA
Source organism: Prionailurus viverrinus (assembly GCF_022837055.1). Classification (NCBI taxonomy): domain Eukaryota; kingdom Metazoa; phylum Chordata; class Mammalia; order Carnivora; family Felidae; genus Prionailurus; species Prionailurus viverrinus. The sequence continues at coordinate 24,033,944 of NC_062564.1, forward strand.
ATACAAATTTTAAAGTGTTTTATATAATTAGGTGATTTTTATTATTGCTTCTTTTCCTATCCATCCTAGCCTACCTTTTCTAAAGTACTCTGTACAATAATAAATAAGTGAATAAACAAACAAGTAAATAAAATATGAAGGATCACCTTGGATATTAATATATTCAGTTATTCTTAGAGCTAGCAATTGACATGCTTTTAAACAATTTTGTTTTATATTCATCTAGTTAAACTCCCCATCTCTACTGTTTCTTGATTGTAAAATGGGTGTTTTCAAACCACTTAAATGCAATTTGCAAAGGTCACTAATTCATAATATGGCCGAGGCCTTTTCAGATCATCAGGTTGAGGTCTAAATTAAGTATGCTGGCCTGGAATATAGCTCTCCAGATCTCTTAAGAAAATGAAGCTTAAAAAGATAATTTTGTAAAATGCAATCAGAAAACAACTTCTACATTGGGAGAGTCTGGAATCAGGTCTCTGTGCAAACTTTGGAGAAAGCACTTTGTTTGCCACACAGAGGAGACAGGGATGGGAACACAACAGTGAGATCTGTGCAGCTAGCTGGTTTCCTGCCCCAAGGACAGGTATTCATAAGTGTAGGGGAGCAAAGATAATTTTCCACTTACCCCTGTGAGTTCTTGGCTGAGGCCCCTGTAATAAAGGACAGATTAACAAAACAACAGCAGCAACAACAACAACAAAACCCAACACGCAGAAATTTATTAATATATATGACTCATTTATACATAGGAAATAACCAGGAAAAATGAATAACCAAAAGATGGCATAGAATTCAGACTTAAATGCCATCGTAATAAGGAAAGGGGAGTGGAATATGGGCCTCTTAGAGGAGAGAAAATTTTTTAGATAAGATGAATGGGCCCTTAGAAGAATAAATGGGAGGTGTGATCGTTTGTGGCAATGTGTGTCTGGGTGTGATATCAACTTCTGTTCTCCTTACATGTTAGAGGAGTCTGCCCTCCCTGCTTGATGATACTCCCAGGGAGAGAATTTATGACAAGGGAGTTTCTTTGGAGGACTTCTCTTTAGGTAGATGAGAGGAGTTCAGCAAAAGCCTCTCCCTGCATTTGCTGGTTTTCAAATGCCTAAGCTCAATGTATCTATATGCTAAGGTGGCATATTTTGTGTGGCATGTTTTGCAATCCTTCATTTGGAAGGGTGATTACTTGGTTTGGTTACAGCAAAATTATTACAATAAATAATATATATATATTTTTTATTTTTTTATGTTTATCTTTATTTTTGAGAGAGAGAAAGGGGGTGGGGCAGAGAGAGAGGGAGAGAGAGGATCCAAGGCATGCTCCCATGCGGGGCGTGAATTCACGAACTGTGAGATCATGACCTGAGCCAAAGTTAGACACTTAACCAACTGAGCCACCCAGGCACCCCAATAAGTAATTTTTTAAACCATTTTTTTATACTTGAGAAGATAAGGATTTATCTTATTATGCAAAGGAAGTATTTAGTTTCTTTCATTTAATCTCTGTAAGATTATTTTGTTTCTGTATAGGAAGCCATTTTCTATCACTGTTTCACTTCTATTCATTTCAAATATATTAAACAATGGGAAGTTTCTTTTTTTTTTTTCCAATTCCAAATTACCAAGTAAAAATGAAGGGAAAAAAAAAACTACAATTTTTAAAAGCTGGGAGATAGATGGGAGTTGAAAGTAAGTGGGTTCTATAACATAGCCTCTTATGTTATTCAAATTACTATTTTTTCCCTTGTTTTCTAAAACAAATTGGGGTATTAAGTTACGTTTCCAAACTCTATAATATCCATTTTTTTGTCATTTTACTGATGTTTTTAATCAGCAAAAGCAAATATATCAATTTCTTCATAAATTCTAAAATGATATAATTTTTTCACAGAAAATATATTCACTGGCAGATAGTGGGTTAAGAATGTCTGACCTTGAAGAACACACACCTCAGAAATGAAGGAAGAACAAATTCGTTTATTCAGATCTTTTTGAACATCTGCTGAATGCAGGACACTATCATTGGACAAATGGCAGCCACAGAATATTTGTTTGTTCAGTAAATGCTTTGCACACCTATGTTTCTCTTTGAAGGAATTAAAGCAACAAACATCTCAAAGTCCCTGTCCCCCTATGGCTTCTCTTCGATAGGAGGAACCCCCCTGCAAAACAACAACAACAACAAATGAATATTTAATTTACTACTAAGTGGGGGCGCCTGGGTGGCTCAGTCGGTTAAGCGGCCGACTTCGGCTCAGGTCATGATCGCACGGTGCATGAGTTCGAGCCCCGCGTTGGGCTCTGTGCTGACAGCTCAGAGTCTGGAGCCTGTTTCAGATTCTGTGTCTCCCTCTCTCTGACCCTCCCCAATTCATGCTCTGTCTCTCTCTGTCTCAAAAATAAATAAACGTTAAAAAAATAATAATTTACTACTAAGTGGAGAAAGGTTCTGTGAAGACACATGGACCAGGGAGAGGGAAATAATGAAGATAGAGGGGTAAACCATGCTGTTTCATATGACATAGTTACAGAATGCCTGGCTCAGAAAAAAAAAATGAGATTTGAATAGAAAACAAACTCTCCAATGCTTTGTGGAACTCTGCCTCTCCTATTTCTCTGTCTTTACTTGACATTCAGTCTCTCCTGCCCCCACTGCTAGACCCAGAACATGACAGTCAAGTTCTTTCCTCTCTGAAATGCTCTTACCTTGATGGAGACATAGCTCCCCTCTTCATGTTCTTGTGGACATTACTCAGTATTTGGTTTTCTGGGGCTCAGTTGGTTGAGCTTTCGACTCTTGATTTTGGCTCAGGTCATGATCTCACGGTTCATAGGTTAGAGCCCCGCTTGGGCTCTGAACTGATGGTGTGGAGCTTGTTTTAGATTCTCTCTCCCTCTCGCTCTGCCCCTCCCCTGCTCACAGGCTCTGTCTCTTTCTCAAAATAAATAAATAAACTTTAAAAAAATTTGTGATTCCAATGAGGCTTTAACAGGTTACCTTTTTTAAATGGCAGCATACATTTTCATTATCCTCCTTTCTTGCAGTATTTAGCTGCTTGCTACTCTCTCACTTACTGTATGTTTTATTTATTTTTGCTTGTTCTTTGTGTGCAGCTCGAGAACATAAATCCCATGAAGGCAGGAATTTGTGTTTATCTTCCCTGCTGCATGGTTAGATTCTAGAAAGATGCCTTGTGTGTAGAAAGTGTTAAATTAATTTTTGTTAGATATATAAATAAATTGACCATTATGCTTTGGGGCTATGTTCCTCAAAACTAAGCATTAGAAGCAAGAATTAAGGCAGAAGTTGGAAAACTTTAAAGTAATCTTGTCATGACATGAGAAATGCTGGCAATGAGAACTGACACAGATATATGTGAAAAATGTGAGATATAAAAGTGGAACTACATGCCCCCCCCAAAAGAGACATGGGATCTAAGCATCAATAGATTTTATCTTTTTAATTTATTTTTATTTATTTTTTTTTTAGCTATAATGACTTAAAATATTGTACCATGATCAATAGAATCAGGGGCACAATGATGGAGTTAAAATTAGAGATATGTCTTTGAAGAATGTTATTTCAAAAAGCCACCATTACCAGCCACATGATATCATCTAGTCCAATCAAGGGCATGAAATGGCTGCAACTTTTCCAATTCCCAAATGGAAAAAAAGAATATATATATTATTGACATACATATATATATGACATTGTATGATATTATTTTGAATTAAATATAATTCCACTCTCACTGTGCTCCCTAAATAGGTAACTAGGTAACTTAGGTACATAGGTAACTGTCTGAATTATATGCTTTCTATATATATTCATGTATCCATAGAGTCAACAAATATTTATTAAATTATTTAATGAAGTTCATGGATGTAACAGTAATGTACTAAATGGTACCATTATGATTCCCAAAGTGCCCTCTTTTCTGAGTTAAAATAAAAGTTAATTTGGTTTTAGCTTTATCAACAAACCACCAGCACAATGCCTAGCATGGAGTAAGTTTTAAGTAGAGTGCCTATTAATCTTTTTGTATGATTTATAGCATACCTTATGGTGTTTGATGCTAAGGTGACTATAAAAAATGTAAGCAAAGGAGTTTATAATCTTACTGTGAGTGTAAAGGAAGAAAAATAAGTTTTCCTCTACCCTATGTGTTCTTGGTTAAGGATCCTGTAATAAAAGATTAAGAGCAAAAAAAAAAAAAAGAAAAAAACAAAAAACCCAGATGTTTATTAACTTGTATACCTCATGCATATGTGGGTGATATCCATAGAATAATGAGTAACCCAAAGAGACAGATTAGAATTCAGACTAAAGTACCATCTTAGTAGGGAAAGGGGAGTGGAATGTAGGTCTCTTAGGGGAGAGGAAATTATTTTTAGGAAAGATGAATGGGCCCTTAGAAGAATAGATGGGAGATGTGATAGTTTGTGACCAAGGTGTCTGGGCTTGATGTTGACTTCTCTTCTCTCCTATAACAAGAGTCAATCTTCCCAGGTTGATGAAATACCTGGGGATGGCATCAATGACAAGGGAGTTTCTTTTGGAGGATCTCTCTTTAGGCAGATGAGAGGTGTTTGGAGAAATCCTCCTGTACTGGCTATTTTCAAGTGCCTACAGCTAAAAATAATCAGTATGTCAAAGTATACCATTTTGGGGTGGCATATTCTGCTACTTCCTCGTAAGCTGAGACAAGAAACAACCATAAAACAACAGAAAAGAGAGTGCAACGTATATCCTCCACCAGGCTCCTCAGGTAACAATAGCTAGTCAATAACCTTAGTTTCTTAACACTAGTACTAGAAAAAGGCTAGTTTGTAGTACGTAAACCAAAGGAGATAGTGCCACTAGTTCACTTCTCTCTTCATTTTCCACCTGTGGTGGAAAGTCATCTTATATTCATGACCTGTACGTGTGCCCGTCCAAGGCTAGTCTGAGTAATGATGGATGAAGCATTCAGCTCTTCTGGCCTATGTTCTCCTGAGATTCACCAGGGAGAGAGTTGTAAGATCAGGGGCAGGCTGCAGTGGGTCACCCATCCAGCACTGACGGAGATACCTTCTCATATTGGCACCACTTCATGATGATGTTCCAGGCTTCTGTTTATGTCCCTCCTTGTCTTTGGATGTTGAGCTGGTCTGCATTTCCTCTCTGCCCCCAGCTTGGTACATCAAAAGTGTGTCTTACCATTTATCTTCCTTTTAAAAATTCAGCAATTCACAGAGTTGAAGCCCAATTATTGGCCCAACTGCTTTGTCTTTATTTAGGCAGTCAAGATTAAGTTATGCCAGGAATAAAAAAACTTGTGTTGGTTAGATTATATCGATCTTTAAAAGGTCATCTGTATTGGATACATTTAAAGCAGAGCATTCTAAAACAAAACATACTTGTTATGAATGTCTTCTTTTCCTTATCTCCAAAAGTGAGAAAACCCCAAGCAGAACACTTTTCTTAAGAGTTGGAAAATTTTATATCAAAAGAAGTTTGACTAAAATTTATATACTTGAATCTGGTAAAATGTAACTAAAGTTGTCCAAGTGGGGAAAAAAGACTTTCAATAGAGTATTTTGAAATTTGTTTGCGAGATGGTTCATAAACCCTGGTGTTTTCCAATCAATCAACAAGGCCACGGAGGCCCTACTTTATCTTCTTAATGCTCGTTTTGTTTTTCTACATGTTGTTAAAATACAAGTCAGTAACCCTTAATCTTTCTCTGATTCTCTTAGTATTCTTTAAACCATGGTTTCCTTATTGATTTAATTAGTGTGGGCTCTCCGCTTTCCCACCTAAAGCCCCTAGCTGTGTTTCTGGTGAAGTTTTCCTTCAAGATTTTCCTCTTTCTCCTGCCGTATGTGTGCTGGTGCTTGCCAGTGGCCCCGTCATGCTTGTAAATCTTAATGTCATTGGTGTTCATGACTGTCTGTTGTTCTAGCTCTTAGTGTTGATGTATCTGTCAGTGAGCAAAAGACTTGTCAACCTCCTTCACGATTGTTTTAATGGCTAAGTTTTTATTATTGTTTATTATTATTAGCACATGAGGGGATCAGAGAAATGAGTTACTTTGGTGTTAGCAACCTAAATCTAAGTCTATGCCTCAAAAGCTGTGAATTGCCAAAAGCTGTGAATTGACTTTTCAGCCAATTGGATACGAAGAACTTTTCCTATACAAAATCATATAATTTGGGGACGCATAAACTACGTCAACTAAGCTAGGAATGGCTATTGGGTCACTGAAAATTCTCTCTTTACACGTCCACATTTTTATAGAACTTTTATTCTTCTGGGAATGTGTTTCTTTTTTAATGCCTATTCAGGTTTCTTTTTTTTTGTCAGTCTTGGCTAGAATGCTATCCTATTTCCTATCTCAAGAGGCAGCCCATTGGACTCTGATATCTTTCATCATTCTTGAAATTCAATTGCTGGCTGCTTCTTTTCCAGGCTGTAAAAACTGACTACAGCATTTTCCATAAACCAACTGGAAAAAAAAAGCCATTTAAAATGGACATTTTTCTTAAATGGCAAAATTTAACTACCACCTTGTTGGAAAATGCCTTTGAGAATTAAGTGTCATAGACAGGGAGACATTTAAATTGCCATGGTAAGTGGACTTTACTGTATTGTTTTCAATCTCTCTCAACATTAGTAGCTGTTTAGAGACTCATTTTCTGGGAACAGAAAATAAAATGCCTTTCTGCTTTGTAAAATTCAAAACATATAATTTGAACACTTCAACCATTTTTATTTTTAAATGAGATTTCGATCATATCTTTGAAAATTAATTCCAATATAAATACTCATATAGCCCTTATGTAGGTGATCAGTAGCTAAGGAGGTAGAAAATAAAGTTTTAAAATGAGTATTTTTACCATTTAAAATGAAAATGGCACTCTAACATCCTACTTTCCTACTCCCATATTGCTCTTATGCAAGTCGGTGTAATACTCATTTGAGAGCTGAGGAAACTGGGGCAGAGAAAGGCTAAGTGACTTGCCCTTGGACGCACAGAATAGAATGGCCAGGCTGGGATTGCAACTTGGCACATAAATCTGAGACTTCATTTAGTTGCTTGTCCCCCATCCCTTGTCTGAACAAATAACAGACAGCTGTAATGTTAAATCTAACATGATCAGCACTTAATGAACAGTGACACCAACATGATTTACCACTCCTCCTAGAATATAAGCTTATTCCCATTGAGCAGGTTAAGAGGTTTGGGAACCAAGATTCAATTTTTACGGTTATATGACTGTTGATTATTGCTACTTAACTGTACCAAGTACCAGCTCCATAATCAGAAATTAAAAGAAATTTCCCAAATTATCCAGCTTACTTTCCAGGAGGCATTTGTTTTATATTCATATTTCCTATAACAGGGAATACATGGGCCAGGGCTGAGCGGAAATTGGATGCTCATTTTACGTTTTGATTTTAAGGAATCAAATTAGTGCGTGAGATAAATAATTTGCTATTTCCTTCCAGTCTATGTGCTTACATCTCTGCATTATAGCCAGTGTTTATGTGAGTAGTAGTATAAAACTGTCCAATATGATATTTAAAAAACAACTATATCAGGTATATCACTTCCAGTGTAAAACTGGGTTCTCATTTGAGCTGTTTCATCAGACTGACAATTTAGTGGCAGAATCTGGACTGGAGAAAAGAAGTTCTCAATACTTGGACTTGAACTAACTTTCTAATGTCCTCAAGCATTTGTGCAGTTTGAGAGTCCTTTTGCTACTTTTGGTAAAACTCAGATCTTAAAAAGCTTTGTTGCACAACTTACCTCCATGCTTCTCAATTCTTGAGGCCATTTTTAAGTTGTTCAAACTCCCTCCCTTTTAGCGTCCTGAGTATACAGGCATGTAGTGGGGTCACCTGGTCATCTTTCAGACAATATTTCTCCCTTACAAGACATAAAACAGGGTGTTCCCTAAAAGACATAAAAAGGTTCCCTAAAAGACATAAAACAGGGTGTTCCCTAAAAGACATAAAAAGGTTCCCTAAAAGACATAAAACAGGGTGTTCCCTAAAAAAAATTAATAGATTTTATTTCTACCCTTAATTTAACCAACACCAATTTAAAATAATTACCTTCTGCAGTGTACTCTCCCTTAACATCTTCTTTTCTTTCTCTGTTCTCATGAATATTAGCAGAGGTCACATTTTCTTTAGCCTTTCCTGTCTATCCAGTAAGATGCCATGTCTAACAGATGCCCTCCTGTTTCCACTCCCAGTTTTAGAAAATAAATAATAAAACCTCACTGAAAGAGGGCGAAGACTATTGTGGTCGGCAAGAAGATGGTGGTACATACAAACATACATTCTAGGTCCCACACAGTGAAATCCATATGGAGCAAGTTTGTGGTCATGGAGCTTCTGCAGAAGTTTTCTGTGAAGGAAGGAAGCGGGTCTTTTTGCCACATGTCCCCAAGCCAGGTACCTGTGGACTTGAACCACAACACAGCCCCTTTCAGTTTCGCATATGCTGATGTGAGTCAGAATACTAGAGTAATAGGACCAAGAGTGATTCTCATGGGATTAGGCTAACTCTAACCTGTGTCTGTCACTTTCTGGAGCCTAGCTTAGCTCATCTTGTGTCATTGTCACTAGTTTTTCAATCGCCACCTCACTGAGAATGCACAGCTCATCTCTGGATCTCACCTTTGTCCCCTCAACTATTGGCCCTATGTTAAGTGTCCTCCTTTCTTTTCCGTTCTCTAGCTCATAACCTGTGTGTAGACTGGCCCTGGCCCCTGATTAATACTCCAACACTGGACTCCAGATTCTCATCTGAAATCCCTTTTCTTTGCTTTTCATTCCCCCTCAAAAATGGTCTGAACTCACTTTCTCCACTTCTTCATTTTCGATCTTCTCCTGAGCCTACTGTAATTAGGCCTTTGAATACTCAAGAGACCTCTTTTAACTCTCTTCCTAGATTTTCATCATTTTAGTTTCATGTCAGGAGTCACTTTCTTTGTGAGGCATTCTCTTTTCACTGCTAACATCTTTCTACCATTTTTAAAGGAGACTCCTCCAATATATCACCATGCCTATTATCTTCTTAGCATCTATCACTATTTAATATTATATTACTTATATACCTATTATATTATTGTATTTCTCTTATTGTTATCCCCTTCTGTGAGGCAAGGGAATAATAGCAAATGGTCTCTGCTACTCTAGTTAATTTCTCTCACATTTCTAGCTGAGTAGACTTCACCAGAATTCCCCAGGGCTAGATTATTAGTGAGAACCATGGTTAGGTCAGTGCAGATTAATTCATTCTTGTCTAGATTTTTATTATGTGTTATTAAATTTACTGAACAAAGTAACCCTTTCTGTAAACCAGAGAAAAATATTGGACAGAAATATTGGAGAAAAATATTGAAAAATTCACAAAGTCTAATTCTATTTGCCAATGCATCTTTCATTTAACCTCATAAAATCATGCCAGACATTTTATTCGTATTATCAGGATTTTGAAAGTATGTTTCTTTGTAAATAAAGCACAAAGTCCAAATTTAAATAAGTCCTTTCCTGGATTTCAGGCCAACACAAGTAAGTGCATTTACCTTAATGTGAATGCTGATAGCCATCTTGATCCAAGAAGGCTGAAGACTTCTTTGGTATTAACTAAGGGAACACTGGGTCTTATAAGTTATTTGATCCTAATAAATGCTTTGTAGACCTGATATATAGTGTGAAAAACTAAGATGAAGAAGGTCCTAATTCCTTTAAGAAGCCAGGAATACTGTACAGAACCTTGAAAACCAAAATAATCGCAAAGAACATACTGCAAAGTAGGATGTTGAATTCATATTGCACAGGAAAGTAGAGAGGACTTAGCCAGAGTGACACCTCAGTGAGGTGACGTTTCCTCTTAGGAAATCGTAATCATCTCTTTTTCTCTCTTAGGAAATCCATTTTGCTGATCTGAGAAAATAAGCATCTCTGCAAGTGTACGTTTGTTTGATTACTTTAGAATGGCGATATCATTTAGGGAAACGATTTTCTATTTTGTTTGTAGAATTCTCAGAATGCCTAGGGAACCAAGATATTTCAGGATATTTTTAATACTTGAAAGTGGATCAACATTTACCATTTTAGACAAAGGCTGTAAAAGTTTCAAATCTAGGATAGTTTGCTTAATCTCTCAGAGTACATTGTTATTCTTCTTTGCTAGTACTACTACTTTAATGTAACAGCTACTGAAAAGTTTTGTGATCTTAAAAAAAAAACAGGTCTGTGAGGTTTAAGAGAAAATGAAGTGGTTTTTTTTAAACATTTATTCATTTAATTTGGGGAAGAGACAAAGTGCCCGTGTGAGAGAGTGGAGGAGGGGCAGAGAGAAAGGGAGAGAGAGAATCCCAAGCAGGCTCTGTGCTGTCAGCTCAGAGCCCGATGCAGGGCTCAATCTCATGGACTCTGAGATCACGATCTGATCGAAAACGAACTTAGCCACCCAGGCACCACCCCGAAAATGAAGTTTTTTAAAGCAAACTCTATACTTGTCTTTTTGCATCTTGGATACTCTAAAAAGTATTTTGTGATAAAGAAGATTTATAAAGTAATAGTGTTAATCTCATCTTTAAGAAAACAACATTGAATTTCTTGAGATGATAAAAATAGCTTTAAATAACAGATTTTTATGTGTTCTTAACAACCTTTTCTCTCACCCTTTTGTTATTCCATTTGCTTTACAAAATAGTTAGTGGCTTTGATATAGGTACAGAATTTCTATTGCTTTACCAAAAAAAAAAAAAAATGTTATTGCTTGAAAGACCATTTCCTCTGTGATTTGTGTTTGTTTTATTTCAGAGACTTAGCTAAGTTCTCACTTCTTTTCGAAGGCACATTAATCTCACCTTCTCACCTTCATGTCTAACTAGAATTTGTAGAAATAGAATATTCTAAGAAAGAATGTTGCTTTAATATGAGATGAAAAGCAATGCATGATCTAAGTAGTGATAGCATTTGTGCCTTTTCCCAGACAAGCTATACGAGGAGGTCTCCTGCTGGCCAATCAGGCATAGCCAGGCTTGTGCTCTCTCCTGCTCTCTTCCTACATCTATGTGCTTCCTTTCCTTAGTCCCTTCCTTAGTCTTTCCTTCAGTGGTGGTGGTCCCTAGAGTTCCTTTCATCTTCTTCTTATAATACATTTTCTATTTTGTAGTCATAACTGTTGTTAGAACTATAAAATCTCCACTGCAATCTTTAGGCAAAGTAAATCCCCCTGGTCTGCTGTCATCTCTTATAACACTTATAGTACACAGCAGTTAACATGTTGTGTATCTCCCCTCTAAATAGGAATCTCAGTAAGGACTAAAGATTTTCACTAGTCTCAAGGAAACATGAAATATTAACCTCAATAAAAATGACAGTAACAAACAAGTAATTCTTTATCATGAAATAATTTGCTCTTGATTATCTAGTATTACCACCTCTAATTCATTTAAAATTCTGATTTAACATATACAAGAATTTTTACTCTATGAATGATAGTACTCTTCATTAAAAAAATAAAGCAAAATAACACCGCATCAATATAATTTCTAGTTAGAGCTCTAAAATAAAAACAAAATTGGGAAAAAAACAAAAAAAATTGGATGTTAGCATTTATCAATATATGGTTCCACATTTTACTTAGAGTAGGATTGGTTCAGTGAACACTAATACTTATACTCTTGTGGTACGTATTTTCTATAACATATATAGGCACCCCTCAGATATATTGCAGGTTCTGTTCTAGACCACCACATAAAGCAAATATTTTTATAAAGTGAATAAAATAATTTTTTTTGGTTTCCCAGTACATATAAAAGTTATGTTTAAACTATTATACTGTAGTCTATTAAGTGTGCACCAACATTATGTCTAAGAGAACAAGGTACATACCCCAAGGAAAAAATACTTTATTGCTAAAATATGCTAAACATCATCTGAGCTTACAGTGAGTTGTGATCTTTTTGGTGGTGAAGAGTCCTAGAGGTTGATGACTGCTGACTGCTCCTGGTGGTGGTTGCTGAAGGTTAGGGTAGCTGTGGCAGTTTCTTAAAATAAGACAACACTGAAGTTTGTTGCATCAGTTGACTCTTCCTTTCACAAATGATTTCTCTGTAGCATGCCATGCTGTTTGATAGCACTTTATCCGCAGTAAAACTTCTCTCACAATTGGAGTCGATCCTCACAAACCCTGCTGCTGCTTTATCAACTAAGTTTATGTAATAGTCTAAGTCTTTTGTTGTCATTTCAACAATCTTCACAGCATCTTTACCAGGAATACATTCCATCTCAGGAAACCACTTTCTTTGTTCATCCATAAGCATAAGAAGCAGCCCCTCATTCGTTCAGGTTTGATCTTGAGATTGCCCCTATTCAGTCCCTGATCTAATCCTCATTCTCTTGCTCTTTCCACCACATCTGCAGTTTCTTCCTCCACTGTAGTCGGGTACCTCTCAAAGTCATCCATGAGGGTTAGAAGCCACTTCTTCCAAGCTCCTGTTTATGTTGATATTTGGACCTCATCTCATGAATCGTGAATGTTCTTAATGGCATTTAGAATAGTGAATCCTTTCCGGGTTTTCATTTTATGTTGCCCAGATCCCTCAGAAGAATCACTGTCTACGGCACCTAGCCTTATGAAATATATTTCTACCTGAAAGTCAGAATTACTCATTGATCCATGGACTGCAGAATGGATCAGGCATGAAATGCAGAATGGATCAGGCATTAATCTGGTTGTACCTCTTCATCAGAGCACTTGGATGACCAAGTGTATTGGCAGTGAGTAGTAATACTTTGAAAATAATCTTTTCGTGAGCAATAGTTCTCAACGGGGGACTTAAAATAGTCACTAAACCATGTTGTAAACAGATACGCTACCCTCCAGGCTTTGTTGTTAAATTTGTAGAGCATTTGCAGAGTGGATTGAACATAATTCTTTAGGGCCCTAGGAATTTTGGAAGGGTACATGAGCACTGGTCTCAACTTGAAGTCTTGAGACGCATTTGTCCCTGACAAGAGAGTCCTTTGAAGCTTTGGAAGGCACGCTTTGACTTCTCCTTTAGATATAAAACTCCTAGTATCTTCTTCCAGTAGAAGCCTACTCCATCTTCACTGAAAATTTTTTGTTGAGTGTAGCCTTCTTCATGACTTATCTTAGTTCTGGATAACGTGCTGCAGATTCTACGTCATCACATGGCCTTTCACCTTGGAGGCTTTTGTGTTTGGAAATGGCTTTTGTATTTCTACCTCATGATCCAACCTCTGTTAGCTTCACCTTGTCTTCTGCAGGTTCCTCACCTCCCTCAGCCCTCGTAGAATTGAAGAGTTAGGGCCTTGCTATGGGTTAGGCTTTGGCTTAAAGTAATGTTGTGGCTGGTTTGATTTTTTTTGTCCAGACACTAAGACTTTCTCTATATCAACAGTAAGGCTATTTTGCTTTCTTATCCTCATGTGTTTCAGAGAGTGGCACTTTCATTCCCTTCAAGAACTGTTTCTTTGTATTCACATCTTGGATAATTGTTTGGCCCAAGAAGACAAGGCTTTGTCACTAAACTTAATCATTTCTAGCTTTTGATTTAAAGTGAGACATGCAACTCTTCCTTTCACTTGAACACTTAGAGGTTATTGCAGGTTTTTTTGTGTGTTTGTTAAGTTTTTATTTAAATTCCAGTTAACATCCAGTGTAATATCAGTTTCGGGTCTATAATACAGTGATTCAACACTTCCATATAGTATCTGGTGTGCATCACAACAAATCATTGTAGGGTTTTTTGTTGGCCTAATTTCAGTATTGTTCTATCTCAGGTAAAAGGCTGGCCTGAGGAAAAGGAGACAGAGAGGGAATGGCCACTCAGTGCAACAGTTAAAACACACAGTTATCAATTAAGCCATCATCTTATATGGGTGTCGTTCATGGTGCCAAAACAATTATTAGTCACATCAGAATCACTGGGCATAGATCACTACAACAGATATAATAATGAAAGTTTGAAATATTGTGAGAATTACTAAAATGTAAGACACAGATTTAAAATGAACAAATGCTGTTGGAAAAAGTCACCGATTGACTTGCTTAACTCAGCATTGCCACAAATCTTCAATTTGTCAATAGCACAGAATCTGCAAAGCACAATACAGTGAAGCACAATGCAATGAGATATAACTGTATTTTTTTATATTACTTGACAGGTAATTATAATCCTTCACTGATGCTGTTTTTATTTTGGTGTATTTATTCAGTATTATTTCCGTTGTAGTAATTGTTTAATGGACATACACAATAAGAGAATTCTGAAAAGACCTAAGGAGAAAAAACACTAAACTAAAAAAACTTATTGCCTTAGAGAAAATTATATTTTATAAAAATTATTTTTTATCCCTCAGGTAATAAATATTTTATTCTAAAAATTGTATACCTAGTACATATTCTTTGACTTTTCTTAACCATACTTCTTGGTTGTATCGGGCAGAAAATAACGGATTAGCCTTTTGAAAGAATTAACTTCAAACCTAAATTTATACATTACCAATGAATACCACCTCCCCTTTTCCAGAATGGACTTCTGCATATATCAATATGTTATATAATATTATATAATTAGATTGTACAGTGTAGTGTTTTGTGTTTTTTAGAGATCAATTTTGAGAACTCATTGAAATACAACTAAAATAAATAACCAACAAAGTTCTAAGTAAAAGCACTAACCAAATAGCTAAATCTATATAATTCTAAATGAAAGTGTATTTTCTTCCCGTTGGTTCTTTCAAATGCACTTACATTTTACTAAAACATATACACTGAGCCATTGATACCCTGTATTTTTAGATAAAGGTACAGAACTGTCTTGAGACACAGTTGGTCTCTATCTACCCCAAGAAACAGGTGACACTTATTCCAAGAGTAACTGGGATGTGCATTGAATTTTAGGTTATAGACACCAGGGAGTAGAGCTGCACCATCATCACTCTCCAGAGAAAAGGTTACTGTTAGAATTGGGCAAATCTGACTGAAAATAATATACATCTTAGAAATACCACAGCTAGTTGAACAGCTCTAAAATGCAGCATCAATGATGTGATAGGAGGCATTTTGTAAGATTTTAATCAATTTTAATTTAATTATTTAATTTTCAATACACAGCAATAGTTCTTTGAACACTTATTACCCATCTGTAGGTATGTGTATCTTTTGGTTTTAAAAAAACAACAAAACAGTTTTTTAAGAGTCTCTTATGGTTTGGCTCCCTCCCTCTCTAACTTTTTTTTTCCCTGCCCCTCCCCCCCCATGGTCTTATCCACATAAGAGTGAAAACATACGGTATCTGTCTTTCTATGTATGACTTATTTCACTTAGCATCACACTCTCCAGTTCCATCCACGTTGCTACAAAAGGCCTTATTTCATTCTTTCTCATTGCCACGTAGTACTCCATTGTGTTTATAAACCACAATTTCTTTATCCATTCATCATTTGATGGACATTTAGGCTTTTCCATAATTTGGCTATTGTTGAAGGTGCTGCCATAAACATTGGGGTACAAGTGCCCCTATGCATCAGCACTCCTGTATCCCTTGGGTAAATTCCTAGCAGTGCTATTGCTCTTAAAAACCGAGAATAAACAGGGTTGATGGGGGGTGGGAGGGAAGGAAAATGGGTGATGGGCATTGAGGAGGGCACCTGTTGGGATGGGCACTGGGTGTTGTATGGAAACCAATTTGACAATAAATTTCATATTAAAAAAAATAAATGCTAGGAAACAAACAAACAAACAAATAAATAAATAAATTAAAAAAACCCATTGGTTTTAGTTTTGAATGTTTCTTTTCTTTCTTTTGTTCTTCTTTTTTTTCAGATGACTCGAGAACAATACATACTAGCAACACAACAAAACAACCTGCCAAGGGCTGAGAATGCACAACTTTACCCAGTGGGGATTTATGGATGGCGAAAGAGGTGCTTATACTTCTTTGTCCTTCTGCTGTTGGTTACCATGATAGTTAACTTAGCCATGACAATATGGATATTGAAAGTGATGAATTTCACCGTGGTAAGTACCACCATGATTTTATACCTACTGCTTTTGGTTCAAAGATGATACAGTGCTGTTATTTTTATTTTTTAATTGAAAGTTATTTTTCTTAATCTTTACAAGTATGTGTCTTGAAATTCCAAAGACTGTCATGTATTATTTTAAGACTACATTCAGTATGTATCCGTGACACATGTATGATATTACTATCTGCCATTTAAGTATGGGAAATTGAGATCATGAGATAGTACAGAACACTGATTCATTAGCAAGTTAGAAAACTTTCAACCTATAAGCTTGAACTATTGCTTGCTAAACCTGGTAATGTAGGAAATGAGTTGTTTAGAGATGATATTTCATATTAAAATTAATATTAAATATTACAAGTACCTTTAAAATACTTTGCACAGAGTATTTACCTTCCTCCCTATGCTTTCTGTGTAACATACTGCATGATCAAATCTAAACTCAGGAATTTCTCCTGGGCCACATGGACCAATGTCTGTAATTGTCACCAGATGGTGATCTCATTTTTTGGAGCACAAGCATGGTAAATATAAAACCAGAAATTAAATCACTCTTTCATGAAAAGTAATAATATAAAATAATTATATAACTCATTGATGAATTTTGCTTTAATTTATTGTATGTGTACAATAAAACTATGAGCATGACTTATCTGGGAAAAATTAGCCACTTCAGGAAAGTCTAGTTGAGCTCACTTCATATTTTCTGGCTAAATTCTTAAATTTTTCAACTCTGCCTTTAAAGCTTTCTGCCTTTGCTTAAAGACTTCAGATATCTTCACATTGAAGCAGGTATCTTACACTTGCTGACCAGACTGCTGTTAATCCTTAGAACTCTGCGTCCTCAGGGGCAAGTATAAAGCTGGCTGTTTAACTTCACTGATCTTTGTGTACTGGGCTGTTGCTACTGCTTTTCTTTTCTTTTCGTTTCTTTTTTTTTTTTTTAAGCTCTACAGTGTATTGACTTAGCCAAAAGTAGTTTCTTTCTGAGTTCACTAACATGCAATTCTAACTTGAAACAAAATCTTAAAAGGGAAAATGAGCCCAGCATCTGTCCATAGTGTAGGACACTGCAGTTGTGTGCAAAGACCCTGGGAAAGCAGGTGGCCTAGCCTTCCGGAGAGGAAAAACTATAACTGTACAAATCATGACAGAAGAGCATATGTTCACGGAGTAAAATGAGCTGAGCAAGGGTTCCATTTCTCTGATACGGTGCAAATTTTGAAGGGTATTCATCAAAAAAAAAAAAAAAAGGAAAAAAAGAAAAAAAAAGGCAAAAGTTGAGCAGAACTCAGTATGTTCCAGGATTAGAGAAAATGACTATATCCTAGCGATGGACATGTGTTCAGGGTCACTGATCAAGGTCTGTGAGTCTGTGGGTGGCTAAAGGTGGAACTGGGGGCTACTGGACAAATCATTTCTTTAAGAGACTCTCTGTTAATACATCTGAACTGTTCCTTTGTCCCAAGAGTTGGCTCAGTGTCCCCCACCCCCACAATTGGGAATATTTTGGTGTAGATTATACCAATTCTACTCCTATTCTTTTTGTTCTGAGTTCTGCTCCTGCCTCCCTTACCAATGTCCATGCTCTGTTAATGATTCCTTTACCACATATCAGGGGCAATGTGTATAACTCTGAAGATTCTTTTATGTGTTATTGACTATCAGCCAAATTAGCAGTTGCTGACAGCAATTTCTTTAACCTCATTTTTCTTAACAAAACAAAACAAAGAAAAATCACTTTGAAAGAAATAAAGACTATAACTTTCTCCAAGATTTGAAATTTCAAACATTTGATCATCTCTTCCAATGAGCATCTTTCTAAAGCTCATGAAAGTTGTGATCAACTCTCTCACTTCAGGAGTCTTGTTTCTATCCAGTAACCAGGCCATGGGAGCTTTCAGATTCAAGCCCTGTATATTTCTCAAGCATATTTAAATTAATTAAGAAAATAAACTTAAATGCTTAATTACATGGCTGCATGGATCAGGCTCCCAATACCTTGCCTCATGCTGAGGTCAAAGCTGGATAAGCCATTCAAGGGAAATAATTGAAACAGTCACCTTTGTCCTCAGGATCCATGCCGGCCTCAGGGTTTCTGTCACCTGTGGTGCTATCTAATTTGAACCTCAGCTGGCCAATATGTATGTCAACATATTCCTGGGGATAATGAAAAGGAGTTTATTTTCATAAGAGTTTTGGAATTTATTTATTTATTTATTTATTTATTTATTTATTTATTTATTTATTTATTTATTTATTTATTTATTTAATTTTGGATCTTTCTTTCTTTCCACAATGTTACTCTTTAAATAATCAAAATAGGAGGCTATGTGTTCTTCAGGCTTGGAAGCTATTTGTATGTAAGTGACATAATTCATGTAAGTGAAACATGAAGTAATTATTGAGTCAAGATAATCTCTGTAAGGTAATATATTCTACATCTCAATGTAGTAATTCATGATTGTCTAGTGAAATTCTGCATTACTTGAATAGTTGCTGAGTTTAGCAGTTCTGAATACGGCACACCAGATTAAGTTGTATGAATTTGAAAAGTGAAATAATTTGTAATCCTCTTATATTAGAGCGGTAATAAAATCAATTTTATGTTTTCACTGGTACATTATGATTGTATCTATCTCTAGAGTGAATACCTGACACCATTTGCCATACTATTATCATAAGAGGTAGTAAATGGTGTGTAAATTTGTTTGGGGTGTATTACTGATTTACACAAAATGTATTTCTCTTTCTTTATAACTGTTTCCATACAATCCATGGAAATATGTGGCTGTTAATATCTTTTATTTCAGCAGACTGGGCACGTTATTGTTACCAAAATATTGTGGTTTTGTTTTGTTTTGTTTTGTTTTGTTTTGTGTTGTTTGTTTTTGCACAGCAAGGGTAGCTGCCAATCTGTTTTATGATGTTTCATGGAGTCTATCATTCTGACTAATATTATACATGATCTGTATGGTTGATATGACCTTATTCTGTTTCTTATTTTGTGGAAAATAAGATCACACAGCTGCTAAGATACCCAGGTGCAGAGAATCAAGAAAACGGAAATTAGTTTATACTACAGGGTGAAAGGCTTAGGATAGATAAACACTACAATTTCCTGTCTGTGAGAGTTGGTAAATGTAGGAATGACTTGTAGAAGGAGATTGTGAAACTTCATTCTCTCAAGATCAGTATAACCCAATTACGTGTTTTTGTTTTTGTTGTTGGTTGGTTGGTTGGTTGGTTGGTACAATAGCTATGTGGTTCAATATAAATGGACTAGTTTAGAAGATCTGTCGAATCTAGGCATCCTGATAAGGCAATATTCTTTTCTTGGCTCAAGTGCTCATCCTAAGTAAGTTCGTTCTGTATTTGAAAATTGAAAATTGATATAATAATATTCATTTTAATCACGAGTACCAAGTAAATGTTGGTGGCCTCAATTGCAACTTCATTTGATTGGCTATGTTAACTAGCCACCAAAAGAAGAATGGGAAAAGAAATGCCGTTTATTAAGCAAAGAGGGTGAGGAAAGTCATGAATGTTGTGACTGAGAGGTCATGAATGCCCAGATATGGGTAATAATTGGAACAATCAATCAATTGAACAATTTGGGAAAAAAAATGTTAGAAACTTGTGATCAGTGTGATGAATATTAGTTGAAAGGACATCCCACAAGACGTAGGGCTGAGTATCATAATCTTTTAGGATTAAAAAGGAACTGAGAGATTTTTAGTTCAGCCATCCACACACTACTAGAGGTCACTCTGTATATTCCCTCAATTTGGTCACTCAAATTGAGGGAACCCTCAATTGGATGAACCCTCCTTTGGATAAATCCACCTTTGGATAAAAACCCTCCTTTGCTTAAACCCTCCTTTGGATAAAAAGACCATCGCATTAAATCACTGGGTAGTTGTACTGCTATTTAACATCTTGATATTTTGTTGCAGTCTCTCATATATTACTCCAATCATGGGATACTAGTTCTGTTCTTTCAAACTGACATGAATTTATTATTTTATCCAGACCACAGTTTGTTCTAATACACACATACACACACATACGTATGTTCTTACACAAACACACACCTATGTATATATACATATACAAATTCACATACAGTATACACATACATAAACTTAACATAGTCACATCTAGGATATATATTATATGTAGATAAATATTCTAGATCTTTATTAAAATAGATATACATTCTCTATGTAATATATATATATGTATATATATATTTCTTTTAATATCTAAACATCAGAATAAGTTAAGAGAAATTCTTTTTTATTATTTTTTATTAAAAATTTTTTTTAATGTTTATTTATTTTTGAGAGAGAGAGACAGAGCATGAGTGGGGGAGGGGCAGAGAGAAAGGGAGACACAGAATCTGAAGCAGTTTTCCGGCTCTGAGCTGTCAGCACAGAGCCCGACATGGGGCTTGAACCCACCAATCATGAGATCATGACCTGAGCCAAAGTCAGAGGCTTAACCTGATGAGCCACCCAGGCACCCCTAAGTAAGAGAAATTCTTATGCAGTCACTTTGTCTTCTCTAGTTGCCATTTGCCTTTATTTCAAATATTATCTCTACTACATTATTATCATTATATGTCTCTAAGACTATTAACATTTTTAAGATATCTTTCTGTTTATGACCATTGGTCAGAGAGTTACTGATATATTTTATCATACTTTCTTTTCTTTTAGTATACCTTTCTAGAGTTAAGAGACAGTACACATATCACTGTATTCGGTTTTCTGCTCTCCTACTGGTTTTACAGCTAAAAACTCTAAAAGATAGTTTTGGGAAGTATGAAATAACACACATTTGCTAAGTATTCAGTCCTGTGCTCTACTACGTTGGTAAATGAAGTGTCACATATTCCCATCTCACTCGTGTGACTGTTGTTTTGTTTTTTGTTTTTGCTTTTTTTTTTTATCTTCGTCATTAACCCGGTGGCATGTCATCCATAGCCATTATTGATTTACCTAAGATGGCTAAAGTACATTTGCAGTACGCTATCATTTGTTAGTGTGTCCATCACCTGACTTGTTACTCCACAGTTTTCTTCATTTTACTCTTCACTGGAACCATGAGGTCAGAATAAACGTTTCTATCACTGTATATCTAGCCAGTTCTTCTATTTATCAAAGCTGTGTCCCCACACCAAATGTATTTTATTTCTTACCCAGAATCTATGGACATATACAAGCTGTGTTGGAAGCTTCAATATGAAATATGAAATTGATGTTTCATTGCTTTTTTCTTCTCTCCTTACCATGCTTATCACAGATTGTTTCTCTGTATATGACTATGTTCATTGTCTGTTTTTACTTCCCCACGGATAGAGTATAAGCTTCATAGAGCTCAGGGTTTTTGACCCTTTTTGCATTGTTGTATTCCCAAGGCAGAGGACAGTGCCTGACAGATAATTAGCTCTTAATATGTTTTTGTGGAATAAATATCTGTCTTCAACATTACCTGCATTGAAAGCTAGTTAACTCTTCACTTCACTATGATTTGTGCCCTTCCAAAAACCTGCTCTAGCTGGGATGGATTGATAAAAAGACTATGAGTTGTCCTAGGTCTCTTTGTTGCTGTTTCACGTCTCATAAGCACACGATATGGTTCCGTGGAATGTAGAGGGGTTTTTATTAACATCTACATTGAAAAAGCAGTTTCGTGTTCTGAACACCAAGTTTAATAATTCCCTGAAGCCCCTGCATTTAAACCCAAACATTTGAGGGAGACAGGACCAATCTTGATTATCCATATCGGTAGTACAGAGGATTGCCATTATTAACACTTTAGTTTATTTATTATGAAATATTTTATCCTACAAAAGAATATACATGTAATGTATATTTGAACCGTTAATAATAGTAGCAATAGCAGTAATAAACAATAAGATGAATACCTGTGCCACCATCACCCAGCAGGAAAAATAAATCCCTAACTATGTCTAGAAAGAACTATGACCCTAAGTGTTTTTCTTGCTTTTATTTAGTTGCATGTATGTATATGTGCATATAAACCTCACACTGTATACTGTTTTACCTTAACAATATGCTTGCGAGATTTATCTCTGTTCGTGTATGTAACTGCAATGTACTTATTACTGCTGAAGATTTCACTGAATGAACATACCTTATTTATTTTATTTATAAATCCTCTTTTTGAGTTGTTTTCAGTGATTTTGGTTATTTAATTTGTTCTCACAAACAATGATCCTCTGAACATTCTTATATATTAATAATTGTGGTTGCTCACATACACGAGTTTTTCTATAGGTTCTAGAGTCTTGAGTGTGTGTCTATAAATACTGACTTTTAAATCATTTTTCCCCAAAGGGATTGAATCAGTTTATATTACCACCAGCACCCTGTAAGGGTTTCTTTTGTTTTCCTCTCCTCTTAGCAGAGATGTGCCAGCTAAATTGCTACTTCTTAAGCTACAAATCTGACACCCAACTACCTGATAAAGATCCTCCTTATTTATTGGTTTGTTTAGGGGTCCCTTCCTGACAGATTTATTCCTGTATCTTTTTTTATTTGTGTATCTTATCTCTGTGATAGTACTTACTATGTTGCATTAGATATATAATCATGGTTCATCTCGATATAGACTCTTTCCTTCTACCAATTTTCCCCAAGTCCTGATGCAGACAGGCTGGGTCCAAGAACCCAGGAGAGGGTCCCACAGGATCAACCGAGAAGATTGTTGGCTTCACGCAGGATAGAAATCAAACATGAGCTAGAGAAAGTGAAAACAGAGTTTATTGAACAGCGTGAATGACAGGTAGAGATTAACAGAGAGAGTGTCCGGGAGACTGGAGAAGGAGAAAGGAATGAGTCTCGTCAGTGCTCGGGGCCAGAGGTTTGTATTAGAAAAGGGTCTAGGGTACCTGCTCCTCCAGGAGTGTAGGATAGGGTCCAATCAAAGGTGAGTGTCAGGTGAATAGGTACTATTCCACAAATTACCAAAGGTGGAGGTAGTGATGCCAGCATCAGCCCAGATTTGTCTGGCTCATCTTAGATGTTATCAGGTGTTTGGGGCCTAGGGCAAAACCCAGAGAATGATTAACTTTTTTGCTTCCCTCTTGAAGTGGGAACATAGCTTCTTTGGCTTAGAGACAAAATATGGAACATGGGTAAATGGGCCTACCAGAAACACAGCAGAGACAGAGCCTTTGGAAAAGGCTTCATCTTCCCTCTTTTGGTGCCAATAACACGGGGATTCCTCAAAGAGCAGAGCTGGTTTTTTATTGTCTTATTTATCTTGGTAGCATGGCCAGGCACCTACTAGGTGGCGATACACTGTTTTTGGTTGACTTTTTGTAACTTTAAAAAGTCGAGATTCACTTTGAGTAGAGGGAGCCTCAAATTGAATGTCTTAATGTTTCCACTTGTTCTTTCTGTAAAACTGCTTCAGATCCCAGCTGGTTTCTGTTTTTATGTCCAGGCTTTTGTCTGTAACTGAAATCTCACCCTCCCACATTAAGACAGTGGCATTCCTCAGGTCTTTTCACATCTTTCAGCCATGGTGACCAGCTTCCCCTAACAGGAAGACAAGCATAACACACTTTCTCCCAGAATCCCAAGGCCCTTAGGGATGTTTTTTCAGGAAAAGTATAGTCCCTTGAAGCTCCGAATACTAGTTCTGACTGATTCCCTCAGTAGTGACTACAGTAACAATCCTACTGTTTTCTTTTTCATGGGAAAAAAAAAAAAACAAACCTTGTATTTTATATAAAAATACTCTTTCTTTTTTTTTTTTTAATTTTTTAACGTTTATTCATTTTTGAGAGACAGAGAGAGACAGAGCATGAGTGGGGAAGGGGCAGAGAGAGGGAGACACAGAATCCGAGGCAGGCTCCAGGCTCTGAGCCATCAGCACAGAGCCTGAGGCGGGGCTCGAACTCACAGACTGCAAGATCATGACCTGAGCTGAATTCGGTTGCTCAACCGACTGAGCCACCCAGGCACCCCAAAAATACTCTATTTCTATCCTGTCCTACTTCATCATCTCTGAGGCAAGATCTGTCAGTAATGAAGAGGTGCTATAGGCTGGCAGTTACTTGTATATTACCACCAAATCCCAGAACTTTTGTGCCATCATTTGTTTATGGTCCCTCCAGAAAAAGTAATCAGACCTTCGGGCATGAGAGAAAATGACTGTGTGTTTCCTGACTTCCTCTTTTGGGCGGGCGCCTGCTGCTGTGGAGCCTGGGCCTGCTCACCATAATCACACATAACGGCCCCAAATGCCTCTTCCCTGAACAGTTGAAATCAATGGAGCATTAAGATTTCCTGGAGACATTTGTTCATCCAACTTGGTGTTAGGTGTAGGATACTTGCGATTTTCCGAATTTACTTTGATTAAAAAAACACACACACACATAAGCACAACAAACAAAATACACACTAATTTTAATCTAATGTTCAGTTACTGAAAGAAAGAGGATGGGAGTCAGTAACAGCCTAAAGTAGAAAAGGCAATAGTTTTTATTCAAGTGGCCCACAAGGGCAAAAGTAGGGGATGTGGGTTCCATCATGTGTCTTTCTCACAGCATTGTTATAAAACATGGACTCACAATCAGATTTGGGAAAAAATTAAGAAAGTCTGAACCTTATACTCTTTCTGGTAAGCATTCATTCCTCTCAAAACCTGCATACAGTTTTGTATATGCAACACTTAAGACCATCAAATGAATTTATTCTTATATGTTATATGTTATATAACCAGGGAAAACACTTGAGTGTCTCCTACCTGCTAGTGTGGTATTTTTCCGTTAAAAATTGGTGTCGATAGCAGGATCTCCTTAGACTGCCAGTACTGACAAAACACCTCTCATCATTTGTCAGGCCATGGTGAAAAGAATGAACTTTGAACCCAAATCCTGTTTTTGGCAGTTATTAGCTGTGTCACCTTTGGCAAGTTATCTAAACAATGGCTCAGTTTCATACTCTGTCAAATGGATACATTCTAATTTTTTCCATGAGATTATTATAGACATCAAAACAGTTAAAATAATGACAGATCTTCAGAAGTGCCTGGCACATCCTGACAGCCATCTAAGGCTTTGCTGGTATTGTTACCCTTACTCATTTCTGCTGTTCCAGCTTCACAGTTCTTCTAGCCATCATGTGGGTGAACTTAATTCTTTCTATTAAAGTTGAGTCTAAAACTGTCCTAGAAAGATGAAAGGACCTTGATTCCATGTGCAATCATAAATAAATAATATAAGTGACGGTGTTTATAATTTTGTTCATGCTAAACATATGCATAGAGGCTAAGAGCATGAGCCTTTGAACCAGGCTGGTTCACGTTCTGGCTCCCTCACTGCTGGTCAGCGGCATGACCTTGTGCAAGTTACTTAGCCTTCTAACTCCAGTTTCTTCATTTGTAAATGGTCTGTGGTGTTGACCTATAATTAAGTCTGGTTTATATGATACATTTTATCAGAGAAAATACTTTATTTCCTTAGGACAATCAAGGGATAATAAAGATTTCTTTTGAAATTACGATTTAATGCTCAGATATAAAAAAGTATTTTTAGAACTTATAGGAGGAACTGTTCAGCTGTCAAACATCATAGTTATTTTAGCTGTTTTGTTTGTTTGTTTTTGAAAACCTGCATTACCTTAAAGTGGGCACTCATTTACCAGAGAGAGCTAATCTCCTTTTTGAACAATTTGGGGAAAAAATTGTAATTAACATTAAGTGGATGATAGAGGGGGATGTCTGTTTTTAGTCCTAAATGTTCTGAGCGTCTTTTATATTCAGAGTTTTAAATTACTATCTGATTGAGACATTGTATTCTGAATTGTTTTTATAACATCCTGAATTATAACCTTAGGCTATAACCTCTAGATAGGAGAGTGAAATTAAGATATTTATTTATTTAATATGTAGTTTGTATTCAGCAAGATGATGTGCTGTATAGACCAGTCCTTAATGAATTTCACAACAACTCTGCAGAGTAGATACTCTATCCCCTTTGACAGTGAAAGACACACAAACCTAGGGAAATTCTATAAACTTCCCAAATGTCACATTGATGAGCAAGGTTAGAAGCATGGGCTACACAGTTTTAAAGTTCATGTTCTTTTCACCACCTTTCATTGCATTCATGTTGTCAAATTTAAATTAAAATTAAGGAGTTCAGTATTCTTCAGTAAATGATTTACTTCTCTATCTACCTCAGTGCATTCATACAACACTATTAAATATATAACTGTGACATCATTGCTTGTCAATTACATTTGAATCTGTTGGACCAAGGATACCTCAATTCCCTAAACTCTTATTAATTTAATGGGGAAACATACCTAGTGTCTCATAGTCAGTAATTAGAACAGTGAAAAATTGCTCTGTAAGTTCTGAACATGCCTGCACTTTTGATTTTGGCAGAGCGAGCCTGAGGTTTAATTTCTGGATAGAGCACTGGTGTTTATTAATGGCACCTTTATAAAAGAGGCAGTGATTTTCATAAAGGCAGTTTCGTGACTGTGTCCCAAGCTTTGCTCTGCTTAAACTATATTTTGCTAAGGAGTAAGTAATTGGCCATGAAGACACCACTCTGATGGTGATTTAGGGTTACAGCTCTTGTCTCCTTTTTGGGCCTGCCATTTCCATTTTCCCAATTAATCCCTCTGTGCATGAATCATGGTGCCCCGCCCCCCAAGCCACGATGGGCCACTACTTTCAGTGGCACCATGGTCACATCGAGGGGGAGTACCGGCCGTGAGGGCCTGCCTGCTGGAGAACCATCCAGCCTGCACCA
Source organism: Prionailurus viverrinus (assembly GCF_022837055.1). Taxonomy (NCBI): domain Eukaryota; kingdom Metazoa; phylum Chordata; class Mammalia; order Carnivora; family Felidae; genus Prionailurus; species Prionailurus viverrinus. The sequence continues at coordinate 24,060,823 of NC_062564.1, forward strand.
CCTCTCAGTGTGGTGTGTGGATTTATTACAGAATTGATGAGAGTGAATGATATAGTTAATGTTGCAAGACTGTTTCCATTATAACCCTCTGTTTGTACCTCCTCATAATTTTCTGACAAATTGTCCCTCTCAGATGGAATCTTTCATGCTTAGTTTTAGCCCAGCAGTACATTTTCTATCCCTGACTTTATAAAGAAAAATGTAGTCATTTTTATCCAAGTTCAAACAAGTACCAGGTAGTAGTTCTTTTTACCGAAATAAACTACAAAAACCATGACATAACATAAATCATAAATTGTGTGTATCACGTGCAAAATGAAAGTACATTAGACTAGGTATTTGCAGGAGAAAATAAGGAATTAATAACATTAGTTATTGAATGAAAAGTTGGAGAAAGTACAGACTTGTGAGTTTATATGTTTAATAAATTGTATATTGTAGAGAGCTGGAAATGACTTCAATTCAGTGCCCTAATTTTACATAGAGAGAATGGAAGTCCAGAAAGATAAAATCATTCACCTATGTGGGTGACTCATACCCAGGACATAAAATGTGTTAGATCAGATTGAACTTAAGGTAGTATGTTTTATATGTGTGCTTACTTGCACAAATAATAGCACATAGTGCGTCTTACAAGACATAGGAAATTTGGGGATGATTTTAAGTAAAAATGAAATAATGGGAATACCTGAGTGTCTCAGTTGGTTAAGCACCTGACTTCAGCTCAGGTCAAGATATCACAGTTTATGAATTCAAGCCCCACATCCGGCTCTGTGCTGAGAGGGCAGAGCCTGCTTCAGAACTTCTGTCTCCCTCTCTCTCTGCCCCCTTCCACTCACATACACACGTGTGCTCTCCCTTCTCAAAAATAAATACACATTTAAAAATTGTTAAAAAATGAAATAATGGTAATTATCTTAAGTTTTAATGCTTTGCTATTTTGTAACAATAAAAGTAAACATTTGCTTTTCAGAAGCATACTTGAAATGTCATATTTGTTGTTTCCAACCAAATAAAATACTATTTTCATAAAATTAATCTTATTGGACAGGAATTCATATGGATTGATTAATTTAAATAATATCGCCATAAACTTTCTATTCACTAGTTTGTAAACTTATCCAGGACCAAATATATATTAATACTACATAATAAATTGCTAAATAAATAGTTTAATATTTAGTTTTAAATACTTTAAATACTTCACCATTAAAATGCCCTTGCATATAAGTACACTGTGTTGGAAACTATTTATGTCAGGTGATGGCTATCAGCTTTGGGGTAGCCCACTATGTTCTTCCCAAAGCATGAGTGATGATCCATAAAATATCTCCAAGTGTGTTCAACTGTACTTCAATGTGCCTTATAAATTCTGTAACTGAATAATGTCAGTAGAGAGTAAAATACTTATTTTCTTACATTTCACCTATTTTTGCCATCCATCATTTTTGTATATTTCTGGGTTTAAGAGATTTTGAAATATGCTAAACCCCTGTCACTTGTCCTATCCCCTTTATTCTTTTTTGGTCTCGGGCTTGACTTAAACCAAACTACAGAAGCACTGTCCATTTGTTAAAAGTTTTATATAAGCCAACAAGTTTATGTCATGATGCCAGTTTTAGTCAGAGGAGGGAAGCATAAAACTTAAATAAAAATGTAACCCACATATGCATGTATGTGTGTGTGCATTACCAAAAGAATTATTTATTTTCTTTATTTTTTAAATGTTTATTTATTTTTAAGAGAGAGAGACAGAGTGTGAGCAGGGAAGGGGCAGAGAGAGAGGGAGACAAAGAATCCAAAGCAGGCTCCAGGCTCCAAGCTGTCAGCACAGAGCCTGATGTCGGGCTCAAACTCACGAACTGTGAGATCATGCCCTGAGCCAAAGTCGGAAGCTTAACCAGCTGAGCTACCCAGGTGCCTCAGTATTTATTTTCAATATTCATTAGTCTCTAAAATATGAAATTAAAAAGCAATACAAGTTGCTTAAACAATGTTTAAAATGTGTATATCTCCACTGTAATATGTAGTTTAGCCCATGGTAAATTACAATCTTAAAAATTGAATTTTGTTTTTTAGTTCACCTACTTTTTTTTTTTCTATTATGCTTCATTTCTGATTGATGACTTAAAAGTAATATTAACTGTATAGCTGTCTATGAGCTCTAGTTCATAAGTGGAAAAATAAAATAAAAAATTAAAATAAAGTAAAAATTAAATAAAATTGAATAAAATTAAATTAAATACCCAGATTTCTAGAAAAGCTCTTATAAATTTACTTAAAATATATGAATACCTGGGTCTTCATAGAAAATAGAAATTGGTGTTAAGAAGAAAAAGGGAAAGTATTCATTAGACACTATGTTAGGTGCTATATATATTTTGTCTTACAAAATATGTTCCTATTTAATGTATATTAGTATCTCTATTTTTAAAGAAAAATTCTTGCCCAATTTCTTGTAACTAAAAAGTGACTGAGTTAATATGTGAATATTCGTTTCCCTAATAGCAGATCACATGTGCTCCACTTACTCAGGAATCATTCTACTGTTGGTATTATTCACAAGCCACTGTAGCCAAAAGACAATGTTTATATAGGCCATATTCTACTATTTGACAATATTTTAATAAGTGCCTGTGTAAGTCCCCACACAGTGTTATAGGGCATGATTTTGAATAGTTTGTGCTTAATTTTGGATTAAGATAAGGTTATTAATTTGACATCTATTAATTTATATTCTGTTGCTCTATTTTTTCTTTTGATTCATTATATTCGTAGTGCATTCATTATAACCAAACTACAGAACAATGACACTTTCTATAACTTTTTCTGTCATCTGTGCAAATAAAAAGTGGTCCCTAACATGAGTACCTGATTTCTTCTAAGAAATTATAGGCATGCTCAATTTTTTTATGTATTCACAGGCATTTTAAAGAGGTATGATGTTATCAGTGATCCGTTGCTACAAGACTGTCTTAAAACAGATACACATCCCAGTAGCTTAAAATAATAAACATTCCGTTAACTCAGATATCTGTGGATTGAATGGGCATTCCATTATCTGATGTTGGGAGAGCTTCCTCATAGATATGCAGGAAGCTGTCTAGCTGGCTGGTTTAGGATGCCTAATTACTCTACTTGACATTCATTTCTATATGGGCTGGGTGATTGGATCACATGTCTTTCATTCTCCAGTACATTAGCCATTAGTTAGAAGTTAGAAGTTCTAGCCAAGTTAGAAGTTCCAAGGAAGAGCGTAGATATATGCAAGACTTTTAGACATCTAACGTGAAAAACTGGTTGGCTATCATTGTTCATAGCTGTGCATTCCATTAGCCAAAGAAAGTCACAAGGCAGTCAAGATTCAAAGGATGAATAGACTCCACCTCAATACCATCCTAAGAAATGCAGTTAGAGCAACAGTTAGATCCCCTTTTTTATTTATTTAGGATTTTAAATAGGCTTAATTTTTTAGAGCAGTTTTAGGTTCACAGCAAATACAGTGTTCCCATGTACCCTCTGCCCTTCCACACCCCGTATGCACAGCTTCCCTCACCATTAACATCCCTCACCAGAGTGGCTCATCTGTTAACAATTGATGAACCTACATTGCCACATCATTATTGTTCCAAGTCCATGGTTTACATTAGGGTTCACTCTTGGTGTTGTACATTCTGTGGGTTTGGATAAATGTACAATGTTGTGTGTCTACCGTTAATGCTATCATACAGAGCAATTTCACTGCCATAAACATTTTCTGTGTTCCACCTATGTATTCCTCTTTCCGCCTTAACACCTGACAACTCCTGGTCCTTTCACTGTCTCCATACTTTTGCCTTTTCTAGAATGTCATGTAGTTGGAATTACACAGTCTGCCACCTTTTCAGATTGGCTTGTTTTATTTGGTAATATGCATTTAAGCTTTCTCCATGTCTTTTCATGGCTCGATAGCCTGTTTATTTTTAGTGCTAAATACTTGTCTGGATGTGTCACAATTCTCTTACACATTCACCTACTTAAGGGTTCTTGATTGCTTCCAGATTTTGGCAATCATGAATAAAGCTGCCATGAACATGTGTGTGTAGGTTTTTGTGTGGACATGAGTTTTTAATGCCTTTGGGTATATACCAGGGAGCATGTTTCCTAGATCAAGTGGTAAGAGTATGTTTAGTTTTGTGAGAAACTAAATCATTTTCCAAAAGGGCTGTGCCATTTTTCATTCCCAGGAACAATGAATGTACATTCTTGTTCCACATTTTTACTACTAGTGATGTTGTCAGTGTGTTTAAAAAACCATTTCTTTTAATGTTTATTTATTTTTGAGGGAGAGAGAGAGACAGAGTGTGAGCAGGAGAGGGGCAGAGAGAGAGGGAGACACAGAATCCAAAGCCGGCTCCGGGCTCTGAGCTATCAGGGCAGAGCCGGACATGTGGCTTGAAGTCACAAACCGCAAGATCATAACCTGAGCCGAATGGTTAACTGACTGAGCCACCCAGGCAACCCTGATATTGTCAGTGTTTTAAATACCATTTTTAAACTTAGCATACATTTTCTTTTTTTTTCACTTTAGTATTAAAGTATACAATAATACACACTTCAAGACAAATATTAAATATATATTAAACATACTATATCTTAAATATAATGTGCATGTGAAAACATACATACAAACATACAACATTCTTGGTTGATCACCTGATATTCTACCACTTAAAGATAGTTATTTAAAGTTTTATTAAAGGTAATACCGATATAAAATGATCACATAGCCATACTTGGAAATAAAATGGGTTTTCTTTTCCTTTTTGGAGAATAACTTGAAATCTGTATCATTCTTTAGAATTCCATGTCTTTAGAGTAATTTAACATGAGATATGTACCCTAAAAGAATCAGAGATATGGAGAAAAAATTATGCTCAAAGAAGTATATCTTCTATTTATATGAAGCAACATGAAGGTCTAAACAAGAGAAGAAGTTAAATCTGTAATAATAAATTTATGTATGTAACAATTATTAAAACTTTATTTTTTAAGTAATAATGATTCTGAATAAATTTATGTTACGCATTAGGTGAAAAATACATTGAAATAATATATGCAATGTTATGTCACATTTTTAAAAAGAATTACATGAGAAAAGATATTAAGTAATTAGCAAAATATTAAATGGCAATGATCTATCAGCAGCCTCTTTTTATTCTTAAACTTTTTAGATTCTTTATTTAATGAGCATGTATTTTATAATCAGTGGAAATCTATGTGAATCATAGTGAATTCACTTCAATATAAAATTGCTTTGTTTTCTGGAATTAATACAAAAGTATGAGTTATCAGTGAAAACCTAAATATTTTTAAAACCTTCTGTGGTAATACACAATGAATACTTAAAATAGTACTATGACAATTGTCCTGTCGTACTTAAGAAAATGCAGAAATAGGTATTCAATCTTCAAAGCCAGCAAACTATTTTTTTTGTAATTGAGACTTTGAAACCTGGCAAGATAGGATCAGTGTATAATTTGCAAAAAACATACCTGATCCTAGATAAGCAACACTTTCTTGTTCTGTAATGTCTGTCCTCTAAAAATAATATCAAGTGCATCAGAAAAGTCTTACCTAGAAAAACCTATACGGGAATCAAATCTTTAGTTATGAACCATTGAATATTAGATCAAGAAATATTGTAATTTCCCTCCTCAGTGGATTTTTATATTAAAGTGAATTTAGTCTTAGGAAACAAGATAAACTGAGTAACTAAAGACTTATGACCTCTCTTTTCCCATTGGGTGGGAAGAAGCGAAACTTAACTACCCTAATTATGTTTTTCTTAATGGAGAAAGAACTTGCTTCACCCTGTGACTAACTAGGTCTGATTCCCGCATCTACTGTAATATATATGGATATTCTCAAATGGAGCAGTGTGTTCAGAGTTGATAGTTTCATCAGAGTAACTTGACTTGATAATTTTGTTGTATTTTTTACTTTTGGTTAAACACAAAATAAATATGTAATTCTTATAAAATAGCAAAACTCATGTAGGTACCATAACCATTATATGGACAACCTCCTTCACTTACTTTTCTGATGTATTCTACCCAATCAGGATTCCTATTTAGAATTTACTCTATGTTTTGCATGAAGAACTGTTTTCGTGAGGCCAAACAATATACATTGAGTTCTTCCTAAAGATTACATTTAAAACAGCAAATGAAATGGACATTTGAAATAGTTTTTGAATTGTAATTTTATTCTAAGTAAAATTAGTGAAAGATAACCAGTTTTCATTAACCGAACACTTTTATTTGGATTTCCTCTCTTCTAAAAAGAAATAGCTGTGAGCTATTTCATTAAAATTATTCATAAAGATTCTTCTGGGGATCATTTATCTCAAGGTCTATGAAATTTCCTACTGTCAATTCTCCTAATACTTGAGTAGCTGAACACATTTGGCCTAACCTTTTAAGTGTCCCCTCACCCAAATGGAAAAATACTGAGATTTAAGGCAGAGAAAAACTGCTGATGCCTTAGAGCAATCAAAAAATCAAACAGCCATGGGCTTTGGGTGATAATGATGTCTTAAAGCAGGTTCCTCAATTATAATATATTTACCACTCTGTTTAGGATGTTGATAATGCAGAATGCCATGCATGTGTCGGGGGCAGAGGGTATATGGAAGTCTTGGTACCTTCCATTTAATGTTACTGTGAACTTAAAATTGTTATGAAAATAAGGTCTACAGGGGGACCTGGGTGGCTCAGTTGGGTGAGCATCTGACTTTGGCTCAGGTTATGATCTCATGGTTTGTGAGTTTGAGCTCCATGTTGGCTCACTGCTATCAGTCCACAGCCCACTTCAGATCCTCTCTTCCCCTCTCTCTGTGCCCCTACCCTGCTCCCTTTCTATTTCTCTCTCTCTCTCTCTCTCTCTCTTCCCCCCTCCAAAAGATAATTAAAACATTGAAAAAAAAAGAAAAGAAGGTCTATTAAAATTATAAATGCATGGGTATGTATGTGTGTATATATTTATATGTATATATACTTACACACATATATATGGACATTAAGCAAATCAAGCAAAACCACATTTGTATGCTTAAGAGAGATCTGGCCTTCTCCTTTGAGAACATTCAGTACAGAATGTCTTGCTTAGTCACATGTGCAGTAAAGAATAAATATGATCCCTTGATTTCTTCACTAAATTACGAGTTGAGTTATTGCAGGGACATTAATATTGTTTAAGTCAATTCAGTACAACTGTGTGATTTCTTAGAAACTCTGTAGAGTGTAATTGACTGAATTCTGTATTCTTTAGATAAAGAAAATATATTCTCAATATTTTCTAGTGACTTGTTGGCAGTTTAGATATTGGTATGTCACCTGAAAGAAATGGCTGTGAAAAGGTTAGACCTATATTTGTTGTCATTTTCCATATTGAATATTACTCCCCAAATTCTTCTCTACGTCTTTAATTCAAGGCTTTGTGAAATAAGTCTATACATAGAGAGGTCTACTTTGGGATGTGATAAGCTATAACAATAAGCTATAACCTAACTTTGTAAATTGTATGAGCTATTGAGAGAAGTTAATTTGTGATTCATATTTTTTCTCTTTTTTCTTGTAGTCAATATGCAAATGCTCACTTTGCTGCCTTTTTTTTTTCCATAAAAAAATAACAGCATCATAGCAACTTTCTACCAAAGGCACCTGGCACTCTTATTTAAAGTCAGTTGTATACTTTAACTGCACAAGCCTTTGAGGTTTCTGATTATTTGTATAGCTCTAGATTCTCAAATAAGTCATATATTCAATTGGATATCCAACTGGAAGTTTTATGCACGTTTTGTCACCTTAATTTATTTTATAAATATTTTTTCGTAAGTGTTGTTTTATGAAACCTTTGTTTTATAAACAATTATAAACAGGGATGCCTGGGTGGCTTAGTTAAGCGTTCAACTTCAGCTCAGGTCATGATTTCATGGTTCATGGGTTTGATCCCTCCAACAGGCTCTCTGCTGTCTTCCCAGAGCCTGCTTCAAATCCTCTGTCCCCTTGTCTCTCTGTCCCTCCTCCACTTGTGCACAGGGGCTCTCTCAAAAATAAACATTAAAAAATTATACACAGATATAGAAATTATCAAGTTAAAATGTACATCCATGACTCTTTGCATCCCTTCTTCAAGGTATTGGAGATGATATATTAGACATTAGTTTTCAGAATGCTTATCAGAACACTGGTGGTGTTTGTATTTGGGTAGAAAATTTGTAATTGCAAATCATCAGTCCTTGAATTCTAGCACAGTTGTGAGAACCTCTTGTTAGTACACAAGCAGTGTGTGCTCAGTCACACTCACATATGTAAACACACAAATGATAGAAAAAAACTTTCACTTTAATTTAGTTCAAAATCAGGTATTTTAAGCAATCATGTTGTATTTCAATTGGTGACCTAGGTCTAAATTCTGAAATTCCAAACAGAATTTAACATTGTTATCAATCAGGACCACTCCTGACCTTTTGTTCTTAACTTCATCTCTCGACTAAAACACAGGACTAATTGGCCAGTGTTTGTGCTTGGGAGGAAGGAAGGGAAGAGCAGTATATAATGTGTATACTCTAAACTCTAGGTGCATCTTTTTTGAATTTCACTGCTTTTTATGCTCGTTTTATGCAAATTAGAACCCGCATGGAATTTAGCCCTCAGTTAAAGCTTAAGTGTTAATAAAATTGAGTCAGATAAATTTTGAATGTAAAACATCTCAATAAATTAGTAAAATTGGGAATGGGAAGTACTCATTGTTATTTTGGATATGGTTAGCATTTTAAAGGTGTTTACTCTATATAGCCTCTAGCTTCATACATTTAAACTTTACCTTCATTTTATTACATATATCCATGGATTCATTAATTCAACAAATACATAACAAAAAATGAATCCATAGAAGAAAAGTCTGGGAAATTCAACTAAAATCAACAGAAACAATACTATAGAAACTGAACTTTTTGGTATTAAATATTAATAATAAGCTATCTTAATCAGAGATTTCATGAATCTAACATATTCATTAATAATTTACAAGCTTTTCTTGGGAAAACAACATTAAAATTATTTATGAACTGTTTCCTAAAATCTGTAAAATTAATGGGAAATACCCTTTTATGATAATACATATTTCCTAGTGATCATGAAATTAAATTTGCAGTATAAAATATTTCGAAAACCAAAATGAAATATCTTTTTTTCTTTATCTAATGAATTTGTAGCTTTACTTATTAATTGACACTACACATTATTTTTGATATAAGACCTTTCTTATTTCCCAGAAAAATGTTCTGGGAAAATTATCTGAGCTACCTGACTTGGAATTTATTATTTTCATCTCATTGATTAAGCTAAGGATTTATTTTCACTTAGAACATGTTTTCCTTAAGATTTTATGCTTGAACAATAGTTTAACCTTGCTTACAAGAGTGCAACATTCACTACTTAAAAAGAATCATACATTTAAAATCCTAAAGAATTTGCTGAAAGGTGTAGTTGTCTAGAAACATAATAGAAAATTTGTCTTGTTCAAGTTTTTAATGGGATTAGTAATGAATATATCTAAATTGTCATTGTAGTATATAGGTGGAAAAATTAGTATAAAAATATTTACTTAGATTGGATTCAAATGTATTTACCTATTTATGCCTAATATAAGATTTGAATACTGAATATAAAGGGACTGCAATATAAATTGCTGTTAGGGATAAACAGAATTCCTATTTGCCAACTAAGCACATCTGTTGGGAATAGGCGAAGCCACCTCTCTGACTGGCTGAGAAGTAGAGAATGAGAAATACACAGTGACATGAAAACAGGGCATACTTTGTGACCAGAGATTTTGCAGAGGATTAACGATAGATTATTTAAAGGGTATGTTGGGAAATATTAGGGAACAGAATGTTTTAGAAAAATGGAAGTACATGAATAAAGGATAAGCACAGAAAACAGTTGGAGACTGATATCATTTTTAAGCAGTGATTTCTAATATAAATTAAAGAAATAACTAATTTTTTATATTGTATTTATTTTTGATAGAGAGAGAGAGACAGAGCACAGATGGGGGGAGGGGCAGAGAGAGAAGGAGACACAGAATCCGAAGCAGGCTCCAGGCTCCGAGCTGTCAGCACAGAGTCCGACGCGGGGCTTGAACTCACAAACTGAGAAATCATGACCTGAGCTAAAGTCGGACACCCAACTGACTGAGCCACCCAGGCACCCCAAGAAATAACTAATTAGATAAATATTTATCATGTTTGTATATTTTTTATTTTTTTGTTTATAAAGTTTTATATTTATTTATTTTAGAGAGAGAGAGACAGCGACAGCGTGAGCAGGGGAGGGGCAGTGAAAGAGGAAGACACAGAATCCAAAGTAGGCTCCAGGCTCTGAGCTGTTGGCACAGAGATCGTGACCTGAGCTGAAATCAGTCGCTCAACAAACTGAGCCACCCTAGTGACGCCCATACTTGCATACTTTTTTACAAAGTATTTTGGACTTTACATTTTAGCCAAGTATTTTCTTACCTAAAATGGCCAAGTATTCTGTGATTTCTCATATTTTGCCAGTGAGTGCGGCCTGTGATCAAACCTGAATATGTCCTCGAGAAATTCATGTTAAGTGACATTAAAGACAACTAGAGATGTAGATTTGGTCTCACTACATAATACTTTCCAGCTAGTGTAGCTTGTATGTAAGCTATCTATTTTTAATTATATTCCCAGGATAAAGACCTAGACTCTATTTTTACTGCATCATTAACTGATTACTTTAGTGAAGGGTTCAGTATGTTTTAAGAATTCAACTGAGACATTAAGACTAAGGATGTATAGACTGCAATTAAATGTATCCCAGTTTTGATAGTCAAATAAAAGATGAGAAAGAATATTTTAACAAATTTCTAGGAGTTTGAATGTAGCAAGTCTGAAATAAATCTGTGTCTAATCAAAGTGAATATAGAATTAGGAGCAAGAAATCAAAGCTTTCTTAAATTATAATATGATTTTATTCTAATCATATCTAGAATGATTGTGAGGCATACATCAAAAGTTTTAAGGTAAAATCTAGAAGCAGAATAGACATGTTAAAGCAAAACCAGTCAGGATATTGTGTGAGAACTTAGTATAGTACTTGGACTTAAGTTTGCTTCACATCACTGGTTTCTGCCTTTACTAGTTGAATGAATTTGAACAAGTTACTTAACCTCCATGCGTAAGTCTCACTATCTTCATTTGTAAAATAAGGGTATTACTAGCTCACTCTTTGGATGTTTTGATGATTAAGTGAGAAAAAGAGCCTTCGCCTAGAGATGTAACCATGACTATTGTCCAGGTTTTCTTAAAAAAAAAAAAACAAAAAAACAAACAATTACTCATGAAAATTACCAATAAAGAATCCATGGTAACAACCAATCATAGTACAAATAAAAACACATAACCAAAACCCTGCAAAAGTTTCTATAATTGTCCTAATTAACGGGGAGAGATGATGAAAGAGCTTGTATAGCTGTGTGCCAGAAATACCAACCAGGTTTAATAGAATCTTCATTCTACTTCCTATATTGCCCTAACTCAGAAACATGAAAGAGAACCTGTCTGTAAACAGCTGCCGTGTTCTCAGTGACAGGATACACAACTCACCTTTATACTTTTAAGGCCAAATATTTTTTTTAGGTTTTTTTTTTTAATCTTTATTTTTGAGAGAGAGAGAGAGAGAGAGAGAGAGAGAGAGAGAGAGAGAGAGAGAGACAGAGTGTGAGGAGAGGAGGAACAGAGAGAGAATGGGAGACACAGAATCCAAAGCAGGCTCCATGCTCTGAGCTGTCAGCACAGAGCCCCATGCAGGGTTTAGACTCCTGAACGGTGAGATCATGACCTGAGCCGAAGTCAGACACTTAACTGACTGAGCCATCCAGATGCTCCTTAAGGCCAAATATTGATGCAGGATAGAAAATTTGGGCTCAAGTATCTCTACAGAATTTTAATTTTTTTCTGTGCCACTATATCCTAAAAAGATATTAATGAATAAGAAGGTCGTTATCTTTTTCACCTTATTATAGACTACCGAATTTTTCCAATAATGCTCTTTCCCCTGGTGATGACCAGATGAAGGAGGCAAAAATGATCTCTACATTAGAAGAGGTAAATACGTGAAGGCTATGGTACTAGAAAGAAGAGCAAGCATCTCAGGGCGCCTGGGTGGCTCTGTCAGTTAAGCATCCGACTTCGGCTCAGGTCATGATCTCATGGTTCGTGAGGTTGAACCCTGGAGTCGGGCTCTGTGCTGACAGCTTGGAGCCTGGAGCCTGCTTCAGATTCTGTGTCTCCTTCTCTCTCTCTGCCCCGCCCCCACTCATGCTCTGTCTCTCTCTCTGTCAAAAATAAATAAACATTAAAAAAAAGAGAAAGCATCTCTTCAATATCGAGTAGAGAACATTGACATTACTTGGTGTTTTGATGTCACTGGGGACAGATACAGTTAATGGCATAAACAAACACAGACAGACAAGCAAAAAGAGTCTATACATCTCCAGATAGCTCTTTGTTCATGGATGAGAAAAACCCAAAAGCTCAACACGTGGCAGGCAAAATCTTACTTTGTAAGGGAAGAGCATTTCCCTACCTATCAGGATAGGGATTATTTCCCTGAGCTAATATAATCATGTTATAAAACAGAAGAATATCTTATAAACTATTACTATTTTCAATAAAAAAGAAAAAAAATCTAATGAATAAGGTAGTCACCAAGAAAGGAATGTTATGAAATTAAACAAGGTAATTAAGTAGAAACTGAACATGCAGACACATTGGAAATAAAATATATCAATACATTGTATAGAAATGAACTTGGTGAGACGGAGCACAAACCATGGAAAGAACCCCAAATATCTGGGAAGTCACGGAAGATACTTATAAAGATGATAAAGAGGAAAGGTCTATAAACATAATGAAACTGATATCCAGCCTACAAATAATATTTTTTTTTGCAAATAAGACACCGTGTAAAGAGATCAAAGCAGATAAAACTTTATAGTATGGAGATAATAATTCAGCCATGCAGATTTTTCATAGTAGGCAGAAAATGGATCAACATGAAGACACAGTCCAATACCAATTTACAAATTTAAAATCAAAGGCAGAAAATTGTGAGAAACTTCAGCAGAGGCGATTCTTTTACTACAAGCAAAAAGACATATTAGTCACATAAAGCTTTCCTGTGTTAAAGTATATCATAAGATTGATTGCTAGGCTTTGAATGAAAAGCATTGTTGGGGTTCCTGGGTGACAAGGTTGAGTGACTGCCCTTTGATATTGGCTCAGGTCATACATGACCCCAGGGTCGTGGGCTCAAGCCCCAAATCTGGCCCTGTACTGAGTGTAATTGGAGCTTTCTTGGGAGTCTCTCTCTCTCTCTGCCCCTTTCCCCCACTGTAACTCACTCTCTCTCTAAAAGAAAATTGAAAAAAAAAAAAAAAAAGAAAAGAAAGAAAAGGAAAAAGAGGAAAAGCATTGCCCATTACACTGAATCCTATTATGCATGTATGAAGTAACTTCTCTGACTGGCAACACAGTTTCTCTTAATCATTTCCTCTGGTTTTCTTTCATTATATTCTGTATTTTTATAGTTTACTTCATAGGCTCCCTTCCTGTCAGGCGTCTTGAATTTTCTCTCAGGGTTTAATGTTCACCTTTTGCCCTCCTCCCTCTACATGTTCTTCCTGGGTGATCTCATCAATGAGTTCACCTCTGTTCTGACATCAAAGCAAACAACAACAACAAAGGACCTCTACCTGACACCTCCGAGTTCCAAATTGATGTACAATGACAGCTGCTGGCTAGACTCACTGATTTGCTTACAGAATCCTGTCAATCTCAGAGTTCCTTAATTTGATGGAGAGCATTTACAGTGATCTCTCTTATACTATTTTGTATTAGAGTCTCCAGGGGAGCAAAATCAATATGGTGTCTATGTAGAGCGAGAAAGAGAGGAAGGAACTGGTTCTCCCAATTCCAGAGGCTGGCAGGTATAATATTTTCAGGGTAGGCCATCCAGCTAGACACTTAGGGAAGAGTTGATGTTGCAGCCCAAGTTCCCAAGCGCATTCCTCTGACAGAATTTCCCTCTTCCTCTGGAGAATTTGTTCTGTTTTTCTTTTAAGGCCTTTAAATGATTGGATGAGGCCCATCCACCCTATGAGAGTAATCTGCTTTATATAAAGTGTAACAACATAAGTGTCAATCTCACCCAAAAATATCTTCAAAGCAACATCCAGAACAGTGTTTGACCAAATACCTGGATGTTGTGACCTAGCCAGGTTGACACATGAAATTAATCATCACGTACTTCAAGTAACTTCCTGACTGACCCACTTTAAATCCACCCTTCCTACCGTAGTCAGAGAAAACTGCCTAAAATGCATACTTGGTATGTCCTAAAATATTTATTTTTTAATGTTTCTTTATATTTGAGAGAGAGAGTGAGAGAGAGAGAGCAAGTGGGGAATGAACAGAGAGAGAGGGAGACGCAGAATCTGAAGACAACTCCAGGCTCTGAGCTGTCAGCACAGAGCCTGATGCGGGGCTTGAACCCAGGAGCTGCGAGATCATGACCTGAGCTGACATTGCCCAGTTAACTGACTGAGCCACCCAGGGACCCCTGGTTTTAGAATATTTTAAAGACTCCTCATTGCCTAATAAATGAAGTTCAAGTGGGTCCTGAACATGGCATACAAAATCTTTTATAACCTGATCGTGCATAACTGTCTTGCCTCCCACATACCACTGAATCTCTAACACCTTGTGGTCTTGGATTGGACTGCTGCTGGTAAAGGCTTTTACTTTTATTATTTCCTCCTCCTGGAAGGTCTTTCTGGGTTATGTGTAAGGGGAAAATGTTAATCATCCTTCTAACCTCTGCTCTGACACCAGCCCCGTGGGCTCAACATTCTTTACTTCTATTGGTTGGGTTAAATACCTTTCTTGATGCTCTCATGGTCCCACTCTTGTTCCATTCATATCATTATGTAGAGTGTACCTGTTAATGTTTGCTCTCTCCCACTAGATTATGGAATTCCTGAAGGCAAAGCCTGGTTATCATTTATATTTAGATTCTCAGTCATTTAAACATAGCTTCACATAAAATTGTGCACAATAAATCTTTTTTTAGAAAATTACTTCAACTACCCATTGAAATCAGATAAAAACACAGCTACAAATAAGTAAAAATACTAAATGCAAGTATGGGATAGGGGACAGTCTGATATGTTTTAATAGTTATAACTTTTACAACAAAAGAAATGCATCTTTGAAGATATGTACAAGATAGAACATTTAGACATATAATTTTAAACTGTTCTCTTACAATGAAAGATATGTAGTCAGCCTAATGACTTTTAGGGGTATCCCTCATGAACCATTTAAAATGGAGAGAAATATAGGAGGTAGACTTATGACTCACCTCACAGTGCCTATGATGGAAAAAAAATAAAACAGTTGCACTTGTAAGTATGTTCTCTATATTTTCTCTGCTCATTTCTACATGTTCTTTCCTTCTTGACAAGGAAATGTTACTTGGCTTCCTGTGTTACCCTCCTCCATAGAAAGTATAACAGCTTTTTAGAATTCAAAAACAATTTGTCTTGTGTAACCTCTGTATACAAAACCTAAATGATGCAACTCTTTAGAGACACAGTTGAATATGTTCAAATTCAAAGTAATGTTTGATTTCTCATTTGACATAATTGATATATATTGTCTCTTATTAACTGATCCTGTCAATAATGTATGGTGAAAAACAAGTGTAACAGGGGCATCTGGGTGGCTCAGTTGGTTAAGTGCCCAACTTCCACTCAGGTCATGATCTGGCAGTTTGTGACTTCCAGCCCCGCATTAGGCTCTCTCTCTGCTGTCAGTGTAGGAGCTCACTTTGGATTCTCTGTCTCCCTCCCTTTTGCCCCTCCCCCGCTAGCATGCCCACACGCATGCTCTCTCTCTCAAAAATAAATAAACATTAAAAAATTGTGTAACAGATTTCTGCAGGGCAGAAAGAAGGTAAAGAGAGTTCTACAATTTCTGAGAAGAGGTCTCAAAAAGTGAAAGAAAAGTTAGCAAGAGAAATTCAGATGCTAAGGTTCTTAGATATTTTTTAAAAAATATGTCTTTATTTCTCACAGTCAAAGCTTTAGTTCATCCAATGCTAACACATTTTGTGTTAATAAGTGATTCCTTCTGCATCACATAAGCAGGTCAGTGACCATTACCAAAGAGGAAACCTCACATATCCTAGGCATTGCTAAGAAATTACTGTCAAAGGGTATGCACGTATAGAATAAGAAGCATCTCATTTAGTCTAATGGGTATCTTCCTTTTTATATATAAAAACACTCAATATTCCTAAAGTGGCTATTTTTAATCCATTTTTTTTTAAAAAAAAAGACCAGATGGCTTGAGTTTTAAAATGCCCACCGATCCATATTATTTAATGACTTCCTCCTCAGTAGATGGTCTTCTCACCTTCCTATGCAAATACACACCACTAAAAGCATCAACTCCTGCTAGCCCAGACCAAACCAAGCATTTTCTTTTTGCTTACACCCAAATTCTTTTTTTTTTAAGTGCTAGGTAATCAAGATTTAGAACTTGAACTCACAAAAAAGTATTTTACTTCTGACCCTCGTCATGGGTTCAAAACTGGAAGAGAGACTATTGAAATCCCATCTATATTGAGGAAACAGCTGAAAACCAGTGATATGTTTCCTACCTCTTCATTATTGACGTGTTTAAAGAGGAATATATGAAGATACTCCTCTAAATCCCCCTGAAAAACTGTGTGATCTTGAAGAAATCTAGGAGTTCTTGTAGGCTCCCCACAGAAGGGAAATTAGCATGATGAGAGTGTATATGGCTTCCACTGGACTTCTCATTCCACAGATGAGGTAGCCCTAGTGCAGGGCTTGCAGAGTAGACATCCTTAGGTGGATCATGAGTATTTCTTGGGACTCAAAAGATCTGTGGGAGCTGTGTTGGAAGTGTGTCAGCAGCAGAAGCAATTGGCACTGCCTGGTTTGTGCCAGAATCACAACTTGTAGTTCACCAAGAATGAAGTTTGGTATTTGATGCCAATAGGACATGCAGAAACAAGGCAGAGCAGTTGCCTGATGATGGTGGGCCAGAAAGGAACAAAAGGTACCAAAACTATCGGTAAATACATGGCAGGCCCTCTGTCCCAAACTCTATATATGGCCACTTCAGCTCTCCTTGAGGGAGACCACATACCATCCCAAGAAATGGCTTTGATACAAAGTTGAACTGTGAATGGACTGAATATTCCTGATCTCACCTAAGGCTGTTTAAACTGGAAAACCAAAATGACTTTAATTGAAAGCATAGGTTCTTTACCTTTCTTCACTCTCCTCCATCTCAGTATCATCAATAGATATTGGCACTCATGAAGAAGTTTAACTCGGAAAATACAGAAAACATTTTGTCATATCTGTGTCTTAATGTCTAAATTTTTTATCATATAACACTTCAAAAATCTCTTTTGGAAAGAGGTGCAAGCAAAAGTTGAAAATGTGAGCTGGTTGCTTTATCTTATTCCAGAATATTTGAGCAATCAGACCTTCGACAAGGATATATTCTGGCAACTTTAACATTCTATCTCTTCGTTTATTCTATGATCTTCTACTGTTATCTATAATATTCTGTTCTTTCAAAAAGTATCTCCTTTCCATCAAACTCTGTTTTTTTTTTTCTATTTCATGCACGCACATATACACACACACAACTTATGCTGTCCATTTGCCATTTATCCATTGTTTTTATTCCTTTCAATCATCTTAATGAATATTTAACTAGATGTTTCAAATTTGCATGTTTAAAAATGCATTTATGTCAGCTAGCCTGTGTCCACAGCTTCACAAAGCTATTGTAAAGGTATTTGTTTTAGAAAACAAAAGGATGGGCCATTCTCCAGGCTTCCCTTGTGCTCCTTTTGATTTTTTTCCAACTTACACACTGTGTGCCCACAACACATACTTTATGTAAATGTAAATGTGGAGAAATGAATGTCCATGAAATTCATAAACCAAAAAAAAAAAAAAAAAGAAAAAAGAAAAAAGAAAAAATCCAAAACAAAACCAAAACCAAAAAACAAAGTCTAGAGTTTTGTTATAGGTCTTTACATAAAGCAACAATGACATTTGTATTTAAAGAACCAGCACAGTATCAGTTTACAAACTGGCATGTGAGCTTCTGAGTGCCTAATGGATCAAATGAGTTGGTAAAGTTTATTAATTTGAGTGGTATATGATTAACTTTGCTGAGAGAAAAAAAGGTACCAGCACCTTATTCTCAGAGTCATTATTAAAAATAACAACCAAACAAAAAAAAAAAACAGATTCTTTGGATGCATAAAAAGAGTATCATCATGCCTTCATTTACATATATGTAGAAAAGTTCTGTGGCTAGGAATTAGTTCTGTATAGACATTGTTTACTCAGAGCTACTCAGTGTCTAAGGGGTTTGACATTATCTACCACTAGGCTACTTGTAGGTGGGAGGGAAAAGATACTTCTTTCTAATTGTTGGTGGAAAACACATGAACTTTCAAAGTAGATAATTGGGATTTTTTTTTCCAGAGTGTAACATTGCAGATTCTATAATTATTCTTTGGACATACTCACTTTCATAAGCTAAAATTTCAATATGTTCCCTGTACTTCAGTAAATTTTACTGGCTTTATCAGTTTTATAGATCTAATAAGCCACAGAGTTTATTCAAAAAAATGAAAAAGCTTCAAATATGCAAGTAGTCCAAATTTGATGCATAACCCATATCCTCAGTAAGGTACCACACAATCAAAAGCTGTCCATGTGGAAAACACGAGCTGAAGGTCAAAAAATAAGATAAGACAAATAAATACAATACAATACAATACAATACAATACAATACAATACAATACAATATAACACAACAGAGTAGCAGAGTAGGGAGGTAATAGTAATGATTACATTTAACTGGAAAGGCAATTTATTACATAACTTTTCTAACTATAACATACTTTAATACTTTGGTGCCTAGGAGTAAATGGAATTAGAAATAGAAATATTTACCAAAAAAGCCCTAAAATTATGAAGGCAACTTGGCTAAACGTTTCTACTTCTTAAGGTAATCTAAATGGGTCCTGTTCAACCTGAATTCAGAGACTTCTTTTTTTCTTGTTTTGGTAATAAAATCAACTCTTCTGATGTAAATATGATGCTTGGTGGTTAAAAACTTCTGTCCCAAGAATGAATTGAGAGTCGTAATGAGGAGCACTGTCAGCTGCTTGTTGGTAACAATCACAAGAAATTAGAATTGCTCTCATAAATGCTTTGTGGGCAGATTGTATACAGATTATCAAATACAAAACATTACATTCTAATCACTTTTCACATGAAATCTGATTTTTGCAGCTAGAAGTAACAGATTATCATATATTTGAATGTTAAGATAATAAATTTAGGGGTTTTGAAAAATATTTAAATCATTAATAGCAATAGTATCTCTTTTGTCACTTGGATGTTGCCTACAAACATCCATTTGATCATTAACATTAATTGTAAACCCAGGTATTGAGTCACGAGGCTTTGTCGATTATTAGAATAGAAACTTTATATAGACACAAAACCAAACCTCCTTAGATTCTTTCTATGTGTTATGTCATAGTGCATGTCTACATCTGTAACACCTACATAGGGTAAAAAATGTTTGGATGTGTCTTTAGTTTTCTCACACAATACTATTTGGGACTTCATGAATTTACCTTAGTCTAAGATATGGGCTTCAGCCTTGCAAGCTTAGAAAACTGACTTTTTATCAGACCTAGAGGCAATCTGTTACTCAATATTAAACTCACATTTGCTGTCTTATGCCCTTGATGCTTAAACTCGAAATGCAGACTTATTAACAGGTGACAAATACAACTGTCTTTCGTCCCGGAAGAGTCAGAGTCTACTGCTGTTTTTCTTGGTAGGCAAATAATATTCAAAATGTTATATAACGACCATAGGATCTACTCTAGAGGAGTAAAATTAATTCACCGTTTAAGTCATAAGGATAAAATTACCTGAAACATTTGCAACTAGGCTAATATTCCCCCATGTGGATCCGTGTTGCCAAAATTTTCCTCTGGGCTTTCTCTTCTCTGCGTTTTCATAGCAGGACACAGTACTTTCTGAAAGACCCAGTCTTCTTTCAGATAAGTTAATATGTTCAGTCTGGGAATCAGTAAATCTTGGAAGCTAAGATATTTCTGTGCACAGTATTGCCAACTGGTTAAAAGCATCAGCTTTGTAATCAGGTGCCCGGAGTTCTTTAACGGGCCTTGATATGTCGAAGATATTTGACATGATGCTAAACTTTTCTGAATCTTAGTTTCCTTTCATGTAAATTCAAATGACCAAAAAATACCAGTGATATTAAGTGGCTAGATGTAAATGCATAAGGGAGTAGGAATCAGGAAGACTTCACTGCAGTCAAGAGATTTGGGGTCAGTGGATTCTAGTCCACTCTTTTACCCAAATAAGAAAGTGCCTCTTATATTCTATGAGTCTAAAAAAAAAGGAAAGAAAAAATCTATAAGTGAAATAGAACTTGGTTCTTACATTATTTATTAACCTTTTCTGAAAATCCATTACCTTTTTCTCAAGCCACTTATACTGTAATATATTTTTAGCAATAGAATGTGTTTAGAATATAGATCTCTTTGATGGTAAACTCAAATATTCTGCCTTTAACATATAAGTTGTGCACATATATAACTGAATTATTTTCATGGAGGGTATGAAAAATAATTGTCTTACTGTCAAACTAATTATTTAAACCTTATATACTCTGCCATTTTTCTTCTTGATGTAGATTGTGTCCGTGCCCCCCTTAGCCAGAAATAAAGTGGCAAAGAATTTTCCAAGGATGTTTTTTAGATTTCTCAAGAATGGACATAAACACTAATTTACACATGTGAAAGCATAAAATGAATATCTAGCTACTATTATGTATTGTAGGGAAGGTCAATATATTTATAACTATAATTTAAAATATTGCTGTATTTTCAATTAGCATTTCCATAATTTTAAAAATCATAAATGCAAATTTTAAAATTTACATCAGCAGACATTTCTACCCACTATCCAATTTCTCAATAGTTACAAAAATCATAATTTATGAATGCAATATTGCTCAGATACATCATCACAAAAGAACATCCATACAGATTGATAAAGTATTGATACATAATAGGATATTATCAATATTTTAAAAATACATAAAACCTTAGAACTTTTTATATTTGAAGTAAACTAAATTTTAAAAATATCTTTGGGGGCACCTGGGTGGCTCAGTCAGATGAGCGTATGACACTTGATTTTGGCTCAGGTCATGATCTCATGGTCATGGGATCAGGCCACATATGGGGCTCTGTGCTGTGTGTAGAGCTTGCTTGAGATTCTCTCCCTCTCTCTCTCTTTTTCTCTCCCTCTCCTCTACTCTCACTCTCTCCCTCTCTCTAAAATAAAAATAATTAAATTAAAAAAATAAAATATCTTCGCCTAGTGTTTCAAATCATTGCTTTTGTACATTAGGCTGTAATAAAGTGCACACACATGCATGAACATACGTGCACCAATCTCAAAAGAAACACAGTAGATTTAATTAAAAAGAGTCAAATCCAGGGTACAAGAACAACAGTAATAACTTTTGAAATCTATCTAATCCTTCAGTGAGTAGTGTGGCTGTATCTCAAGTGTTCTGTTATAAAATTGTTCACCTCTTCATAAATATTTATTGCAAGCCCGCTACATGTTACATACAAGGTTAGGTCAAAAGAATATCAGAATTGATAAGATCAGTTCCTACCCTTGAGGACATTAAGAGAGCACGTCCCATGATCAGAGTAGTATCAGTGCAATATGGCAAAGACCCAAACCAAAGTCATCCTCGAGTGCTGATGGTTTCTGTGCTATTTCCTGTCTTTTTTCCCTACTTTATCTGAGGTTGACTTTACTTCAGTTTGGTTTCTAATGTTGGAATGGTCCCTGATTACCCCTAGGTTAATTGCAGTCTATAAGACACAATACAGCATAAAGCAAAGTCTGACAAAGAGGTATTGGTTAGTTAGGAAGAAATTATTAATGTGGAATAGAGATTCAGATTCAACTCTACTGGTTTAGCACTGTGTTAATATTTTCTGATTCTTGTATAAATTTTATTCCAGACTGTTTTGGAATGAACATTCCAGAAATTTGGCATTTGGCCAGATAGTAACAGCATTGTTAGATATTTCAGGTTTTTGTTGTTGTTGTTGTTGTTGTTGTTGTTAAGGTGCTGTTTCCACATAGAGTGTATTCTGAAACACTGGAAAATTGTTTAATATCTTTCAAAAAATGGGTTTGTTATTTTTGCTACCAAATTGAGGGGAGCATCTGAAATTTGACTATCTTTGCTGTTGAAACTTTTCCTAGTATTCTGACATTGGGCAAATGCGTAATAGGCCATGCCTTGTGTCTTATGATTTATTGTAGAATTATTCTAGGGTTTGGTATCTTTGACTAGTCCAATTTAGCTTTGCATTTGGAATTAAAGATATTTTTATCTTTACATAAATTAAGAGACTATTCTCAAACACACTGCCCTAATTACTAATAACTGCCCTATAGGCTGTTTTCCCAGCTACACTTATTAGATTTCATTCCATCCTTATGATTGTTTTTTTTTTTTTAGTTTTCAGAAAACAACAATACAATAAAATTATTTTTACTGTGTTAATGTTCAGTTTGGACTTCTAAGGAACTCTAGAATCAATTCACAGTTATTATCATTTTAGTTTAATCATATCTGTGTATTCTAGTTTTAGAATAACTAGTGATTGGTGCTTGACAATTCATAAATTAAACAAAAACATATTATAGGTTTTAAAGATTCATACTATAATTATTTGGTACTTTTGTAATCAAGGATATTAATACAATAAATATCCCTGTGTTTTTTTTTAATTGTTTTTTGTACTCTTCAACTTACTATTAAATTGAATGATCCAAAGGGCAGCTCAGGGACAGCAAACATTGATGGTAAATTAATAATCAACATTACTGTGATAAAAATCAACTTAAAAGTCAATTAAAATAAAGAGATAACAGAATATCATTTTTAACACACTTAAATAAGTAGAAAACGACTAGAAGTTTTCAACTTCTGTATTGTATATAGATCATTTAAAAATATTTGGTATATAATCACACATGTTATAAAAATATTTTGTCTATAATCACACATTATAATAAAAGGAACCATGTACTGTCTATTTTGTGTTTGTACACTTTTTTGCTCCATGGATACATGAGTTTCATTTTTATGTTATAAATACTATGTTCTTGATCAAGTGGATGAAACTAATATCTTTATTTTAATAGTGGATTAAAAATGCCGAATGTTATTTAATTTGGACTGATTAGAATAGGAGCTCAATAAATGTGTGTGGAATGAATGAATGAGAAGTCTTCTGCTCATACTCTCTTAACTTCTCCATTGACTTATTCTTTTTCTAGAAGTGTGTATTTCTTCCCCAGTTCAAGTGAGCAGATAAGCAATGAGCAAAGCATCAGGGTACAGCATTTTGTTGCAAAATGGGAAATGTAGAAAGAAAGCTAATGACCAAAGGTCAAAGAAGGAGGAACCTTAGAATAATGATTACCAATCTTCCCTACAGCTTATGAACTAACGTTCTACATACACTTCGCCAGATACATTCTCATGTTTAGATGCTGAGTATGAACACCTTTGGTTTCTCTGATATGGTAGTTTGGCCAGGATATCTTCTTTGAGGCATTCTCTACCTCCAAATGCTTTTTCAGGAAGATGCTTTAGAGTCTGGGCCTGAAGAAACAGATCTGACTCCAAATTTTGTTTTGACAACAAATCACAAATGTAACGGTAAGCAGGTTAGTTAGCCTCTGTGAGTTCTAGTTATGTCTTGTTAAATGTAGCTGATAATAACTACCAAATAGAATTGTTATGAACTCTCAGTAAGTACTAAGTAAAATATTGCTTGAAAGGATTTCTCTCCTGGTGTTTGGCAAATAGCTGCTCAGTCAGTTTTATTAACCTTTAGTTATTGATACTTAATAAAGAGTCACACATTACAATTTTCAATCATTGCCAATCAATGATCCCAGTGTTGAGGAAGACCACTGCCTACCTTTACAGTGCTAACAGGATATTTTAAATCTACTTTTATAGGATTTTGACCTAGGAACTACATCATAATTTTCTATAGCTTCCCAGTAACTGACATACTTTATGAGTCATTTCTTTGCTCTAATGGCTTGCTCGCCCTCTTTTTTTAACCTTTCCCTGTGTTCATCTGTTTTGTTTCTTAAAATCCACATATAAGTGAAATCATTTGGTATTTGTCTTTCTCTGATTGAATGATTTCCCTGAGCATAATACACTTTTACACTGTTGGTGGGAATGCAAACTGGTACAGCCACTGTGGAAAACAGTGTGGAGGTTCCCAAAAAGTTAAAGATAGAACTACAATCTGACTCAGAAATTGTGCTACTAGGTATTTACCCAAAAGATACAAAAATACTGATTTGAAGAGGCATGTACACCCGATGTTTATAGAAGCTTACAATAGCCAAATTATGGAAAGAGCCCAAATGTCCATTGATGAAGAGTGGATAAAGAAGATGTGGTAATTTATATATATAATGGAATATTACAATAGCATATATGCAATGGAATTTATATATATATAATGGAATATTACTCGGGCATCAAAAAGAATGAAATCTTGCCATTTGCCATGACATGGATGTAACAAAAATGTATTATGCTAAGCAACAGGAATGATTTTAAAGGCTTTTGTTTCTTGTAATAATTTTTTACCCAAAACAAAAAATCATCAGTTCAAATCTTCTAGAAATTTTTAACTTGCTTGAATCATAGAAACAGTTTTTTCAAAGTTTCACTCATTCATTCAGAAACTTGAAATAAAGTGACTACTATATGTCAGGGAGCTGGCTATATTCTATGGGGACCTTAAGGAAATAGATGTAAATGTTATCTTCAAATAGCAGATCCTTACTTTTAGATCAAATTTAGACAGTATTTGATACTAATGCATTTTATATGTTTACATTATAACACAGAAGGATCCTTCATAATATTATTTTCTAACTTAAGTTATTAAATTATTAAGTCACTTTTTCTGAATTCATAGCTAATTTGAGCATAATTTAATGATTTTAATACTTAATGCATGGACATGTTTTCTTATTGACATATGTGATGAATTGACACTCTGGTCGGTAATTTATATGACACTTGGTCCTTGTATGGAAATGTACCTTTCAATAAGTGTATAATTTCAACAAGAAAAACAGAATCTAGTCATATATATCATATTTTTCACAATTATACAATGGATCAATTGCAGAACTGGTGAGATATTTTGACACAGAGTTTGTTTTTTATGATAATGAGAATCAATACTGAGGTTCAACTGTATTTTTCCAGTTTTGTTCATTTTTAGCTGATATGTGTCAAAATTATTTTCTACTATTCATTTTTCTTATTGTAACTTTTTATATTGAAATAGTTTAAAACTCACAAGAATTAGTAAAAAATATTTTAGAATCTTCATATACCCCTCACTCAGCATCTGCCAGTTATCATATCTTCATTACCATTTTACTGGTTACTCTTTGAAAATCTTCAAGAATTTTTCTTCCCCCAAGATTATCATAATTTTATCTAATCCATTTGCATTGCATTTCTTTATATCTCTAGACCATCCCTTAAAGGAAATATACCCAGAAGAATCTTGAAATTTCATTATCATTGTAGTCCTTTTTTAAAGAAATATGGACTGATCTTGAAAACATTAAATTATCTGATGATATTTATTTTTTTATTATTTTTTGATATTCTTTTTTTAATTTTATTTTTTATTTTTTAAAATTCACCTCCAAATTAGTTAGGATATAGTGAAACAATGATTTCAGGAGTAGATTCCTTAATGCCCCTTATCCATTTAGCCCATCACCCCCTCCCACAACCACTCCAGCAACCCTCAGTTTGTTCTCTATATTTATTAACAAAAAACTAAGTTGGACACAGAAAAACAAATACTATATGATTTCACCTATATGTGAAATCTAAAACAGAAAACAAATGAATAAACAAAGAGCCAAAACACACCTATAAATACAGGGAAAAAACTGATAGTTGCCAGAGGGGAGGGTGGGTGGAAAGGGATGGGAAAAATGGGTGAAGAGGACTGCGAGATACAGGCTTCCAGTTAAGGAATGAATGAGTCACAGGAATAAAGGTACGACACAGGGAACATAGTCAGTGGTATTGTGATAGCGTTGTATGGTGACAGAGGGTAGCTACGCTTGTGGTGAGCACAGCATAACATATAAACTTGTGGAATCATTATGTTGTATACCTGAAACTAATGTAACACTATGTGTTAACTCAACTATTTTTTTTATAAAGGAAAAATAAGTGAGTTTTATAATCCTAATGGATTGTATTTTCCTTTTCAGAAAAAAAATTATCGGTACTTGACACTTCAAAACAAACTTAGTTGTAGTAGGATTTCTTTCCTTCCTATTTAAGTACTAATTTTTGGTAGAAGGAATAATTTTAATTGCAACTCATGTGGGGAGGGAATATAGTAGAGAATGTCATTGCTAATCAAATGATAACCATGATCCATTTTTCTACCAGATGAATTATTTTTCCTACTATGACCCACTGCGTTGACTTTACTAAAATTATTATTAGATGCATAACTAATTACGTAGTAGTTTTTTAGGAGAAAGAAAACAAATTTTTGTTCTGAATCGCTGAAATCTATTAAACTTTCTTTCAACCTGTGTAGATTGCTTCAAATAAAAAAAAATGTGTTTTCTTTTTGTTCAGGCAGAACACTTGGAATGTATAGTACTGAAATTTAAATAATCAAATTTAAATAATGTATGTTAATCATGTCATTTTAGCCCTAAAGAAACTGTTTATATCACTTTAAGTGACTCCCTTGTTTCAGTGTGTAGCCACCAGCACCACAATCAGCGCACAGGCAGATGCCTAAGATTGGGTACAAATTCCGGGATACGGTTTGGATCCTGAACTCTAACACAAATCACAGAATATTGCTGAGCAAACCTAGAGGTAACAAAGGCTTTACTGAAGAAATATGATACGCTATTCTTACTTTATTAATTTAACTTTAAGTATAAAATAACCAAGAACAGTTTTGTTGATCTTAGCAGCTAAATTCCCCTCTGTGTAGTCATAAGAATGTACCGTGGTAGATGGCCCGAGAAAATATTTCAGAATTGCAATGGCTGTCAGTAATATCAGCCTAAAATATTCAGTGTTCTGTGATATTCACTGGATATTGGAAAAGGCATAACAATGGTCAATTTTCGATAGAGTCTTCTGCTCCCTGCAAAATTAGCTCTTTGCTTACCTATCTCCTGTATAAAACAATGAGTGCCTCAGAAATAAAACTCTTTCGTGTTTCCTTCCCCATTACTGCAAAATACCCTGCATGTATCAAATGATCAATAAATATTTACTTTTTGGTTGGATGAAGAAAGGAAGAACGAAGGAAGGAAGGCAACTAAGGCAAGATAACCACTCTAAAAACAGAATGCATGGTTGTTCCACTTAAGAAGTTTTAAGTGTAAGGGAAAAGTCACTCATCTCATCTCAAATATGAAAAATTCAAGAGCATTTGACAGTCCGAAATAAAACAGCTCTAGAAAGCAGTTTCTACTCCATCTTATTGTAGGCCTCTAATTATCCCTGCTTCTCTCTATGCCCCTGCTTTGTTCAACTCAGCCAACAGGTATTCTCTGTTCCTTGGTAGTTCCAGCTACCTCGAATCTGAAGCTTTCATCTGGAATTTCAAGACCTCTCTGGTCTTGACATCTCAACTGTGGTTTCCGACACTAGTGGCCTGATGTACTCAGCATGTGTCTGCATCCGTTTAGCCAGGCTCACGGTAGTCTCACTGCATTATTTGGTTTGCTGCTCTCAGTGCTCATGGGTAGACTGTGCTGAACACCAACTCCAGACAGAGTAAGCCGTGTCTCGCCAGCCTTGCTTATATGACCCGCGTCCTCCTACTACTTCTCAACCGCCCTTTCTCCTTTGTACTGGCTTTCATTTTTGTTTTCATGAACTCTGCTGAAATGATGTCCTTTTGGTGTAACAGTCACCGTGAGAACTTGAAAAATCAAGGGCCATGTAGCCATATACTGCACAGAAATTCTTCTAGAACTTTTCTGAGAGCCATTCAAATTAAGTCAAAAGTTATTATTATTCATAGAGGAGATATATTTTTGATTAATGTGGTTAATTAATTTTGATGAATGTGGTTAAGCATCTTCTGTGAACTATAAAAACCATAGTGTAAAGGGAGAGAAATGTATAGTGATTAATAAAGCAGTACATTTAGATACCTGAATGAGTCTAACTGATCCCTGGATTGGATGGAATACTTTCCATGGACTATCTTCCTTCAATTTTGGCATATAGAGAGATACAAAATTAAGTCGTCAGGAGTTTCTTTGAAGAGATAACTAAATCCAGTTTGTATTTATAAATTAACTATCTCATTTGAGGACATTTTAAATTTATTTCTCCTACCTGTTACTTACAAGCATAGAAATTAAAAGAAAAAAACGGATTGACCTTATTGATTGAATCAGTAATAAACCATAATTTTGTGTTAAATGAACTCTAAAAAATAGTATCCTCACCAATTTTTTACTGTTTATTTATTTATTTTGAGAGAGAGCGCATATGTGCAAGTGGACGAGGGGCAGAGAGAGAGGGGGATGGGGAATCCCAAGCATGCTCCCCACTGTCAGTACAGAGCCCCTCATGGACTCAATTTCACTAACCGTGAAATCATGACCTGAGCCGAGATCAGGAGTCAGACACTTAACTGACTGAGCCACTCAGGCACCTCAAGATCCTCATTAATATTTTAATTAATCCAAAATAAGTTATGATTTACTTTTTAGTGTGGTTAATTTAGATGTAATAATCATTTGGCTTTCAAACTTTACCAGGATGCATTAGATATACACAAATACTATCTTGAAGAGAAAGTAATGCATTGTATTATTTATTTCTTTGGACTACTTGCTCTGGGAACTAGCAGTCCTCCAAAACTGTAAATTGAGCTATTTTTGAAATTACATTGTCTGACATTTGAGGGAAACTACGAGCTAAAGAAAGAGAATTATATTGTTCAAATTATCGTTAATGAATCCGAATTTACTCCAGGCTCTTGAAGTCAATTTAAGGGGAATAGTTTGGTCTTTGTCTTCTGTTATACTGTATGCAAACACTACACTACATACACACACACACACACACACACACACACACACACACACACTACAAATTTGCACTGTAAGTCAGTCTGTGACTGGTTTTCCCTTGTATTTTTCTATATTACCATTTTTTTTAATGGAGCGGATGCTCTTCTGCTTGCTTTCACGAAGTTTAACAACCATTAACTCTTCTTTCATTTCAGATTCTTCTTTCAAAATGCCGCAGTTTTAAAATTCTCAGCCAATTCAAGGTCTGTGTCATTCACCCCCTGAGTTGGCATAGTTATTGAAGTAAGAGGTGATTACTCTGTTGGTGTTCATTCTCTACTTAACTATCTATTGAAAACTGCTAATAATCCAGTTAGCTTTACTTGGATGTTTATTCTAGCACCATTCTGTTGCTAAAAAATAAATATACTCTTGTAGTAGATTTTTTTTTTTAATTCTGAGGCAGAAATAATGTTCTTCTCCATCATCTGGATACTGCTGTGACTTTTAGTGCTGTGCCTTGGATACTCAGGCACATAAGGGTCTCCAGGAACCTTATATAGTGCCATTAAGCTATTTCCACAATATTTTCAAAGTATTCCTTAAATTTTAATTGAAACTTACCTGGCAAGATTTGTGGCATATACTCTTTTCTAGAGGAAAATATTTTTTACTGAAAATCAGTTGCTTCTGTATTTGTTTATTTGTGTGGTAAAATTTACTGTACTTTAAATCAAGTTTTATGCTGGAGTTTTAATTGTGATATTTATTCACATAGGGCTGGTTTCATAGGGCCTAGTAAGCTCTTCCTCAGGGATTCTAATACCTTCTACCTTCTAAGATTATTTAGCCTTAAGCTTCCTCACATAAGAGATTATTAATTGCATTAAGGAAGCTAGTAGATAGACCCATTCAATCTAGTAGCCATAAATTATGGTGGTTAGATGTTGTGTATGTGATTAGAGTGTAAGAAAGGAAATAAACTACTAAGAAGGGAGACAGTATTTGGGATTGGGAAGTAAACGAAAAAAGAAGATCATCTATTAATTGACATACATTAGATTCCTTCTCTTTCTCTTTGTGCCCAATCTTTGCATCCTCTCCATAACAGTCAGTGTTTCAGGATTCTTGTATTCTTGGGAGCCACTAGAGTCCTCACTACTGTGGTGTTTAGATAGGTCACATCTATACATATGTAGTAGATCTTCATTATCCATTATGGTCAAAGAAATTGATTTTTCCACAGAAGCGCATACTCTTAACAGTGTTATTGCCATTCAAGTCCTACTAAAAATATTCTCGATGGACACATTTTAACATAGTTTCAAAGTAGTTTAACTATTTTTGATGACTCATATTCGTTATTAAAAATTCAGTGGTGAGCACACAATAGTACAGTTGTGTGTCAACCTCCTTGTCCCTTCAGAGAAGTCATGCGTCTTCTGTATCTGATACATTTAAATGATGTCTGCTAAATTCTGGACATTCAAGAGTGCTCTGAAATGTGAGTGTGAAGGGCCAGAATGCTCAAAAATATTTGATCAGTTTGACTTAAACTGTTAACAAATAGAAACGTGGTCAGAGTCAATTTTTTTGACAGTACATAAAAGTTGAAATTAGAAATAATAGTTATTAATTCATTGAGTGATATGTGAGGAGTCATAAGTTTTAAACAAATAATATATATTAGATTACTGATATTTTGGTACCAATTAGAAGAAAAGGCAGTACTGTGTTTTAGGTTAATAAAATACAGTTTCTTTTATCTTCACAATTATTTTTTTCTTAGATATGTTTAGAATAGGCATATTGTTTTTATGAGAGTTCAAATGATTATGTATAATAGCATATTATGCAAATGAATGTTTTTGTCTACTGAGAAAGGTGAAGATACTTATTTAGAATCTTTCAGGTTAATGGGGCGCCTGGGTGGCGCAGTTGGTTAAGCGGCCGACTTCAGCCAGGTCACGATCTCGCGGTCTGTGAGTTCGAGCCCCGCATCGGGCTCTGGGCTGATGGCTCAGAGCCTGGAGCCTGTTTCCGATTCTGTGTCTCCCTCTCTCTCTGCCCCTCCCCCGTTCATGCTCTGTCTCTCTCTGTCCCAAAAATAAATAAACATTGAAAAAAAAAAAAGAATCTTTCAGGTTAAGCGTTTGGCAGATTAAGGATGTTTAAATATTTAAATGTGTTTATGGGGTAGAATGCCTAAAACCAGGCATTGCCTATTATGCAGCACTTATGCATTCCTAGTTTATAAAGTAATTTTTCTTTAATTACTATTCCTGATAGGAAACTGAAAAGATCCAATTTCCATGTGCACTGCAAATTTTGAAAACATGTTTCTGCAAAGGGGCATTGGTACGTTTAAATGTTATTATTGTCTGCAGTGAAGATGAGACTAAGGGAATGCTTGAGGAGTGAAAGTCAAAAGCTTCAAGCAAAGCATTTCTAGAAGAAAGATAGACCTACAATAGTTGCTAAAATTGTTCCATTCCTCCCAGGAGGCACGTTTAACACGCACACCTCAGGAAGCATGTAGAAATATTAGGGTAAAAGCAGGGGGATTTTTCTTTTGGTAATATGGGCATATTAACATTAAATATCTGCACTGTATATTTAATGCCTTGTATGTAGGCCTGGTCACCTGAAGAGTAATCCTAGACGAAGGCTAATGCATCTGAGTGGAGTTCGCTACTGAGCTGATTGAAGCTGACAGCACTTTGCTGTTTGCGAGGAAAACTTCACGGGGAGTTAGGAGCAGATGCTAAACAATATGGCACATTTGATTTCATGCTGCTCACGCATGCCAGCCCCTGGCAGTCTTTATGAGGTCAGAGGATTAGTAAAATTGCAGTCAGCAGGAATACAGGGCCTATAAGTAGAAAGAGCCAAGCAGGTGTGCTAAAATGAGTTCGAGGTGGGCTTTCCCCAGGTGTGTCTGACTTGCCCTTCAGCATATGGCTGTAGGATCATAGGGGAGAAGTTAATGCTTAGAGAATTCAGTCCAAATAATGCAAGCAGTTAGAGCTTTATACATGTTGAATATGAAATATACATGTGTGTCGGACTAAACATATGCGGAAGTTAATTTTAATGTTTCCTTAAAAGTCTAAATTTTGATGATTATTCATAAAAATACATCAATATAAAACAAGAAAATATGTTGATGACAAGGAATTCAATTTTGGTTACCAGTCATTTTTTGTTCACATGGTTCTGGCTTTTATGGTCTCAATTTATTAACCTATAAAATTAGGATATTGGAATGAATGATATATAAGATTCAAAGATCCCTTCCACAGATGAAAAAAAAATGCCTGTTTTATAATTCTCAGTATTAGAGTTGGCTTTGTTAGTTTTATTTATTTATTTGATTGGTTGGTTGGTTGGTTCTTGTTTTGTTACATTAGACAGGGGTGCAGTTAACCCAGTGGTTATCAGCTTGGAGAAGGGAGACATTTGGACCAGAGAAGTAGGGCCTTGTCATCCTCTTTCCACTATAAATGTCACTTTTGTCCTATAAGTTATTAACGGAATTCTGCTCTGTAGTTTGGTTGTGTTTAGAGCAAGGAGCTGGGGGAATAAAACTGATAACCACTGAGAGAGTTTATTTTAAATAAGAAGAAACTAAGTCCCCAGATAACTATCACAAAGCTAGATGGCAACACATTCGGAGTTTGTATGACATTAATTTGGTAAGTGTTGTTCTGTCCCACACTGGCTCTTTGAATCTTTCTGAATCTTTCTGAGATCCTAAACTGAGAGAAAGAAGTGGTTTGGAGTGGAGTGACAAACGCCACACACATATCAGCTACGATCTCAATATAACAATGTTACTGAAGTCTGTTCCTATCTTTTCATCTGCTCTCTGCTGTCTCCTGCCTCCAGGGAGCAACCTGTGCGAAGGAAAGCAAAAAGTGCAGATGGCATAATTCATTTACAAATTCGTTGTCGAAAACTCATTCCTGCTCTTTTTCCTAAACTTGAGCAGGTTTTGGTTTGCAGTGGCTCCTTTGGTACACATGACATAATTTGGCATCAGTCTGTTGCTTAGGCTTCTATTCTATATGTAAACGAAAAACAGAGAGGACTCTGAACGGAAGCATCATGTACAGCAGCAACATACGGGTGGATTAGAATTGATTTTGTGATACTAAGAAATGAGATACATTTAGGAGATGAGTGAGAAGTCCCCTCTCCTCTACACTTGTAGTTATTTTTGAAATGTGAAAATTTACCCTTCACAAGCAATAGCTTCACAAGTGTTGCTGCTCACAGGGTATTCCTGAATAGTCTCTCTCTCTCTCTATTTTTTAAAAATGTTTTTCTTTTACTAATTTTACTAAAGATGATCACATGGTAGAAGTTGCTAGAAGCTCAGTTTGGTTGTATGTGGTACGGATCTGTCTTAGAGAAATTTTCCGGTCTCAGTCTTAAGGAGAAAGGACACAAACCTCTTGAGAACAAAGAGTTCACATACTAGGAATTTGTGTGACATTTCACACCATCAGAGCAATGAAAGTACCAGTCAACAGTTTTACTCAAATATTCCCTGGGTAACAAAAAAAGGCTATAAGAGATCAAGAAATGCACTCACTTGAAAAACAGATATGTATCTTTTGCACAGAGGAAAATAATTTTTTTATTAAGTGTGTGTAGATAAATATAGAGAAAGAGGACACAAAGTATATTTGAAGTCTGCCAATACTGAAATTCAAAGGTAACACTGGTGTAAACGATATTTCTAAACTGAGGTTTACAACATTTCCATATACTTGAGCTCTTTGTGCAACGGTAAGTTTTATTAGTTTCTTTCACCATCCGTTCTGAATTTTGGGACACCTTGCCTCAGAGAGAAAACAGTTATGGCTGTTGTATGTCAATTACTAAAATTTCATCATATACTGACAGATCTAGAAATAGAAAAGAGACACAGCATATCAGGATTATGTGAAAACTTGAAGATTTCTGATCAAATTACTGCTAAGTATTATGCACTATATTATATTAGTTCTAGGCATGAGAAATCAAGGTTAGTAAATTTTATAGGAGATAAACACAACTAATGCATGTAAGTTTGGTGGCATAAGAAGCATTAGCTCATTGTATCCTCTTATCAAAATTTCTGTCAGGTATCAAAATACAGTTTTAGAATATGGTCAGAAAAATATCTTACAAAAATTTCCAACTAAGCATTACAAGGACCAAATATTAATGCTTTGCGGTTATTTTGTTGACAGGATATTCTACCTTGGCTGCCTCTAACTTTAGCTTGTTTCTATTCAGGGTATTAATAGCTAGAGACTAGTAAAATACATCCTTTTTTTTTTTTCTCTGCAAAATAATGTCCCACGACTACATGTTCAGGATTTCTGGATCACCTTATATTGTTCTACGTCTTGTGCCTGTCTGGCTTGTGGGGACAGCTTGCTACCTCTTTTAGGGTTGATTGTTATTCACAATCAGCTAATCAACCAGTGATTGAACTCTAAGATTTTTAATTAGCTAGAGGACATTACTTCTTCCCTTGAGAAGGTCCATTAATTTGGGTTATATTTGCTTTTTTTTTAATGTTTATTTATTTTCAGAGAAAGGGAGAGAGTGCAGGGGAGGGGCAGAGAGAGACAGAGAGAGAGAATCCCAAGCAGGCTCCACACTGTCAGCCCAGAGCCTAAGGCAGGGCTTGATCCCACCAACCATGAGATCATGACCTGAGCTAAAATTGAGAGTCAGACTCTTAACCGACTGAGCCACCCAGATGCCCAGATATATTTGTTTTTTAATGTGTTGGTTAATGTTTTTTTCTTTATGTTATGACCAGGTAACTATATAAGTAAACATACATAAATGGAAAGATGTGCAAATACAATTATAGGGAATAGATGTGAAACAATTTTTTTAAAAAGTTGTCAACTTTCTCCTAAGATACAACAATTACCCTTACATGTAAGCAGAACTTTATTTTGCTCAATTAATAGTTATATATTAGGAGTGTGCTAGAAAGATGAAAGTAAAGTACAAAATAAGGGTACACTTTTTTTTTTTAAAGAAAATGTTCTGAGTTGCTTCAGAAATGTTGGAATTAGTTTCTAATAAGATGGGGGAAGACTATTTTATTTTCCAGAAGAGGACATAAATTTTAGTCCACGTATTTCAGGAACACAAAATAACAGGAATATCTGTCTCAAGAAGCAGGAAGCAAGGGCTTTTCTTTTCTTTTCTTTTGTTCATTCTATCTATCTATCTATCTATCTATCTATCTATCTATCTATCTATCTGAAAAAAGGCAAAAACCCCAAGCAGAATGATACTGAGTCAAACATACACTTGGAGTACTAATTGATTTCTTAAATTATCTGATGAGAAAGCTTGATAAGGGACCCACATTAGGACGAGAAGAGAATCTTGATGAGTGAGGTCAGAATTATATTACTATTTTTTTTAATGTTCATTCAGTTTTGAGAGAGAGACAGAGAGACAGAGAGAGCATGAGCAGGGGATGGGCAAAGAGAGAGGGAGACACAGAATTCGAAGCAGGATCCAGGCTCCAAGCTATCAGTACAGAGCCCAATGTGGGGCTTGAACTCATAAACTGTGAGATCATGACCTGAGCCAAAGTCTGATGCTTAACTGACTGAGCCACCCAGCCGCCCCCAGAATTATATTACTTTCAGACAAACTATATTATATACTTTACAAAACAAAAAGTAGATATATAATGATTATTAACATTAATTATGTAGCCTTCCACCTTTTACCTAGTCCTGGAACTAAGTACAACTAAAAATCTTGAAGAGTGGTATTATGGAAGGTGCAGTGGGGCACTGGGGTCAGGTGGGAAAGAGACTTCTGCTCTAGTATCAGTGAAGGTGTGTGATGAACAGTTAAAGGAACTTCAAGCCATAATGTAGGGGAAGTATCAGTGGGGACCTAGTGGGAAAATAGAATCCCTATCCCTGCTCAGAGTGATGAGGCCTTGCCTCAGTGGAGGAGAACCTGGGCTGTCAGGCCTGCCTGAAATTAATGAGGCAGCACGTGCCTTTTATCTTGCTGGTGTGGTGTCAGAGAAAGCTAACTAAAACAGATTTAAATAGAAACCCAAATCTCATAACACAGTACTAAAAATGATCAGGTTTTAATCAGAGATCGGGACACCTGGGTGGATCAGTCAGTTAAGGGTCCGACTTCGCCTAAGGTCTTGATCTCAAGGTTGGTCAGTTTGAGCCCCACATCAGGCTCTGTGGTAACAGTTTGGAGCCTGGAGTCTGCTACAGATTCTGTGTGTGTCTCTCTCTCTGTCCCTCCCCAGCTTGCACTCTTTATCTCTCAAAAATAAATAAACTTTAAAAAAAGGTATTAGAGATCACTCAACATGTCAATAATCAGGAAGATATTAAACTACAGTAAAAAGACAATCAATAGATGACAATTTTGAGATTACATATATGTTAGAATTACCTGACAAATCTATGAAACCAGACATAATAAAAATGGTTCAGTGAGCAAATATGAACAAAAAACATACAAAGTAGCCTCAGTAAAGAAAGAAAAAACCTTAGCAATGAGTTAGAAAACATAGACTCAAATGGAAATTTTAGCATTAAAAAATGAAATAAGAGAAATAAAGTCAGTGAAGAGCCTCAACAGCAGAACGGACAGAACATAGAAAAGGCTCAGTAAACTCAAAGATAGAAGAATGAAGGAGTATTGGGAAAGAACCGGTAAACTTAGAGTAGAAATTGCCCAATAGGAGAAACAGAAAAAAATAAACTGGAAAAAATAACAGAGGCTCAAAGACTATTTCAGTTAAAACAATTTATTTGCCCTTTGTCTCATCACTATTCCTGGAGGAAGAGGAGAAAGTGGGCTGAAAAATTAGTGGGAGAAATGTCTAAAAACTTATTTTAAAAAAAGTTTATTTATTTGAGAGAGTGAGCATGAGCAAAGAAGGGCACAGGGAGAGGGAGAAAGACAATCCCAAGCAGGCTCTGCACCATCAGCATAGAGCCCAACGTGGGACTTGAACTCATGAACTGTGAGATCATGAGTGGAAATCAAATGCCAGACACTTCCACCTGAGCCACCCAGGCACCCCATGATTGAAAATTTATTAATATTAATATATTAATATATAATATATTAATAATATTATAATATAGTATTATATATAATTATAATATATAATATATTATATTATATTAATTGTATTGTATTATAATATATTAATATATAATTAATATATAATAATTAATATTAATATAGAATAATATTAATATATTCTATAATATATTCTACAATATAATATTAATATAATTTATACACACACACACACACACACACACACACACACGAAACCATGGAGGAAATAATGAAGTGCTATAATACTTTTTTAAGTTCTGGAGGAGGGGCAGGGGGGAGGTACAAAAAAAACACCAAAAATACCATGTCAACCTGGATTCCTATTTTGAATGAAAATACCATTCAGGAAAAGACGGGTAAATAAAGCCATTCTCAGATGGAATAACTGACAGATCTTTCTACAAAAGGCTTGTTTCTCTATCCTAAGGAAATTCTCTAAACAGAAAGGTAACATAAAAGAAGGAAATTTGGAACATCAAGAAGGAATATGGTAAACAATAACGTGGGTTAATGTAGTAGACTTTTCTCTCTTCTAGAGTTTTAAATTATGCTTAGTGGATGTAAGAAAAATTACAGTATTAAAATGGGATAAATTATGTATATATTGTAATACCTTGAACAACCACTAAAAAGAAAAAAAAACCCACACAGAGACACAGATTCAATATAGATAAATAAAAATAGATTTATACAAATGAAAATATAACATATCACATTGTCTGGAACTCAAGTAAAACACTATCCAGATGAAAACTTACAGCACTAAGTGACTACATTAGAAAGTATCACCGTTGGGATGCCTGGGTGGCTCAGTCTGTTAAGCATCTGACTCTTGATTTCTCCTCAGGTCATGATCTCATGGTTGGTGGGATTGAATCCTGCATGGGGGTCTGCACTGACAGAATGGAGCATGCTTGGGATTCTCTCTCTCCCTCTGTTTCTGTACCGCCCTCTCCCCAACACACAAAATAAATGAAAATAAAGTTAAAAAAGAAAAGTATCACTAATATCAATAATTACACCTCCCACCTTAAGAACCTAGAAAAAGAAAAGCAAAATAAACACAAAGAAGCAGAAGAGGACTAATGGAGATAGAAGAAATCAGTGAAAATAAAATTGGAAAAATAATACAAAAAATACAAAGTTGGTTCTTTGAAAATATTGATAAAAGTGAAAACTTCTAATAAGACTAATACAGGGAAAAAAGAGAAAAGACACAAATTACTAATGTAAGGAATGAAACAATAGGAAATACTCTAGATGCTGCAGACACCAAAAGTATATAAAGAGAAATAATATGGACACCTCTCCTCACAGTTGAAATAGACCAATTATTTAAAAAACTCAAGCTACCAGAGTTCACTGCAATTAAAATAGTATATTTGAATAGCCCTATAACTATTAAGGAGATCAATATTTTTATTTTGAAAGTGCAGAATTATATGTCTTGTCCAAGATGTTTTCACTGGAGAATTATACCAAAGATTTAAAGAGGAATTAACACTAATTCTACATTATCGCTTCTAGAAAATAGAAGAGGGAACACATGTAAATGTATTTCATGACTCTATTATTAATCTGATACCCAAACCAAACAAGGACAGTGCCAAAAAATAAAACTACAGACCGATACTCCTCATGAATATAGACATTAAAATCCTCAAGTAAATATTAGCAAATACAGTAATATTTGAAAAGTATTACACATCATGACCAAGTAGGGTTTGTACTAAGGACTCAAAACTGTTTCAATATTTGAAAATGAACTGATGTAATCCACTAAACAGACTAGAGATGCAATGTCATGTGATGTTATCAGTGCAAAACAAGCATTTGACAAAATTCAACACATGATTAAGCCTCCCAGAAAAAAACAGAAATAATGAGGAACTTTTTCAACCTGCTAGAGAACATCTATGATAAACCTATAGCTAAATGTGTACTTAAATATGAAAGACTTAATGCTTTCTCCCACAGATCAGGAACAAGGCCATAATGTTCACTCACCATTCCTATTTAACATAATGTTGGAAGTTGTAGCCAGTCCAGTAAGGCAAGAAAAGGAAATAAAAGTTTAGGAAGGTTACAAAAGAAGAAATAAAACTGTCATTTTTAAATGACATGAATGTCTTTGAAGAAAATCCCAAGAAATCTTAAAAACTCATAGAACTAATAAATAAGTCCAGAAAGGTTATAGGATATAAGATAAACATGATAAAATATTAATATTTTTATACCATCAAGTGGATATGTTTACACAAAAATTTAAAATATATCAATTATAATGGCTCAAAAATGAAACACTTAGGTAGAAATATTTTTTTAAATGCACAGCACTTGGGACACCTGTCTGGCTCAGTTGGTAGAACATGCGGCTCTTGATCTTGTATCATGAGTTCAAGTTCCATGTTGGGCACCGTGCTCACTTAAAAGAAATGTACAGCAGGGGCACCTGGGTGGCTCAGTTGGTTAAGCATCCAACTTTGGCTCAGGTCATGATTTTGTGGTTTCCACGTTCAAGCCCTGCGTCTGGCCCTGTGCTGACAGCTCAGAGCCTGAAGCCTGCTTCTGATTCTATATCTCCCTCTCTCTGCCCCTCTCCGATTCATGCTCTGTCTTTCTCAAACAATGAATAAAATATTAAATTTTTTTTAAAAAAATACAGCATTTGATGCTGAAAAATACAGTGACAATGAAAAAAATTAAAATATCTAAATAAAGGAGAGACATCTTATTAATGGATTGGAATAAACAATATCAAATATGTCAGTCCTCCCCACATTGATATGTATTTTAACAAAATTTCTGTTCTTGGACATATGGTTAAGATTCTTCTAAAGTGGATTTAGAAAAGCAAAAGAAATATAATAGCTGCAACAGTTTTGTCAAAGAATAAAAAAATGAGAGGAATCAATCTTACTTTTTAGACTTAAATAGCTACTGTAATCAGGGCTGTGTGATATTTACATAAGGATAGATGGATGCATTAATGCAGTGAGAAAGAGAAACCAGAAATAGATCTACACGAAATATGCCCAAGTGATTTTGACAAGGATGTAAAAGCAAGTTAATAGAAGATAGATATGCTTTTCCACCAATAGTGTTGGAGTAATTAGACATTCATAGAACACGACCAACAAAAAGAACCTAGACTTATGTTTCAAACTTTATAAAAATGAGGTGAGATCACAGACTTAAATATAAGATGTAAAATTGTAAAACTTCTAGAAAAAAAGAAAATGTTCAGGACTTAGGGCTGGTCTTTAGACTTGCCACCAAAAGCATAATCTCTAAAAGGAAAAATTCATTAGCTGAGCTTCATCAAAATTAAAAACTTTGCTCTGCAAAAGACTCTGTAAAGTGAAGCAAAAGAGAATCTGCAGACTCAAAGAATATATTCCCATAACATGTACCTGACAAATAAGAAGTATCTGAAATATATGTAGCATTCTCAAAACTCATTAATAAATATATACACACACAATCACACACAAACACACACACATGCACACACACACAAATGAGAAAAGGACAACACATTAAAAAAAACATTTCATTGAACAAAATATATGGAGGGAAAAGATGGAAAGATGTTCAATGCTATTTTCTGTAACTGAACATGGGAAGATGTTCACTGTTATTTTCTCTCAGAGAAATGCAAGTTAAAGCCACAATTAGTTATTGCTGCATAGTTGAATGGCTAATGTAAAAAAAAAATAGTGTCACTACCAAAGTAGATGAGAATATAAAGAAGTCGGATCACTCCATTGCTGGTGGAAACCAAAAGTGGAACAGCCACTCTGGAAACTAATCTAGATGTTTTTAATATAAAACAAAGTATCTGACTATCAAATAGCGTAATTGCACCCCTGAGCATGTATTCTAGAGAAATGAAGACTTATGTTCACATGAAATCTGTACGTAAAGGTTTACAGTAGCTTTATTTGTACTGGCCAAAATTTGAAAACAGCCCAGTTATCTTTCAATACATTCATAGTTGAACAAGCCAGAGTACCGCCATACTGTGGAATACTACTCACCAGTAAAAAGGAATAAATAATTGAGACACACAAAAACCTGGATGAATTTTCAGGAAATTATACTGAATGAAACAAACAAAAGGACCTAAAGTTGTATCATTTATTATTCCCTTCATATAACATTCTTGAAATGACAAAATTATAGAAAATGGATGAAATTGAGGTGACCAGGTATTACAGAGGAGGGAGTCAGTAGAGAAACATGTGAAGCTAACACAAGCAACATTCAGGATTCTTCTAATAATGGAAATGTTCTGCATCTTGAATGTTCAATGTCAATATCCTGATTGTGGTATTTACAGTTTTATAACATCTTATCACTGGGGGAAGCTGAGTTTAGGGTACACAGGAACTCTGTATTATTTTTTACAAACCTGCGTGTGAATCTACAATTACCTCAAAGTAAAACTTTAATTAAACCAATCAATCATTTGATTTTACTATCGCTAAGTTTAACTGTTTTTTTAGCAATTGCAAACATTCTTATTATATAATGTAGATTTTTGAAAGTAGAACTCAAAAATGTATTCTAATTATTACAAGGAGAGAGAGGCAGAGAGAATGAGGAAAAGAGAATGTACCAAAATAACATTTCTGAATACAATAATAAGGTCCAAAGAAGGCTAAAATTAGCAGAAGGTTCCTTTTGAATGTTTCAGATTGAAAATGGTTCATTCTAATATATATTTTTCATGCTCTCAATCCTTTTGTGTCACATCTCTTTTATTTTCATGTAGAAACCTATTATGCCTTCATTCTTGCTTCATTCATTTTGTTAAGTGACTGTTACATGACAATTTTTGTTTCAGAACTGTTGCATCTAGGAAGGAAACCGATGTGTTTTGTATTGTTATTTTCCTTGCCGAATTGTGTTTTTACCTGATTCAGCATTCATTTATTAACATATTTGGATATTTAGCCAACCATGTGCCAAGAGATGTGTCTAAAGCACTGTTGTCTGACACCTTTGTGAAAATTAAATTTTCATGTTATTAACATTTTCAATTACCGTTGATTACAACATTCACAAGTTTCACTGGGCTGGCATGAGATACAACAACTGTGAATAGTAATAGCTGTTTTCACGAACAGAAGATCCCTGTGGGGAGGCTGTCATTAGAAACCCTATGACTGCCAGAGAACACTTCAGTATGTCAATTCCCCAGTGTTCTGTAGTCATCAAGACAAAATCCTACTTTGTTTTTGTAGTACCGACACATTGTTAAACAATGTGAACCAAGTTACAACTTGCTAATATCCCATAAAGGATTTTTGGGGTTGTGCTATAAACTACCATGGGTCTAACTTGCCATTGTAAAATAATTGTTATTCAAATATTTGTCATGATGAATTCCTTCTTAGGATAAATTTATCATGACTCCTTTGTTTTAAAGTTTCTTAAAGGAGAATGAATTCAGTGTTGTCCTCACAAATGGCACATCTTGAGTGAACGCAGTATTTTGATCACTGCGACTTATGTTGGTAATAGGCAGCAGGATGTGACCAGTGCACAAGGAGCTAAGTTTGAAGGGTGCAAGAAACATAAAATACATATATACATATATAAGCTTATGTATTACATATACACATATATATTATATATAAGCACAAAATAATCAAGGCTATGCCATACTTTAAAGTGTTTGTAAATAGAGCTCATGAAATAGCTGATTATGCTTATGGAGAGTCAATAACAAAGCCTTGAAAAATAAGTAGAGAAACACAAGAGGGAGATTATTGTAGATGTAGGACAGAAAAGAATGGATTTCTAAGGTATGAAAATGCAAGAAGAAAAATAGAGGAAGCCATAAAATGTTTAGTCCCCCATCGATTCTTAGCTTAGTGGTTATCCCTAACATTCTCAAACACCATAGATGATTTTTGACAGAAAGTTAATGTATTAAAAAAATATATAACATGTGTTTTCTAACATGAGAATTAAAATATATACCCTCTTCTTTTGGGATGAGCACTGGGTGTTGTATGGAAACCAATTTGACAATAAATTTCATATATTTAAAAAATATATATATATGCCCTCTTGATTTTTTTGTTGAGATTTTCATATATGGCCTTTATTTTGTTGAGGTATGTTCCCTATAAACCTACTTTGTTGAGAGTTTTTTATCATGAATGGATGTTGTACTGTTATATACTTTTTCTGAATCTATTGAGGGGATCATATGGTTCTTAACCTTTTTTTTTTAAC
The DNA here is from genome assembly GCF_022837055.1 of Prionailurus viverrinus. Lineage (NCBI taxonomy): Eukaryota > Metazoa > Chordata > Mammalia > Carnivora > Felidae > Prionailurus > Prionailurus viverrinus. The sequence goes on from NC_062564.1 coordinate 24,104,633, forward strand.
TTATGTTGTGTTTTTTGTTTCAACATATGGAATTTATTGTCAAATTGGTTTCCATACAACACTTGATATTCTTAATATATAGTGTTAAAGCTTATTTGATTACAATTAGATTAATTAGAAATATTATAATACATTTATTTTTTTATTTTTCACATCAAAAACGCTTCCATGCTTTTTCCATCATGAAGTTTTATTTTGATTTCTTGAATACCATCTATTTTATGTTTTCTCTTGTGCTGAACATGGATCCAGGAAAGAGATTAATTGTCACTGTAAGCAATACTTCTAGATACTTGTAAGTAAGGTTGAGCATGTTTCAGGAAAAAAAAAAAAAAGGCTTCCTGAAGAACAAAAATCAAATAGCATTCTATGAATACTACACTAATAAAAAAATTTATTTTGGGGCTTAATTGATGTAGTTATCTTAAAACAACTAAAATCGTGTGGGAAAAGCAGACACAATACTATATAAACTTGCTGAGACACGAGCGAGTGGTCAGAATTTAAGAGAATAAGCTACCGTTTCTTTTGCCACACTGCACGCAACTGAATTGTACTGCATGCTATGTTGGCCACGTTCTTATGGTAAAGTTCCAAGATGTAAATCAATGTACAAAAAAATGCTTTGGGAACTTAATGGGGGATTTCAGTTCCAACGCGATGAGAAATTTTAGAAATAGTTGTGTTCTCTGCCACAATAACTTTGACGGGATCTTAAGTGAAGTTTCCAAATTCTGTAATCTGCTACCGTAGCACATTTTAAGATTGGCTTTATTGAAACAAAATATTAATCGATGTGCGTTTTTATCTATGGGCCAATATTTTTCAGTGTGTAGTATCACGTTCTGAGAGCACTGTGTGTACACACACACACCCATTAAGACCAGCAGTAACGTGTAAATACTATATTTATGTTGTTTTCCTTGCAAATTAACATATTTGAGCTTTTATTATTTATTTACTTATTTACTTATTATTTACATTATTTTTACAATTCTTTCGAAATTCAATAGTAATGTTTGGAAAACAGGAACAGCAAACTTTATATTAATAGGTAATAGTTTTATTAGAAATCTGTTTGCTTTTGGGGCGCCTGGGTGGCGCAGTCGGTTAAGCGTCCGACTTCAGCCAGGTCACGATCTCGCGGTCCGTGAGTTTGAGCCCCGCGTCAGGCTCTGGGCTGATGGCTCAGAGCCTGGAGCCCGTTTCCGATTCTGTGTCTCCCTCTCTCTCTGCCCCTCCCCCGTTCATGCTCTGTCTCTCTCTGTCCCAAAAATAAATAAACGTTGAAAAAAAAAAATTAAAAAAAAAAAAAAAAAAAGAAATCTGTTTGCTTTTGTGAAATGTGTTTCCAGGGTAAATATATATTTTTATGGAGAGAGAAAAAAATTCTATTAACAATTACAATTGCAGATTTTTTATTAAATTAATTAATTTATTATATTTACATGAGAGCTAGTTTAGCATATAGTGCAACAATGATTTCAGGAGTAGATTCCTTAATGTCCCTTACTCATTTAGCCCATTCCCCCTCCCTCAACACCTCCAGCAACCCTCAGTTTGTTCTCTTTATTTGAGAGTCTCTTATATTTTGTCCCCCCTCCCTGTTTTTATATTATATTTTATTATGTTTTTTGCTTCCCATCCCTTATGTGCACTTGTTATGTATCTTAAATTCCTCATGTGAGTGAAGTCATATGATACCTGTCTTTCTCTGACTGATTTCGCTTAACATAATACTAGTTCCATCCACATACTTGCAAATTACATGATTTCATTCTTTTTGATTGCTGAGTGATACTCCATTGTATATATATACCACCTCTTCTTTATCCATTCATCCATTGTTGGACATCTGGGCTCTTTCCATACTTTGGCTATTGTCAACAGCACTGCTATAAACATTGGGGTGCATGTGTCCCTTTGAAACAGCACACCTGTATCAAATTACAGGGTTTTTTTAATGTTTATTTATTTTGAGAGAGAGAGAGAGACAGACAGAACATGAGCAGGGGATGAACAGAGAAAGGGGAAGACACAGAATCCAAAGCAGGCTCCAGTCTCTGAACTGTCAGCACCGAGCCGAGGTGGGGATCAAACTCACCAACCGTGAGATAATGACCTGACCAGAAGTCAGGTGCTCAATCGACTGAGCCACTCAGGTGCCCCTAATTACAGTCTTTATATTATGTATTTTCAGTAAAATTAATTACAGTGCCTAAAAATATACCCCGCTATTTTCTTGGATTTATATGTTCTTAATACATAACACAATATAACATACAAAGCATATTAAAAGAATAGACAACCTGTAGAGTTGAACAATGAAGTTAAAATAATAAATAAACTTTAGGAAATTCTACTTAGAAAAAATGAAATAAATTTCATTATGAAACATAATGGATGTAATTATGAGGAAAAATTGATATTTTTAAGAATATCATATATAATTTGGCCAATTAATTTCAAATGTAAGTGGAAAGCATTTTCCTGGGAAAATACAGATGTCATAACCATATGATAGAGTTGAAAACATGACTATAGCATTATTTAAGGTCAGAATGAAAATATAGTCAGACACAAAAGGCGTATGTGAGAAAATTTTTACAAACTTTTCAGAATTTTGCCAAAGTTTTCAAAGAGAAGTTAATTGCCTTGTTTTTAATATTTTTATGAAGTCTATAAAAATACCATCTTCTTAATTCATTCTTGCACCTAGAAAAAAATTAAAGCACATTCTCACAAACAGGTTCAATAATACTGTTAAAAACCCATTCCAGCACTTTGTTGAAATCACTATACATTATGATCAAATAATGGTTACTCTTGGTTTACAAAGGTTGTTTGTGCGGACCTGAGAGATTGTCTCTAAAATACACATACATAAAATATTATATATATTATATATGTAATAGCATGCATTATTAAATGTATATTTTAAAAGATGTTCAAATCTGATTTGTTAGTTGATATAATGTTTGCTGCACTCAAATAAAACAGAGTATGTAGCCCTATTGTCAAGAGAGGCCCTTCAGAATCTTGCCTAGATTCAGTTTTAAGTCTGTGCCATCAAAGGCTTCTTTTGATAAATTCCTGTGACTTGCTTTCTTAGGATTTTCGTGTTAGCTTCCAGATGTCACCACATGTCCAATTTACAGCGCTCACATGTCCAGCACTCACATGTCACCTTTATTCTTTATTTCTCATGTGATGCTCTTGAGTCAGAACGGAGTCTTTTTATTGGTTTGTACAAAAAATGTACTCCCATAAAATATTTTGTAATATATCAGTATTTCCTGAAAATGTAGTGGTTATAGGAATAGTGGTGCACAGTACATCCCAGTCTCCTAATCCCTGGATATACCCTCCCTGTAATTACTTTCTCTTTCCTGAGACTGTAATAACCATGAACAAACCCTCCAACCACTTCAAAGACAGCAGTGTTTCCGTATCCTGAATCTCAGCATTCAGTTTTTATCTCAGATAGTTACAATACACAACCAAAACTTTCCTCTATGTATAAGGGCTTAATGGAGAACAAACTTTCTCAAAATTATTACCCATGAGTGGCATAGATTCAAAAGATGTCTGCCATTCAAAAGGTCTCTGGGTGTTGGCCATTGTTCATTTTATACATATATATTGGCACAGTCTCCATACTAACTAATAGTGGAGAAAGTAAGTCATTGGTAAACAAGAAGTTATTTTATATAGAAAACCGATATAGCAGATTTACTCTATGGTCTTTCATTTAGTACTAGGACCAAACTAATTTCTCTGAAAGCTAATACAAAGTTTCCTTAAATCTTTGCAGTCATCCTGTGTTTCTTCTTTTATTTAAAAAAAAAATTTTAAATACAGTCATCCTGTGTTTCTATGGAACAAAATGAGCCATGTAAATAAGGAAAACCCAGAAACACCAATATTTTTTTAAGTTCATTTTTATTGGCCCTATAGTTTGAGAAAATTCTGATTCTGTAATTCTTCAATTCAGAATTCTTAAATTCTGAATTCTTTAAATTGATTGTTAACTTAAGTTTTAAATTTTATTGTTGTTTTCACTCCTTTCTTGGCCTTCACAGACAAGTTAGTGGGAAAAGGAAAGAAGTTCCATCATGAGCATCTAGGAGGTACCATTTTAAAATCCATTCACGTTGTTTCAAACAATAATACATGAGCTGGAGAATTGGACATATTATTCTTAAATAAAAAGAACTATCCCTTATTTGGTTCCTGAGTGATAGAATTAGATTTAAAACTAACAAATGATGTAATAACGTTAAATATATATATTCAAAATCATTAATTTTCAAAGCAAATCTTAGCAAAGCACTTATTTAGCTGGAAAAGATCAACATTTTTAGTAAGTAATGTTAGCTAAAGTGTTGGGAAATTGGCTCACTCATATACCATTATCAGATGCATAAATTAATATGCCCACATCAAATTCCAATGGACCATACTCATCAATATTTAAAAGAAAATACATAGCACAAAGACCCAGAGATTTTGTTTCTCACACATAGACTTGCAAATAAGCACAAAGGCATTTCTATAATAATGTTTATTGTATAATGGTTTACAGTAAAATTATTAAGTATAAACTCAATGTACATTAACAAGGCAAGTTGCATGTCTTCTGGTGAACTTCTAATATGAATATTCATACAGAAATGAGGTTCTATTAGTTCCTATGAGACTTAGTGTGTAAATCTGGACAGGGCATTGTGTGAAAAGAGGAATTTGGACTTGGTCAGCTTTTCCTTGCATATCCCTGATGATAAGAATTACTAGGGATACTTACTAACAATATAAATTCCCAGGCTTCATTTACAGGATCATAATCCTCAGGAAGGATAGTTGGGAATATCTATGTCTGAGAAGCACCTACAAAAGTCTTTAATGAAATTGGAGAAGCACCAGAATAGACAATTCCTAAAGTTTCTTAAAGTTCTTAAATTCTAAAAATCTAAAGATTTAATTTGAACATCAGTTATGATCTACATGCTACACAAGGAATTATGAGTGAGCAGGAAACACACCAAAAGAAAACAGAGTAAGATATATTGGCAGGCAACAGGGATTTTTGATTTAGATGGAGATCTGCACATATTTACTAATGGGACCTGCTTGATGTATAAATACATCTTCTTACATTTGTGTAATTAATCATTCAGCTTCCACTTGTTTATATTAACAGGTACTCCAGATCTCTCTTTCAAAGCCCACTTTCCACTTCCCAAGCACCCATCTTACTGAGATAGTTAAGGTCAGTCCTATTTCCAAACAGCAGGCAAAATACCTGGAGATCTTGAAAACAAGGCTAAGTTTTAGTTGCTCTGACATTATTTATTGCTAGGTTGATGGATGCTTTACACCCTAGAGAGTTCCACATTCTGTGAGGGTTGCTCTATAATAAGAACTCCAATTTCACACATGCTTTCATTTACTCAAAGTTTAGCAATTGTTCCAACTCTTTTATACAAGATTATTTATATGCCTCCCAGATTTTTTAAGTTATGATTAATAATATCTAGACAATGCTGATGGAACTAGGTGTAATCCAGGGATGCTTTGTTCTTTGAGAGTCAAGAGAAATGGACCAGTTCAAACATCCCTCCTGAAATCCTAGGACTAGTGGTGGGGAATTATGTTATCTTTTGGCTCCAACATCTTATTTGAGAACCTGGATTAAGTTAGCTATAGTATTTTTAATGTCCTTTTCTTTCCTAAATTCTTTCATATTGCATTTTTGCTCAGTTTTTTAGTTTCTAAAATAGACAGTGCAGGTTTGTTTTTATTTCAATAAAACAAAATCTTAAGATTTTGAAATCTTGAAGGACTTAAAATTTAATTAGGATATCCTTGTTTTAGTTTAGACTATCTTCCCCCTGGAAGTTTCTTGATAGCCAACATTTCTAAGCAGGTTCTGGCATCCTACCATGTTTGCTGGTCCTCTCATACTTACTCTTCTCTTGAAATTTGTTCTCAGTTTTTCTTAGGCAATTATGCAGCACTGAGACTACCTCTTTGTTGGACAGTCTCTTTACAGTATGACCTATGGGCCTTCTAAGGAAATAGAAGTAAAATCAAAATATGCTTTCAACTTAAAGAACAACCAAACAGGGACACCTGGCTTGTTCAGTCAGTTAGGTGTCCAACTCGTGATTTTGGCTCAGGTCATGATCTCAAGGTCATGAGATTAAGTCCCATGTCTTGGCTCTGCACTGGGCTTGAAGCCCACTTAAGATTCTCTCTCTCCCTCTCCTCCTCCCTGCTCCTGCACTCTCTCTCTCAAAAACAAACAAACAACACAAAGGTCCTTGATGTTTACATCTCAAAGAGATGGCTCTTAGGACCTTCAGAAAAATACATTGTTGGGGCAGTACAGCTGGCAAATTTATTTAGCTTGTAAAAAGATTTACATACATCTCAAAGGAGCAGAAAAGAATTCACAACTGAATTCACAATTTAGGTTTTCTAAAGTAAAAGCTTTAACCAAAAGGAGAATTTCTTTCCTTTTTTGAACCAGGGAAAACTAAATATTTAATTTTCTTATTTTTTAAAGATTTTTTAAATTATTTTTTTTTAAGTTTATTTATTTTGAGAGAGAGAAAGAGACAGAGAGCAAGCAGAGGAAGGGTAGAGAATGAGGGGGAGAGAGAGAATCCCACGCGGACTAGGCACTGTCAGCACAGAGCCTGAGGTGGGTCTGCAACCCACAAATGGTGCTATGGTGACCTGAGCTAAAATCAAGAGTTGGGCGCTTAATGGACTGAACCACCCAGGCACCCACTCCCATTTTTTAAATGTTTCTTTTTGAGGAGAGAGCACCAGTGGAGGAGGGGCAGACAGAAATGGGGACAGAGGCTTCAAAGCAGGCCCTGTGCTGACAGCAGAGAGGCTGATGCGGGGCTAGAACTCACAAACCATGAGCTCATGACTGGAGCCAAAGTCGGACGCTTAACTGACTGAGCCACCAAGGTGCCCCATGCTCCCCTTTTTAAAATTTATTTAAGTAATCTCTGCACCCAACTTGGAGCTTGAACTCATGACCCTGAAATCAGAAGTCAAATGCTCTCTGACTGAGCCAGCCAGGTGCCTCTTAATTTTCTTATTTTTAATTTGGATTTGTTCTTACAGGCCTCAGCCTTCAAAATGGTCCATCAATATGTTTTACTGACCAAAACCATATTATAGGATAATTACAGGAGGCAAAGGTGGCTAGAAATGGTTTAAATTTAAATTTTAAATTTAAATTTCCTTTTTTTTCTGTTAATAGATTACCGTTAAATTTCCTTTTTTTTTTTTCTGTTAATAGATTACCATTAGATTAACCAGGTTCTAATATCTGTAGTGTCTGTTGTCACAAAGAAGTGTTTTTGGTATGTTCTTTTTTTCCAGAATACACAGGTAAAATTTAAAGTAATAAGTTTTGAAACTGGGAAACCTTTACAAATTAGCAAAGCCAATAGCTTTTATTTTTTGGGTGTGAGATAAATTAGTGTGTCTAGTTAGTAACAAAACTTGAACTAGCACTTGAGCCTTTTAATTATCAATCCACTTTCCACTACACGTTTCTGCCTCTTATTTTACTTTTATAAGATCTTAGTTTCATATAAAGGAGGCTATTCATGATGATAAGCCCCAAATTTCTTAGGCATATTAAATATAAAATAATATTTTCTAAGTGTCCCAAAGGGAATTTCTCTGGCTGAAACTGGCCTATATTCCTAATGGTATGGCGAATTATTTTATTGGGCAAATACATGAAGCTAGAAGTAATACAGTAGTCACAACTGTTGAAATGCTATCTGAAATCATGACAAGTTACAGCATTTATCTAATTGTTTAGGAAAATTTGTAATATTGTAGTACTAGTCAGCAGATGTACACAGTCCTCCTAGTGAAATGTAATTTTCTCACAGTTTATACACAAATAAGTCTCAAGTTTTAAATTTCAAGTTTTTAGCCAAACTCATAGAATAATTTTCCTTCTGTAGGTGTCCACCTGATTTCTTTTGCGTTGCCTCCATATTGACAAACTATGAAAAGCTTCAGTTTGGGGACTTAGATAACATCGACATGCCTCCTGTGAAGAGTTGTAGGCTTCCTTGCCCCATCATTACTTTAAAATCTTCACAGTTGCTGCTTCTACAGATTCTAATCCTGTATAACTCCATTTTTATAATAGCTCTCCACTGGATTAAAATTTTCCCATTAATCATCTTCTGAATGCAGCAACATTACATTTACTTCAAAAATAATCCAATGAGGGGCACCAGGGTGGCTCAGTCGGTTAAGCACCAGACTTCGGCTCAGGTCATGATCTCACGGTTTCTGGGTTCAAGCCCCACGTCAGGCTCTGTGCTGACAGCTTGGAGCCTGCTTCAGATTCTGTGTGTCTCTCTCTCTCTCTGCCCCTCCCCTTCTTGTGCTCTATCTCTCTCTATCTCTCAAAAAAATAAACATTAAAAAAAAAATTAAAAATCCAATGACTTCTCCTACCAGGAGAGCATTTAAACATTATTGATAATATAGCCTTGAAACCTAAATGGCTATCAGTTTAGGGCTTATCTTTTTCTGTATTTAATTGATTGTCAAAAAGAAAAAAAAATGATTTGTATTTCCTTATTTTATTTTGCGTACTGATATTTTAAATGCATTAAGATGTATATCTGCAATTCATTATGTTCTGAGTTTAGTGTTTTTTCTATCAAGGAGTTTAGTCTGATTACACATTTCATATGTATTGAGTCTAATTTAGCCACTTGCAAGTTCTGTGAGACTGAAAAGGCCTCTGGAGCTGTCTCACCTTGGACATGGCTGTTGATGTTTCTCTGGTGAGAAATTACTTTCACTTAAAAATTTCAAGTCTGTTAGCCTACCTTGACTAGAAGAGTGTTGTGTGTGGAAGCAGGGATTAATGTTTCAGCAGCAAGCAAATCAAATCATTTAAATTTTTACATGTTGATTCTTCTGGAAGCAAAGGTAAAAGTCATATCCAAAGCAATTATGACAAGGTTTTAAAGGTGTTTATGTGGTTTTTTTTGCCATTTTAATTCAAAATGCAAAAGTTGCATTTAATTTCAGATAGTATCAGAGAAAAACTTGATTTGATAATAATGTTTTCTATTTTTTTATTATTTAAACAAAGAAGCAAAAGTCAAATTACAGATAATAGCTGTGTTCAAAATGGCAAGTGTTGTCTAATAAAAATCTTGGAAACGGTAAATTCCATATCATTCTATGAAATGTAGAAACTTTAAGGTAGCACACTAAGAAAAAAATAACAATTATATCATATTTATATTTTTAGTTTTTATTTACTATAAATTAATCCTTACAACATGTCCATGGTGTTAATCCCAGGATCTAGTCATAGTGCAAAAAGGTTTTGAACATGCTATGTTAACACTAAGAAAAGTTATATTAATATTTAAATATGTTTTTGTTTCAAATACATACTTCACATTTTCTTTAAAGTTTGTGAAATATAAGGCAAATTAAAATACCTTATTGTCTCTATATTCATTTTCTTAATCTTAATTATGTTTAAGCATACAAAAAGGTATTTATTCACATAGTACAGTGATACTGTTTTCATTTTATTCTTAGAGTAATTGAGGAATTTTTTAAAGTTTATTTATTTATTTATTTTGAGAGAGAGAGAGAGAGAGAGAGAGAGAGAGAGAGACTCTGTGCTGTCAGCATGAAGCCTGACATGGGGCTTGACCCACGAACCACGAGACCATGACCTGAGCCAAAACCAAGAGCCGAATGCTTAACCAACTGAGCCACCCAGGTTCTCCTGAAAAATATTACTATTCTTCAAAAAATACTTGAATTAGGATAAATCTATTAAAATTAATTTAATCTAAAACTTGATAATCAACTTGGCTGACATTCCAATGTAACCAGTTTTAACTAGAAAGATACTTTGCTCAATGCCATGCTTCTCAAACAGGTATCTGATAGCATTCTACTCAGGAGAAAAGCTACAGACCCACTATGGCATATTCCTGGCATTTTAATTTTCCTCAAAGACTTGGAGAAATTTATCACAGCTCTTATAAAAATGAATATGCATTGCTGAAGTAGTAGAATGAAAACTATTAACAGCCTGAGGGCTCTATGGGTTCTATCTCTGGAGCCTTAGTTGTGATGGGTGGACATTACTTCTCTGCCTTTACAATTCTTTTCTTAAAAAGACAGCATTTAAATGCCTTTAGTCACTGATAGTATTTTTAAGTTCTTAATAAGAGTTTTCTATTTCGTTCATTCACTCCTTTAGCAAAAATACCTCTAGTAGTCCTAATATTTACCAGACACTGTTCCATATGCTGGAAATAGAACAGTAAGCAAGAGTCACATATCCTTGGTCTCCAGACATTGAGTTATGGGGAGAGAGCATACGAGAAATAGGTAAATTATGTAGTATGGGAGATATTAATAAATTCTTAGGAAAATGAAGATGAGAATGGTTTGCAGTTTGAAGGACAGGTGTCACTGTATGCATTAGGACATACAAGAACTTATATAAGGATCCATAGGGAAAACTTGGGGGCATTGCATTGCATGTGGAAGGAACATTAGCAAAGACCTGAGATAGGAAACGCTCTGCTACGTTCTAGGCACAGGGATGCAAACGCTGCTGAAACAGTGAGTGAATGGTAAAGATTGAGACATGGGGTCATAGAATCAATAGGGTCCATTCATGTTGGCTCCTGGTAAGGATCTTGGCCTTTATTTTGAGTTTGGATGACACTGGCTATCTATTTATTTTAAAGGTAGGTGACATATTTTTGTAGAATCACTGTCGCTGTTGCATTACAAATAGACTCTAATGGACAAAGGAGAAAGTAAAAAGACAAATGAGTAGATCTTTTTTTTTTCAATATATGACATTTATTGTCAAATTGGTTTCCATACAACACCCAGTGCTCATCCCAAAAGGTGCCCTCCTCAATACCCATCACCCACCCTCCTCTCCCTCCCACCCACCATCAACCCTCAGTTTGTTCTCAGTTTTTAAGAGTCTCTTATGCTTTGGCTCTCTCCCATTCTAAACTCTTTTTTTTCCCCCTCTTGCATGGGTTTCTGTTAAGGTTCTCAGGATCCACATAAGAGTGAAAACATATGGTATCTGTCTTTCTCTGTATGGCTTATTTCACTTAGCATCACACTCTCCAGTTCCATCCACGTTGCTACAAAGGGCCATATTTCATTCTTTCTCATTGCCATGTAGTACTCCATTGTGTATATAAACCACAATTTCTTTATCCATTCATCCATTGATGGACATTTAGGCTCTTTCCATAATTTGGCTATTGTTGAGAGTGCTGCTATAAACATTGGGGTACAAGTGCCCCTGTGCATCAGTACTCCTGTATCCCTTGGGTAAATTCCTAGCAGTGCTATTGCTGGGTCATAGGGTAGGTCTATTTTTAATTTTCTGAGGAACCTCCACACTGCTTTCCAGAGTGGCTGCACCAATTTGCATTCCCACCCAACATTGCAAGAGGATTCCCGTTTCTCCACATCTTCTCCAGCATCTATAGTCTTCTGATTTGTTCATTTTGGCCACTCTGACTAGTGTGAGGTGATACCTGAGTGTGGTTTTGATTTGTTTGTCCCTGATGAGGAGCGACGTTGAGCATCTTTTCATGTGCCTGTTGGCCATCTGGATGTCTTCTTTAGAGAAGTGTCTATTCATGTTTTCTGCCCATTTCTTCACTGGATTATTTGTTTTTCAGGTGTGGAGTTTGGTGAGCTCTTTATAGATTTTGGATACTAGCCCTTTGTCTGATATGTCATTTGCAAATATCTTTTCCCATTCTGTTGGTTGCCTTTTAGTTTTGTTGATTGTTTCCTTTGCTGTGAAGAAGCTTTTTATCTTCATAAGGTCCCAGTAGTTCATTTTTGCTTTTAATTCCCTTGCCTCTGGGGATGTGTCGAGTAAGAGATTGCTACGGCTGAGGTCAGAGAGGTCTTTTCCTGCTTTCTCCTCTAGGGTTTGGATGGTTTTCTGTCCCACATTCCGGTCCTTTATCCATTTTGAGTTTATTTTTGTGAATGGTAAGAAAGTGGTCTAGTGGGATAAGTTTCTTTATTTGTCTTTCTGTTGCTTCATTGTTAGTGTATAAGAATGCAACTGATTTCAGTACATTGATTTTGTATTCTGCAACTTTGCTGAATTATGTATCAGTTCTAGCAGACTTTGGGTGGAGTCTATCGGATTTTCCATGTATAATATCATGTCATCTGCAAAAAGCGAAAGCTTGATTTCATCTTTGCCAATTTTGATGCTTTGATTTCCTTTTGTTGTCTGATTGCTGATGCTAGAACTTCCAACACTATGTTAAACAACACTATGTTAAACAACAGCAGTGAGAGTGGGCATCCCTGTCGTGTTCCTGATCTCAAGGAAAAAGCTCTCAGTTTTTCCCCATTGAGGATGATGTTAGAGGTGGGCTTTTCATAAATGGCTTTTATGATGTTTAAGTATGTTCCTTCTATCCCGACTTTCTCAAGGTTTTTATTAAGAAAGGGTGCTGGATTTTGTCAAAGGCCTTTTCTGCATCGATTGACAGGATTATATGGTTCTTATCTTTTCTTTTATTAATGTGATGTATCACGTCGATTGATTTGCGAATGTTGAACCAGCCCTGCATCCCAGGAATGAATCCCACTTGATCATGGTGAATAATTCTTTTTATATGCTGTTGAATTCGATTTGCTAGTATCTTATTGAGAATTTTTGCATCCATATTCATCCGGGATATTGGCCTGTAGTTCTCTTTTTTTACTGGGTCTCTGTCTGGTTTAGGAATCAAAGTAATACTGGCTTCATAGAATGAGTCTGGAAGTTTTCCTTCCCTTTCTATTTCTTGGAATAGCTTGAGAAGGATAGGTATCTCTGCTTTAAACGTCTGGTAGAACTCCCCCGGGAAGCCATCTGGTCCTGGACTCTTACTTGTTGGGAGATTTTTGATAACCGATTCAATTTCTTCGCTGCTTATGGGTCTGTTCATGCTTTGTATTTCCTCCTGATTGAGTTTTGGAAGCGTGTGGGTGTTTAGGAATTTGTCCATTTCTTCTAGGTTGTCCAATTTTTTGGCATATCATTTTTCATAATATTCCCTGGTAATTGTTTGTATCTCTGAGGGATTGGTTGTAATAATTCCATTTTCATTCATGATTTTATCTATTTGGGTCATCTCCCTTTTCTCTTTGAGAAGCCTGGCTAGAGGTGTGTCAGTTTTGTTTATTTTTTCAAAAAACCAACTCTTGGTTTCATTGATCAGCTCTACAGTTTTTTTAGATTCTATATTGTTTATTTCTGCTCTGATCTTTATTATTTCTCTTCTTCTGCTGGGTTTAGGCTGCCTTTGCTGTTCTGCTTCTATTTCCTTTATGTGTGCTGTTAGATTTTGTATTTGGGATTTTTCTTGTTTCTTGAGATAGGCCTGGATTGCAATGTATTTTCCTCTCAGGACTGCCTTCGCTGCATCCCAAAGCGTTTGTATTGTTGGATTTTAATTTTCGTTTGTTTCCATATATTTTGAAATTTCTTCTCTAACTGCCTGGTTGACCCATTCATTCTTTAGTAGTGTGTTCTTTAACCTCCATGCTTTTGGAGGTTTTCCAGACTTTTTCCTGTGGTTGATTTCAAGCTTCATAGCATTGTGGTCTGAAAGTATGCATGGTATGATTTCAATTCTTGTATACTTATGAAGGGCTGTTTTGTGACCCAGTATGTGATCTATCTTGGAGAATGTTCCATGTGCACTCAAGAAGAAAGTATATTCTGTTGCACTGGGATGCAGAGTTCTAAATATACCTGTCAAGTCCATCTGATCCAATGTATCATTCAGGGCCCTTGTTTCTTTATTGACTATGTGTCTAGATGATCTATCCATTGTTGTAAGTGGGGTATTAAAATCCCCTGCAATTACCACATTCTTGTCAGTAAGGTTGCTTATGTTTGTGAGTAATTGTTTTATATATTTGGGGGCTCTGGTATTCGGCGCATAGACATTTATAATTGTTAGCTCTTCCTGGTGGATAGACCCTGTGATTTTATATTATGCCCTTCTTCATCTCTTGTTACAGCCTTTAATTTAAAGTCTAGTTTGTCTGATATTACTATGGCTACTCCAGCTTTCTTTTGGCTTCCAGTACCATGATAAATAGTTCTCCATCCCCTCACTCAATCTAAAGGTGTCCTCAGATCTAAAATGAGTCTCTTATAGACAGCAAATAGATGGGTCTTGTTTTTTTATCCATTCTGATACCCTGTGTGTTTTGGTTGCTGCATTTAATCCATTTACATTCAGTGTTATTATAGAAAGATACGGGTTTAGAGTCATTGTGATGTCTGTATGATTTATGCTTGTAGTGATGTCTCTGGTACTTTGTCTCACAGGATCCCCCTTAGGATCTCTTGTAGGGCTGGTTTAGTGGTGACAAATTCCTTCAGTTTTTGTTTGTTTGGGAAGACCTTTATCTCTCCTTCTATTCTAAATGACAGACTTGCTGGATAAAGGATTCTCGGCTGCGTATTTTTTCTGTTCAGCACATTGACGATCTCCTGCCAATCCTTTCTGGCCTGCCAAGTTTCAAAAAAGAGATCAGTCATGAGTCTTATAGGTCTCTCTTTATATGTTAGGGCACGTTTATCCCTTGCTGCTTTCAGAATTTTCTCTTTATCCTTGTATTTTGCCAGTTTCACTATGATATGTCGTGCAGAAGATCGATTCAAGTTACGTCTAAAGGGAGTTCTCTGTGCCTCTTGGATTTCAATGCCTTTTTCCTTCCCCAGTTCAGGGAAGTTTTCAGCTATGTTTTCTTCAAGTACCCCTTCAGCACCTTTCCCTCTCTCTTCCTCCTCTGGGATACCAATTATGCGTATATTATTTCTTTTTAGTGTATCACTTAGTTCTCTAATTTTCCCCTCATACTCCTGGATTTTTTTTATTTCTCTTTTTCTCATCTTCCTCTTTTTCCATAATTTTATCTTCTAGTTCACCTATTCTCTCCTCTGCCTCTTCAATCCGAGCTGTGGTCGTTTCCATTTTGTTTTGCTTCTCATTTAAAGTGTGTTTCAGCTCCTCCTGACTGTTCCTTAGTCCCTTGATCTCTGTAGCAAGAGATTCTCTGTTGTCCTCTATACTGTTTTCAAGCCCAGTGATTAATTTTATGACTATTATTCTAAAGTCACTTTCTGTTATATCATTTAAATCCTTTTTGATCAGTTCATTAGCTGTTGTTATTTCCTGGAGATTCTTTTGAGGGAATTCTTCTGTTTGGTCATTTTTGATAGTCCCTGGTGTGGTGCGGACCTGCAGGGCACTTCCCCTGTGCTGTGGTGTATAAGTGGAATTGGTGGGCGGGGCCGCAGTCAGCCCTGATGTCTGCCCCCAGCCCACTGCTGGGGCCACAGTCAGACTGGTGTGTGCCTTCTCTTCCCCTCTCCTAGGGGCGGGATTCACTGTGGGGTGGCGTGGCCCATCTGGGCTACTTGCACATGCCAGGCTTGTGGTGCTGGTGATCTGGCGTACTAGCTGGGGTGGTCGGCAAGGTGCACGGTGGAGCGGGGGGGCAGGCTTAGCTTGCTTCTCCTTAGGTGATCCACTTCAGGAGGGGCCCTGTGGCAGCGGGAGGGAGTCAGATCCACTGCCGGAAGTTTGGCTGGAAAGAAGCACAGAGTTGGGTGTTTGCACGGAGCGAGAAAGTTCCCTGGTAGGAACTGGTTCTCTTTGGGATTTGGCTGGGGATGGGCGGGGGAGATGGTGCTGGCGAGCGCCTTTGTTCCCCGCCAAACTGAGCTCTGTCGTCCTGGGGCTCAGCAACTCTTCCTCCCTTTGTCCTCCAGCCTTCCTGCTTTCCAAGCAGAGCCGTTAACTTATGGCCTCCCAGATGCTAAGTCGCACTTGCTGTGGCAACACACTCCTTCTGGCCCCTCCGCTTTTGCAAGCCAAACTTGGGGGCTCTGCTCGCCCTGCTGGCGGCCCCTCCACCCTGGCTGCCTCCCACCAGTCAGTGGAGCACGTACCGCCTCGCCGCCCTTCCTACCCTCTTCCGTGGACCTCTTATCTGTGCTTGGCTCCAGAGACTCTGTTCTGCTAGTCTTTTGGTGGTTTTCTGGGTTAGTTAGGCAGGTGTAGGTGGAATCTAAGTGATCATCAGGACGCGTGGTGAGCCCAGCGTCCTCCTACACTGCCATCTTCCTATTTCGTCCCAAATGAGTAGATCTTAATTGAAAGATAGTTTTCTCAATGCTCTACATCTCCAATAGATATTTAACAGAACACTAAGGATGGAAAATGCTAACGTAACTTAAGAAAGATGTTGGCTTTTATCAAGCTGGCAGCAATGGAGCTGTTGAGAAGAAACCACATACCAGATATACTTTGAATATAGAGCTTATTTAATTTGCTGATCCGATGCAGTGTGGGAAAGAGAAGAGTCAAGGATGAATACACAATTCCAGTACTGAGCAGTTGGAAGGACAATTTGGAGGTTAGGGAGCGTTAGTTTTTGGCATGTTCATTTTGAGGTGCTCACTTGACTTTCAAGTGGAGCTATCAAGAGATCAGACATGCATACAATGTATTCAGAGTTGGGATTCCTTAGCGTATTGATGGTCTTTAAATCTTTAAGGGCTAGAAAAGATTGACAGGGGTGAGGCTTTCGCGGGACAACAACAAATTGAGCCCCAGTAAACACTTAAGTTTAAAGGGCAGCCTGCAAAGATACTGAGATATGGCTGACCTAAATAGTAAAACTAAGAGTATATGGTCTGCTTAAAGTCACATAAACAGTTTTGCAAAGGAGGAGAGATGTACCTACATCAACTGCTGCTGTTGATTTAAATAAAAAGAAAATTTGGAATTGACCTTTACATTCAGCAACATAGAAGCCTTGGGGTCCTTGATAAAAGCAATTTAAATGGGGAAGGACAGACAAGAGCATGATTAGAGTAGATTCAAGAGAGAATAGGAAAATAGACATTTGAGACAGAGAGGAAAGGCAGTTCTGTCAAGGATTTTGCCTGCAGGGGGGAAGAGAGAATTGGGTTTATTGTATATACCTGGAAAGAGATGTGAAATAGGGAGTGACATGTTTTTTAAGAGATTATTTTCTTTAAACAAATAATGTTTGACGTTTGATACAAAAGAGAGGGAAAATGATGATGTAGAATGGAGGGTAGCTTATCTGGAGCTATTCCCTTGAATAGGTAAGAGTGGATAGGATCTAATGCACCAATGGAGGAGTTGACCTTGGCTGGAGGTATTATAACAGAGAAGGTAGAGGTTATGAGCCCATGTGCTTTTATGTGGTAGATGTGGTAGGAGATTGGTGGCAAAAGATGTTTTTTTAATCACTTCTCATTGAAACAGAGAACAAAATATGATGAAGCAAGTTTGAAGCTTGAGAAGGGTATATGGTCACATGGGCACATGAGAGAGTAATGCGTTAGGACAGAAGTTCTCAATAGTTATCACTGAATATATTTTTAAATTTTTATTCATTTAAGAGCAAGAGAGTGAGCCTGAGCAGGGGAGGGTCAGAGAGATAGGGAGTGAAAGAATCTTTTTTTTTTTAATTTTTTTTTCAATGTTTATTTTATTTTTGGGACAGAGACAGAGCATGAACGGGGGAGGGGCAGAGAGAGAGGGAGACACAGAATCGGAAACAGGCTCCAGGCTCCGAGCCATCAGCCCAGAGCCTGACGCGGGGCTCGAACTCACGGACCGCGAGATCGTGACCTGGCTGAAGTCGGACGCTTAACTGACTGTGCCACCCAGGCGCCCCAGGGAGTGAAAGAATCTTCAGGCTACATGCTGGCAGCACAAAGCCCTGTGCAGGGCTTGATCCCATGAAGTATGAGATCATGACCTGAGGCAAGATCAACAGTAGGATGCTTAACTAACTGAGCCACGAAGGTGCCCCAAATAAACTTGAGAGAAAGAAAGAAAGGAAGGAAGGAAGGAAGGAAGGAAGGAAGGAAGGAAGAAAAAGAAAGAAAGAAAGAAAGAAAGAAAGAAAGAAAGAAAGAAAGAAGAAAGTGTTGGCAAGGACATGGAAGAAAAGGAACTTTTGTGCACCGTTGGCGAGAATGAGTATAAATTGGTGCAGTCACTGTGGACAATAGTACACAGGTTCCTCAGAATAAAAATATGAATACCATATGATGCAATAATTCCACTAGTATTTATCAAAAGAAAATGAAGACACTAATTTGAAAATATATATGCACCCCTATGTTTATTGAAGCATTTTTTACAATAGCCAGATATGGAAGCAACCTAAGTGTCGATCAATAGCGGAATGGATAAGGAAGATGTAGGGTGTATTTCTCTCTCTCTCACTCTCTCTCTCTCTCTCTCTCTCACACACACACACACACACACACACACACACACACACACACACTGCAATATTGCACAGCCATAAAAAAGGATAAAATCTTGTCATTTTCAGCAATATGGATGGACATATAGGGTATTACGCTAAGTGACAAGTCAGACTGAGAAGGACAAATACAAAATGATTTCACTCATGTGTGGAATATAAAAAACAAAGCAGAATAAAATCAGACCTATAAATACAGAGAAAAAAACTGATGTTTGCCAGAGGAAGTGGGGTGAGAGGATAAGCAATTGGTTTAAGGGGAGTCACAGATACAGGCTTCCAGTTATGGAATCAATAAGTGACAGGGATGAAAGGCACAACCTAGGTCATACCGTCAGTGATATTGTGATAGTGTTGTATGGTGACAGAAGGTAGCTACACTTGTGGGAAGCATAGCATAACATGTAAAGAAGTGAATTATTATGTTTTACACATGAAACAAATGTAACATTTTGTGTCCGACTTTTCAAGTTAAAAAAATAGAGGGGCACCTGGGTGGCTCAGTTGGTTCGAAGTCTAACTTTTGGTTTTGGCTTGGGTCATGGTAAATCAACAAGATCCATCTATATGCTGCCTCTAAGAGCCTTGGTTTAGACCAAAAGACACCTGCAGATTGAATGTGAGGGGATGGATGAGTCACCTGGATGACTGAGTTGATTAAGAATCCAACTCTTGATTTTGGTTCAGCTTGTGATTTTACACTTCATGAGGTAGAGTCCTGTGTCAGGCTCTGCAATGACCAAACAGAGCCTGTTTGGGATTCTCTCTCTCTCTCTCTCTCTCTCTCTCTTTCTTTCTCTCAAAATAAATAAACAAACATTCAGAAAAAAAAAAGAAAGTGAGGGAATGGAGAACCATCTATCATGCTAATGGATATCAAAGAAAGCCAGGGTAGCCACACTTACATCAGTTTAAAATAAGGACTGTAAGAAAAGATGAAGGAAATTATATCATAATTAAGGGGTCTAAACATCAAGAAGATCTAACAATTCTAAATATTTATGCTCCTAACTTGAAAGCACCCACATAAAAAAATGATAACAAAATAAAGAAACCCTTTGACAATAATAGTAGGGGACTTTAAGACCCCACTTACACCAATAGATCATCTAAGCAGAAAATCAACAAGGAAATAATGGCTTTGAATGACACACTGGACCAGATGGACTTAACAGATGTATTCAGAACATTTCATCCTAAAGCAGCAGGATACACATTTTTCTCAAGGGCACATGGAACATTCTATAGAATAGATCACATACTGAATCACCAGTCAGTTATCAACAGGTACAAAATGATTGAGATCATACCATACATATTTTCAGATCATAACACTATGAATCTTGAAGTCAACCACAGGAAAAAAAATTGGAAAGGCCTCAAATACATGGAGGGTAAACAACATCCTACTAAAGAATGAATGGGTTGACCAGGAAATTAAAGAAGAAATAAAAAATACATCAGAACCAATGAAAATGAAAACAGTACACTCCAAATCCTTTGGAATACAGTAAAGGCAATCCTAGATGGAAAGTATATTGCAACCTCAAGAGGTAAGAAAGGTCCCAAATATGCAATCTAACCTTAAACCTAAAGGAGCTAGAAAAAACAGCAAATAAGGCTTGAGCCAGCAGAAGAAGGGAAATAATAAAGATCAGAGCAGAAATAAACAACATAGAAACAAATACCAGAACAAATTAATGAAACTAAGAGCTGCTTCCTTCAAAGACTTAACAAAATTCATAAACCCCTAGCCAGACTTATCAAAAATAAAAGAGAAAGTAGATAAAAATCTACTTTTTATCACAAGTAGATAAAATCCCAAATGAAGGAGTAGAGATCACAACCAACACCACAGAAGTAGAATTATGAGAATACTATGGAAACGATATGCCAACAAACTGGGCAATTTAGAAGAAATGAACAAATTCCTAGAAACATACAAACTATTAAAACTGAAACAGGAAGAAATAGAAATTTGAACATACCCATAACCAGGAAAGAAATTGAACCATTTATCAAAAATCTCCCAGCAAACAAAGTGGCTTCCCAGGAGAATTCTACCAGATATTTAATGAAGAGTTAATACCTATTCTTCTCAAACTGTTCCAAAAAATAGAAATGGAAGGAAAGCTTCCAAACTCATTCTATGAAGCCAACATTACCTTGATTCCAAAACGAGATGAAGACCCCATTGAAAAGGACAATTACAGGTCATTATCCCTGATACAACTGGATGCAAAAAGTCTCAACATGACATTATCAAATTGAATTCAAAATTAAAAGAATTACTCACCATAATCAAATGGGATTTATTCCAGGACTGCAGGACTGGTTCAATATTTGCAAATCAATCAATGTGATCTACCACATTAATAAAACAAAGAATAAGAACTATGTGATCATTTCAATAGATGCAGAAAAAGCATTTGAAAAAATACAGAATCCTTTTTTGATAAAACCCTCAAGATATTAGGAATAAAAGGAACATAACCTCAACATCATAAAGGCCATATAGAAAGCTAATATTATCCTCAATGGGAAAAAACTGAGAATTTTCCCCCCTAAGATCAGGAAGATCAGGAAGATCAGGAAGATCAGCAGGGATGTCCACTCTCACCACTGTTGTTCAACATGCTACTGGAAATGCTAGCCTCAGCAATTAGACAACACAAAGAACTAAAACATACAAATTGACAAGAAAGACATCAAACTTTCGCTCTTTGCAGACCACATGTACCCTATGTGGAAACCCGAAAGACTGCACTGAAAACTGCTAGAACTGATACATGAATTCAGGAGAGTCACAAGATACAAAATCACTGTACAGAATTCGGTTGCATTTCTATACACCATTAATGAAACAACAGAAAGGGAAATCAAGGAATTGATTTCATTTACAATTGCACCAAAAATAATAAGATACCTATGAATAAACCTAACCAAAGAGGTAAAAGATCTGTACACTAAAAACTATAGAAAGTTTATGAAAGAAATTGAAGAAGACACGAAGAAGTGGAAAAACATTCCTTGCTCATGGATTGGAAGATAAAGTCTTGTTATAATGTCTATAGTACCCAAAGCCATCTACACATTCAATGCAATCCCTATCAAAGTAACACCAGCATTCTTCACAGAGCTAGAACAAATAATCTAAAATTTGTATGGAACCAGAAAAGACTCCAAATAGCTAAAGAAATATTAAAAAAAAAAACCACCAAAACAGAGTGGCTCAGTCAGTTAAGTGTCTGACTTCAGCTCAGGTCATGATCTTGCAGTTTGTGAGTTTGAGCCCCACCTTAGGCTCTGTGCTGACAGTCCAGAGCCTGGAGACTGCTTCAGATTCTGTGTCTTCCTCTCTCTCTGCCCCTCCCCCAGTCACGCTCTGTCTCTCCTTCAAAAATAAACAAACATTAAAAATTAAAAAAAAAGAAAGTGTAAATATCTGAATTAATGCAAAATATTTCACAAAACAATAACAATTACATTATGTAGATTTTATATATATATATATATATATATGTATATATATATATATATAAAAGAAAATATGCACAGCCACAATAATGCAATCTGTGCAAAGGGATAGATATTAAAGAGTATAAGAATCTAGCATTCTGAGGAAGAGAGATAATAATTTGTGTTTGATTTTAATTCTTCTGAGTTGAATAGTGTAATGGCTAGTACAGCCACTGAGATAATAGCACATATATGTTTAACTAAAATTTTAACAAAAGGAAAATATGGACTGATGTAAGGTTTACTTAAGGAAAAAAAAGTACCAAAAGGATTGAATAGAAAGAATAAGGAAATTATGTGAGTAAATATAATAGATTATTCATCTCTTTAGCTTTTAAAGATATTTTTGAGATCAAAAATAAAACACTTTCTGATATAGGTCTCAGTGTATGTTTACGTATTATCTATGCTAATAACTTGTAATGAGGATATAGGAAAGAGAGGAATTTGTTGACACACACATGAAGTGATAAAATGTTGACACTAATAGAATATGATAAGTTATAATAAGTATGTTAAGTTTTATCAAATATATGATAAGTATGTATGTTTTAATCCCTAGTTCAACCACTAAAAAAAGTAATACAAAGAAATATATCTAAAACACTATATACTGAATTACTTAAAAATATTTAAGTAATCCACAGAAATCAGAAATTGGAAAACATAAATGAAAATTGAGGGTGACCAAACACAAAATAATAAAATAGACTTAAATCTTGGAGGGGTTTTGGGAGGGGGGATAAGCTAAATGGGTAAGGGGCACTAAGGAATCTACTCCTGAAATCATCATTGCACTATATGCTAACTAATTTGGATGTAAATTTTAGAAAATAAAATAAAAAATAAATCTTAAGTAGCAGTAATTATATTAAATTTAAATGATCTAAATACACCCATGAAAAGACAGAGATTTTTCAAAGTAGACTACAAAAAATGATCTAATTATATAGTGTACCTAAGAAACCCTTTGCAAATATAATGATATGTATATGTTAAAAATAAAAGTATGGCATAAATGTATATCATGCAGACATTAAATAAAAGATAGCTAGAATGGATAGATAATATAAGACAAAGTACACATCAGAATATAGAAAATGATCAGGAACAAAGAAGCATATTATAAAATGAGTTCAATTTGTGGAGAAGACATAATAATCCTAAATTTGAATGTATCAAATATTAGAGCTTCAAAAATGACAGAACCGGAAGATAAACTTGACAAAAACACAATTATCATTGAATACTTAAACATCTCTCTTGTAATCAATAAAACCATAGGTTAGAATATCAATAAGGATATAGAAAGATGGAAGGACACCATTAACCAATGAGATCTACTTACTATTTATAGGACATTCCAACAAACAATAGTAGACTACACATTTTTTAACTGAACATGAACGACTCAACATGATAGACTATTTTTTTTTATTTTTATTTTTATTTTTTTTTTATTTTTGGGACAGAGAGAGACAGAACATGAACAGGCGAGGGGCAGAGAGAGAGGGAGACACAGAATCGGAAACAGGCTCCAGGCTCTGAGCCATCAGCCCAGAGCCCGACGCGGGGCTCGAACTCACGGACCGCGAGATCGTGACCTGGCTGAAGTCAGACGCTTAACCGACTGCGCCACCCAGGCGCCCCAACTATTTTTTATTATAAAACACAAAAATTGCTGGAGGAGAAAAACAAACCTACAGGAAAATTGAAAGTGAAATTATGGAAAAAGCATACTATATAAACCAACTAAAGAAAATTGATATGTCTACAGTGAGATCAAACAAAGTAGACTTCAAAGATGGGAAGCACTAGCAGGAAGAGTCATGTTTTGTTATGTTAAAGGGGCCTATTCACCAAAATATACAAGAGTTGTAAATCTGAGTAAGGGCCCAAAAGAGACTTTGGTATGGATGTATGCTTAATAAAATATTTTATAATTAAAAATAAAAATATGAATGGGGCGCATGGGTGGCACAGTCGGTTAAGCGTCCGACTTCAGCCAGGTCACGATCTCGCGGTCCGGGAGTTCGAGCCCCGCATTGGGCTCTGGGCTGATGGCTCAGAGCCTGGAGCCTGTTTCCGATTCTGTGTCTCCCTCTCTCTCTGCCCCTCCCCCATTCATGCTCTGTCTCTCTCTGTCCCAAAAATAAATAAACGTTGAAAAAAAAATTAAAAAAAAATAAAAAATAAAAAAAAAATATGAACTAATTTCAGAAGGAGTAAAAAATGCATGAGGATTCATTTCAACAAAGAATGGCATATACATTATATGATAGATTAACAGAAGTTGCTTACATTACTAATATAGGCAAAATTAATATTGATGTTCAAATCAACAACAAAAAATTTAGTAGGAAAATGGACAAAAATATTCTAAAGTGTCAATAGCAATCTGACATGCTAATGTCCACAAATGAAAACAGATACATATTTCTACCATATTCTTAGACAATATAAGATTCCTAGATGATATTTTTTGATGAAGATATGAAGGAAAATACCACTTATGGGCAGTGGATGGGAAATTAAATGGTTTTAGATATTTTGGAAAATAATCTATCAGGACAAATTAAAAAAAATAATGCTCATTCATTTTTGAGAGACAGAGAGAGACAGAATATGAGTGGGGGGAGGGGCAGAGAGAGAGGGAGACACATAATCTGAAGCAGGCTCCAGGCTTCGAGCTGTCAGCACAGAACCTAATGCAGGGCTCAAACTCATGGATGGTGAGATCATGACCTGAGCTGAAGTTGGACCCTTAACTGAGTGGGCCACCCAGGCGCCCCTATCAGGACGTATTTAAAAATAAGCATAGATATGATACTACCTCACCGTCTCCCTCTCCATATAGATAACAAATTGTGACACTCAATCCAAAGGCATATTTATAAGGATCCTGTTTATGTAAGTTGATCTTTTGATAGATGGATATTGGTATCCATTTCTCCATGGAATTGGGTAAGTGAAATGTGCTGGATTCACTTTACTTGAAACTATGCAGCAAATAGAGAGGAATAATAAACTTAAAATAACCTATAGCATTGTGGTACTATATTAATAACACTATGCTGAATAAGGAAAAGTTAGAAATTGAATTAGGCTTATAGCACAATACCGTTTATGAAAAAATTATATAAACTCTTGTTTAAACACATACATGTTCAGTAAACAACTTTTTATATTTTGTAAGAATTTTTTAGATCCAGGACAAATATAATATTAGAGAACCTACCTATTAGGGGATAGGGAATAAAAGAAAATAAATATATAAGTAAAACCAGATAGAAACATAGGAAGCAATGATAACGTCTCCTGAACTAAGGAGTATGTTTAATTCCTTGCAATTCTGATACAGAAACAATTATACCTACAATTTTAGTAAATTATCCTGTGTATAACACAAAATCTGATTTTCAGAAATAACTGAATAAAAAACAGATTAGATGTTATCATAGTATCCCAAATTAGAGATGATGATGGACTTGAATCCATTGATGATGATGAAGATAGAAGGAGAAAAACTGATTCGATAAATATAAAAGGTAAAATCCAATAATCGTTGGTGACAAAACTGGAACGCAAGGGAGAAGGAAACATGAAGGGTGACTTTTCAGTGTCTGATGTGGGAGAGGTTGGTACCATCCATGAAAAAACAAGATAAGGAAGATGGAATGAATACAAACTTTAGAGACAGGAAAAGTCATCTGGACTGGTTAAATTATCAAAAAGGGATTTTTCCCCCAAAATCTAAAGAAAATTAGTAGGGTTGAGCCTCAAAGCAGAAGCGATATGATGGTGGCAATGTAACATCAGAATTTAAGTAATGACCTGGGAAGTTTAGTTTGGCTTGGAGTAGACAAAGAATGAAATACTTGAATGGAAAGAGCTTTCTTATTTCATCCTGGAGTCTTACTCTCCTTGAAGGATTAAATGTTTGGGCCTTATTCATATTTTCAAACTTAGGTAAGCCCAAAAATGAATAATAAATAGTGTAAAATGAAACCAGTTCACCTGAATTACCTCTGCTCAGTTTTATTCACTACACGGTTGTTGAATTTCCTTCATGTTTAAGTAATATGATAGTCATTATATGGTAACCATTTTATTAAACGTTTTTTTGTGTTTGTATTAGTACATACAGAAGTATAATTTCATGTGTAATATTGCTTTTACTTTATGCCAATCCTTATTCAGTACTCCAGTTCATTACTTTAAATAATTTCTGTGAGATTATATTTTTAAATTAACACAGTGTTTAAAAGGCTATATGAAATCTTGCCACTTGCAATGACGTGGATGGAGCTAGTGAGTAATATGCTAAGCAAAATAAGTCAGAGAAAGACAAACACTGTATGATTTAACTCATGTAGAATTAAAAAAAAAACAAAACAGAAGAACATAGAGTGTGAGGGAAAGAAAACTATAAAACAGACTCTCAATCATAGAGAACAAATTGATGGTTACTAGAGGGAGATGGGTAAGGATGGGTTAAATGGATGATGGGGATTAAGGAGGGCACTTTTGATGAACATTGGGTGTTGTATGTAATTGATGAATAGCTAAATTCTATACCTGAAACTAATTCCACACTGTATGTTCAGTAACTGGTATTTAAATAAAAACTTGAAGGGGAAAAAAGATACACAGATTGTTTACAAAACTAAAAATAGAATAAAGTAATAAAATAATACAAAAGGCTCTAATGATGCAACTGCTGATGTAGTATTCAAAACACACACTTAATCAAATTTTCCTGAACAATTCCATAATAAAATCTTAGAATAAACATTTTTGTATTTCTCTTATTATTCATGTGATTTATGAAAAATTTGGCTAGCTCTATTTCTATCAAAGTAAGTTCATATCTAGTTTTTCATTCTTAAGTAGAAATGATTGTATTAATTTTTGCAAGATGAACTATAATCACCCATGACTATTTATGTCCATATTGTCTTATATTTGTTGAATAATCCCTATGTACCTGATGGCTAGTGTTTTATCATTCTATGATAATAAAGGATTTACGGTATCCAGGTTTCTGACATATTATTGAAAATTCATTTCTATATGGGTCAGAATTTAAATGTCAGTGATACATGATCCCATCACATAAATTCTCCAAGATGAGCTATTAAAATGGAATACCAAAGAGGTTCTGCAAGACACTAAGTTATAAAGTGTATATGCAGCGCTGGGTTAACTAGACCGAAGTGTAGGGTAAAGATCAGTACTTTATTTCTTGACTTCTTTTCCCTAAGATTTTTTTTTTACTTCTAGTAACCTAAAGAAAAGGTATATCTCAAAGGAAAATGAAAAAACAAGGTATAAATTAAAATATATTCATATTAATATCAGCTTTGCTTTACTTATTACAGTGTATAACAAACTTGAAGTTTTCAGGATCTTATAACTCCTTTTTCATTGGAAAGTACATAAATTATTTAAAAAGCCCAAGAGGTCTATTTATTGTATTAATAAAATAGCGTCCTGCCACCAGTTAGATAGCTTAGCTCTCAAATAACCTTAGAAATGTCTGTACACTGACCTCAATTGAATACTCCTAATAAGTTATAGGAGCACGTAGTGCACTAAGAGATCCCTGATGTATAGTGTCTTTTACATTAATACTACTGTATCTTTTAATCCATTAGAGTGTGTGTGTATGTGTGTATGTTTGCATGTGTGTGTGCATTGTGATATGCATCTGTTATGGACTGGCCATTAGGGATTTGGTGAAGAGAGGATCATGAACCTCCCTATATACTCATTTTAAGACATGTACCAAAAATGGTCAAAAGTAGTTAAACCAAGTAAACAAAATGGGCATTAATTAATTTGAATGCTGGACAGGAAAGAAGTCTCTAAGTTCAAGCCGAATGAAGAAATGCTGCACTGTCGGTACAGAGCCTGACATGGGGCTTGACGTCACAAACCATGAGATTATGACCTGAGCCAAAACCAAGAATTGGACACTTAACCAAGTGAGCCACCTCAGGTGCCCCTATCTCAGGAATGACTTCTTAAAAGGGGTAATTTTTTTTCTTTCTGATTCTGGCTTCAAAAGATTTTTAGCAAAGTTTATATGAGAATCCAAAACATTAAAATAAGATGTCTGATTAAAAAAATAAAAAAAAGTATATATGTATTTCTATTGTGTGCCTGGACATAAAGAAAAAAATCCATTGATTTCCAAGCTGTTATCTAGAACATAGCCTGGCTTGTAATACTCACTTGATAAATGGTTGTTGGATGATCAGATCTACACATTGATTCCATAAGTTTTCATTTTGCTGAAAACAGATTTCATCCTCCTCAGAGGGAGAGAGGTAGGAGAAAAGGGGAACGGAAGGGAGATACTGAGACTAAGGAGACTAGGAGACTAAGGAGAATCAGCAGGCACCATTTTGCAGTGTATATCCTACTCTGTCATGGACTTTCATTTCTGCATAAAGTAAAACCTATGCTTTGATGCACTTTGGGTCATACTCAAGCAATATTGGTGTTTATTAGGCAAAATATAGAAGACCAAAGATATTCTACATTTCATACTACAATAAATAAATTTGATGCACAGAAAACATATGAGCATATTACTCATTCCATTTATGTGAAATGTAGACAAAGTTCTGTAAGCAATATGTGAGACAATGGTCAGTGACCAAGCTGGGTGTGGCTCTGAGATCCAATCAAATGTATTTGTTTCACATTAAATGCTCATGAAATGCAAATTTTAGGTATTTATTTCCTAACTTGTAATACTTTGTTTTCACTACACCATTGTTTCTTAGTACATATGCATTGTGTATAATAAAAATGCAACTAAGTTAGCTCATTCTCCTGCATCTACCTTCCATTTCCACCCCAACTGCCATTTACACACACATACTCTGACCAAAATGAATTCATATGGATAAACAGGGTCTTTAGGGCAAACAGTTAATTTACATTAGTAAAGTGCCATACTAGTTTGAATTATATTTGCGCTCCTTTTAATAAGAGAGATTTTGCTTAGTTTATTGAAGAGATTAATTCGTATCCATTTCTTAATTTCTTGGCTACTAAAACAGATTTGTCCACCCACAGGTGCAGTGAACATAACAGGTAATAGTTTAAAATATTGAAGTTTTACAAATCATTGTTCTTATTCTTATTTATTTATTTATTTATTTATTTATTTATTTATTTAGAGAGGTGGTAGGGGCACAGAGAGACAGGGAGAGAGAATCCCAGGCAGGCTCCACCCCCCCAGTGCAGAGCTGACACAGGGTGTGACATCCTGACCTACGCCAAAATCAAGACTCAGATGCTTAGCTGCTTAACTGACTGAGCCACTCAGGTGCCCCTCACTGTAATCTTTTAATGCAACCATAGGCTCTTAGAAAGTGGCCTTGTTAATCTAATTTGGTGATAATGAAGTTCTAAGTAAAATGGGAATTCTGAAAGACATTATATTGCTCTTTATATTTAATAAAACTAGGAGCCTGAAAGAACCAATATGTTCTATAAAACTGTATTGCTTTCTATGCAGTTCCATTGTTTTGTGGTATTTTATCTTTATATCAAAAAAATATAAGTGACTATTGTTGAAAATTTTTCATCTAAAATAAACCACTGCACTTATGAATAAAAAGGCATAAATCTTCAGAAACTAATTAAAATTAATCTTTAGTTAAGTGTCAAAGAAAAATTGGCAGAGGTTAAGGAAGACTGTACTCAAGACTATTGCAATAGAGGTCGAGATTATTGTGATAGAAGAGAGAGATTGAGCTCAAGTATTTTGAAACACAGCGGGGATGAATTTTTAAGCATTTATATAAGCTAATGGAATCTAATGGAGGACGTTAAGAGAGAGGTTGGTCAATGTGATGAGTCCAAACGTGTTTGCTAATTGGCACTTATGAAAGTTAGGCTCCTGCATTTCCACAGAGACTGGGAGACAGGGATGCTATCTTTCTTGATATTTACGTTTCAAAAGGAGGCTCCCAGGTCCTTGAGAAAGACATTCCTGTGTTGTAAAAGTGGCAAGAGTCTCAGAGAAGATTTGCATCTCCAATGGGCAGAAAAAGATTTTCCGATTACAAATTATCTAAAGTAAATGCTCCAAGAAAAGGAAGGTGGCAACCCAGAGTCAGGAGGAAATCTACCTAAAGTTTAGTCAAGCCGAGGGAGCACCTTATTGCTTTTTTTTTGGTCATAAGCCACAAGCCAAAAACAGTTTGTTGTAAAGGTAATGATGGGACATAGAATATTATTTCAAACTTTTATTCAAAATACAATATAAGACAAGGAAGATGTGGTATATATATTCAAAATATATTACTCAGCCATAAAAAAAGAGTGAAATCTTGCCATTTGCAATGACATGGATGGAGCTAGAGAGTATTATGCTAAGTGAAATAAGTAAGAGAGAGAAAAATACCATATAATTTCACTCATGTGTAGAATTTAAGAAAGAAAATAAATGAGCAAAGGGAAAGAAAAGAGAGAGAGAAAGAGAGAGGCAAGTAAAGAAACAGACTCTTAACAATCGAGAATAAACTAATGGTTACCAGAAGAGAGGTGGGTGGAAGGATGGGTTCAAAAGTTGATGAAGATTAGAGTATACTTGTGTACTGAGCACTCAGTGTTATATGGAAGTGTTGACTCACTACATTGTACACCTGAAACTAAGATTACACTGTACGTTAACTAACTGGCTTTAAATAAAAACAAAAAACAATATCAGTTCATCAATCTTCAGATTGTAATGTGAGTATAAAAATATTATTAATAGTGTCAAAGAAATAATTAGATGGTAGGGAAAAACCAGGCTGTGATCCAAGAAAGGAACAGAATAAGCCAGAAAGATGGATCTAGCATTGAGATATCTTTTCATTTTGGGGTATTTGCCTCTGTGGAGGAAGCAGCTGATAGGCTAAGCTGCATATTCAGGAGCTTCATGGGCTTAAGGGGAGAAAAATAGGTTTTTTTTTTGTTTGTTTGTTTTTTGTTTTTTTATAGCACGTCAAGAGTGGGGACTCTAGTTAACTACCTAGGGTGGTCTTGTGAATCCAAAGGACTATGTCCTAGGAGAAAGAAAAAATCAGAAATAAACCCATCACTACATTTACTGTTGTGTGGAAACTTTAATTGTAACTATTAAGATTCTGGCTTGGGAAACACATATAATAAAATTGAAATGATATAGACAGGGTTAGCATGATTCCTCATGATGTAAGGATTTGTGATACATTCCATATTAATGTCTTTCTATCAATATCTATATATCATCATCTATACCTATCTATATGCATATCTAAATCCATATTTATCTATCGATGAAGTGAGTCTGAGATTAATAGTTCTCCCACTGCTTGGCAAAGGAAAATTATCTCCAGGCTAAGATAGTATCAGCTGAGGGATCAAAAAATTTCTAGATTTTAAACCACCTCCAACTAATGAGTTTTGCTCCTAGAAAATATAATTGAAATAAATTTTCAGTAAACAAAATAGCAATAGTTTGAAATAATGAACGTTTGAAACTCAAACTCTTGGAATCTAGAAGAAACAGATACAATGCTAATCACATTTTTGTGACATAAAAACAAATAGAAAGGAAGTTAGTGTTCTGGTAGCCATATTGCATAAAGTGTTATAGTTGGCTGTACTTAATTTGTCCTGTAAGACATATTCCTCATCACTAGATGTGATTTAAAAAAAAAATCAGTACATGTGTGGTGAGGGAAGATGGTGGCAGTGAAAGAGGACCCTAGGCTTGTTTTGTACTATGAATACAACTAGATAACTATCAAATCATGCTAAATACCCCAGAAATTGACTTGCAGAGTGGCAGAACAAACTCCACAACTAAAGGTAGAGAAGAGGCCACATCAAAGAAGGTAGGAAATGCGGAGACACGGTTTGGGAAAGAAGTGGATCGTGGCTGCTGCCATGGGGAGGGAACTGTGGTCTCAGAGAATGGTGAGAGACAGACTAGCACACAGGGGAGCACACAGGGAAAACAAATCCCCATAGCAATTGACTTGGAAAGCAAGAGGACTAAATTTTATCAGTTCTTGCAACTAATGGGGCTTAAAGCTTGTAGTTTTAAACATCAGTGTGCTTGGCTATAGGAGAGCTTGGAAGGCATTGTCTGGTTCTTAGAGAAAAGGCAGGTCAAATACCTTGGCAATATAACAGCATGGAAATAGTGATCTGACGATCACTTGGGACACAATGCCAAGGTTATTTGCTTATTGTAGAGCATGTCCCAGAGAGACCTCATTCATAGACACCTCTATAAATAAAGGAAATGGGAGGCACCATTTCCTTCCCCCCCCCTCAGAATAAGCACAGAGTCACCTGCAGGAACCAGTGCAGCACTTATATTCACTACCTAATTGCTTACACCAAGCCCACCCAACATGCTCTGGTGGAACCACCTTCCCAGTGAGGATTGCCTCAGTCCCAGTTTGGCAGACCCCCTCTCCCAGAACACCAGGCCAAGCCCCTGCCAACACTATATTTCCCCACACCAGAGTTTTGCAGGGCCTCGGTTCTGGTGGCAGCATTGACAGGTCTTATTTCACAAGTAGACCAGAGCACACCCAGTTAAAAGACACCACGCATAGGCCAGGAACTAAATACTGCCCACAAAAGACAAAGAGAGTCTCTGTAGATGACTGGCCTGAAAGACAAAGTGGCCAGGACAAAATAGCAGAGCACAGGCAGCACACATAGGAGACAGTGCTGGAAGCTACAGGCCCTGGTCAACTACAAGGCAGGCACTATAGGACCTCTTCTTCATAAAGCCATTAACCTCAAGAACAGGAAACACAACTGACTTTCCTAACACAGAGATGGAGGCACAGAGACTTAGACAAAATGAGAACCCAGAGAATTTTATCTCAAATGAAAGAGCAGGACAAGGCCACAGCCAGAGACCTAAGTGAAACAGATAAAAGTCACATACCTGATAGAAAACCTAAAGTAATGATCATGAGGATACTATTGGACTTGAGAAAAGAATGGAGGACATGAGGAAAACCATTTATGTAGAGATAAGGAATAACACAGCAGAGATAAAGGGCACAATAAATGTAATGAGAAACATACATGATGGAATAAATAGTATGCTGGAAGAAGCAGAGGAATAAATTAATGACTCAGAACATAGAGCAATGGAAAGTACTCAAACTGAACAAAAGGGAGAAAAAAGAATTCTGCAAAATGAGAATAGACTTAAGGAATTCATTGACTCCATCAGATATCATCATTCATATTATGAGTCCCAGAAGGAGGAGGACGAAGAGGGGGAGGAGGAGGAAGAGGAGAAAAAAGGGGAGCAGATAATTTATTTGAAGAGATAATAGCTGAAGACTTCCCTAATCCAGAGAAGAAAATTGATATCCAGATCCAGGAGGCACAGAGAACTCAAACCAAAATCAACAAAGCAGATGCATACCAACACATATTGTAATTAAATTGGCAAAATATAGTGTTAAAATTTTTTTAAGACAGTAACTTACAAGAAAACCAAGAAGGCTGACAGATATTTAAACTGAAACTTTCCAAGTCAGAAAGGAATGGCATGAGATATTCAAAGTTCTGAATGGGAAAAGAATCGTCAGACAACACTACTCTATCCAGCAAGGCTATTATTCAGAATAGAAGGAGAGATAAAGACTTTCCTAGACAAATAAAAACTAAAGGAGTTCATGACCACTAAACTAGCCCTGCAAGAAATATTAAAGGAGAAACTTTGAGTAGAAAGGAGAGACCAAAAGTGACAGTATAAAGGTAGGAAACACAAAAAGCAGTAAAATAAGTATTTATTTAAAAATCAGTGAAAAACTCACAAAATAAAAATATATAAAATATAACAGCATATACCTAAAATGCAGATAGGAGAGGAATAAAGAATAGGTTCAAACTTAAACAACCATCAACTTAATGTAGACTGCTATATGTACAAGAGGTTATACACAAACCTAATGGTAACCATCTATCAAAAACCAGTGTTAAACATACAAAGAATAAATTGAAAGAAATCCACATATATTACTAAGGAAAATCAGCAAACCATGAAAGACATAAAGACAAGAAAGGATTAGAAGAAATCTTCAGAAACGACAAAAAAAATACATACCTATCAATAATTACTTTGAATATAAATAGACTTAATGTTTCAATCAAAAGACATAGGGTGATGGAATGGATTAAAAAGCAGTATCCGTCTATTTCCTGCCCAGAAGAGACTCATTATAGACCCAAAGCTACCTGCAGAATGAAAGTTAAGGAATACAGAAACAACTATAATGAAAAGGGATGTCAAAAGAAAACTGGAGTAGCAATACTTATATTGGGCAAGAAGACTTTAAAACAAAGACTCTACAATAGACAAAGAAGGACAGTATATACTAATGAAGAGGGAAATCCAATAAGAAGATCTAATAGTTATAAATATTTATGCACCCAGAATAGGAGCACCTGAAAACATAAAACAGTTAATAATAAACATCAAGGAAGTAATTTATAATGACATTAGTAGGGGCTTTAACGTCCCACTTACATCAGTGGACAGATCACCTAAACAGAAAATCAACAAGGAAACAGTGGCTTTTAATGACACACCGGAACGGGTAAATTTAGCTGATATATATAACCTTCCATCCTAAAAGAGCACACAGAGCATTCTTCAGAATAGATCACATATCAGCACACAAAATCGGCCTCAACAAATTTAAGAAGATCGAAGTCATACCATGCACCTTTTCTAACCACAGTACTATGAAACTAGAAGTCAACCACATGGAAAAATTTGGAAAGATCACAAATACACTGAAGTTAAATAACATACTACTAAACAATGAATGGGTCCATTAGGAATTAAAAGAAGAAATTAAAAAGTAAATAGAAAAAAACATGGAACTAAAAAAGTACATGGAAACAAAAATGAAAACAAAAAGGTCCAAAATCTCTGGAATGCAGGAAAAGTTCTATGAGGGAAGTTTATAGCAATACAGGCCTACTTCAAGAAGCAAGAAATGTCTTAAATAAACAACCTAACCTTACACCTAATGGAGCTAGAAAAAGAAAAACTAACAAAACCTGGAACCGGCAGAAGGAAAGAAATAATAAAGATTAGAGCAGAAATAAATGATATAAAAAAAAACAATAGAAAAGATCAATGAAACCAGGAGCTAGTTCTTTTAAAAAATCAATTAAGTAGATAAACCTCTAGCCAAACTTGTCAAGAAAAAAAGAGAAGGGAATCAAATAAATAAAATCACGAAAGAGGAGAAATAACAGCCAACAACACAGAAGTAGAAACTAGTTGTAAGAAAATATTATGAAAAATTATATTCTAACAAATCAGACTACCTAGAAGATAAATTCTTAGAAACATATAAAGTGCCAACACTGAAACAGAAAGAAGTAGAAAAGTTGAACATACCAATAACCAGCAAAGAAATGGAATCATTAATCAGAAAAAAACTCCCAACAAACAAACTCCAAGACCAGATGGCTTCATAGGCAAATTCTACCAAATATTTAAAGAAGAGATGATACCTATTCTCAAACTATTCTGGGAAAAGGAAGGAAAACTTCCAAATTCATTCTATGAGGCCAACATTAACTTGATAACAAAAACTCCACTAAAAAACAGAACTACAGGCCAATACTCCTGATGAACATAGATGCAAAATTTCTCAATAAAATACCAGCAGACTGAATCTAGCAATACATAAAAGAAATCATTCACCATAATCAAGTGGCCTTTCTTCCCGGGTTGCAAAGGTGGTTCAATATTTGCAAATCAATTAATGTGATATATCACATCAGTAAGGGAAAGGATAAGAGCCATAAGATTATTTCAATAGACGCAGAAAAGGCATTTGACGAAATACAACATTCATTCATGATGCAAGCCCTCAGCAAAGTAGGTTTGGAGGGAACATCCCTCAACATAACAAAGGAGATCTCTGAAAATCTCACAGTGAACATGATACTCAGTGGTGAAAAACTGAAATCTTTTCCCTTAAGGTTGGGAACAAAACAAAGATATCCACTCTCACTACCTTCATTCAACATAGTACTGGAAGTTTTAGCCACAGCAATCAACAAAAATAAATAGAAGGCATCCAAATTGGTAAGGAAGAAGTAAAACTTTCCCTATTTGCAGATGACATGATACTCTGTATAGAAAACCCTAAAGACTCAACCAAAAAACTGCTACAACTGATAAATGAATTCAGTAAAGTTACAGGATACAAAATTGACTTACAGAAATCTGTTGCATTTCTGTATACCAATAATGAAGTGGCAGAGAAATTAATAAAGTGGTCTCATTTATAATTGCACCCAAAATAATAAGGTACCCAGGAATAAAGCTAACCAAAGAGGTGAAAGATTTCTACTCTGAAAACTATGAAACACTGATGAAAGTAATTCAAGATGACACAAAGAAATAGAAAGACATTCCATATCTGGGTTTGAAGAACAAATATTGTGAGGGCGCCTGGGTGGCTCAGTGGATTGAGTGACCAACTTCGGCTCAGGTCATGATCTCATGGTTTGTCAGTTTGAGCCCAGCGTGGAGCTCTGTGCTGACAGCTCAGAGCCTGGAGCCTGCTTTGGATTCTGTCTCCCTGTCTCTTTCTGTTCCTCCCCTGCTTGTGCTCTCTCTCTCTCTCGCTCTCTCTCTCTCCCTCAATAAATAAACAAACAAATAAATAAATATTAAAAAACAATTAAAAATAAAAGAATTGTTTTACTTAGTTGTATGTATTTGAAGTTCCTCCACACCTTTTCATGGCTTGATGCTCGTCTCTTTTTAGTGTGGAATATTTCGTTGTCTGGATGTACTATGACTTATTTATCCATTTACCTGCTCAAGAACATCCTATCCTGGTTGCTTCTAGGGTCTGGCAGTTATGAATAAAGCTGCTGTAAACAACTAAGTATAGGATTTTGTGTGGACATAGTTTTTAATTTGGCTAAATATCAAGGAATGTGACTGAAAAAAATTGTATGGTGAGAATATGTTTAGTTTTATGAGACACTGCCAAACTTTTTTCCAAAATGGCTGTACCATTTTGTGATTTCCACCAGCTATATATGAGAGTTTCTGTTGTCCCATATTCTTGCCAGCATTATGTGTTGTATTCCCTCCATTTTCATCAGGCTCTTTCTCAAATATTTTCCTGTACATATTCTTAACATATCTTCAACAAGATTGTCTTTGTGAACAACCTAGAGTAATTTCCTTAAAATCTCAAAAAAAATTAAAAGAAATAAAGTAATAAAACAAAAAAAACACATAAACAACACAAAACTCCAAGAAAAAAAAAGACAAAAAGAAAAAAAAAAGGTTAAGCATATATTAAGAGCCAAAGAAGGCAGAGTAGAGGAATAATAGTAAATTTGTGATATGAAACCTCATTAGCTACAGATCTACATTTTCTTTTCTTTTACATTTTTGTTTTTTTTAAGTTTTTTGGAAAGTTTACTTATTTATTTTGAGCGAGACAAAGAGAGAGCACAAGCAGGGGAGGGGCAGAGAGAAAGAGAGGAAGAGAGAGAATCCCAAGCAGCCTCCACATTGTCAGCGTGGAGCCCAAAGTGGCACTTGAACTCACAAACAGTGAGATCATGACCTGAGCCGAAATCAAGAGTCAGACGCTTAACCGACCGAGGCACCCAGGTGCCCCTCTTTTACATTTTTAAATAAAAGATAGTCTGGAATGTTTTGTACTGTGAGGAAAATTAGAACTCTTCAAAGAAAAATGCCATAATGTTAAAAAATTTAGGACACTTAGGCCTAACATTTTCAGGTTATTAAACCAGAGTAGACTTTGCTAAACAGAACCATTTATTAGTTGTGCATATTGTTTTAGACAGGTTTACTAGATGATAAACTACTGAAGGAAAATAAAATAGTGTAAAACAACTATGAAGAGGTATCTAATAAAAATAAGATAATTGTGTCATTTCTACCACCCAAACTCAATTTAGAATACTAATGGGGTAATAAAAATCACTAGTATGTAAAACAACTCACAGTGGTAAGAAGCACAAAAATATAGGTAGTAAATTTCAATGAAGAATATTAACATTCATTAATGAGCTCATAAAATCAAATGCTTAAAACCAAAGTACTTCAGTATCTCAAAGTTTGTTTTAAAGGGTTTTGCCTGCAGGTTTGGGCTTTTTGTTATTAATGAAATGCAAAAGTAGCATGCCAGTAGAAATTCATACAAGTGATTTTATAGAGAGACATTTTATGGAGTTACAAATTAATAATAAGCTTCTAATTTATTACTGTAAATTATTTACAGAAGTGAAAAGACACAGAGGGTGAACTTGAAAAGAATGAAATATGTGCAGTAGAATAAACTGAACACAAGTCATAAATGAGAGGAGTAAGCTTTATCACTGCCTGTACTTAAGAGATTTTCCAAAGGGAACGAAATCTGTTTAGGTCACCTTATATTTTTATATATTTTGGAAAGCACAAATAGGGGAATGTAATACTTTGTTAATGAATAGGTGAGTTTTTGCCTCCTTTTGAAAGTGCATAGGGGAGTTTGGAGACTGATGGTCCAAGACAGGGAGGCACAAAGCAAAACGTAGGAAGGTAGTCATTACATGGCCTGGAGATTAGTTTTGGCGACAGACTCTGGCTGTTAACTTGTTACAACTCCATAAGGTCCTTTGAGAGTAGCTGTTAGTAACTACTCCATCAAGCTGCAGGAACCAGTGTACTGGCATTCATGATGAGATTTGTGCAAGGTTCAGAGTATAGAAAATATTCAGTAAATGGAAGCATATTATTCTTTTTAAACTCTGATTGACCATTAGCCATAGAGAAGTGTAAGTGCTCTCAAGAGTTAGAGATTCGCTATCATTTGGGCTTTGTTGTAATTTTAAGAGAGTACGTAAATTTAAGAGAGTACGTGATGATTTTTTAAAATTATTGCAATAAATTATATACATACATGCATGTACATGAATATCCAGTATTGCACCATTTAAATTAATACATTTGTTGTGCATATATCACATTTATGGATGTTATTATTTACTTCCTTAAATTGGAATTATTTCTGATTATTTGTCCTCTAGTTAGGATCCCAATTATAAAATACTGGAATATTGGGTTAGGGATTTTAGTTTTATTGTAATGTCAACAATTTCTAAAAGAAAGCTGTTTTTGTACATAGCAAACAATCAATTACTATGTGAAATAAGTTAAATTATTAGCTTTATTATAAGCCATCATACATTTTCACCAGACATATTTCCTTCTGTTTTAATAACTTCCACTTATTAAAATGAATCATTCATGGATATGGCAGCTGTTTAAATGACAACAGAATGAAATTTGTATATAAAAATTCTTAATTCAATAATTATTGCTACACTTATACTTTGCATTTGAGTTTTATTACTTTTGCAATTATGTATCCATTATTCCAATTCTAGTCTGGCACTTATCCCCTAATTATTATACCTTTTATATTGGAAAACATTGCATTTATATATGAATATAATACTTAGACATTGATATGTACATGGAATAAAAAAGAAAATAAAACTACTTTCATTGGTGATATTATTAAAATATGATTCTTCTGCTAATACCACAAAGTGGGGTAATATAATTTGTAATATATTTTTGTAATAGAAAATGTAGAGTTCTACCACTGTGTTCTTTTATTGAAATATTCCATTTTCTAAGACAATGGCATAATAGCTCATTGAATAAGTTTGCATTATGATGTCAGATTGGTGAAGAAAAAATATATCTGAACACTTAACTCTTCTGGCATTCAGCATAGGTATTTGGCAGCTTCCACTATAAGGAGGTCCAAAGAACAGTTAATATAGAAGATTTGGCCTTTTCAAATTTATCTCACATATTTTGGAATGATGCATTTGTAAGATTAAAACTGTCTGTGACTTAAAAAAAATTTCAATGTCTCTTCGATGGCTAAAATCATTTGGATATAATAAAAGGTTTTGTCAAGGGCAGGTAATTGATTTTTCGATGTGAATCAAAATCTAACAGTAAATTTAAGTATTTTAGCCTCTGACTATAGTTTCAAAGTTCTTTAGAGGAGAATGTCTGTAATATATAATTTATAATATTGTTCTTTTGTCTCTAATGGGCAGGCAGATATATTTTAATTTTGTGTGAAGGACTAACTAGTATGATTTATCTTTTCCATTCTTGAAATTAATCCACACAGCTCTCTATAAAGTAAAAATATGCCTAAGCATTGAAAGAGAATTATGATAATTATCACTACAAAATATATCTCTGATATTAATCAAATAGGTTTAAAAACTAATGTCTAGCATCTCTTTCTGTGTGAATGCATGAGTTTATATGCGTGTTCATGCATGTGTGTGCCTGTGGACTTGGGAGTATATATTTTAAAAAATATCTCAATCATCTA
Source organism: Prionailurus viverrinus (assembly GCF_022837055.1). Taxonomy (NCBI): domain Eukaryota; kingdom Metazoa; phylum Chordata; class Mammalia; order Carnivora; family Felidae; genus Prionailurus; species Prionailurus viverrinus. The sequence continues at coordinate 24,145,021 of NC_062564.1, forward strand.
CATTAAATTTGGAAGACTTGAAAAATGATTCAGCAGTTCAGATATTCATATGTGCGGAACTACATTAGGTATTATAATATCTGAACTGACAATAATTTGATTACTCACTTTTGTATTTTACAGAGTATCTTTAATACTTCAGTTTTGTGTGCAGAATAAGTTTATTTAGGTAACATAAAACATGTTGTTAGAGGTCATTCTTCCTATAACAGACATCCTTTCATCTGAAATCTTTTCCTCCATGCAAAGACTCAAAATCTGACAATGAATATTACTACACATGATGAAATTATTCAAAGATATTCTTTTTCATAGAAGGCATTTTACTTATGTTGAAATATAGTTAGGCAAAGTCAATTCTATTCATTTATGAATTTTCATCAAGTGTATTCACTAACACCTATGTAGTCAAAAATATGGAAAGAAAATTTATATTATTTTTGGCAGAGTTTTGTTCATATAATGAATTCATTATTTTCACGTTTTATACATTTTTTGCCTAATATTTATTTCAGAGTTGAGGTTAGGAAATTGACAATGTTTTTAATGAAGTAATCTCATATGTATAATGTGATAATAAAATTAAAGAACTTTGGTTTAACATGAGGGCAGTAGTAGATTAGGGAAAAGTTTTCTTATTCCTAATTATCGTGTACATAAAAATGTAATTTGAAAATAGTTATAATTCTAAGCTATTATCTTAGTGAAATAGAACTTTATTTCTGTAATAAGACATAAAGAGAGTACTTCATAAACCACTGTAATATATTTTAGTATGTATGGAAGCAGGTGGGAGTTTTATTTTAGATTTAATTATGGATGTAGTAGACTGTAAGAGATTACTTCCCTTGGTTCATCCTGAATCACTGTAAGCCCTGTAAAAAAGCACGGGGTCATTAAAATGAAAGTTAGTCAAATAGTTTTTCACATCTTAAATAAGGAATTGTCAATTCACATTTTTGGTGGTTTCCATATTTGTCAATCATTTTTGTCAAATCATATTTGTAAAAATCATTTGTATACACAGTGCTTTTGCAGTGATTCATGTTTCGCAGAGTGGGAATTTAAGTGTCTGTGTTCATGTTCCTGGCTAAGGTGGAACAGGGGGACTCCTTGTCTCAGTGTTGTAGCTCTCGTGTTATAAATATGCATCCTTTTTGTGATCTATTTAGTGTGAGTTTGTGCGTGTGTGTGTGTGTGTGTGCGCGCGCACACACACACGCATGCACATGTGCGTATGCTTTTTTTTTGGTAATGAAGCCATTTAAAATGACCTAGTGCTGAAATGCTGCCCGTTGTTCCTAAACACAGGAAGGCAGTGAGGTGACTTATGGGTAAAATACATAAGTTTTAGGTAAGTTTCATTCAGAAATAAGCTATAGTGCTGTTGGTCAGGATTCAACATTACTGAATCAAAAATACATATTTGATATGGTGCGTTAAAAAGAGAAACACACATTAAACAAGGTTATGGACTGAGAGATTGATGAAAATATTGCAACCAGAGCTTTCAGGAACTTACCCCTGAATTTCCCCTAGGAGCAATGGTTCTGAATTCACAAACTGAGTGTTCACAGTGACCTTATAAGTGACCTTATAGAACATTAGTGTAACTTACGAGAATTGACTATATTTAAGATTCGCTATACTATTGTATGATGGTTATCCACATTTTATTTTCTCTGATTTATCCACTCTTAACACAAATAAATTTCTGATATCTTAGGAGAAGTAATATCACTATGTTTCTCTTAACAGAATCATAGAGAAGTAAATCACCACATCTGGAGATATAGCTTATATTTGGAAAAGCTTATGGGTATTTCTAATTACTTTAGATACATTTATCCAAAATAATTAGTTTGACATGGATATATTAATTTGAACCCTTTGTGAATTTACTTACGTACAAAGTATATTCACTTATTTATAATCATCATGCCAACAATTATTGGCATATTAAAATGTGGAATAATGTATTGAATTTACCACTCTTAAATGGGCACTGAGATGGTTATTTTCATTCATATATTTCCTTATTTACAATATTTACTAAATAGTTAATTGACTTTCAAATTTTGTAGGTGGGGTGACATTTCTCAAATGTGGCAAATTACTTTTGTGGCAAAATTTGTGGCAAATTACTTTTCAGGTGAGTTGGTAATAATTATAGGATGTGTTGAATAATTTATTAGCAAAAGGGATCTTCATTTGAAGGAATTTATATGAGAGGCACAATCTCCATTGAGATATTCAGTCCAAAAATTAGATCTTCCTTGTATATGTCATTAAAATAATTGAAGTTTATATCATATATCTAATGTTAGATTGGACTGATAAGTGTGGCTGCTGCCAGAAAAACAGTATATGTTTTATGGGTATTAATTAACATCTCTAATAATATAGTCCCATCACCAAATGTAAGCTTCATGTACATATGCCAATTCCTGTATTTATTGTCACGGCAAATTATTCACTGTTCTGTAATACCAAATACACTAAATGAATTGAGTATAATAACATTCTATATGTCACAGATAGTCTCCATTTTGAATCATTAAATAACTTGAGGAGATGTTAATTTATCATGCTTTAGTCTGTTACATTTTTAAGGAAAACCCAAGTTATAAAAGGCTTATTACAATTTTTAAAGGTAATTAGTATTCCGTTAAACAGGTTATGATATATATGTTCTATTTAAAGAAGGTTTAGATAGAAAATTTAATTTAGAGGTAAACATATCTGTCTGTATGGGAATGATATTTTTTCCAAAGGATTTAATGAAATGAAAGGGTTTTTCTGTTTTGTTTTGTTTTTGTTTTTTTTTTGTTTTTTCTACAGACACTCCATCAGTCAACCTCAGGTTGTTTCTCTCACTGGCACTGGTGAAATGATCATTGCACTGGGAACCTAGATTATTAAAGATTGAATAAGTGAATGCCATTGTTAGACCACTTATTACTCGTTAGTGCAACCATCTAAATATGCTGGAGGACTGACTATTTTGGTATCAATGGAGTGCTATAGCAACCCATCTTTTCTCATTTCTCTGTCCAAATGACTTTCTTTTGAGCTGTTGTATGGAGGGTGATTTTATCCCTAGCACTTTGAATTCACACCTTTATATCCTCAGCTCTCTCCTGTATCAGAATGGTTCTCAGTTTAATTATTGATTATCCCCCATCATCACATTCTCACTCCTCATTTTGTGCTCAGAGATACTCTCAGGCAGAAAATAGAGAAAATAAATATATCAGAAGTAGTCTCCTAGAAGTGATTTTCCAAGAGATTATCCAAGAATACAGGAGCTAAGAGCATTGGATCCAGAAATGATTGACTTTAACTCTTGCTCTGGCACATTTTAGATGTGACTTCTGACATGTTTTCCTAAATTATATAAGAGTTTGTCCCTTCACTTTTAAAATTAAATTAGGGACACCTGGGTGGCTCAGTCAGTAAAGCGTCCAACTTTAGCTCAGGTCATGATCTCCCAGTTTTAGGTTCGAGCCCCGTGTCAGGTTCTGTGCTGACAGCTCAGAGCCTGGAGCCTGCTCTGGATTCTGTGTTTCCCTCTCTCTTTCTGCTCTGCTGCCACTCACACTGTCTCTCTCTCCAAAATAAATAAACATTAAAGAATTAAATTATTAATAGTATCTACCTCATATACAAAATGAAATTATATTCTTTAATTCCTCCAACATATATTTATTGCACACCTACTGTGTGTCAGCAACTTTGCTAAATACCAGTGATTATAAAACGGAGGAAACCAGAACAAAGAACTGATCTTTAGGAAGACATTCATTCATCAGATAGTCACACAATCATTTGTAGATTTGCAATTGTGGCAAATGCTACGAAGGAGAGATTCCTGCCATTTTCCATGAAGATAAGAGAGGGATTTGGGAGAATAAGTAGGTGAAATAAGATATACCCCGAGTAAGTGATATTTAAGCTCAGATCTGAAAAGTGAGTAAAAGTGAAGTAGGAAAAAGCAAAAAGACAGAACAGATGAGCCAGATGGAGAAAACAGAACTGTATTCCAGAGTAAAAATATTACAGGGAGTGGACGGAGTGAAAACTGAAACCTTGGTATTTAAACTCCAAGGCCCTTATATGTAATCTTTCTACCTAGTCCACTGATTCTCATCCAGGAGCAATTTTGCCTGCTATGGGATGTTTGGTAATATCTGGAGACATTTTTGGTTGTCACAGTTGGGTGTCACTGGCATCTAGTGGATAGGTGGCAAGGTGCTCAACGTGTACAATGTCAACAACCCTCCATGAGAAAGAATTATTTGGTGTAATGTATGACTAGTGCCGAGGTTAAGATACCATAGTAGTCAGGTTGTGGGCTTCGTAAGTCACTTCAAGGAGCTCTGTCTTTCCCTGGAAATGACAGTCATTGAAAAGTTTTAAAGAAAAGCTGGAGGAGTAGGAACAGTGGTGGTGGTGATTTGGTCACATTTCCATTTAGAAATGATCTTTGATTTGGGGGTGGAGAACTGAGTGGGAGAAAATGGGCTGCAGATATATGAGACCAGTGAATAAGTTATTGCAGGGGAAACAACACGAGATAACGGTAGATTGAATTAGGGTGACAATGGATTGCAGATAAAGTCGTTGCATACACATGGTCTAAATATATTGCGTGTTAATTAGCATTGTATTTTCACATGTTGTCAGGTGATGGAATATTTTATTTTACTGAGGTAATTTGAGCTGGTATGCTTGTTAGACAATAACTTGTTTCTTTTAGTGTATATTTATTTTAAGAGAGAGACAGTGCACGAGCAGGGAGGGGGCGAAGAGAGGGGGAGAGAGAGAGAGAGAGAGAGAGAGAGAGAGAGAGAGAGAGAGAGAGAGAATCCCAGGCAGGCTCCATGCTGTCAGACCAGAGCCCGACTCTGATCTTGACCTCAGGAACCATGAGATCATGACCTAAGCCTAAATCAAGACTCAGGCACTTAACTGACTGAGCCACCCAGGAGCCCCTCCAACATTTTATTTTGAAAAACAGCAGACCGATTGTGTGGAAAGTTACTGAGAATCTAGATAGACCCCATTTCTTTTTCTTTAAAGATCTGCATGAAATTAAAAAGATCACTTAAGCTTTCATAGCCCAGAGTTTATTCATCCCTTGCTTAAAAAAAAAGTGAAATAGATACTTATTTAAGTCTTCATTTAGTGTAAACTTCAGTGATGTAAAACATCTGTTGCACGTTTGCCACTGCAGAGTTAGATGAGGCACTGCCTTTGTTCACAAGAATAAAGGAGAAGGTGAGAGCAGACATGTATGAAAATAATTATCAGTCATTTTAGGAAGTGACATAGAATAAAACTTAATTTCTTTAAATTTTTTAATGTTTATTTATTTTTGAGAGTGAGACTGACAGAGCACAAGCAGTGGAGGGGCAGAGAGAGAGGAGACACAGAATCCAAAGCAGGCTCCAGGCTCTGTGAGCTGTCAGCACAGAGCCCGATGTGGGGCTCGAACCCATGAACCTTGAGAACATGACCTGGGCCGAAGTTGGACACCCAACCAACTGAACCACCTACGTGTCTCAAAACTTTTGTTTTTAATTTTCTCTTAATGTTTATTTATTTTTGAGAGAGAGAGCAAGAGAGCGAGCATGAGCAGGGAGAGGCAGTGAGATAGAGGGAGACACAAAATCACAAACAGGCTCCAGTCTCTGAATGGTCAGCACAGAGCCCGAGAAAACTTTTAAAAGTACACAAAAATTCTGAAAGGTAACATCTACTGGTTATTGAGGCAAGATAGTATAAAGTAACCTAAAATTAAGTACATCATGAAAGTTAACTCCTTTATGCTTTATGTTTTAAAGACGGATGGTGATTTTAGTGTGGTTTCTGTTTGAATTCTTTGAAGGATCTCGTAAATGCTGCAGATGACTACTGATGCTTATAACCAAGTATAGACGGCCCCTGGGAACAAGAGTAGCACAGGTGCTTCTATGGCCATTTATTTAGCATCTATCATGCTTAAGTTCGAAGCCAAGAACTTTACATGAAATGGTTCATTTGGTTTCTATAATCTTGTACAACACATAGCATACTATCTTCAGTGTACAGATAAATGGAAGCAAAGGAATATTACATGTATGCAGTGTAATGTGGCTAGAAAGTGACAAAGTCAGGATAATTATACAGTTCTCCTGGAGCCAAAACTGTGTGCTGCGCCCCCCTCTTTAAGGGCATTTGTTGTGGATGAAATGTAAATAAGTTCAGGTGAGCTTTTTTGTTTCCATAGATTTTAGGCCAAGAGTAGACTATTTTTGATCTAATAGTTTATTGAACTCAAACTAGTAATTATGTATGTTTTCCATTTCCCAGAAAAGGGAATTCTATCCCTTCAGTATGTGCTCAGTTTTCACTCTGAGAGTAACTGCATCTGTAGCATGTGAATTAAGGGGATGCCATTTCTATTAAAGTCTACTTAAGTAATTTGAAAATATCGTGTTATGTGCTCTTTACGTATTAAGAGCTCATGGAAATTTTATAAATGCACAATCACCTATGTGATCTACTCTGCATACACCTCTGTATATTTATTCGTTAGTTTAGCTACTTATTTACATTTATGTCTCTCCACACATTTGTAAATTTCTTGAGGTCAAACGCTAAGCATCATTCTAATCAGATAGAAGTCAAATGAATGTCCCAATGTTAAAGATTTAAACTGTGTCTTTGGAAAAAGAGAGAATTTTTCTGGAGGATATGAAAATATTTTCAAAGAGCTAAGAAAATTATGGCTAACTAGAAATAAATTTATTGTATAAATGAAGTCATTGATAATTCAATGATCTAAACAGTATAAAAATCTTTTCCAAATACCCTCTCAGTGTCAAAATATTTCCAAGAAGGAGAAGTCACAGAGAAGGTTCTCACTGAAGATATTTACAAAAGGTTATGCTATGTCATCTATGCCAATAATTCCTTTGTCCTGACCCTGAAAGAGCTTATTATCAAACGGAAGGTATACATGGAGGCTTGTTTTGTTAGGGCATTTTTTCAGAAAATGTTCACAGAAGTCAAGTCATAGATATATTTTAAATATCTTGGCAAGAAAATTTTTAAAAAGGCATATATGTAAGCTATATTTATTAGAACTTTACATTGAATCTTGCAACTCTAAATCCTTTACGTATAGTTTATGGAAGATCTCTGAAGCAAGCTCTTGCTGGAAAATTCTTCAGGGACGCTGGTGGCAACTGGCCTTTTAATATGGTACTTAAACTGCCATAGTGACTCATCTAGGCCAGTGCATCTTAGACCTTAACAGTAAATGAAACATCTGGGGATCTTGTTAAATGCAGTTTTTGATTTAGTAGATCTGGGCAGGGCCTGGGATTCTGCATTTCTAACAGGCTCTGTGATCCACACTGTCAGTAGCAAGAGCTAGCTGTGAAAAAAAATACATGCATGTAAGCTGGTGAGAGTCACTGGGGATATTACAAATGCAGCTATGAGCACTAGCTGGAAAAAGCTATATTCTTTCTAGAAAGGACAGAATGCTAAAACTCAGAGTTGCTCTGAATGAAAGCCATTCGAATTGGAGACGATTTATCCTATGGGACTAGGTGTTGAGTACAGCTGCCAAGACAAGTTATCACCATTGAGAGAATCATGTACAAGGGAAGTGGGGGCTACTGTTACAGGAAGCTGACTGTGAATTCCAGAACCAGCATGCCTGCTAAGAGGACCTTATTGCATAAGATAGCATTCCAGTCCACCAATCCCCAGTGTCACTTTCCTCATCTGTTATCAGGGTAGCATGATGATTTTTCAATATGCTAAATAATGAAAAACAAAAGTAACCTGTCCCTACTGGGAAACGCATCGAGATCAATCAAACTTCACATTGGTTATCTGACTCGTAGAACCCTCTAATTTTAACAAGAGGATATGTACCGAGTAGAAGTGTTATCATTTTACCAACATATTAAATATAAATTTAAATAATTAACAATGCTGTTTTGAAACATGTTTCTGAACTGAATAAGAACCTTGCACTGCCAACTTTAGCTTCCAAGCTCTAGCTGTAGAGTTAGGCAAGATGTCAGCACTCTGCCATTGTACCTTTTGAAACACTGCACAATTTTATCTTTCTAAATCTAATGAACAGGACCAAGTAGTGAGAAAATCTACTCCTTCAGACTTAGAAGGCCTTTTATATTCCATTCAGTGTTTCCCAGTAAATGAGTGTACTATTGGTTTGGAAATATCAGTTGTTACTGTATAAAACTTCCCTACAAGCTACAGAGATATTAGCATCGCTGGGCCCTCCCACTAAATATCAATGATCCAAGTAATTTGGGGGCACCCCCTGATTCTGATTTCCATCCACTCAGAGTGAGTACTGACACCCACTGGCAGCCGTTCTGTAGTTAATACAAAATGTCTGTGTAATTCAGGGTTTTTAAGTTTTTAAATTCTCTATGTTGATTGACAACCTATAGTATTCTAAACATTGTATAAATATTTTGGCATGTATTTTCACAATTCAGGCTTGTAAGTTTTGAATTATGCCTGGGGGTGCCACTGTGTAACCTTATGCAGTTTGAATTACCTTTTCTTGCTCAATTTCCAAATCTTAAGTGTTGATTAAAAAGTATATTATTTTTAATGTCTTACTTTGAGACAATTTTAGACTTACAGAAAGTTACATAACTAGTCAAAAGAGTTCATATGTACCCTTTGCCAAGCTCCTCCTAATGCCTAAAATTTACATAAGCATTGATATATTTATCCAAATTAAGAAATTAATATTTGTATAGTACTATTAACTAAACCCACTAAATACTACAATTTGAATTTTATCATGTTTTTCACTAAGATCTTTCTATGTTCCAGGATATAAAGCAGCATCCCAGGTACCACCTAGTTGCGCCTCTTTTTTTCTTCCAAGGTTTTATTTAAATTCCAGTTAATTAACATACAGTGTAACATTAATTTGAGGTATAGGATTTAGTGATTCATCACTTACATGTAACACCTAGTGCTCATCACTAGTGCCCTCCTTAATACCCCTAACCCATCTAGTGGACCCCCCCACCCACCTTCCTCCATCAACCTTCAGTTTGTTCTCTGTAGTTCAGAGTCTGTTTTATGGTTTGCTTCTCTCTCTCTTTTTCTCTTTGTACATCTGTTTTGTTTCTGAAATTCCACACATTAGTGAAATCATATGGTATTGGCCTTTTCTGACTGATTTATTTTGTTTAGCATCATACTATCTAGCTCCATCCATGTTGTTACAAGATGCAAGATTTGATTCTTTTTGATGGCTGAGTAAAATTCCATTATATATATAACACATCTTCTTTATCCATTCGTCACCCGATGAGCATTTGGGCTCCTTGCATAATTTGACTATCATTGATAATGCTGCTATAAACATCAGGGTGCACACATTCCTTCAAATCAGTATTTTTGTATCCTTTGGCTGAATACCTAGTAGTGCCATTGCTGGGTCACAGGATAATTATACTTTTAACTTTCTGAGGAACCTCCAAACTGTTCAGAGTGGCTGCACCAGTTTGCATTCCCACCAACAGTATCCTTTCTCTGCACCCTCACCAACACCTGTTGTTTCCTGAGTTGTTAATTTTAGCCATTATGGCAGTTGTGAGGTGGTAACTCATCATGGTTTTGATTTATATTTCCCTGATGATGAGTGATGTTGAGCATCATTTCATGTGTCTGTTAGCCATCTGTATGCCTTCCTTTGAAAAAAAATGTCTATCTCTTTTGCCCATTTTTTAACTGGATTATTTATTTTTTGGGTGTTAAGTCGTACAAGTTCTTTAGATATTGGCTACCAGCCATCTTTATCAGTCATTTTCAAATATCTTCTCCCATTACGTCTGTTGGCTTTAAATTTTGTTGACTTTTTCCTTTACTTTGAAGAAGGTTTTTTATCTTGATATAGTTTAGTTTTGCTTTTGAGTCTCTTGCTTCTGGAAACATGTCTAGTAAGAAGTTGCTATGGTGGACATCAAAGAGGTTGCTGCCTGTGTTTTCCTCTAGAATTTTAATGATTTCCTGTCTCACATTTAGGTATTTCATCCATTTTGAATTTATTTTTGTGTTTGAGGTAAAAAAGTCATCCAGTTTCATTCTTCTGCATGTTGCTGTCCAGTTTTCCCAACACCATTTGTTGAAGAAAATGTCTTTTTTTCTATTGGATATTCTTTCCTGCCATGTTGAAGACTAGGTGACCATATAGTTTTAAGTCCATTTCTGGGTATTCTATTCTGTTCCATTGATCTATGTGTCTATTTTTGTACCAGTTCCATACTGTCTTGATCACTACAGCTTTGTAATATAGCTTCAAGTACGGAATTGTGATGGCTCCTGACTTGCTTTTCTTTTTCAAGATTGCTTTGGCTCTTCAGGGTCTTTTGTGGTTCCATACAAATTTTAGAATTGTTTGTTCTAGCTCTGTGAAAAATGGGCGTGGAATTTTTATAAAGATTGCATTAAATGTGTAGATTGCTTTGGGAAGTACATACATTTTAACAAAATTTGTTCTTCTAGTGCTTCCCCGCCCCCCCCCCCCGTTTCTTTGTGTCATCTTACATTTCTTTATCTGTGCTTTATGTTTTTCAGAGTGCAGATCTTTTACCTTTTGGTTAGACTTATTCCTAGGTATCTAATGGTTTTTGCTTCAATCGTAAATGAGATTGATTCCTTGATTTCTCTTTCTGCTGCTTCACTACTGGTGTATAGAAATGCAACAGATTTCTGTACATTGATTTTACATCCTGCAACTTTGTTGAATTTGTGTAACAGTTCTAACAGTTTTTTTGGTGGAGTCTTTTGGGCTTTCTACATGGAGTATCATCTACAAATATAGTTGTGTCCCTTTAATGTTCTCCATTTTGGGACACATTGGCTCTTATGTCCTTTGGACATTCCCTCACCTTTTTCTGAGTACTTCTTTGCTTTCTGGAACCACAAGATACTCTAGGCTTAATTTGTATTTTCCCTCCCTTAGGTCCAGATCAACCACTTCTCCAAGAAGCCTCTTTTTTGTTTGTTTGTTTGTTTGTTTGTTTGTTTAATTGCAGAATAGTATTTAGAAACTAAGATCTCTGTGTTAAATATGCTCGTTGCTCCTGGGGTACCATTCTTCCAAGCACTCTGAGAGAGCAGAACTAGCAAATATATGTACGGATATGAATACACAGTTATTCAATTATATTTGTTGCTACATGCATCTATGTATCTGTGTATTAAAAAGCAAGAATTCTTTCTGATATTTCTGATATCAGTACTGTATGTTTTGCTCTAACTTTGTTTTGTAACTTCTTTCTTCAATAGTGAAATACCTAGCTCTCAGTATCTACATTTTATTTACTTGTTGGTTTAATTGTACTCTACACATAAAGTGGTTTCAGAATTGCCTACACATAACCCTGTAAGAAACAAATTAACTATAAATTATTATATGTATGTAAAGTTACATTTTTGTCTTTAGCAAAAATATCCAGTCAATACAGTGCTTTCTGGAGTTAAACTAGTTTCTTTTTTCCCCAGATTTTTCAGTATGGTTATGCTTTTCATTTGTAATACAGGGAAGTTAATTTGTTCTTGTTTATATTTAATTGTATATTTCCCACACATCATGGTTGATTTTAATTGTTTAATCACTTTTGGGGTATATGAACCATATTTCAAAAATCAAAACTATACAAACGTTTATTCAGAAAAGTATGATTGCTCTCTCTTCCTTACTATTCTGTTCCTATTCCCCTTTTCCAGACCTTTCTCTTGTACTTTCCCTCCATAGCTAATTGTCATCCTCCCTGTATTTCTTTGGCACAATGATAAAACATATGTATGTGCTTTTAGATTTTCTTCCTTGAAAAAAAAATTGAATCGCTTATTGGTACGTAATTTATATGTCATGAAGTTCACCTCTGCAAATTGTACGATTCAGAGGACTTTAGTGTATTTGCAGAAATGTGCAGTCATCCTCATGATCTAACATTAGAACATTTTCATCACCCTTAAATATCCTCTTCTACCCATTAGCAATCACACCTCACTCTTTCTTCCCTAGTTGCAGACAGCTGGTAATTTACTGCGTATCTCTATAAATTTGACCAATTTGGACACTTCACATAAATGGAATCATATGAGTCTCTTTCTTTCTTACATAAAAGGCAGCACACTGTAAATGCTTTTGCATTTTGCTTTTTACTTACCAGTATATCCTACAAATCACTCCAGGGTAATACATAGAACTTATCTTCATTCTTGTGTATGGTACTGAACACTCCATTGTGTGGATGCGACATAACTTATTCAGCCATTCTCCTAAGTATGGTCCTTTAGCTTGTTTCCAAACTTTTCCAATTACAGAAAATACACAAATAGTCTTCCATGTATAATTGTCATGCTGTTGGATGTATACATTTAGGGTAGATTCCTAGAAGTGGGATTCCGGGTCAGAAAGCAAGATCATTTATATACATTTCAGTAGGGACTGACAAATTTCCTTCCAGAACTCTTAGGCTGATGATTATTTCCATCAGCAATATATAAGACAGTCTATTTCTTTAGAGTCACCAACACTCCTCATTTTTGCCTATCAGAGAGAAGAGAAGTGGTATTTTAGTGTTGTTTTAAATTATATTTTCTAATTATGACTGAATTTGAACTTTTTACCTGTTTGAGGGTCACATTAAAATACTTATCAATTGTCTGTTAATGCATTTTGTTTCAATTTTATTACTCTTAATTTTTAGGAATTCCTTATATAATGGGTGAACTTAAGTCCCTCTACCATGGTATATGTTACATACATTTTTCCCTGTTTCCAGTTCGGTTGTTTGTTCTTTCTTTTCTTTCTTTCTCTTTCTTTCTTTCTTTCTTTCTTTCTTTCTTTCTTTCTTTTTCTTTTTCTTTCTTTCTTTCTTTCTTTCTTTCTTTCTTTCTTTCTTTCTGCTTATAGTGGTTTTAGGCATGTATTTCAAAAATTATGTAGTCAGATATATCAATCTTTTACCACATCTTTATTTGAATTGTTGTTAGGAAGACTTTTCCTATAAGTTTAGTGAAGAATTCCATCATTTTTTTTTCCTCCTAGGATTTCTGTGGTTTCATTCATACAAACCCTTTTGAAAGAGAGAACCACTTATAAAGTATATATATAAATATTCAGGTATAAGGCAGGTTCATACTTTCTGTTTCTTTTTCTCTTCTAATGAATTTAATTTTTTAGAGCAGTTTTAGGTTCATGGAAAAATTTAGCAGAAAGTACAGAGAGTTCCCATGTTGCCCTCTGTTCCCACACATGAACAACGTCCCCCACTATTGACATCCTACACTAAAGTTATAAGTTTGTTATGGTAGATGAACCTACATTGACTCAGCTTTCATCTCCCAAAGTCCATAGTTCACATTCGAGTTTACTCTTGGTGTTGTATATTTTGTGGGTTTGACAAATGCATAATGACATATAGCTACAATTGTAGTACCATACTGAATAGTTTCACTACCCTAAAAATCCTCTGTGAATCACCTCAGCCCCTGACAACCTTTGTTGTCTCTGCCCTTTGTCTCTGCCCTCAGCCCCTGACAACCTTTGTTTTTGTTTTTGTTTTTGTTGTTGTTTGTTTGTTTAACTGTTGTTATTGTTGTTGTTTTACTGTTTTACTGTCTTACCTTTTCCAGAATGTCATAATGTTGGAATCATACAGTATATAGCCTTTTTAGATTGGATTGTTTTGCTTACTAAAAGTTTCCTCCATGTCTTTTCATCGCTTTATAGCTCCTTTAAGAAAAATCAGAATATTTGAATGGATAATGAAATTGTGGTTTATATACACAATGGAGTACTACATGGCAATGAGAAAGAACGAAATATGGCCTTTTGTAGCAACATGGATGGAACTGGAGAGTGTGATGCTAAGTGAAATAAGCCATACAGAGAAAGACAGATACCATATGGTTTCACTCTTATGTGGATCTTGAGAAACTTAACAGAAACCCATGGGGGAGGGGAAGGAAAAAAAAAAGAGGTTAGAGTGGGAGAGAGCCAAAGCATAAGAGACTGTTAAAAACTGAGAACAAACTGAGGGTTGATGGGGCGTGGGAGGGAGGGGAGAGGGTGGGTGATGGGTATTGAGGAGGGCACCTTTTGGGGTGAGCACTCGGTGTTGTATGGAAACCAATTTGACAATAAATTTCATATATTGAAAAAAAAAGGAAAATGCAATGGGATAATAAAGATTTCAAATTAAAAAAAAAGAAAAATGAGAATATATTCCATTGTCTGGATGTACTACAGTTTATCCATTTACCTACTGAAGGGCATCTTGGTTGTTTCCAAGTTTTGACAATTGTGAATGAAGTTTCTATAAACAACTATGTGCAGGTTTTCATGTGACTGTAAGTTTTCATTTCATTTGGGGAAATATCAAGGACTATGATTGCCAGATCATATGGTAAGAATAGGTTTTGTTTTGCAAGACACTGCAAATGGTTTTCTAAAGCGGCTGGACCAATTGTGCATTTTTCTCACCAGTGAATGATAGTTCTTGCTGTTCCACATCTTCTCCAGCATTTCATGTTGTCACGGTTTTGGATTTTGTCATTCTAATAGGTATGCAATGGTATCTCATTGTGTAAATTTGCAACTCCCTAAAGACATATGATTTGAATAATTTTTATGTGCTTTTTTGTCATCTGTATATTTTCTTTGATGAGGTGTCCGTTCAGGTTTTTCCCAGTTTTTTTGTTTTTAGTTAGGTTGTTTGTTTCAGATTCTGTGTATATGTTGGATAACAGTCCTTTATCAGATACGTCTTTTATAAACATTTCCTCCCAAACTATGGGTTATTTCTCATTCTGTTGATACATGTCTTTAAAAAATTTGGCCATGGATATTTTTTTTTATCTCATAGTGAAAGTAAAAGAGTAACTTTCTTCAATAAAAGCAAAAACATAAACCATAAAGAAAACTATCTGTTTCTTAGTGTAATGATATTTCCACTAGGTCACACTGTACCCTGATGCGTGATTGAATTTCACTGTTAACAATAAATTCCTAACAGATTGCATCTTTTCTAGTCTAAAATCACTGAATCTGTCATCATGTACATGTTCATCAAAAATAAACATAGGACAGATAAAATAAAGACATTAAGGGAGCTAAATTTCCTACAGATTCTATTTTTGTTTTCATCAGTCTTCAAATAGTTCACTTTTAGTAGCAAAGAGAGAAGCCAGTTTATAGATCTCTGAATGCTTTAAAAGATACTCTGCTTTTAACATGTATAGCGAGATGGGTAATTTTCTAACTATGAAATTGCTAACTAGTTTTTGACCTTGGGGACCACTTAAAACAAGTACCCTCTGCTCTCCTGGTGGGGTTGGAGCAGAGCAGCTGTATTTTGCACAGCACACTGAATCATAATGGGCCATGTGCTGCTATGAATATTCATAAAGCTACCATATTCTGCCTGCCCCAGATGATTCCAGTGGATGCTGCTAGAGGGATTTGAAATACCACTTTTGTAGTATCCTTGAAAAGAATACACATATCAGGAAAAATAGAGCTGGAGCCCAGGTAATTCTGTCCTTAGTGTGCTCTTCAGAACTCTCTTCCAAATGATTTTGCCCTGTAGCAATGGCACAGAAGTCCATTGTAATGACAGAAATGAGAGGTTTAAACTTTCTGAGAATCTTAAAATAGGTTAAATTAAAATCTAAGTGGTCACTGTGGTATGGTTCTACTGACTGGCACACTTCCTCACGTATGAAAGAACTGTTCTGATTCTATAAAGTAGCTGTGGTTACTGGAGGTTGTGATTTCCTGATGATGCGTTTAACTAAAATTATAGCTGCTTTCAAATTACTACCGATGATACTGGTATATTCTTGATAAGGCAGATGACTTGTATTTCAACACAGACATTTTCCACTATGCTTTCATTTAATTCAATACTGCTCATTACCCTTCTGACTCTTTGTTAGGTTATGCTAATTCTAAAGCCTGTTTCTCCATTTCATTCTCTCTGTCTCTCTCTCTCTTTTTTATTCTCTTGTGGAGATTGAAATTAAACAAGCACAGCTAAGAAATCTTTGAGAATGCCTTTGTAGAGATCACGATGATTGCTTGTGAGCTGAACCACTCTTACTGACAGAGTATTAGGTTGTTAGTAAAGATCCTTATTGGGGATTTGGGCTCTGCGTATTTTGGCTTCTTCATATAACCATGACCTTACTCTGGACGTGCAATGAAACCTTTGTCCATGGTGATTGCTGGATTATTGTTTCCTTTCTGCTTTATTGTTGTTTATGTTAAATATGTAGTTTCATTTTTCATATTTTTAGTTTTTTTCTTTTTGCTCCCAAATAGTCTGGTACTAATATATCATATTACATTACATTATACTATGTTACATTATATTAGTTATGTACACACCATTATATAATATGTGATATCACCCATACTGTATTATCCACATTTCATTATTCACTTTTGTATATAAATCATAAATTTGTGCTCTCTTTACTATGATGAGGACAAGGATTTCAGGGTGAATTCAGTAGTACAGAATCTGATCCTCACTGTTAAATAGCCATCAAAGTTATTTTATGAGTCTCTGCAGGAGGAACTGAATCCTGGAGAATTTACCTTAACTGCCCAAACTCAAAAGAGTCTGTTATGCTGAGAATGATATCAGTTTTAATTTAGTATGTGGGAGTCTTTCTGGCATGAAAGAGATTATTCCTAAAATCATTTTTTTTCTACGTGACATGTGATATTTTTAGCTGTCAATGAAATAGCAACTTATAAAAAGTTAATGTTCTAAAATTAAGCAAAGTGAATTGTAAATGTTGGCTACTTAATTGTTTATTGTCTATTCTAGGAATATATATGTATAAAAATATATTCAAGAAATATCATCTTGAATGAAATACCCATTCTTCGGACAGTACTGAAGAAAATTCTGCCATAATTATTTTTTACAGATTTAATAATTGCCAGAACATTCTGCCATTGTAACACTCAATTATGAAACATATTAAATCTTACTAGTTTGTATTTTATATGTTAATTAATTGATATTGCAAACTCTATTTATTTTGAGAGGGTGGGAGACAGAGAAAGACAGAGAGAGAGAGAGAGGAAATGGGCAGAGAGAGAGGGAGAGAGAATCCCAAGCAGGCTCTGTGCTGTCAGCTCAGAGCCCAACAATGCAGCGCTCAAATCCACAAAGTGTGAGTCATGACCTGAGCTGAAACTAAGAGTCAGACACTCAATTGACTGAGCCACTCAGTGGCCCCTCTTAAAAATTTTTAATAAATAAAGATATATTTAACAAAAACTTCCTAGGATGAATACTTTCAGAAGAAAGGTTCCCATCTGTGGCTATGTAGGGAAGAACAGAGGTAGCAAGTAAAGAGAATTTGAGTTTACTGGGACTGTTGTAACAATATACCATACACAGGTTGCTTAACCGAGAGAAATTAATTGCCTCATAATCTTGGAGGCTACCAGTCTAAAATCATTGTATCACCAGGATTGTTTTCTTCTCTTCCTCCATCGTCATTATCCCCCCCCTCCTCCTCCTCCTCCTCCTCCTCCTCCTCCTCCTCCTCTCCTCTTCCTCCTCCTCCTCCTCTTTGTTCTTCAAGGATTATTTCCTTCTGAGGGCTGTAGGATAGAGTCTGTTCTATGCTCTTCCTAGCTTTTAGAGTTCCTAGCTTTAGTGTTCTCTCCTCTCTTTATACATACATGTCTGTATTCCAAATTTCCCCCTTAAAAAGATACCAGCCATATTGGGTTGGGGCAACTCTAATGACCTTATCTTGACTTGATCATCTGCAAAGCCCCTATTTGCAAATAAGTTTCAAATAAGATATTGGGGGGCGCCTGGGTGGCGCAGTCGGTTAAGCGTCCGACTTCAGCCAGGTCACGATCTCGCGGTCCGTGAGTTGGAGCCTCGCGTCAGGCTCTGGGCTGATGGCTCAGAGCCTGGAGCCTGTTTCCGATTCTGTGTCTCCCTCTCTCTCTGCCCCTCCCCCGTTCATGCTCTGTCTCTCTCTGTCCCAAAAATAAATAAACGTTGGAAAAAAAATTAAAAAAAAAATAAGATATTGGGAGTTAGAAACTCAACGTTTTTGGAGGCTACAGTTTATCCCATCACATAAGGTCTATAACGTGAGTGTGAAATTGCCCTAAATCTATAAACTCCTTGAGTCCATATGAGTAATTATTTTGGGGGGGGGGGGGAAATGCCTGGGTGGTTCAGTTAGTTGAGTGTCTGACTTTTGATTTCATCTAAGGTCATAATCCCAGTGTAGTGGGATTGAGCCCCACACTGGGCTCTGTGCTGAGCATGAAGCCTGCTTAAGAGTCTCTTTTTTGGGGGGCTTCTGGGGAGATGGTGTCATAGGAGGACACTGGGCTCACCGCGTTCTGCTGATCACTTAGATTCCACCCAAACCTGCCTAAATCACCCAGAAAACCGCCAGAAGACTAGCAGAACGGATTCTCCGGAGCCAAGCGTAGACAAGAGGTCCACGGAAGAGGGTAGGAAGGGCAGAGAGGTGGTGCGCGCTCCACAGACTGGCGGGAGAGAGCTGGGGTGGAGGAGCAGCAGCCCGCTGGCCAAGCAGAGCCCCCGAGTCTAGCTGGCAGAAGCAGAGGGGCCGGATGGAGTGTGTTCTGACAGCAAGCGGGACTTAACATCTGGAAGGTTATAAGTTAACAGATCTGCTCGGAGAACAGGAGGGCTGGAGGACAATGGGAGGGAGAGTTGTTGAGCCCCGGATGACAAAGTGCAGCTTGGCGGGGAACAAAGGCACTCGCCAGCGCCATCTCCCTTGCCTATCCCCCAGCCAAAATCCCAAAGGGAAGCAGTTCCTGCCAGGGAACTTGCTTGCACTGCGCAAACACCCAACACTATGCTTCTGTGGATCCATCCCTCAGGCAGGTCTGACTCCCTCCTGGTGCCGCAGGGCCCCTCCTGAAGCAGATCTCTGAAGGAGAAGGAAAAGCCAGCTGAACCTGCCCCTCCCACCCCCGTGCACCTTGCCAATCCACCCCAGCTAGTACGCCAGATCCCCAGCACCACAAGCCTGGCAGTGTGCAAGTAGCCCAGACGGGCCACGCCACCCCACAGTGAATCCCGCCCCTAGGAGAGGGGAAGAGAAGGCACACACCAGTCTGACTGTGGCCCCAGCGGTGGGCTGGGGCAGACATCAGGTCTGACTGTGGCCCCGCCCACCAACGCAAGTTATTCAAGACAGCACAAGGGAAGTGCCTGCAGCTTCACACCACTCCAGGGACTATCCAAAATGACCAAACAGAAGAATTCCCCTCAAAATAATCTCCAGGAAATAACAACAGCTAATGAACTGATCAAAAAGGATTTAAACAATATAACAGAAAGTGAATTTAGAATAATAGTCATAAAATTAATCACTGGGCTTGAAAACAGTATAAAGGACAGCAAAGAATCTCTTGCTACAGAGATCAAGGGACTAAGGAACAGCTAGGAGGAGCTAAAAATGCTATCAATGAACTGCAAAATAAAATGGAGACATCTACGGCTCGGATTGAAGAGGCAGAGGAGAGAATAGGTGAACTAGAAGATAAAATTATGGAAAAAGAAGAAGCTGAGGAAAAGAGAGATAAAAAAAATCCAGGAGTGTGAGCGGAAAATTAGAGAACTAAGTGATGTACTAAAAAGAAATAATCTATGCATAATTGGTATTC
This sequence comes from Prionailurus viverrinus, assembly GCF_022837055.1. NCBI lineage: Eukaryota > Metazoa > Chordata > Mammalia > Carnivora > Felidae > Prionailurus > Prionailurus viverrinus. The sequence continues at coordinate 24,164,780 of NC_062564.1, forward strand.
CACAGGAGGAAGAGAGAGGGAAAGGTGCTGAAGGGGTACTTGAAGAAATCATAGCTGAGAACTTCCTGGATCTGGGGAAGGAAAAAGGCATTGAAATCCAAGAGGCACAGAGAACTCCCTTCAGACGTAACTTGAATCGATCTTCTGCATGACATATCATAGTAAAACTGGCAAAATACAAGGATAAAGAGAAAATTCTGAAACCAGCTAGAGATAAACATGCTCTCACATATAAAGGGAGACTGATAAGACTCGTGACGGATCTCTCTACTGAAACTTGGCAGGCCAAAAAGGAATGGCAGGAAACCTTCAATGTGATGAACAGAAAAAAAATGCAGCCGAGAATCCTCTATCCAGCAAATCTGTCATTTAGAATAGAAGGAGAGATAAAGGTCTTCCCAACAAACAAAAACTGAAGGAATTCGTCACCACTAAACCAGCCCTACAAGAGATTCTAAGGGGGATCCTGTGAGACAAAGTACCAGAGACATCGCTACAAGCATGAAACCTACGGACATCACAATGACTCTAAACCCATATCTTTCTATAATAACACTGAATGTAAATGGACTATAAATGTGCCAACCAAAAGACATAGGGTATAAGAATGGATAAAAAAACAAGACCCATCTATTTGCTGTCTACAAGAGACTCATTTTAGACCTCAGGACACCTTCAGAATGAAAGTGAGGGGATGGAAAACTATTTATCATGCCACTGGAAGTCAAAAGAAAGCTGGAGTAGCCATACTTATATCAGACAAACTAGACTTTAAATTAAAGGTTGTAACAAGAGATGAAGAAGGGCATTATATAATAATCACAGGGTCTATCCAATTTAAGTATTGGAAGGCTAACAATTATAAATGTCTACGTGCCGAATACAGGAGCCCCCAAATATATAAAACAATTACTCACAAACATAAGCAACCTTACTGACAAGAATGTGGTAATTGCAGGGGATTTTAATACCCCACTTACAACAATGGATAGATCATCTAGACACATAGTCAATAAAGAAACAAGGGCCCTGAATGATACATTGGATCAGATGGACTTGACAGGTATATTTAGAACTCTGCATCCCAGTGCAACAGAATATACTTTCTTCTTGAGTGCACATGGAACATTCTCCAAGATAGATCACATACTGAGTCACAAAACAGCCCTTCATAACTATACAAGAACTGAAATCATACTATGCATACTTTCAGACCACAATGCTATGAAGCTTGAAATCAACCACAGGAAAAAGTCTGGAAAACCTCCAAAAGCATGGAGGTTAAAGAACACCCTACTGAAGAATGAGTGGGTCAACCAGGCAATTAGAGAAGAAATTAAAAAATATATGGAAACAAATGAAATTGAAAATACAACAATCCAAACGCTTTGGGATGCAGCGAAGGCAGTCCTGAGAGGAAAATACATCGCAATCCAGGCCTATCTCAAGAAACAAGAAAAATCCCAAATACAAAATCTAACAGCACATCTAAAGGAAATAGAAACAGAGCAGCAAAGACACTCCAAACCCAGCAGAAGAAGAGAAATAATAAAGATCGGAGCAGAAATAAACAATATAGAATCTACAAAAACTGTAGAGCAGATCAATGAAACCAAGAGCTGGTTTTTTGAAAAAATAAACAAAATTGAGAAACCTCTAGCCAGGCTTCTCAAAAAGAAAAGGGAGATGACCCAAATAGATAAAATCATGAATGAAAATGGAATTATTACAACCAATCCCTCAGAAATACAAGCAATTATCAGGGAATACTATGAAAAATGATATGCCAACAAACTGGACAACCTGGAAGAAATGGACAAATTCCTAAATATCCACACACTTCTGAAACTCAAACAGGAGGAAATAGAAAGCTTGAACAGATCCATAACCAGCGAAGAAATTGAATTGGTTATCAAAAATCTCCCAACAAATAAGAGTCCAGGACCAGATGGCTTCCCAGGGGAGTTCTACCAGACGTTTAAAGCAGAGATAATACCTATCCTTCTCAAGCTATTCCAAGAAATAGAAAGGGAAGGAAAACTTCCAGACTCATTCTATGAAGCCAGTATTACTTTGATTCCTAAACCAGACAGAGACCCAGTAAAAAAAGAGAACTACAGGCCAATATCCCTGATGAATATGGATGCAAAAATTCTCAATAAGATACTAGCAAATCGAATTCAACAGCTTATAAAAAGAATAATTCACCATGATCAAGTGGGATTCATTCCTGGGATGCAGGGCTGGTTCCACATTCGCAAATCAATCAACATGATACATCACATTAATAAAAGAAAAGATAAGAACCATATGATCCTGTCAATCAATGCAGAAAAGTCATTTGACAAAATTCAGCATCCTTTTAATAAAAACCCTCGAGAAAGTCGGGATAGAAGGAACATACTTAAACATCATAAAAGCCATTTATGAAAAGCCCACAGCTAAAATCATCCTCAATGGGGAAAAACGAGAGCTTTCCCCCTGAGATCAGGAACACGACAGGGATGTCCACTCTCACCGCTGTTGTTTAACATAGTGTTGGAAGTTCTAGCATCAGCAATCAGACAACAAAAGGAAATCAAAGGCATCAAAATTGGCAAAGATGAAGTTAAGCTTTCCCTTTTTGCAGATGACATGATATTATACATGGAAAATCTGATAGACTCCACCAGGAGTCTGTTAGAACTGATACATGAATTCAGCAAAGTTGAAGGATACAAAATCAATGTACAGAAATCAGTTGCATTCTTATACACTAACAATGAAGCAACAGAAAGACAAATAAAGAAACTGATCCCATTCACAGTGGCACCAAGAAGCATAAAATACCTAGGAATAAATATAACCAAAGATGTTTAAGATATGTATGCTGAAAACTATAGAAAGCTTATGAAGGAAATTGAAGAAGATATAAAGAAATGGAAAAACATTCTGCGCTCATGGGTTGGAAGAATAAATATTGTCAAAATGTCAATACTACCCAAAGCTATCTACACATTCAATGCAATCCCATTCAAAATTGCACCAGCATTCTTCTCGAAGCTAGAACAAGCAATCCGAAAATTCATATGGAACCACAAAAGGCCCTGAATAGCCAAAGTAATTTTGAAGAAGAAGACCAAAGCAGGAGGCATCACAATCCCAGACTTTAGCCTCTACTACAAAGCTGTCATCATCGAGACAGCATGGTATTGGCACAGAAACAGACACATAGACCAATGGAATAGAATAGAAACCCCAGAACTAGACCCACAAACGTATTGCCAACTAATCTTTGACAAAGGAGGAAAGAATATCCAATGGAAAAAAGACAGTCTCTTTAACAAATGGTGCTGGGAGAACTGGACAGCAACATGCAGAAGAATGAAACTAGACCACTTTCTCACCATTCACAAAAATAAACTCAAAATGGATAAAGGACCGGAATGTGAGACAGGAAACCATCAAAACCCTAGAGGAGAAAGCAGGAAAAGACCTCTTTGACCTCAGCCACAGCAATTTCTTACTTGACACATCCCCAAAGGTAAGGGAATTAAAAGCAAAAATGAACTATTGGGACCTTATGAAGATAAAAAGCTTCTGCACAGCAAAGGAAACAATCAACAAAACTAAAAGGCATCAACGGAATGGGAAAAGATATTTGCAAATGACATATTGGACAAAGGGCTAGTATCCAAAATCTATAAAGAGCTCACCAAACTCCACACCCGAAAAACAACTAATCCAGTGAAGAAATGGGCAGAAAACATGAATAGATACTTCTCTAAAGAAGACATCCAGATGGCCAACAGGCACATGAAAAGATGCTCAACATCGCTCCTCATCAGGGACATACAAATAAAAACCACACTCAGATATCACCTCATGCCAGTCAGAGTGGCCAAAATGAACAAATCAGGAGACTATAGATGCTGGAGAGGATGTGGAGGAACGGGAACCCTCTTGCACTGTTGGTGGGAGCGCAAATTGGTGCAGCCACTCTGGAAAACAGTGTGGAGGTTCCTCAGAAAATTAAAAATAGACCTACCCTATGACCCAGCAGTAGCACTGCTAGGAATTTACCTAAGGTATACAGGACTGCTGATGCACAGGGGCACTTGTACCCCAATGTTTATAGCAGCACTCTCAACAATAACCAGATTGTGGAAAAAGCCTAAATGTCCATCAACTGATGAATGGATAAAGAAATTGTGGTTTATATATGCAATGGAGTACTACGTGGCAGTGAGAAAGAATGAAATATGGCCCTGTAGCAACGTGGATGGAACTGGAGAGTGTGATGATAAGTGAAATTAGCCATACAGAGGAAGACAGATACCATATGTTTTAACTCTTATGTGGATCCTGAGAAACTTAACAGAAACCCATGGGGGAGGGGAAGCAATAAAAATAAAAGAGGTTAGAGTGGGAGAGAGCAAAGCATAAGAGACTCTTAAAAACTGAGAACAAACTGAGGGTTGATGGGGGGGTGGGAGGGAGGGGAGAGTAGGTGATGGGCATTGAAGACGGCATCTTTTGGGATGAGCACTGGGTGTTGTATGGAAACTAATTTGACAATAAATTTCATATATTTCAATATATGAATAATTTCATATATGACATAAATTTCATATATTTGAATAAAATTCATATATTCACAAAGTAAAAAAAGAGTGTCTTTTTCCCCCTCTGTCTCTCTTTGCTGCTTGCTCATGCTCTCTCTCTCTCTCTCTCTCTCTCTCTGTGCCACTCTCTCTCTCTCTCTCTCAAGTGATTTTTCTCACCCCCTTTAGAAGCTGATATTTGGATAAAAGGACCTCTAAGTTATTTTATCCCTATCTAGAAATGACATAAAAGGAATGACAATATCTCTCTAATATGAAAATATGTTCTTCATGTCATATAATAAAAGTATTAGAATATCTGAAGTGGAATTATTTGTAGAAATAGCAGTGAAGGTGAACGTGGCAGCAACCAAGAATTACTGGGCATGTATTGGCAATAGAACAAAGGAGTTTCTTACTGCAGCTTAATGTGGATTTGCCTTAATGGTCATAAGCAGACCCTTGAGTGTTGCTTAATGGAATAGTAAGATTCGTTGCACAGCACTCTGCCTCCCTGGCAGTCTCCTTCTCTGTTTGGACAGCATGGAGTTGCTGACAGGACTTATTTTGCACTCCGTGATAAGCTAAGGAGGCATCAGGGAATCTGTCCCCTCACTTGTATCTGTATTCTGGGATATAATGTATCTGTGTTTGCATGACAAATAAAAATCAGCCTTAGGGGCGCCTGGGTGGCGCAGTCGGTTAAGCGTCCGACTGCAGCCGGGTCACGATCTCGCGGTCCGTGAGTTCGAGCCCCGCGTCAGGCTCTGGGCTGATGGCTCAGAGCCTGGAGCCTGTTTCCGATTCTGTGTCTCCCTCTCTCTCTGCCCCTCCCCCGTTCATGCTCTGTCTCTCTCTGTCCCAAAAATAAATAAACGTTGAAAAAAAAATTAAAAAAAAAAAATCAGCCTTAAATAAAATGCGAGTGGTCATTGTTATGAATGTTTGCACTCAGATTAACCTTTTTGTTCTGGTGTACTCTAAGCAGGAGGAGCCATTCTCATCAATAATTACAGGGCTCAGTTTTGTCAGTTTACATCTCAAGTGCCTCTATAGTAAGAGGTGGAGGTTGAGCAGGCTGGTTAGGTGGTGACTGAACACTAGAGGAGACTGTCGTGGCTGCCACTTTGTCAAGAGAGGTCATGGAGTTGTATCCAAGGTTGGGGAGACCACAATCCTAACAGGCCAATGCAGGGCCTGGTCGAAAAGCAGTGGCTAAGAGTAGCAGTGGCTGGACAAGGAAGCATCCAGGAAGATTATAAGAAAGATGTTAAGCATGTGTGACACCATGTCTCTGACTATCAGGGACACTAAGAAAAAATTCTAAGAACACCTATGACCTGAGGGGTTTGAATTACTGTTGCTATTCTTGTTGTCATTACTACCTCATTCATATAAATAGCCTGTATGCCATGGAGTTAGATTTTGCCATGTGTATGTATGTATATGTATATGTATATGTATATGTATATGTATATGTATATGTATATGTATATGTATATGTATATGTATATGTATATTTTGGCTTTTTTACTTATCAGACACAACATTCTCATGGACAGAGTCATGTCTCTATCCTATTTATTACATTTGTATTCTGTTTTTCAAAGCCAAGACTCATGGTCCAGTCTTTTTAGATGAATTATGCAATAATTAAAAGGTGGATTGAAGACACTAATGGATGCATGAGATCCAGTGTGACAGTTTTACTCAAGAGGAATTCGGCACCTTATAGGTAATTGTAGTTAAAATGGTCTCTTGATATCAGAAAAGTGTCTGCCATGTGGTCCGTTTTGACGCTTTATTAATATGGATCCTAATTTTAACCAGTATCAGTGGCTATATACAAGATGTACTTGGCAACAGACTATCACATATGGTGAACCCTCAGTCTGTTTTTTAATAACAAGAGCATCTGGAGTCTTGTGCTTTCCTTGTTGACATCTTCTTAGCATCTATAGTCCATCTCTTGTCTACTGTTGTAACTGCTACTCATTCCATAGAGATGCTAACTTTCATTTGAAATGAAATAACCTTATTGTTATTTGTAGGTTCCCTTTTTTAAATTCTTTTTCACCCATTGACAACTATTCTAACATCAAAAATAAAATTTACTTCAATGAATACATAAGTGTTTTGGAACTTGAAATAGTGCAAATAGATACAAGTGCGTTTTCTGTATGTGTAAAGTGATTAATCTTTGTAATATGGCCTTGCATGATGGACCTTGTCAATTACAATTCCCATAGAGAGATGGCTGATTATGAAATAGTGCAAAGACTCATTAAATACACTTCAAAACTTTGCCAAGATAAAGCCTGAATGGAGTTCTTAACTCTACCAACTGCTTTTTTTTTCTGCTTTTTTTTTCTTGTGCTACAGTACCAAATATTGTCCTTCTTTAATTAATCCCTTTGGATGTTGTAACTTATCTTTCATTTTGGGTCATGTGTGTGAATAAATAAATGGTTGAATATGTTTAGGTTTTGGGAAATTTGAAAGGACATCTAATAAGTTGTAATGTTGATTAGTTTTACATGGTGCAGTTAGAAAAATCAATGGACTTTATTATTATTAGGTTAATTTATCTCAAATTATTTTATTTTATTTTATTTTATTTTATTTTATTTTATTTTATTTTACTTATTTTTAAAGTTTATTTATTTGTTGAGAGACCGAGAGAGAGTAAACATGAGTGAGCAGGGGAGTAAACATGAGGGAGGGAGGGAGGGCGGGAGGGAGGGAGGGAGAGAGAGAGAGAGAGAGAGAGAGAGAGAGAGAGAGAAAAGAGAGGAGAGAATGCCAAGCAGGCTCTACACTGGCAGTAGGAAGACCAACATGAGGCTCAAACTCACGAACCATGAGATCATGACCTGAGCCAAAATCAAGAGTCAGATGTGTAACCAACTGAGCCACCCAGGTGCCCCTAGATTTCCATTTTAATAAATTACTGTATCTTGGATAAATTTGACTTTTGAAAATAATAAATTTACTTTTTACCCTGGTAATATGTAAAAATGGCTCATAATTTGTATTTTTGATCATATAAACTCCCAACAAGTATTCATGAAGAGCCTTGGAAAACCCAATAATTTCGGGAGCAGGGAATCTTGATTTGACTAATGAAGTCCACAATTGTTGGCTGTTGAAATGAAATAAGTCACTTAAATATCTTAGTCTCAGTTGTTGTTTCATGATGCTGGCTGAGAGAGCATGGGTGTAGTGCCTTTCATGGTCTATTTCTTATTGTGCAAGATTAATATTCTAATATCCTAAAGAGTTCACTTCTTATAAGCTTCTTATATTTCCTGGAAGATGCGGAATATTTCTTGAAAAAGTGCTGCAATGTATTATGTATCTTTTCTATTTTTATCTTTAATTCCATTACTTTCAAAGATCTAAGGCTTTTGCATGAAAATTACTTAATCTTTTTGATACAGACTACTTTGAAACTAACATTAAATTATATCTCACTTGAGGAAATGCACATGAAGATTAAATTGTCCCGATATTCTTGTTAACTTTAAAATATTGTTCTCTTTATGCTTTTGGGAACAGAATAGTATAATGATCCATATTTGTGTTGACTTACACACATACACACACACACGCGCACACACACACACATACACACACACGCACACATACATACACACACAAACTATCTGAGTCCTTAGTTTAAAACAGGGGGTAGGCTGATTCAAATTCTGCCTGATTGGAAGAACAAATATTGTTAAAATTTCTATACTACCCAAAGCAATCTACACATTTCATCTATTGAAATAACATTAGCATTCTTCACAGAGCTAGAACAATCAATCCTAAAATTTGCAATCTTGGATAAGAAAGGCAAAGCTAGAGGCATCACAATTCCAGACTTAAGCTATATTGCAAATCTATAGCTTCAAGATGGTATGGTACTGGCACAAGAACAGATACATAGATCAACAGAACCGATTAGAGAACCCAGAAATAGATCCACAACTCTGTAGTCAACTAATCTTTGGCCAAGCAGGAAAGGATATGCAATAGAAAAAAGACAGTCTCTTTGACAAATGGTGTTTGGAAAACTGGACAGCAACATGCAAAAGAATGAAACCACTCTTTTACACCACATACAAAAATAAATTCAAAATGGATGAAAGACTTAAATGTGAGAGAGGAAACCACCAAAATTCTAAAGGAGAACACGGGCAGAAACCTCTTTGATATCAGCCATAGCGACTTCTTACCAGACACATCCCTGAAGAAAGACAGGGAAACAAAAGCAAAAATGAACTTTTGTGACTTCATCAAGATAAAAGTCTTCTGCACAGCAAAAGAAACAGTCAACAAAACTAAAAGGCAACCTGTAGAATGGGAGAAGCTATTTGAAAATGGCATATAGGATAAAGGCTTAGTATCCAAAATCTATAAAGAACTTCTCAAACTCAATACCCAAAAAAACAAATAATTCAGTTAAAAAAATGGGCAGAGGACTTAAATAGACAGTTTTCCAAAGAAGGCATACAGATGGCTAACAGACACATGAAAAGATGCTCAACATCACCCATCATCAGGAAAATACAAATCAAAACCATGATGAGATACCACCTCTCATCTGCCATAATGGCTAAAATTAATGACTCAGGAAAGAACGGGTGTTGGTGAGGGTTCAGAGAAAGGACAGCCCTCTTACACTGTTGGTGGGAATGCAAACTGCTGCAGCTACTCTGGAAAACAGTGTGGAACATCCTCAAATTTAAAAATAGAAATACCCCAGGACCCAGTAATTGTACTACTGGGTATTTATCCAAAGGACACAAAAATACTGATTTGAAGGAGCACATGAACCTGATGCTTATAGCAGCATTATCAACAATAGCCAAATTATGGAAAGAGCACAAATGTCCATCAAGTGATGAATGGATAAAGAAGATGTGGTATACATACACATACATACAATGATATATTACTCAGCCATCAAAAAGAATGAAATCTTGCCATTTGCAATGATGTAGATGGAGCTAGAGTGTATTTTGCTAGGTGAAATAAGTCAGTCAGAGAAAGCCAAATACCATATGATTTCACTCATGTGGAATTTAAGAAACAAAACAGAAGGGAAGAAAGAAAATGAACAGAGAGGAAGGAAGAGGGAAAAAAAGAAGGAGGTAAACCATAAGAGAAACTCTTATGGTTTAACCCTCTATAGTAAGCTGAGGGTTGCTGGAGGGGAGGTGGACAGGGGATGGGTTAATGGGTTAAATGAATGATGGGTATTAAGGATGGCAGTTGTTGGGATGAGCATTGGTTGTTGTATATAAGTGATGAACCACTAAATTCTACTCTATGTTAGAGTAGAACCACTAAATTACACTCTATGTTAACAAACTCAAATTAAAAGAAAAATTTGAAATATACACACACACACACGCACACACACATGGGCAAGAAAATAAACAATACAACAAATACTGCCTGAGTCAGCACAATGCAAATGAAAAAAATGAAACTTTCCTTTACATTATATTATATCGAATGTAAATCACATATGAAGTAAAAATTCCTTAAATTCTTATACATTAATAACCGGTTCATATATAAAGTGGGTAAAGAAGAAAATTAAACATTTTACAGCATAGTGAATTGCATTTCTAAGTTACCAGTATTGTTATGGAAAGTATACTGCCTGAATATTGTATCAGAGTTTGTCCCCACTGCTAATAATTTGGAATCTTTACATAATAAAACCATGTATGTGGAAACTGTACTATTTGTCATTATTATTTCAGAAACAATTTTTAGAGATAATATGTGTGTGGGTATCAAAAGCTAATATATACTATTGTTAGAGTAAATCCTGTTTTATACTTTACTATTACCAAGTTGAGATTGGAATATTTCAAAAGTATATATTATATTTGTTTCACCTGATTTACTTGAACTGTGTCTCAAATTAGAGTAAAGGAATAGAAGTAGAATTTATTGTTTAACTGGAAAATACCATGATTATTGTAACTGGGAAGAGTATTTACTCACCACATGCTGAAGAATAAATGTTAGTGTTCACCATAGAGGAATATATACAGCTAATCATTTCTAATGATATTATGATTTATACATTTATATCAAAGTGTACATCCCAGAAGAATTTAAATGAATAAACAGTTAAAAAGAAAGTAAACATTCTTGTATTTATTTACTGCTTCAAAACCACGCAAACGTGGTAAACATAGAATTTCTTAATGTATAAATTGCATTAGAAAAATAAATCCAGGGGCGCCTGGGTGGCGCAGTCAGTTAAGCGTCCGACTTCAGCCAGGTCACGATCTCCCGGTCCGGGAGTTCGAGCCCCGCGTCAGGCTCTGGGCTGATGGCTCAGAGCCTGGAGCCTGTTTCCGATTCTGTGTCTCCCTCTCTCTCTGCCCCTCCCCCGTTCATGCTCTGTCTCTCTCTGTCCCAAAAATAAATAAACGTTGAAAAAAAAAAAAGAAGAAAAAAGAAAAATAAATCCAAATCCACACTACAATGCAAGTAGTAGACATGCTAGAAAATATGAGAGAGATTAAGATAAATCTGTGGATTGGTTCCGACAGTATCTTTCACTTGCTGGGTTTCTTAGGCTTTCAAATTTTCGTGCATCCATCATAGGCCCTATTTGACATTTAAGATGCATTGATCAGTCTCAAACACATCTAGATTTAGTAGTTAAGTGCACGGAATTTAAGGTATACCAAAAAAGGGAAATTAAAATTTTGTTTTATATATATTAAATTACATAAAATATTTTTGAGGATGAGAGATATATTTTGTTAGAGTGGTAGTTACATGAAAATTCTGTAAAATTACAATTTTTTTTTTTCAACGTTTATTTATTTTTGGGACAGAGAGAGACAGAGCATGAACGGGGGAGGGGCAGAGAGAGAGGGAGACACAGAATCGGAAACAGGCTCCAGGCTCTGAGCCATCAGCCCAGAGCCTGATGCGGGGCTCGAACTCACGGGCCGCGAGATCGTGACCTGGCTGAAGTCGGACGCTTAACCGACTGCGCCACCCAGGCGCCCCAAAATTACAATTTTAAAAAAACACAATTTTGTAGAAATTCAGTAATATGTGCAATTAAATTATATATGTCATATATATACACACATATATATGTATATATTTAAAAGCCTGAAAATTCTGTGACAAATAATGAATTAGATTTGATAATGTTAGTCATTCTGATTAACTTTGATGTAAATTGAAAAAATTAAAGTAATGAATTAGATTGCAGTTGTATTGAGGTGAACATCTTGTAAAATTAGAATCATGTAGACTCACTAAGATGAATTAAGTGCTGATTCTTGGTAACGACTTTTTAAAATCAAACATTATATTTTGAGACCATTGTAGATTCTCATGTGGTTATAAGAAATAGCAGGGAGACAATTCATGTATCCTCTACCCAGTCCCCACCAATTGTAGCATCTTTGAAATTTATAAACATCTCCTTAGGATATTGACATTGATATAGTCATACTGCAGAATATTTCCATCAAGACAAGGATCATTATATTGCACTTTTATACCTGCATATTTCTATATCCCCTATTAACCCTTGATCTTTTCTCCATTTTAATAATTTTATCACTTCAATAATATAAATGGAATCATATGGTAAATAACTGTTGGGATTGGCATTTTTTTTACTTAGTATAATTCTCTTGTGATTTATACAAGTTACTGTGTGTATCAATAGTGGGCTCTTTTTTTTTTTATTGGTGAGTCATATTAAGTGGTATGGATATATCACAGTTTATTTAACCAGTTACCCATTGAAGGAGATCTGAGTTGTTTCCACTGTTTGCTGTTATGAATAAAGCTGTTGTAAACATTAATGTACAGTGTGTATGTGAAGGTAGGCTTTTATTTCTCTGGGGTAAACACTCAAGACTACAATTGTTGGGTTGTATGATAATTATATGTTGAGTGTTATAAGAAATACCAAACTTATCTCTAGGGTGGCTTGACCATTTTGCATTCCCACCTGTAATGTGTGAGTGTTCTATTTCTTCCTCATTCTCACCAGCATTTGGTGTTCATTATTTTGTCTGTAGCTTTTCTAAATAGGTGTGAAGTGATATCTCATTATAATTTTAATTTGCATCATGGCTAATGATGTTGATCACCTCTCATATGTTCATTCGTTTTCTGTATATCTTCTACAGAGCAATGTCTGTTTATGTGTTTTGCGTATTTTCTAATCGGATTGTTTCTATGCTGGTGAGTTTTAGTTCTTTATATATGCTACACACTTAGTCCTTTGTTGGATTTGCGGTTTGCAAATATTTCTACCAGTCCCTGGGTGTCTTTTTATCCTTTTAACACAATCTTTCACAGAACAAAAGTGTATTTTAGTGAGATCCAATTTATCAATCTTCCTTTATGGGTTGTGCTTTTGTTGTCAAATTTAAGAACTCATTTTCTGATCTCATATCAGGAGGTTCCTATGCCTTTATTTAAAGTTTTCTTGTTTTATGTTTTACATTTAAGCCGTGATCCATTATATGTTAATTCTTGTAGAAGGTGTGAGACTTAGGTCAATTTGTAAAAGTTAATTCATTTAGGGGTCCCTGGGTGGCTCTTTCGATTATGTGACTGTCTCTTGATTTCAGCTCAAGTCATGATCTCATGGTTCAGTTCATGAGATCGAGCTCTGTGTCAATGGCATGGAATCTGTTTGGGATTCTCTCTCTTTCTGCCCCTCCCCAGCTTGCATGCTCTTTGTTACTTTCAAAATAAAAAAAATAAACATTAAAAAATTAATTCCTTTATTTATGTAGCCTATAGATGTTCAATTGCTGCAGCAATATTTGTTGAAAAGGTTATCTTTTCTCCATCTAATTGCCTTTCACCTTTGTTTAAAAGTCAGTTGGACATGTTTGTGTAGCTTTATTTCTGGGTTCTCTGTCATGTTTCATTGATTTATTGTTCCATCCCTCCACTCAGTCGTTGTTACTATAGCTATATAATAGTTTTAAGTCAGATAAACTGATTCCTCCCAGTTTATTCTTCTATGTCAGTATTGTTTTAGCTATTCAAAAGCTTGTGTTACGTATATAATTTAGAATAATGCTGTATATATCTCCACAAATCTTGCCAGAATTTTGATAGGAATTTTGATAAACCGGTATATTAACTTGTGGAACATTTACATATTTATCATGTTGAGCCCTTCTATTCATAAATAAGACATATCTCCCCATTTATGTAGATCTGTCTTAGTTTTTCTTCATCAGCAGTTTTGTATTTATCAGCAGAGAAATCCAGTACATGTTTTGTTAGATTTACAACTAAGTATTTCCATTTTTAGTTTAGTTTTGTTAGTTTAGTGTAGTGATTATTAAGTCATACTACAGTTTTAATTTTAGCATCTACATATTCATAGCTAATACATAGAAATATTGTTTTCAAATATTTATATCCTAAAACTTTGCTAAATACTTCAGGATATAATATATTGGTGTTATGATTGTTTTAATTTTTAAAACTTTTCTACATAGACAGTCATGTCATCTGCAAATAGAAGGAGTTTTACTTCTTCTTTTCCCATCTGTAGGATTTTATTTATTTGTCTTTTGTATTGCACTGGTTAGAGGGTCCAACACTATTTTGAATAAAAATGTGAGAGTACACATTCTTATTACATTCTACAGTTTAGGAGGAAAGTAGTCTTTCAACATTGAGTATAAGTTTTCTGTATATACTCTTTATCAAGTTAAGGTAGCCATCCATATAGTCTCATTTTTCTGAGAGATATAATCATGAACGTGTGTTAAATTTTGCTGATTGCTTTATTATTCATATGATCCTGTAATTCTTCTGTAGTTAATATTACAGATTACATTGATTTTTAAATATGGAAGAAAACTACCATCTCTAGAATAAACTGCTTGGTCCTGGCGTATATGTCTTTTTATATATTGCTAATTATACTTTCAAATATTTTGTTAAATATTACATTTACTTATATTTGTATATTTAGAAGAATATTCAACACTTGTTTTCATTTTCTTTTTTATTGTCTTTAATTTTCATATCAGGCTATTATTAGTCATGAAATAAATAGGGAAGTGTTTGCTTTTCTATTTTCTGATAGAAATTGTGTAAATTTTATGTTAATTCTTCTTTCTGTGCTTAGTAAAATTTCCCGCTGAACCCGCTGGGCCTGGATATATGTATATTTTTTTAATTTTTTTTAACGTTTATTTATTTTTGAGACAGAGAGAGACAGAGCATGAACGGGGGAGGGTCAGAGAGAGAGGGAGACACAGAATTTGAAACAGGATCCAGGCTCTGAGCGGTCAGCACAGAGCCCGACGCGGGGCTCGAACTCACAGACCATGAGATCATGACCTGAGCCGAAGTCGGACGCTTAAAGACCGTGAGATCATGACCTGAGCCGAAGTCGGACGCTTAACCGACTGAGCCACCCAGGTGCCCCTGGATATATATTTTTTAAAGTTTTAAAACTGTGAATTCAATGTCATTAATATTTATAATACTGAATAGTTTATAATTCCTATAAAGATAATAATTACACATCTTATTAGTTTTATAATGGTGTCTATTTTAACTGGGTTTCCTATTTATACCTGGTAGTATATCATAATATGATTAAGTCCCCTTAGTGTTTCTCTTTTTATCATTTTGATACCTGCGGGGACAATAGTAACATATTCTCCTTCATTCCTAACCTTGGTGATTTGTATTTATTCTTTCCTTTTTCTTTATCACGTTTTTAGAAGTTGATCAGTTTTATTAATATTTTCAAGAATCAGCTCTTTTCTTTCAGTTGTTTTTCTATTTATATTTTCATTCATGTCTTCTCTTGTTGTTATTATTTCTGTTTCACTTCATGAAGTTTATTTTCTTTTTTTTCTAAGTTCTTGAGTTAGGAACTCAGATAATTGATAATTATTCTCTTCTATAATAGATGTATATATAGTCCTATAAATTTCCCTTTCAGCATTATTTTAGCAGTGTTTCACAAATTTTGATATATTTTCTTTTTCATTCAGCTCAATGTGTTTTTAGCTTTCCCTTGGAAATTCATTTTTGACCCATGGATTATTTAAATTGTGCTATTTTACTTCCAAATATTTGAAGATTTTTCTATAATCTTTCCCCTGTTGATTTCTATTAGGTTCCATTGTTTTCAGAAAATACATTATCTGTAAGATCACAATGCCTTTAAATTTAATAAAATTTTGGGTCACCTGCATGGCACAGTTGGCTGGTCATCCAACTTTGGCCAAGTCATGATCCTGTAGTTTGTGAGTTTGAACCCTACATTGGGCTCTCTGCTATGAGCACAGAGCCTGCTTTAGATCCTTTGTCCCCTTTCTCTCTGCCCATCCCCTACTGGTGTGTGTGTGTGCTCTCTCTCTCTCTCTCTCTCTCTCTAAAATAAATAAGCATTTTAAAAATTAGTAAATTTTCTTATGATCCAGGATATAGATAAATTGGCTATCTGTTCTGTGGGCACTTGAAAAGGACATATATTTTGTTGTTGTTTGGTGTGTCATATAAATGTCAAATCCCTTGCTTGATGATGTTGTTGAGTTTCTTCATACATTGCCTGATATTCTGCCTAGTAGTTCTATCAATTATTGAAAGAAAGATACAGAAATTTCCAAAAATAATTGTGGATTTGTCTATTTCTCTTTTCAATTTTCACAATTGTACCTTCATATATTTTAAATCTCTCTTGTTTTATGCATACATATTTCATATCGTAATGCCTTTTGGGTAGATTGACCCATTTATCATTATATAATTCCCCCTTTTATCTCTGGTAATTTTCTTTGAAATCTACTTTAGCGGATATGGATTTAGCTACTCTAGCTCTCCTCAGTAATGTTTGTATGATATATCTTTTCCATCCTTTTGTTTTCAAATTGACTATAATTTCAGTGAATTTCTTGTAGGCATACAGTTGAGTATTTTTTTTTTAATTTGCTCTGCTCATCTGTCTTTTAATAGGTGTATTTGGGCAATTTACATTAAATATAACAATTAATATGTTAGTGCTTATATCTGTTTATTTAATTTTTTCTTGTACTCTTTGTTTTTTTTTTCTTCTTAGCTTCTTCCTGTATTCCTATAGCCTACTTAATTTTTTTTAGAATTTCCTTTTGATTTATCACTAATGTCTATCTCTTTGTGTAGCACTTTTTAATGGTTACACTTAGTAATACATTACATAATTGTAAGTGTTCACAATATACTTGTGCTGTTATTTTACCAATTAGAGTGAAGTGTAGAAACGTTGCGTCTCTTTGCTTCTTCTTAGTTTCCCTCATTTTTAATGTAGCCACCTTAAATATATTTCTCTAGAACGATATTAGGTGGTTTAGACTCATATTAGGTGGAATATAATTTTTTCCATAGCAATCAAGCATGATGTGGAATCCCGAAAAGGATAGGGAACGTCTATTATGTTAACTCACATTTTTGCTTGTCATTTTTTGCTTCCTTCTTGATGTTCCTGAGATTATTGCCTGAAGTTTTCTCTCTTGCTAATGTAACTTTTTATTCATTATTTCATTTCTTAAGAGAACTTCCTTTAGCCATTCTTTTAGAGAAATTCTGATGGTGACAAATTCCCTGATTTTCCCTTCTTCTGAATCTGTCTTTATTTTTTCTTATTTACTGAAGGATAGTTTCATTAGATACAGGTTTCCGGATTGACAGTTTTGTGTTTTGTTTTTTCTTTTCCTCTTGGCATGTTAAAATATTTGTGTCACTTCTTTCTGCCCCTTTTAGTTTCTGATAAGAAATTCTTTGAATTATTTTTCCCCTTTAGATAAGGTGTCATTTCTCTCTCACTCCTTATCTTTAGGTTTCAGAAGTTTGTATAATTTGTGTTTTGGTGTGGTTTTTTTGGGGGTTTTCTAGTTTTAGGATTTAGCTTCCTAAATCTATACGTTTATGCTTGATCAAGTTTGAGAATTTTTTAGGCATCACTACTGTATACTTTTTAAGCTCCATTTTTCTCTTTTCCTTCAAGGACTCCAGTAACTCAAATAGTTCATATTTTATTATTATTCTACTGATCCCTGGGCTCCGTTAATTTTTTTTCTTAGTATATTCACTCTCTCTTGTTTATATTTAGTAATTTGTATTGTTTTTCTTATTGCAGTTCACTGATTCTTTCATTTGATACCTTAATTCTTCTGCTAAGCCCTTGCTCTTGAGTTTTTATTTCATTTATTAATTTTAGTTCTGAAATTTCCATCAGATCCTTCTTTATATCCTCTATTTCTTTCAGAGACTTTTATTCATTTCATATATATCTATAGATGATATAGATATAGATATAGATACTCATTTGAGCATTTTTATGATTGATATTTTAAAATCTTTGTCAGGGGTGCCTGCAAGGCTCAGTTGGTTAAGCGTCCGGCTTCAGCTCGGGTCATGATCTCACATTTTATAAGTTCAAGCCCCCCATCGGGCTCTGTGCTGACGGCTCAGAGCCTGGAGCCTGCTTCAGATTCTGTGTCTCCCTCTCTCGGTTCCTCCCCCACTCACACTCTGTCTCTCTCTCAAAAATAAAAAAAAAAGATTAAAACAATTTTTTAATAAAAATAAATAAATAAAATCTTTGTCAAATAATTCTGACAGCTCTGTCATCTCAGTGTTGGCATGTTTGTTTTTCATTCAGTTTCACAACTGGTTCTTGGTGTGATATGTATATTCTACTGAATTCTGCGCATTTGGGGTATTATGTTATAGAACTGTGGATCTTATTTAAACTTTCTATTTCAGCTAGCTTCCTTTTACACTATCCTGTCAGGAAAAGGATGGGGGAGGTTGCTTTGTTACTGCCAGGTGGAGACAGGTGTTCTGGTTCCTCACCTAGCTTCTGTTGGCACCATAGGGGTAATCTTTTTTTACTGGGTGATGCTCAAAGCCCTGACTCTCTGTAAGTCTCCTTTGACACAACCTCAGTAGGGAAAGGCAGGAAATCTTTGTTACTGTCATATAGGAATAGAAGTCTAAGCTTTCCACATGGTCCCTCCAGATTTTGCTTGTGGGTTGAAGGAATGGGGAGAGAGGAACTGGTTCCTGCTTGCGGTGAGCCTTGGCTCTCTACTTGGACTTTTCTGACACCAAGCAGCAGGAAGGAAAGGAGGTGGTGTTTGTCTCACTACAGTCTGGTATAGGTGGAGATTCTGGCCTCCTTGCTCAGCCTTTGCTGTCATGGGTGAGTGTCACCACAGTTTTCATTTTTGTGTGTGTGATTGACTGGAGTAGAGATATTATTCCCTATTTTTTTTCTCACTCGCTAGGCTCTCCTCTTCCTAGTCCTTTGGGTACAGGGAGGAATATTTTGGGAATATTTTTTGTTCACAGCTGCCTTTTTATATAAGTCATTTAGATATTAAATGTCAAGTAATACTGAAATGTTTTTTTTTAAGTAGAAATATCTGGAAAATAAGGTAATATCTGATGTAAGGTAGTGTTTGTACCAGTGATATTTGAAAGTGTTGCATTTTATGTTGAAGCAATGTCTTAGATTTTAAAATGAAGAGCTTTGAAATGGCAAGGGCAGTGAGAGTAGAATGGTCAACTTGCAAGTGCTAAAGGTCATCTTCAGCATTTGAGTCATGCTTTTACAAAATATTATTAAGGGATTTTAGGCAGCATTTGCAATTTTCAGCCATTTCTCCTGCAAGCCGGCTCAAACAATTTTGCCTTAAATAATCCTGAACAGTACAAATAGACCCAGACATTTCCTCCATGTGTTGCATAATTGCCTTTCAGTGCCTATTCAGTTATTCATATTTAGAGGGCTTTTTCCTTTTTTATATTTTTAAATTATAGATACATCTTGATTTCCATTGAAATTGTCAACACACCAATGAAAGAGGATATTCCTAAACTTTATCCCTTAAGCAGGAGCAAATCAATTGTTCTGCTAAATTATAATATAATATAATATAATATAATATAATATAATATAATATAATATTCCTGATTATATATATACATATATGTACACATACACACACACACACACATATATATATATATTCCTAATTATACATACATATATTCCTAATATAATATAAATTCCCAAGTCAAGGAATTATCACACCAAAAATTTCCAAAAGCTTATAAAAAATCTTAACTCTGTATTTTTCAAACACATTTTCTCATTAAGAAGAATTGTTCCCTTTAACAAATGTATAATGGTTACAGGTAGAGCCCACAGTGGGGGGGGGGGGGGGCGGGGGTTGCAAATCTCTTCATCCTTGATGTCACCAAGCCTCTCATCATGCCACTAGGTAGAATTAATCTCTGACATCTACAAACCTCTGCAGAGGATGCTTTGTAAAAGGTTCTCTGTCTTAATTATCTCTTGTCTTCTGAGATTTTTAAAAATTCTTTTTGAATTATAAAGGTATTATTAAAAGAAAAAGAGGATGCCTCTTTTGGAAGCTCACTATAATACCATCTCTGTCATTAAAAGATGTTTCTTTTATAACAAATGATAGGCAAATACTTTTGTGATGGAGACTATAGTGTTAAGATATAATTACTGTTGTGGTTTTATAATTATTAACTAATTTAGAATTGCAGTCATATTCTAGGCTATTTCTCAGAGAAATTAATTTTTAAACAATCTAATATTGATGAAAAATTTTGTTTCAGTCTCTTGAAATATCTGATATATATTTCATTTTATATTTTGATATATTTGATATTTGATATATTTTTGATATATTTGATATATATTTGATATATTTTTTAAGCTTTATTTGGGTATAATCAACAGATTAAATTGTATAAATGTAAGGTATACAATGTGATTATTTGATATACTTATATACTATTAACTGATTATCACAAGACAGTCAATTATTACATCTATCATCTCACATAGTTACCTTTTGTATGTATGTGTGGTGAGAACAATTAAGGTCGACTCTTTTGACAAATTTCAAGTATCCAATACGTTATTGTTAACTGTGGTCATCAAGTTATACGTTAGACACCAGACCTTATTATTTATTGTATAACAAAAAGTTTGTACACTCTAACCAACACCTCTTCTTTTCCCCAACTCCTCGGCCCCTGACAACCACAATACGACTCTGTTTGTGAGTTTAACATTTTTAAATAGCACATAGAATTAAGATTTTATAGTATTTGTCTTCCTCTAACTTATCTCACTTAGTATAATGCTCATAGGTTCATCTTTGCTGTTGCAGATGGCAGGGTTTTCTTATTTTTTAATGGCTGAATAACATTCCATTTATATATAGCCATTTATCTTTCACCAGACACTTAGGTTGTTTCCAGGTCTTGGATATTGTAAATAATGCCACAACAACTATGAGATGCAGATATCTCTTTGGATGTATAGTGAGAAGTGGGATTGCTGCATCATATGGAAATTCTATTTTTGATATTTTTAGGAAGTCTCCATACTGCTTTCCAAAATTTATTGTACCTATTTGCCTTCCCCTCAACAGTGATTTATAAGTTCTCTTTCTCCACATCTGTGCCAACATTTGTTATCTCTTGTCCTTTTGATAATAGCCATTGCAACAGGTGTGAGGGGATATCTAATTACAGTTTTGATTTGCATTTCTCCGATGATTAGTGATGTTGAGCACCTTTTCATGCACCTATTGACAATTTGTGTGTTCTTTTGGGAAAATATTTATTTAGATCATTTGCCCATATTTTAATCAGATTATTTACTTTTTGCTATTGAGTTGTATGAATTCCTTATATATTTTGGACTTTAACTCCTTATCAGGTATATAGCTTGTAAGCATTTTCTTCAGTTCCATACGTTGCCTTTTCATTTTGATTTTTTTCCTTTGATATATAGAAGGATTTTAGTTTGACATAGCTCCCGTTTGCTTACTTTTGCTTTTGTTGCTTATGTTTTTGTCATATCCAAAAAATTATTGTGAATAAAATGGAAAGGTGGTTTTTTGGGTTTTTTTTTCCATGTTTTCTTAAAGGAGTTTTATGGTTTCAGGTCTTACATTCAAGTCTTCAATCCATGCTGATTTAACTTTTGTGAAGGGTATAAAATAAGGGTCCATCTTCATTCTTTTGCAGCACCACACATTGAAGAGACTGTCTTTCCCCTGTTGAGTATTCTTGGCTCCTTTGTCAAATATTAGTTGACTGTGTAGGCGTGGGTCTACCTTTGAACCTAAGATCTGTTCCACTGATGTATGTATGTATTTTTGTTCCAGAACCATACTGCTTTGATTATGATAGCTTTGTAATATAATTTGAAATCAGTAGGTATGGTGCCTCCAGCTTTTTCTTTTAAGATTTCTTTGTCTATTTTGGGTCTTTTATGGATAATATGAATTTTAGGATTATTTTTTATGTATTTGTAAAAATTCCACTGGAATTTTTATAAGGACTATATTGACTCTATAAGATGACTTTGGGTAGTATGGACATTGTCAAAATATTTATTCTTCTGATCCACAGACATGGGAAAATTTTTATTTATTTGTCTTTTTTTTACTTCGTCAATGTCTTAAAGTAAAAACTGTACTGAAAAATGTACATATGTTTCATTTCCTCAGTTATACTTATTTAAAATTTTGGGGCACCTGGGTGGTTCAGATGGTTGGGTGTCCAACTTTGGCTCAGGTTATGATCTCGCTGCTCATGGGTTCAAGCCCCGTGTTGGGCTCTGTCCTGACGGCTCAGAGCCTGGAGCCTGCTTCCTATTCTGTGTCTGCCTCTCTCTCTCTGCCCCTCTCCTGCTCACACTCTGTTTCTTTCTCTCAAAAATAAATAAACATAAAAAAAAACTATATTTATTTAAAATGTTCAAGTTTACTTAAAGTTTTGATTTCTATAATAAGTAATCATTATCTGTTATTTAAATTTATTAACTTATTCCTATATGTGTTTTGTCTTTCATGTTATTATTAAATCTCTTTTTGAGATAGTTCATTCTTAATTTATAAAAATGTAGCTAATTTGTGTATATTTCTTTGTTTCTTGCAATTTTATGGAACATTATTATTCTAACAATGCTTTTTTGGTGGAGACTTTAGGGTTTTCTGTATATAGTATCATGTCATCTGCAAGACAGTTTTACTTCCTCCTTTTCAGTTTGGATATTTTTTATTTCTTTTTTATGCCTAATTGTTCTGGCTAGGACTTCCAATACTATGTTGAGTAGCAGTGATAGGAATGGACATCTTTGTCTTATTTATGGTCTAAGAAGGAAAGCTGAAAACTTTTGACATTAGTTGATGAGTTTTGATGTTGAGTATGATGTTAGTTGTGGGCTTGTCATGTAAGGTCTTTATTATGTTGAGGTAGATTCCTTCTCTACCTATTTTTTTTTTTTTTGAGATTTTATCGGGAAAGATCTTGGATTTTTTCAAATGCTTTTTTTCTGCATCAACTGAGTTAACCATGTGATTTCAGTCCTCCAATTTATTAATATGGTATGTCACATTTACTGTTTTTCTCATGTTGAATCATTCTTACATACCAGGAATTGATCCTACTTGATCATGGGGTATAATCCTTTTTAATACACTGCTAAAATTGGTTTGTTAGTATTACATTGAATATATTCGCCTTACTGTTATCAGGGATATTGGCCTGTCATTTTCTTTTCTTATACTTTCCTTATCTGGTTTTATTAGTAGTATAATGCTGACCTCATAAAATGAGTTTGGAAGTATTCTTTTCTCCTTAATTTTTTGGAAGCATTTGAGAAAGATTAGTATTACTTCATATTTAAATGTTTGATAGAATACACCAGTGAAGCTCTCTGATCATGGGTTTTTCTTTGTTGGGAGTTTTTTCTTTACTGATTAGATGGCCTTGGTCATTATTAATTTGTTCAAAATTTCTATTTCTTCATGATTTAGTCTTAATGAGTTGTATGTTTGTAGGAATTTATCCGTTTATTTTTGGTTGCCCAAGTTCTTGGCTTATAATTGTTTATAATAGTCTCTTGTTATCCTTTTTATTTCTGCTGTATCAATTTTAATGTTTGCTTTTTCATTTATACTTGCATTTATTTGAGTCCTCTCCTTTTTAATTGGTAAGTCTAGCTAAGGGTTGGTCGATTTTGTTTACCTTTTAAAAACAACAGCTCTTACTGTCATTGATCTTTTCCATTGTTTTCTATTGTCTATTTCATTTATTTGTACTCTAATCTTTATTCCCTTTCTTTAGCTAATTCTTTTTCTTTTGTTCTTCTTTTTCTAGTTTTTTTAGGTGTCAAGTTAGGTTATTTATTTGAGTGTTGTTTTCTTCATATACATGTTTATGGCTATAAACTTCCTTTTTAGAACTGCTTTTGTGGTATCCCAAAAGTTTTAGTATGGTGTCTTTCCATTTTCATTTGATTCAAGGTATTTTGTTTTTAATTTCTCCTTTGAGGTCTTTTTTGACCTGTTGAGTATTCAAGAGGGTGCTGTTTAATTTCCACATACTTGTGATTTTTCCAAATTTCCTTCTGTTATTGATCTGTAGTTACATACTATTATATTCAGAAAAGATAATTGATATGATTTCAATCTTAAATTTGTCAAATCTTGTTTTGGGGCCTAACATATGATCTATCCAGGAGAATGTTCTGTGTGTACCTGAGAAGAATTTATATTTTGCTGCTGCTGGATGAAATGTTCTGTATGTGTCTTTTAGTTCCATTTGGTCTAAACTGTTGCTCAAATCTGTTTCCTTATTGATTTTATGTCTAGATGGTCTATCCATTGTTGAGAGTGGATTATTAAGGTCCCCTACTGTTAGTATATTGCTGTTTATGTCTCCTTTTAGTTCTGTTAGTATTTGCTTTATATAATTAGGCCCTCTGATGTTAGGTGCATAAATATTTATTTTGTTTTATCTTTTTTGACAAAATGACCACTTTATAATTATATAATGACCTTCTTTGTCTCTTGTGACAATTTCTTATTTTAAGTCTAAGTTGTCTGATATAAATATAGCCACCTCTGCTTTCATTTGATTGCCATTTGCTTAGGATATCTTTTTCTGTCTCTTTTCTTTCAGCCTATATGTGTCCTTAAAGCTAAAATGATTTCTTTTTTTTTATGTTTACTTAGTTATTTTTGAGAGAGAAAGATAGAAAGTGAATGGGGGAGAGACAGAGACAGAGTGAGACAAAAAGTCTCAAGCAGGTTTCACACTGTCATCATACAGCCTGAAGTGGGGCTCGAACTCCTGAACTGTGAGATCATGACCTGAGCTGAAATCAAGAGTTGGACATTTAACCACCTGACCCATCCAGGGGCCCCTAAAATGATTTTCTTGCAGATAATGTATCATTTGATCTTCTTTTGCTATCTGTTCAGCCACACCACTTTCTCTGTTTTGAGAATTTAATCCATTTACATTTAAAATAATTGTTGATAAGTAAGGACTTACATTTTGTTAAATATTTTCTGTCTCTTTTATGGTTCCTCTGTTCCTTTCTTCCCTTTCTTTCTCTGTGATTTTTTTTTATAATTGTGTTTATATAATTGTGATTCTTTTTATAATGGTGTTCTTTGATTCTTTTCTCGTAATCTTTTGTGTATCTACTACAGGTTTTTCCTTTATAGTTACCATAAGTGTTACCTAAAATATATTTATAACATCTGATTTCAATGTGATAGCAGCATGACTTGAATAGCATATGAAAACATTGTATTTTTTCCTTCTAAACCCTGACACATATTTTAGGTTATTAATGTTATAATTTACATCTTTTCATATTGCAAACCCAATAGCAAATTTTCATGATTATGGTTATTTTAATACATTTTAATATATAGAATTATTTGAATATTTAATACATAAATTTTATACATGTTTAACTTTTTATAAAAATAGAAATGAAATAGATTATGTACCCCACCATTACAACATTAGAACATCTGACATTGGCTATAAATTTCCCTTTACTAATGAGTTATTACACATTTATATGATTCCATGTTGTTAATGAACATCCTTCATTTCAGCTTGAAGAGCTTTCTTCTTACATGTTAATACAAAACTAATACAAATCTATTATTCCTGAGTTGAATTATAAATTTACCCCCCCTTCCATACTCTCTCAGGAACATATTTTATCCTTTTTCATGTATTTGATCCCATAGGCTCTCCAGGCATATACAAGTCTAGAATAAATTGAATGGGAAAGCCACAATCACTTGAGTTCTTCCTAATTATATAAGGAATAATATTAAAATTTTTCTCTCTAGAAAATTAATGATAAATGTCATAATTTGGGTGTGAAAATAAACATAGAATTATGAAATTAAAGATCAAGTTGTCTGAAGACCATTTGATAAAAATATTTAGAAACATATGACTTATGGTATATATATGCTTTTTACCTTATTTTCTAAAGTTTTGAACATAGAATCCAACTATTCCTTCTAAAATTTAATCATCTAGAGTTGGTTCTTTTATTTATTTTTTTAAGTTCGTTTATTTATTTTGAGAGAGAGAACACAAGCAGAGGAGGGCAGAGAGAATCCAAAGCAGGTTGCATGCTGTCAGTACAGAGCCAGATGCAGGCTTGATCTCACGAACTGTGAGATCATGACCTCAGCCAAGATTAAGAGTTGGACACGTAACCAACTGACCCACTGAGGAACCCACAGAATTGGTTCTTTTAGAGACTAAAAATATATATAAATGTTCCATACATCTTATCTTAAAGGATGTTATTGTTTGAAGTTAATTTCCCTTTAAAATCTTAGGGAAAAATATTGTATTATCTCTTAACTACTTGTAAATTACATAGTAAAAAGTGTTTATCATGTGTAACTATTTGAGAAAGAATATCTGGTTTAATTACTTCTTAATTATAATTCTAATAAACTTTATAGTAGGCCATTTAATTGAATAGATTTTATATTTTAGATGCCAAGCTATTTATAAAACATATGTCCATAATTTCAAATAGCTGCACTTCTGTGAAATAGATCAGTGATTTTTGAGATGTAACTTTATGTACTGTTGTCCAAAGACACAGATTCTTATATTAGGGTTGTATTTTTGTTTTAATAAAATGTACAAATGTAGAATTATAATAGGAATATTTTTTGGCAAATGACAGTAAAAGTTTTAATATGTTGTTATAGAGACCCTTAACATTTGTTAAGCTATTCTAAACATTGTGGTCTGGAGTCCCTTTAATACACCTTTCATATGTTACTGAAAACTTGGAAGGGCTTTGGTTTATTGGAGGTTGTATATCTTGATATTATATTAGAAAATAAAACTGTGACAAATATACTCATGTATTAGTACACTTAAAAGTAACTATAATAAAACCTGTGCCCAGTAACCTAAGTAATGTATTTTATCGAAAAAAACTATGTTTTCCAAAATATTTGCTGAGAAGAATATCATTGGTTTTCAGTTTATAAATATATTAATGTATGGTTTAATAGATGACATCTCTGCTTCTGTTGCAATATATTGTTTTGATTGAGGTGAATGGAGAAAGTCTGAAGGAGTGGTTTAGATAATTGTGGATATTCTTTGAGACTCTAGCAAAACTTGTCAAGTGGTAATTTATTAAAAGTTGTTCTCAATATGGAATAGGAAATCACATCACCCAAAGTTTCTAGTCAGTTTCATTTAAATCCATTGGTCCATCTTTTTCTTCATTCAGATAAGTTGTACACCTATTTTCATGTAACGTCATGCAGTGTTCATTTTGAAAATATTAGTTCATTAAGTTATATAGAACTTACCAATGTTGACAGATTTAATTATACAATATCAAAAGATCTTATGCCACTGTCACCTCCAAAATTTACTTTAAAAAGTCATTAAGTATTAGGAGGCTATTACTGTCCTGGTATTGGATAAATATTTTGCAAAATTTTTACTTAAAAGATTGAATTTTATGCTCATCAATAAATGTTGTCCAGCTTTTTTCCCCTTAAATACCAGGTTAACTTCATTCATGTCTTGAAAAAATATCTAGTAAATTCCAGATACTTTGTCAGTTTTTCTTTAAAGTAAAAAAAAATAGTTTTCTTAGAAGAATGGCTAGTTCAGTTCACAGCTCAATCAAAACGCCTTTGCCCCAGAGAGCAAATGAAGCAGAAATTTTGTATGGGTACTTCCTATTTGTCATTAAAAACATATGTAATCAGAGGTTAAGATTAATGAAATTAATAACTTTTATTGCTTAATGAAGGACATTCTAAAGAGAACTCCTTCCTTTTGGAAGAACAGTGAAGAATACAATGGCTACTAGTGCAGTTTGGTGCCTCTGCCTTGATTTATGTGAAGGTATTAGCACCATTTCTTTTGTATCATCAGTGCCAATACAAACACAATTAAAGGTAAATAGAGACTTAATATAATTATAAAGATTGTTTTGCCCTCACGAATCCCCTGAATGTCTGCTAGATACCAGGAGTCCGTGACTATACTTTTAGTACCCTGGCTGTATTATCTTAAAATGTATGGTTATTTTTGGAAGATTGATAGTAAGAACACACTCTTTGGATTTAATTACTTAATAAGATTTATAGTCAAAATATCTGCTGGGTGGTTTTCTTTGCCCTTATAGAGCTGCTTTCTTCTTCCTCCTCTGCTCGGGGCCTCCAGAGGTTGTTCATGGACTGCATCACCAGAGGTACTTTGCTTCTTGCCTTAGAGTTGAGTTTGGCCAAAGGAAACATTGGCAAGAGACCAAAAGGAAGAAGATAAAACTATCAGTGGGTTTATTCTCCCACTCCCTTTCTTACAGGCAACAGTTTGATAATTGGTACAGTTCTCTACCCAAGGCCACCCCCCCCCCCCAATGTGGTTATATTAAAACTCTGGATTAGGAGAAATAATGCTCTCTCACTGTTAATGCTTCTTTGATACTTCACCACATCTTGTTGGTTCTAGTAACCTGGAAACACTTTTGGTATTTGTATCTTCATTAGACTCTCTTCAGTTACACTTTGGAATTTACCACATATTGTTTTACAAAGAAATATGTTTTAATATATGCTAAAACATTTTTTTCAGTTAACTAGAGAATAAGGTTATCTCAGTTACATAAATATGATAATTAACTGAGTATTAACTTGGGCATCACCTCCAAACCAATAAGTCAACTTTTTCAAATATGTGCAGTCTATCAGTATAGTTACCAAATGGCAGTAATCACATTTTAATTTTTATTTCAGGAATTTCAAAAATTTACATTTTTATTTCAAAATTTATAAAACACTTTATCAAATTCTAGTATGCGAGGTCAGTCTTAAATGAATGAATATTCAATATCATAAGGAATACAATTGAAGGATTTTTTATAGTATTCTGCATGTAAACAATGCTGTATTTGTGCAGACTTGCTATCATGGCTTTGCAGTTCCTCTATTGAAAAACAAAATCTCCAATGTTCTCACTTCATCAGAAATGTATTGTTTTTACATGTTTAAAATAAAAGTGCTGCGGGAACAAACAGGAGTATTTAAAAAAAAAAAACAGCAGAGAGTATCCAGATGTGTAAACCATGAAAACTATTATGTTATTATTGCTTCAATTATGGCAATGCTTTGGAGAGCCAAAGGTAGCACAATCAATTCTTCTGGAAGTACAGGATGATTACACCAGACCCAGAACACTGACTGGGATTTTAATTGATGCACCAAGCAGAGTTCTGGATATTCTAAGTAAAGACATTCTAGGTAAAAGGATCACCATGAGTGATAGCATATACTAAAAATATATGAAATATTAGATTTAAATGAATTATTTGTCAAGAAATTAGATTCAGTCATAGAAGTCATAGTGGAAATCTTGATTGGGGCTTTTGTTGACTTATTTTGGGGCCATAATTCTGTTTGTCCTTGAAGTAGAATTTTCTCAATATTTCAACTCAGTAATGTAGGTGGATTTGTCCTTTGTGTCACCAATATGCCTTTCACATAAGCTAATTTTAGCACTTGCCATTGCCAGTGCAATCCATGGCTTACTGTGGTGGTCCCCAGTGGAAGGCAGAGCCCCTTATTTCCCCCTGTATCACTAGTGCCTAGCACAGAGTGGATATTCAATTACTACATGTGTTACCTGGACAAAGGATGAAACAACTCAATGGTTTAAATGCCATTGTTGTGTATATTACAGATAACCTAGAGACAGCTGCATATTTTTCTAGGTGGTTCAATCTCAAGCAACATTTCAAAATGAAATATTAATAGCTATAATTTGTTGCATAGTCACTATAATCAGAGAACTGCACTTTATATTTACATAGACTATATCTTTTGTGGAATTAACTTTTTGTATACCTGTGGAAAACTAGGTTTATAAAAGTTAAGTATTTTGGTCAAGGTCACAGTTACATGGTAGAACTGAGTTTTGTCTTCTTCTTCTTCTTCTTCTTCTTCTTCTTCTTCTTCCTCTTCCTCTTCCTCTTCTTCCTCTTCTTCTTCCTCTTTCTCTTTTTCCTCCTTCCCTCCTTCTCCTCTTCCTCCTTCTCCTCCTCCTCCTTCTTTTAATTTGAGACAAAGAGAGGGAGGATCCTAAGCAGGCTCCACACATACAGCATGGAGTGGTACTCACGGCTTGATCCCATGACCCTGGATCATGACCTGAGCCAAATTTGGACATTCAACTGACTGAGCCACCCAGGCACCCCGAGTCTTCTTTTCTTAAAAGGACACTAGTCATTAGAGTTTCGAGTCCATGCTAGATCCAATATTATCTCATTTCAAAATCTTTAACATAATGACATTTGCAAAAACCATATTTACAAACAAGTTCACACTCATAGTTCTTGGTGGAAAAATCATTTGGGGGCCACTATTTAACTTGCTACATGGCTTAGAAGGGCCTGTGTGAGCTAGCTCATTCTTCCCTCATCCCTTCCCACTCTCCTTCCTCTCTCTGCCCTAGCTGTGCTGCTAGTATCTTTTTGTTTCTGGAAAGATTCTTGTAGTGTTTGCCTTCTGGACTTTGTTCTGGCTCTTGCCTCTGCTGGAACCCTCCCCTGATAGCCATGTACCTCACTCTTTCATTTCCTTTAAGTCTTTACTCAAACTTCACCTCCTACCCTGACAAACATTTTTCAAATTGCAACTGCCCTCGAACCCCATCCTTAACTGTAGCATCCCCAAGTCCTTTTATCAGGACCTACTGTACATTTTTACTTTTTATTGCACTTACTGCCTTTTAAAATACTAAAAAAAATATTTGTTATTGTGTGCATCAGCTCACTAGAATGTAGGTTGCAAAGGAACAGAGATCTTTGTCATTTTCACTGATATATTCCAAGAGTGCAGATTTCTTCAAAGCAAAGTTTGTATAATGTACTTGGTCCTTCACAGCACCTTGGATAATCAGACTTAAACATAGCTAAGTATTCAATAATGGTCTAATAATTGGTTTATTATAAGATAACAGCAGGTTTAAGCATTTTGTTTTTCATTACTTGTAATGCAATAAATATGGCTCTCTATTTTGGAAATAAGATACCTCCTCCCTAGTCTTATTTCCCCGCCAAAACTAAAACAAATGTTGTTTTTCTGCATCAATTCATAAATAATTTATTGAAGCTGTGAAGGCATGTTGTAAACTTGTAAAAAACTACTTGTAATCAACACAAAGAATCTTTAAGTTTTGATGTGAATTGATGTCCAAGTGTAGGAAATCAACAAGTGAAAAAACATTGCTTCTCACTCTGTAATTCTATTTCCTCTGCATAAGAATTACCAAGAGCACATAATGAAACATGGTCATATGCATCTCTGTAAATCAGTCCAATGTAAATAACTTATTCTATTTTTGCTGAATTTCAAAGCTGTACACACTGATTTCATTTTGAATCTGTTTTCTAAAGTTCAAAGACAATTTTCACAGATTAGGAGAAACAAATTTTAAACAAAATCGCTAATGATCTAATTGTTCAACCAATTTTTAATAAAATTATGTGTAATACACAGAGTCCATTAAATGCTGGTACAATACACAAAAACATGGTATTATTAATTCCTTATACATGTAAAAATAATCTATTATCCCAATGATGTACAAAGATATAAATACTACAGATTTTGACCTCTTTGTATGACTGGAGAGAAAAAGAAATGTGATTGGAAAAGTAACACTGTAGATCTATCAAACCCCTGGCATCTTCTTTGACTTGAGAACTAACAAAACTATGCACTGAAGTTAAAATGATGAATAAAAGTACATATACCTATAGATATAGTAAGTGCATTTTTATTATATTGATATATTTACCTTGTATGCTATTAATATGTTATATATTAGGTAAATTGATGTATAAATATTAGGTTAATTACTGCTAAAATTGGAATGTGTTTGGCTTGCCCGATGGCCAGATTCAGTCTTCTCTGAATTTACCCTTTAGTCTGGTCTTTGTTATATCTTTCTCCTAATGGAAAGATTTTAAAGCAGATAGCTATGTGGCTAGATCCAAGAAGAAATTACTGCCAAAGACCTATAAAACTCTAATAGTGATGACAGAGAAAGAGAGGACTAGGGAGAAGTGAGGCCAGTAGCATGGAGATCATATCAATATTCTAATTTCCTGGGGAGAAAAGAAGAGGTTGCTTATGGAAACATAATGAGTTAGGGGCAGGAAACTCCCTAACGTATTCCAGGAGAAAGGAGAAAAAATTCTGTGGTTGATCTGAAGCATTTAGATAACTTATCTCGTCCAAAAATGTCTTCATTCTTTTTGATATAAAGCCTCATTGTAGGAAAATGCCTTTGGCAAAGAGACTTTTATATACACACTGTTACTACATTACACATTACCCTGTAATTCATTCATTCACTCATTCATTTTTTTATTAATTAATTTATTGTTTAATTTACATCCAAGTTAGCATACATTCCAACCATGATTTCAGGAGTAGATTCCTTAATTCCTCTTACTCATTTAGCCCATGCCCCCTCCCACTACCCCTCCAATAACCCTCTGTTTGTTCTCTATGTGTAAGAGTCTCTTATATTTTGTCCCCTTCCCTGTCTTTATATTATTTCTGCTTACCTTCCCTTATGTTCATCTGTTTTGTTTCTTAAATTGTTTTTAAGCAGGCTTCATCCCCAGTGTAGAGTCCAAAGCAGGGCTCAAACCCATGACCCTGAGATCAAGACCTGAGCTAAGATCAAGAGTCAAATGCTTAACTGAATGAACCTTTCTGGCACCTCTGTTCATTCATCTTAACATTACTGGGTTGCTAATTTACAGTACTAAGTTAAGGTTTCCAGAATAAATAATAAAATATCTACTTCAATAAGAAAAGGTAGTAATAATTATGAAAGGTAGTATTAGAGCCAACTAGAATCTTATTTTATCTTAGTTTTTTCATTCTTCCCGTAATCCATTCATTCCCTTCAGGATATATTTTCAATCTTTGCCATTCTCTTTAAGTTATTTATTTCAGCAACCACCTTGTATACTTTCCTATGCATGCACATTTCATTATCTCTAGTTTCCTCCTGTTAGAGGGTAATGTTCCTTATCCTGTGTTCTCACATTGCATCCAGAGTCCAGTTTGCATTAATTATTCATTCTCTGGCTTTTTTCCTCAGTTCAGAAACATGCTGACGTTTTCCTAAATTAAGCTCAAATAGAAATAAACAAGACCTCTCCTCAGCCTTACGATCCCTTTCATCTCTTTCGCCATCCCTCTCCTTTCCAGAACTACAACTCTTAGAGGCAAGTTTTCTCCCTGCTCTGTTTCTCTGACTATACTTTTTCAGCCCACTGCCATTTGGCTTGAGCTACCAACACATAATACATTTCTTTTGTCAAGGGCACTGACTACCTTCTGTTAACCAAATGTGTGGGCATGTATGTCCCCTTACCACACTTTTTAAAACTGACCTTCCCACTTGCTTCCCACACTCTGCCAATTATCCATAACCCCATTCCTTGCCTTTCCCCCCCTGTAACACATCACCATCTGATGTATCTCAAACTTTATTTATTACCCTTTTATAATATGGCTTTATTTTCTAGAATTTAAGTTTCATGAGAGACTTGCTTCTTTTCTTTATGACTGAACTCTTGAATGTAGAATATTGCCTGAAAAATACTCAATAAGTATTTTTGAATAAACAGATGATGAACCTTGGCCTTTCTTATACATGGAAAGAACTAATGAAATTATTTATATATGAATTTGCAATTGGAGTTAATAATATTTAGGTACATATTTGCTTTAAAATATCTGAATCTGGGGGCGCCTGGGTGGCGCAGTCGGTTAAGCGTCCGACTTCAGCCAGGGTCACGATCTCGCGGTCCGTGAGTTCGAGCCCCGTGTCAGGCTCTGGGCTGATGGCTCAGAGCCTGGAGACTGTTTCTGATTCTGTGTCTCCCTCTCTCTCTGCCCCTCTCCTGTTCATGCTCTGTCTCTCTCTGTCCCAAAAATAAATAAAAGTTGAAAAAAAAATTAAAAAAAAATATCTGAATCTGTGTTCTTGTTTTGGTTTCATAACCCTATTCTCTCCTTATTCTTCTAGTGTTTTTGATCTTTCTTTAATAAATGGTAACTGCTAACAATATCTTCTTTTTTTAAATGTTTGCTTGTCTGTTTATTTATTTATTTACTTTCAGAGATAGAGACAGCACATGCAGGGGAGAGGGAGAGAGAGAGGGGGAGACACAATCCCAGGCAGGCTCCACGCTGTCAGCACAGAGCCCGATGCAGGGCATGAACTCATGAACCGCAAGATTATGACCTGAGCCGAAATTAAGAGTTGGTTACTTACCCGATGAGCCACCTAGGCACTGCTATCTTCTTTATTTTATTATTATTTTTTACTCTTATTTCATACTGACACACTTTTGGCTTAGATCTCCAGTCTCTCTTACTACTTTTTAAAATTATAAAGGGAAAGATGATAAATGTAACTACAGAAAGTGGAAAACATCCAGTAAATCTTATAAAGTAAATAAATGAAAAAGTACAAAATAAAAGCCCTGTTTGCACATACATTTGCAAGATGTACTTCTCAGTCTTTTTCACATCACTACACACTTACAAAATGATTTATGTGCCAAGCTGGGACAAACAGAGGACCTCACATTCATCCGGAAGTGACGGACTGTCTCTGCAGCTGACCTGGTCTTTAACCAGCCAGCAGGAGGCGTAAGGGACTTGGCATTCAGTTCGCTCCTTAGAAAGCTCTGGCTAGGAGCTACTGGGTGGCTCAGTCAGTTGAGCATCTGATGCGCTCAGGTCATGATCTCACAGCTCTTGAGTTTGAGCCCTGGATTGGGCTCTGTGCGGAGAGCTCGGAGGCTGGAGCCTGCTACGGGTTCTGTGTCTCTCTCTGCCTCTAACCCACTTGCATTCTGTCTCTGTCTCTCCCAAAAATAAATAAACACTAAAAAAAAATTAGAAGGCTAATATCCTTGCTATAGGAAGAGTGTTTACAAATGAGTTAGAAATAAATAATTATGTAAATATAAATAATTAGAAAAAATAATAGGCTAGAAAATGGGAAAATTGATGAGAAACTTTTTGAAAATATATTGGTGCTATTCACTATGAGTGATTAGATTGATAATATGTGTTAATATTAAAATTGCTAATTGGAGCGCCTGGGTGGCTTCAGAGGGTTAAGCACCCAACTCTCAATTTTGGCTCAGGTCATGATCTCATGGTTTTGTGAGTTCAAGCTCCATGTTGGGCTCTGGGCTGAACGTGGAGCCTGCTTGGGATTTTCTCTCCCTCTCTCTCTACCCTTCCCTGCTCATGCTGTCTCTTTCTTTCTCAAAATAAATAAAGGAAATTTAAAATTAAAAAAAAATAAAATAGCTAATTTATATATACCAGTCATTCAACAGCCAGGAAAACAGTCTGTACATTACCTCATTATATAAGTGTTCAAGGAGTTAAGAAGTTTTAAAAAAAGTTATTGTCTTTTATAGTAGTAGAAATTTCAATTTTGTCATTGATTAAGATGGTAAAAAATTGGAAGTAATTCAGATATTTATCATTAAGTGATTGCTTAATGATATGTGAACATGTTGACATACATGTAAATACACCCTAACATTTGAAATATCTATATATTATTTTGAGTAAAAGAATAAATTATGGAATGATAGTTCTGCATATAGAATGGATGCTATGATGCTCTGTGGAAGATACACACGTGTGTGTGTGTGTGTGTGTGTGTGTGTGTGTGTGTGTATTTCAGTATATTCATACAGAAATATGAACCAAAATTTTTTTTTTATAATGGGATTGGGAGGATGGGTTTTTGTTTTTTTGTTTTTTTTTTTTTTAGACAGAACTTTGAATTTCTCATTAGCATTTTGTGGGAGCACACAATGTTTACTGAATGTTACTGAGCATCAATCACCTCTTTAAAAGCTTTGCATATATTATCTCTCTTAATCCAGAATGTTTGAATGGTTTGAATATTTTACAAGTATTTTCTTCATTACAATGAGAAAAACAAGCTTTTGTACCTAACGTTGTAGAGAAGCCTGCTCATGATCTGATCATAGTGTGTTCCATTCTTCTTATCCCCATGCTCCTCTCTCTCTTTACGTTCAGAACACTACATTTTCTGTGAAATTTGTGAGGAGGAGTTACATTGTTTCACATCTCTGCCTCCTTGAAACCTTCCATTATTTCTCTAAGCCAACACTAATTCATAGTATTTACTAATTTACGTTATACCCTATAGGTATTCTATTTTGTATATATTATACTTTAATCGTTCAATAATTACCTGAATATGATATAACTGATCTTTAGCAGGGAGGGAAAGAGGGAAAAAAAGAAAAAGGAGTTGGGGAAGGAGAGTAGGAAGGGGGCAGGAAGGAAGGACAGAAAGGAGACTAAGAGGAGTAAAATGGAATATTAATTGTATTCATTGAAAACGTGTATTCATTGAAAACAAGTGTATTCATTGAAAACATGATTTTGCAATTAACAATGTTTTTTTTGAAAATTTAGGAGATAACATTTGTAGTCAGAAAAAATCTGACACACATAATACTGACAAGAAGGAAAGGGTCTAACTATGGGCACTGATGGTCTCCAACACAAATGGTGAAATTTAGTAGTGATGATGACTAGGAAAGATCTGGGGTAACACAAGCAATTCTTATGTATTTCTGAATTTGTGCAGGCAGGTCTTGAAAACTATGCTAGCTCATCTACATATCCCCACAGGCCCTTTTATTCAGCAAATCCAGTAAGTCTGTTCTCCATGTCTTAAACCATTCTTTTTTATACAAGTAATTTTTTACATCATGCAGAAAAATAACTCAACCTAAATGTGAGTTTTCTTTATAGTTTTCAATTACAGTATTTCACTTTGCTTTGCACCACTGACTGCCTGAGGCATCCATGGCATCCTTGAAGCTGAAATTCATAATGAGATTTTCAGTGTTTAAATTAAGTAGTCTGAAATTGCCTGCAAAACAGTTTTCATCAAGGGAAGTAACATAGCCTCACTAAATCTTTCCTATTAAATCATCATCATCATCAACTATATCTATATCTATACATATATATAACTATACATATATATATATTTATTTAGTGTACTTATTCAGCATAAAAATAGTTTGTTTCCAATTATTAAACAAACAAAAAAACTGATCTCATTGCTAAAGTTTAAATACTTATTCCATAAACATTTGTTTTATTTAAACTAGTAATTCTAGCTGAAACATAAATCTCATGTAACTTTCCCATATTTGCATTATTGACTAACAGTACATTTCAAACAGATTAGTGTTTTCTCATTTAAAATGTTTTTTGAATTAATATGGAAACCAGATGGGTTTTAAATCTTTGTAGTTGTATATGTATCAAGGAAATTTGAATAAATAAATTACATATATATGGGTTGCATAATTTTGCCAATATCAAAATTGTATGTTACTATATTAAAGCAAGACTGACCTCGTTTTGGTTAAAAAAAAAATCTTGGTCCCTACAATTGCCTCCAAAATTCTTAAAATTTTTATTGTAAAATTCTGAGTTCTAAGAAAGCTTTCCTCTTGATGGGACCTATTTTTCCTTCAGATTTTTTAATTTAAGAGATATTTTATAGACTACTTAATATGTATCAAGCTCTATTCTGGGATCTTAAATATATGAGGACACAAGATAGACAGTAAACCCTTTCCCTAGGGTTCATTCTTACACACTAATTTCCAGGAGTCTTTATATATTTTTTTTTTATTTAAGTGCACCTTATGTAGGTATGATTTATGTAATGTCAAGATATTTAAAATATACGTTGTGGTGATTTGATATATGTATACACTGTGAAAGCATTCTCCCATCTAATTAATTAACATGTTCATCACCTCAGATATCTTTTTTATTTTGGGTGTGAATTTTTAAGTTCTACCATTTAGCAAATTTCAATTATACAGTACAGTGTTAACAACTATAGTCACCATGTTTTACATCAGACCCTCAGACCTTTTTATTATATCTAAAAGTTTGTATCCTTTTATTAAACTTTCCCTATTTCCCCCTGCCAACCACTTTTCTACTCTATGAGTTTGACTTCTTTTTTTGTTTTAGTTTCTACATATAGTGACACCATGTGGTATTTGTCTTTCTCCGTCCAGTTTATTTCACTTAGCATTAATGTCCTCAAGACCCATGCATGCTGTTGTAAATGGCAAGATTTCCTTCTTAATCATGGCTAAATAATACTCCATTTTATATATGTATATGTATTTTGTTGTAGTTATAAACAGTGTGTGTGTGTGTGTGTGTGTGTGTGTGTGTGTGTGTGTGTGTATATATATATATAACATTTTCTTTATCCATTCATCCATTGACAAATGTTTAGGTTGTTTTCACATCTTGGCTTTTGTCAATAATGCTGCAATAAACATGGGAGTACAGATATCTTTTCAATATCCTGTCTTTATTTCTTTTGGATATATACACAGAAGTGGGATTGCTGGATCATGTAATAGATTATAAAAGTTTCTTGGGGCACCTGGGTGGCTCAGTTGGTTAAGCAGCTGACTCTTGATTTCAGTTCAGTCATGATCACACAGTTCATGAGATCAAGCCCCACATGGAGCTCTATGCTGACATCAAGGAGCCTGCCTGGGATTCTCTCTCTTTCTCTCTGCTCCTCACCCACTCTCTCTCTTTTTATCTAAAAATAAATAAACATTTTTAAAAGTTTTGTTGAGGAGACTTCATAATGTTTTCTGTAGTTGCTGCACCAATTTGAATTCCCACTAATAGTGTACATTGATTCTATTTCCCCCACGTCCTTGTCAACACTTGTTTTCTTGTCTTTTTGATGGTAAACCTTGTAGTTTTTGATTCACATTTCCCTCGTGATTAGTAATGCTGAGTACTTTCTCCTGTACTTGTTGGTCATTTGCATGCCTTCTTTGCAGAAATATCTCTTCAGATCATCTGCCCATTTTTCAATTGATTTTTGGTGTGTGTGTGTGTGTGTGTGTGTGTGTGTGTGTGTGTGTGTGTTGCTATTGAGTTGTATGAATTCTCTATTTATTTTGGATACTAACTCATTATTAAATATATACCATGTAAATATTTTATCCCATTCTACAGGTTGCCTTTCATTTTGTTGATTGTTTCCACTGTGTGCAGTTGCTTTTTACTTGGATACAATCCTATGTTTTTGTTTTTGCTTTTGTTGCCTTTACTCTTGATGTCAAAACAAAAAACTTATCACCAAGACCAAGAAGCTTAGAGCCTATGATTTTTCTTCTAGGAGTTATATGGTTCCCAGTTTACAATCATGTCTTTAGTCCATTTTGAATTTTATGGTTCCGGTTTTACATTCAAGTCTTTAGTCCATTTTGAGTTGATTTTTGTTCATGATGTAAGATAACAGTCCAGTTTCACCTTTTGGGTGTGGCTGCTCAGTGTTCCTAACACCATTTATAGAATAGTCTGTTCTTCCTCATTGTATATTCTCAGCTCCTGTGTTGTAAATTATTTAACCATGTATGCATGCATTTATTTCTTGGGTCTCAGTTCTTTTCCCATAATCTTTGTGCCTGTTTTTATGCCAGTATCATCTGGTTTGGTTACTATACGTTCATAATACAGTTTGAAATTGAGGCCTGTGATGCCCCCAGCTTTGTTCTTTGTCAAGATTGCTTTAGTTATTGGGGGTCTTTGTGATTCTGTAAAAGTTTTAGGATTGTTTATTTTGTAAAAAGTGTCGTTGAATTTTTGATAAGAATTTCATCGAATCTATAGATAACTTTGAGTAGTATGGACATCTTCATAATATCAATTCTTCCAATGCAAGAGCACAGGATCCCTTTCATCATTTGTGTCTTACTCAGTTTCTTTCATCAGTGCCATAGTTTTTATATCTTTGGTTAAATTTATTCCTAAGTATTTTACTCTTCTTGATGCAATTGTGAATGGGATTGTTTATTTTTTAAATCACTCTTTCTTATAGTTCATTTTTAGTGTATAGAAATACAACTGATTTTTGTATATTGATTTTGTATCTGCAACTTTACTGAATGCAATTATTAGTTCTAGCAGTTTGTGTGTGTGTGTGTGTGTGTGTGTGTGTGTGTGTGTGTGTGTTTGTGTAATCTTTAGGGATTTTTGTATTTAATATCAAGTCATCTGCAAATGAAAACTGTTTTACTTTTTCCTTTCCAATTTGGATGACTTGTATTTCTTTTTCTTGCTTAATTGCTTTGTCTAGGACTTCCAGTACTATCTATGCTGAATAAAACTGGTGAGAGTGGTCATCCTTGTATTGTTCCTCATCTTAGAGGTAAAGCTTTTAGCTCTTCAGTGTTGAGTATTTTTTGAGTTCTGAGTTTCTTATACATGGTCTTTTACTGTGTTCAGTCTTCATTTCAAATTTTGAAAAGAATAGAACAAATCTATGATCCTATCTGACCAAACATCATATTTCTCTGGGCACTCCACCATAGGACCGTTATGGCCTTGCCTGACGTCATATAGATAACTTATGAGAAGTCTAGGAATTTTAAATCTGGACATTGGAAAAAATTGTCTTCAAATTGCCTTGGATGTT
Organism: Prionailurus viverrinus; assembly: GCF_022837055.1. Taxonomy (NCBI): domain Eukaryota; kingdom Metazoa; phylum Chordata; class Mammalia; order Carnivora; family Felidae; genus Prionailurus; species Prionailurus viverrinus. The sequence goes on from NC_062564.1 coordinate 24,205,396, forward strand.
TCAAGATGAATTATACTTTTAGAAAAAAGAAAAACAGTGACTCTTCTGAAATGAGGAATTCTACTTAAAATTTTAGAAAATGTTATAAATTTCCTGATATTGTTCTATAGGGCGAAGGGGAGGAAGACAGAATGAAGAATAATGTCCTTTAAAAAGACAGTGTGATGTAATGCTGGCCTAAAGTAGTGTGACAGGAGAAGGGAGGGAAAAGTGAGATCCGCATTTCTCAACATTTTGGTATAGGTGATGTAATTTCAAATACAAGAATGCTAGACTACTTATAGGAAATAGTTCTGACAAAATCCTCTCACAATTTTTAAAGATATATTTTTGATTAAGTGAATGAGGGAAAATGGAGAAGGAAATCACAACTCATAATAATTTTTAAAAATCTCATTAATTTTAATTCCAAAGAGCTCAAAGTGCTGCTATGCAGATGTCTTTTGAAATAGTCTGGTCAACCTCTAACAGATGTATTACAAAGTAGGGAAAAAAATGATCAGGAAAGATCTACAGGCCATTTCATTAATCTAGAAAGAACTGTTTATAAGTATAAAGCAACTAGTCCTTATTCTAAGAGAGTAACAATAAAATTCTCAAAAAAAATTTTCACAAGGAAAAGAAGAGTAAAGAAACATTTACATGGGAAAGGCTTGCACAAACATACTCCACCAAGGGCCTTGGGAGGAAGTTATTGTTTCATGTGCCAATCATATGTTTTTTCTATGGTTCTGGAAAGTGGGGCCTGACCTCTCTGTGTTGGGAAAACGGGTGTCTGAGTTTAGACTTCAAGTCTTTTGATCAATTTGGTATCTGTCAAGCAACTGAAGGAATAAAAAGGAATACATGTAAGAAGATTAAAAAAAATGGTGAAGAAAACATTAGGGCTCCTGAAGATTAGTTTACCCAGAATGCAAAATTGAGATACACTAAAGCCAAAATGTAGGGCAAAATCAAGGAAACAATACACAGAGCTCAGAAGATGAGTTGAGATGCAATCAAACATTTTGTTGTAAATTGTAATTGTATGGTAATTGTGAATAGCAATAATTAATAATGGTGACTACTCTGTTTTGTGCTAAGGTATATACTACATGACTGTGAAGATGTGTTTTTCTTTCCTTTTGTATGTTTCAGCCACCTTTGAGAGAATTCTGAGAACAACAACAAAAAAATAAGATTGAAAAATTTAGAGTCAAGTTAGTGCATAATATAAGGTATAAAACTAGAATTATTACAAGTTCAAAATCATAAGCTATTCAAGGCAGCTTAACAAACTGGATTATAATATAGAATGTGAATGCAATAAATACAATAAGATGAATATGATCTGTATAGTAGCGATGCTAGAAGGGATTGTTAACAGCAAATGAAGAAAATACACTTCCAACAAATCATATTTGGTGCTCAGTCCTATGAATTGTGAAGCAGAAAATAAACCATTGTTCTGTAATCATTTTGAGGTTGAGAAAGGTAAATGCTTTCTATCACTATGGAAACAACTGCTAGTCATTTCAGCATAACAGCTGGACTTTGAATTCAATAAATTCAGTATTCAGTATTCTTAATTCTAATTTGGAAGTTTAACAGAAATGGAAATCAAGCACACGTTACTCCAAACCAGGTTCACCCTATTTGTTGTAAACTGGGGTAACATAGAAATGGGTAGCTGAAATTTTATGTTCATTAAACAACCACTACAGCTGCCATTATATCAAGAAATAGTAAAAAAAATATGCAATTTCTGTATCACTTGAGCAAGGAGGGGAGTAAATGATTGAAATGTTATTTTTTATGCTGCTTAGGTTCATAAAGGAAACGAAAGATCTTAGACTAATAATGAAAGCATAGTGAGATAAAAACCTCAAAGAGGACAAAAATTGAAAATAAATTGATAAATAGGTGGAGAGAAAATTATATCAACAACTGTAGATAAGGGAGCACTTACAAAACATTATTTCTTACTTCTTAGCGGCCAAATGAGTGGAATAAGATAAATTATGTAACTCACATTGCCCAGCTGGTAGGATATTTATTTGTGACCAAAAACTCAGGTGGATATTGTAACTTTAGCTCACTCACTAAACCTTTCCTTTTAGGTTTTGAATTAATTTGAGTAAATTTTGATTCATCTTTGTTATTTTATGAGTTTAGCAATATGCTAAGTATTTTTATTAAGCTTTTCTTAAAATTTAAAGTACAGTAAAACCTTGGTTTGTGAGTAACTTGTCATGAAAGTGTCCCGCAAAACAAGCAAACATTTCTAATAAGTCTTAACTTGATAAATGAGCGATGTCTTGTGATAAGAGCAGTACGTGATGCCGAACATCACATGATCACAGCTGAGCCAATGGTTCTTCTCTCTCTCACTCACTGAGAGATTATGGTGATCATCTCCCATGCTCAGATTCTCAGTCTCAGACAGTGGTGTTTGGCAGAAATCAGTGATTTTTCGGAACGTTGAAACGTGTCTGCAACTGGCACTAGTGTATTTTTTCTCACTTCAAAGCACCTACGGACAGTCCTTTGCTTTTCCATGCAAAAGGAAGCTTAGGAATGCTTTGCTTCATTTTAGGTCAGGCTGCCTGCAGATATAGACCCTTTCCTCTTCTGCCTTATTGCCCGTTACATTCAATAAAGTATATGACAGGAGTTTATTAATAGTGTACTGTAGTCAACATCTATTAGTGAAAAACTTCCTACACAATAACCCTCCTCTCTTTTGTCTCCCTCACACCATCCACGAAGATCACAAAGGTAAGTGCAGGTTAACTTATTTTCTTTATATTTTGTATTTCCTTTATTATTTTGTATTATATTACAGTATTGCAATCATTTTTATATGAATATTTTTGGGTTGTGGAACGAATCATCTGAATTTCCATTATTTCTTATGGGGAAATTCGCTTTGATATACAAACGCTTTGGATTACAAGCATGTTTCCAGAACAAATTATGCTCCCAAACCAAAGTTTTACTGTATTTTTTCTTGGTCTGTTTCTGATCTTCTTGGGCTGTGATGGAATTGAAACCAAACAAGCCAGTAAATACTTAACATTAACATTTAGATGGCATGGCCATGCAGCTGAATCAAAAGCACCAGCAGATAGTTAGCATTAAGATGTATTTAACTTTGTTCCAAGCCTGCAGTTACAGAGTGTCCATTTGAGGCATCCGATATGTTTCTGATCAAAGTGATTTGAACCCACAAAACTTTGGTTTGTATTATGTCCCATTTCAATGTGTTCTTGGTTATATATAGGAGCAGCAGCCTACTTCCCAAACTATCTACGGATAGGAATGGTTCTTAGTGTTTCTTTTCTTCCCTTTTTTGTTGTTTTTTTTTTTTTTGTAACTTCCAATGTCTTATAGACCAACACTTTTATAAAATGCAAGAAATTCGTTGTGACAAAGTCAAATTTTCACAAAAATTTCCACTTCGTCTCCAGTTTTATATTTATCTTATTGGTGGGCATTAATCAAGTTTGCCTACTTGAAAATCAACACGTTTGTGAACCACATTTGAATAGTAGTAGGTAAAACAATGAGACAAACCATCTCATAAACAAAAAAGTGATGCAAATAATTTCCTTTCTGCGAAAGTAGTTTTTGAAGGAAGGTATAAATGCCTCCTCGTAGTACAGTTAATGTAATCGTACAACTGGCAGTCACTATCACTCTCTCAAGACAATCCTCTTTTCTGCATATCTGTAAGGAGTCCCTTTTCTGTAATAGTTTTCTCTTTTAGAACTAATGCTTCCACAAAGAACTCCTTAGATCTAGACAGCTTTCTATTGTCCACAGTTGTTAACCACAGTCTCAGTTCTCCACCCCTTAGGAAGAACCCCGTAAGGCCCAAATCATGATTGAATACTTTTAATGTCGTGGCAAATGCCTTCATGGTATACATCCAGTTAAACTGCTTTTCTCAATATAGCATGTTCTTTCCTCTCCCAGAATAAAATCATGATGAAAGCAGGGCATGTGTCTGTCCTCATGTACCCTTGAATCCATACCACCTCACAAAGCACCCAGGACATGGTAGGCCTAGACTACAAAACAGCTGTTTCTAAGGACTAACAGATTCAGGAAGGAAATCTGACAGGGTTAGGAAGGAAAATTTATTTCTTCAACAGATAATATTAAATGTGTGATGGGGAAAAAATGTAATCCGTGATTAAACAACCAAAACAATAAAAATGCCAGTTCAAAATTCAAAGAAATACTAAATTTTGTAGTTGAGGTCTGAACAGAATTAAAAGTGGGACATAATTTTAAAGAGTTATTCAACTATATGAAAAGAAAAAGAAATCATTGGCCTCTAATGCTAGAAATATTTTCCTTTTAGTGGACTGGGAAAATTGTCTTTGAAATAATAAAGCAGCACATCGGACTTCACATTAATCAAATTTTGTACATTTTTAATACTGTAATTTAGCCTCATTGTTTTCAACTTTTTTTTTGCCAACATATGGACAAAGAACTATAGATTTATTATTATTTTGGAAAGAATATAAAGGTTTATGATCATGACAATGGAATAAAAGTGTAGCTGGTAGAATGGAGGAGGTGAAATTGAGAGAAAGACAAAAAAAGATAATGTTTACATTTGATGTATCTACAAAACCCATATATATATATATATTTTTTTTTCAAAGTTGGAAAAAGTCAACAGGTCAACAAAAAGAATGATTGTTCCAGAAATAATTGAGAGGAACCATGGTGATAAGAGTGATATATCTGAACTTTATGAACAAAAATATTGAGTGATAAGTCTATTAACATAACCACCAGAGGAGTTCAAAGTTGAAATATTTAAAATTTACATAAAGAAAAGAATATATGCCTCACCATCTAGAATTACTGAAGGAAAAATTGTGTGTTCCGTTTTGGGCCATACTTGCCAATTGCACCAATAATTGAGTTGGAGATTCCTTAGATCAATATTTAAACATCTGGCACATTCAAATTACTTTTCCAGCTACCTCATTTTCATCTCTCAGAAGATTCAAAGATGGGCTCTTATGATATGATCTCAAAAACAGGTTGAACGGGGAGTAAGAGCTCTCCCTATGTCTTCCTCAGATTCATTATTTTCTTGAGAAAATTCAAAGCAACCAGCTTGATCCTGAATGCAGAAAACATAAAAACAAACAACCAAAAACCCAAATTCACAACTGAGTCTTCTTCATATGCCTTCCCTAACTCTCAACTCTTTTGGACGTCATTGGTGACATGAAAACAGTGTCATCCAAATGTACTTTTTTTTCTCATAATAATACTTTATGTATCGTATGCAACCACTTCTACATTTATTGTTCTATTTAATTTTCAATAAACTATAAGATGGTTATTGCTCTCCCCATATTACAAAGAAGGAAATTGAGACCCAGACAGACTAAATGATGTACATAATGCCACCAAGCTAATAAATTGGCCAGATGTGCCTACTATAGAATATTTCTTTTATAACATCAACGTGCCTCTTGCAGTAATGATGAAAAATGCCTATTGTATGAATATAATAGAAAATTATTAGCCATGATTTTAATTAAAATAACCATGGTATTTGATTTCTGAGTCCAAGTGAAGGTGTCATTAATATCTATTTTTGAGCAATACCCATGGACAACATTGTAAACAAGGGACGGTTTTACTCCTGTCTCAATCTTTCTCTGTTCCTCATCTGGACCTGTCACCCTGCTTGTCACCTACTCAGCGTACCTACAAAGGCAACTCTTCATGGGTGTCACTGTGGGCTTGAGGTAATTTCAAGTACTCTCCCATTTTCCAGAACACATCTTTTCTGTTATTGTTCATTCTCCTAATATTATGAGATGATTTATCCATAGTGTGGAAATTCGATGTTGACATGAAACACTAAAGAGAAACTAAATATAATTTTTATATAGAACAAATAAAAGTTGCTCAGTCTTCTAAATATATACGTATCTAATTCAATTTCTAGATATGTTAATTCTCACAGGAAATATCCACCTTAAAAGAAGCCTTCTGGAAATATTTCCTCATGTCGGTATAAATACGCTAATTAGATCTGGTCTACAGCCGGCTTCTGTGCTTACTCTATGGTCATGCCATGTAATCTCCCCAAGTAGTTTTAGAATATGAACAGAAATTGCCTTCTCTAACTCACAGGATTTTCTGGTGATAAAATGACATAGCATATTGGAAAGTTCTTTGCAAACTGTAAAACAAGTACACAGGTTTCCATTATTGCAAAACAAAAAAGCGATGATGATGTTTAGGTTTTCTTGTATTGAGGCAAGTCAGGAAAGGATGTTTTTGGCAACCAGGGCAGTTCTGAATCCAGTGAGCCACACTGGCCAGTTTATATTCAGTGCTTCTACTGTTTCTCTGGGTAATGCAGGATGAGCAAATTCATGCAGTCTCCTGTCTGTCAAAGATGTAGAAGTGGCTTGTCTGAATCTTCTTTAAATTGCAAGACATGCTCTCACCCATTCCCTCAAGAAAACAAATCTAAACAAAATATATCTTTAATAAATCCACTTTCTTCTTAAGGAGGTATTCAAAAGTGCTAAGCTGAGACCTAAATCAGATGAAGAAAAATTCCATGGAAGATGTCAATTAGTTTATTTACACTCATTTTCTTATTAAGTAGGGTAGTGTGATGTCTATGCCAACATGCCCAATTTCTTGACTCACTAATGCTTGATTTGTTTCATCTTTGCTATTTTCAGAAGCAAGGAGAGTTTAATTTTTATTCAGATATGCTTTCAAAAATACTGTGTATTGAAATAGTTACCTCAATGGCTCATTCCTATTTCTCAGTAATTTTCCTGTGTGTTTTCTTATAGTTAGAAACTCATAGTATTTCTGGAAACACTCATATTCTGTTGCAATAAACTGACTTTTTAAATTAGTTTAAAGACATATCCATTATAATGTAATTTTGGTGTTTATATGGTTGAAAACTTGTATTTACATTTAAGTGAGTCATGAGCACTGATGAAACATTATTTAATGCTCCCTTTTCATTAATATCAAAGGACCCAATGAATTAAGTGTTATTTCTTTGAAATTCACTGAAATTATAAAAAAAAATTCTACTTTTTCCATTGTTAAAACACTCTTCTGTTAATAAAAAAGTGACATAAATTTGTAAAATCTTCAAGAACCCCATTTAGCACAATTTTCCAAAATATTATTAAATGAGCTTAGAAATGAATTAACAGTGATTTTCCTGAAGTTCATTTCTAATTTTAAGTGTCTCCTTCATCAGCATTAAGCATTTTTCAAGACAATCATTTCAAAGTGGATTCTCAATGATATTAAATCTTCCCATTTCAATTTTATGATCATAATTTCACAAGTGCTTTGTTGTAACAATTGTTATGAAATGTTTCAAATACTAACATATGTATTTACTCACCTACCTCTACACATACTAACTAGAAGGCACCTCTCTCCAGTTCCAAAATATTCCTTAAAGTACACTGCTTTTGATCATGAGTGGCCAACATTCTCGTTATGCTATTACAGTAGATTAGTGATGATTTATGCCTGTGCCTACAGCATTGGTTTGAGGTAACATCTCACAGGTTTTTCTGCTGTTCTTAAACTAAATCCTTTTGAATCCCATGACTTATTCATATACTTAAAATGGTTTATAAACTTATATAATCTATGAAGTAATGATGGCCTTTTTATTTGCCTAACTGTATCTCAGGCAGGTTTCAAAGTATAACAGTTAAAAACCCTCAGTCCTCCCCCTTGTCAGAATCTCTGAGATTGGCACCCAGGAATCCAACCTGAACTCTCTAGGGAGCTCCTGTGCACACTCTAATGTGAGCAGCACTGAATTAAGGACATAAGGACCAGAGTGTCACAATGTATGACGTATCTAAGCTAAACAACAGCAAAATAAGAAACTGATAACAGGTTAGAAATATAAATACCAATTTTTGGTTTAAAAGATGTGTGTGTGTGTGTGTGTGTGTTTCTATATGTTATGTTGCTTTCAGTTTTCTCTTTTTTTCCTTTTTAACCTCTTAAAAGTTCATGTGTAAGTCCCACTAAATATTAAGATTGCAAACATTCATCTGATATTAAAAATAACAATCTTAGGGACCGAGTATTGTGAAACATATAAAATCAAAACATGCCAATTTATTTTAAGGGGTTATGAATTAAGGAAAAAGACTAGATGAAATATCTAAGGAACAGTTGGAGTAGAAAACAGTCTTACTGGAGAAGAGTACGTGATGTGTTCACTCATTCAGCACACTTTTATGGTAAATTTGCAAAGTTCTAGGAGTCTAGATAAAGAACAAAATGGACCAAAGACAAGATTACCTTTCCTGGGGCCTATCATCCATCTAAAAGATGGATGGATGGATGGATTTATAAGACAGATTCTGTGTTTAGTATACAGGTGTGTTCTTATAGGGTGCAGAGGACAATTAAGCAGCTGGAGAGAAAGGAAATGTGATTTTAGTGCTCTAGAAAAAAGAGAGAGGTAGAGTGGGCATTGTCTTTAGAACATTAAGCAATTTAAAGACTGACTGAAACCTAAGGAATCAACATCGCCAGCAAAAATTAGAAAAATACTTAACCTAGCATCATAATATAATAACATCCAGGGATCTGACACAGTTCACTATCTACTCCTCAAGTAACCATTTACCTTAAACAAGATCATTGTGTCCCACAGGGCCCATACTATTTACCTGTGATAGAAATCTTAAAAAAAATAGGAAAGGACTCTTTTTTCGTGTTTTGGTTTTTACAAAGGAAGTAGAAAGACATAAAAGTGACAAAATTGTCAAACTTAGTGAATAAAGAAATATATATATGATTAAGCTTAAAAAGAAAGGATAACTGAGATAGCAGAGGAAAGCTAATTTTTTTTTTTTTAATTAATGTTTATTTTTGACAGAGAGAGACACAGAGCACGCACAAGAGAGAGAGGTGGGGGGGGGGCAGGGAGACAGAGAGACAGAGACCGAGGATCTGATGTGGGCTCTGCACTGACACCAGAGAGCCCAGTGTGGGGCTCGTACTCAAAAACCATGAGATCATGACCCAAGCTGAAGTTGCACACTTAACCTACTGAGCCACCCAGGCGCCCCAAGCAAGGAGAGCTAATATTGACTATACGAAATACGTTCTGGACTTCCTTCAAGTTATCTGCCCCTTTTGTGGATTTGTATAAAGTAATAATAACCTGTGAGATTGTCAAAGCAATATCTCATATTTTCATATTATTATGTTGCTTTGGTTAATGATACTATCTCATGTGACCTTATCAACTCAAAAAGTTGTTGATACGTATGCTAAAGTTCAATAGTAAGTAATCAATAGTAAGAATCTACTATTAATAGTAAGAATTTGGTTGATTTTTAATATATTGGTTTTATGCAAAGCATAATAATGTATAAAATCATTTTAAAATTCTGAGGCGAAGTTTGACTTTTGCAGTTTGTAGTAAGAGCTTCACACACTAGCTGCAAATGTATTTATTTGTTGTGGTTTTACTTTTCTCACATAATGTACCTGGTTAAATGCCACAACTTAATAATACACATGATAAAAAGTATTTTTTTTTATTTGTCATCTACATCCATCGAGGTTCCAAATGTCAAATACTCTTCAAATGTAGCTATTTTAATTAAAATCGTGTCATCCTTATAGTCGTGGCTGGGAATTTTTCTACCTTGTCATGTGCACATCCTTAGTGAGCCTTTTAAAATGCAGCATAGGTACTCATTGAATACATTACCCCTGTGAGAGATTCCCACCGTGGTTGGCTGTAATATTTGATTAAAATGAATGGCTCAAGAAAATGAGGCTGAGTAAAAGGTTAGTTTACTCATTAAGATGCTCACTGTTGTGCACTTCTTTAACGTTAATGCAGAGTACGTGTTTTTACCTGATGACTAGGTGAATTATTTAAACAGAACAGCTGCAAAAGGCAAGGTCTGGCAGCATTTATGCTGAAATTATCTATTTAAATTGGAAATGGAATGCATTTGAATATTTCACCACAGTTTTGCATCCATACGAATTAGACATTCATATGTACACATATCCAGCGATCCAAAGGAAAACAGACATAATTATAATAGCTGTTGTTTATTAGATAGAAACTATGGGCCAGACTCTCTACTATATGCTTCACATATATTATCTTTAACCCTAAAAATATACATGGGGATCTGAGCTGTTGGAATTTTACACAAAAGCAAACTGAGGTTAGGTTTCTCAATCTTAAGCATCAGGAATTGAGTCCAGGTCTATGAGACCACAGCCCATGGTATTCTTTACATTACTACCCCTCAGCATCAATTAGAATTTGATAATACCATACTGTACACATCATTATTTTCTGTAAATGGATTTTCAAATGTCAGCACTAAGCTTGGCACTGGCTTGGAGGAAGGATGTACGTATGGTTATGAATGAGAGATGCGCACCCCTACCTTTGAGGAAAACACAGGATATTCTTACTCATCATTTTCTTTCCATGTATGCACCATCCTCCTGTCAGCCTCTTTCACATTTCTTCAGTGGAGCTATGTGATTGAAATAGTATTTGCTGGCTCTCTTCCCCTTAGATCACATGGAATGTGTGGGAGTATTTGTACTGAAAAGAGACCACGGTTTTAAGACTTGGTTGAGTGGGTGTGTTTCACTGATGATTAATATTGAATGTGTTTATATATAATCATGTAATTATAGAATGCTACTATTAAAATAGTATTTATTCACAAGACAGGTATTTAATGAATATTGACAATGTGCTAGATGGTTTATTCGATAGTGGTTATATAGTGGTTTAAAATAACAGGGACACCTGGGTGGCTCAGTCGGTTAAGCATGTGACTTTGGCTCAGACGATGATCTCACAGCTCGTGGGTTCGAGCCCTGCATCAGGCTCCTGTGCTGACAGCTCAGAGCCTGGAGCCTGCTTCTGATTCTGTGTCTCCCTCTCTCTGCTCCTCCCCCACCTATGCTTTGTCCCTCTCTCTCAAAGAATAAACACACATCAAAAAATACAATACAATACAATACAATACAATACAATACAATAATAGATATGGTCCATACCCTCAGAAAGTTTAGAATTTGAGGGAAGTAATTGAAGAAATATATAATTATTCTTATGTTAACTTGATGAAGTATTATATTATTCATCTTTCTTTCATTCTCATTAGAGACTTGATCTTGGTTTCAGCATAATTAGGCACTATGTGTAATGAACCAGAAGTTTTCTATGTTAAAGTGGTCACTAACTTAAGAATTTCCCTAAGCAACAGAATGCTAATGTATTTTATATGTCTTAAGGCTAAAAACAATGTTTTTTATGACAATGTTATTGCAAACATTTTTTTTTTTTTTAAGAGCACAAATAGTATTTTAAGGAAGAGTACTTCATGCTATTTAAGAACTGCAGAGTGGTTTCTAAGGGGAGAGTTTATGTTCTTATAATATTATTCAATATAAAATATTTCCAATTTAAAAAAGTAAATCTGAAGAATAGCAAAAAATAAAACCTATCATTCTTTTAACTGCACAATACAATGGTTTATAATCTAAATATTCTGTATCTTTTTAATATATTTTAATCAAAAATCATAATTGTTTGAAGAACACAGGAACTTTCTGACTCTTTCAAAATTGCTCTAAAAAAGAAAAAGAAGAGGCAAACATTGAAGAAAATGTCAGCACCGTCATTTGTTTTAAACTGACAAACTAAAGTTTCTATTTGTTTTAATTTTTTTCCTTAGAGAGAAGCCAGCTTCAATTTGAAAAGAAGTGTGCTTGAAATGGAAGCTTAATTGAAACTCTTGTTTATTTTTTATATTAACTTAGAATTACACAGGATACCCATGTTATAATCCCCAAATCTAGTTTTGTCCTTTTACAATTTTTTTTAGAGAACAATTAAACTTGTAGATCCACTTGGGTTATTAAAAATCAATCCTTTCTTATCTTTCCTTCTGTTGTTAAATAAAAGTCAATTTTGCCTTTCAGAGTCATCAAACCAGTATATTCAAAGCCGACATATCCAAAAAAATATCTTTTAATTAATTCATTAGCTTTACTCTATCTCTGGTGAGAATTATAAACTCACTTTTAGGGTGAATGACTTTTCTCCTCTTCCATATACTGAGTCATATTTGCCATGACTAAAAATAATTGTTCAATTTGGAAATTCCATAGCAATATATGCATACTGGTCACCTACTTTGCATATCATTGTATATCCACATATGTCTTGTAGTATATACACATCAGTATAGTTCATTTATATAAGACCAGAAGTTTGGATTGAATCAAAGTTCTCAACAAGTGATCATTAGTATTTTGAGAAATATGTTGGTTACCTTTAACTATTTTCACTTACATATAATAGCAGGAGTGTCTTAAATAACATATATTATTATTAAAATTAGTGCAAATTTTTAGGGGCCCCTGGGTAGCTCAGTTGTTTGAGCTTCTGACTTCAACTCAGGTCATGACCTCATGGTTTGTGGGTTTGAGCCCTGCGTCGGGCTCTGTGCTGACAGCTAGGAGCCTGGAGCCTGATTTGGATTCTGTGTCTCCCTCTCTCTCTCTGCCCCTTCCCCACACACACTCTGTCTCTCTCTCTCTGTCTCAAAAATAAAGATTAAAAAAAATTTAAAAAATAAAATTAATGCAAATTTTTGGATCTGGCATCTCCGTACAAAGTAAAAGTTAGACAATGTTTCTTTTCTTTTTCTTTTTTTTTTTTGTTGTTGTTTAATGATAGTTCTTATCTCTTCTTCTGACAAATTCATTGAGATCACATGTAGAATATTTTTATGAAAATTAATCCACTCCTCTTTATCTGAAGTTCTGAGCCAGATGTCCTTGATTACCAAAGGCTGGATGTCTAAACTGATCAAAAGAGAGGGAACAGAAATATTTACTTATTTGATTCTATGAACCATGTTCATTTCCAAACCATATATTTTTAAGTTTTCATTTTATCAGGTTCCCTCCTAAAGCCACACATCAGAAATTTCTAAGGAGGAAGTGTAATTTGAGAGTAACTATTATATTTATTAAAATTTTTTTGAATATTTATTTTTGAGAGAGAGAGAGACAGACAGAGCACAAGCAGAAGAGGGGCAGAGAGAGAGGGAGACACAGAACCTGAAGCAGGCTCCAGACTCTGAGCTGTCAGCACAGAGCCAGATGCAGGGCTCGAACTCACAAACCATGAGATCATGACCTGAGCTGAAGTTGGCCACTTAACCAGCTGAGCCACCCAGGCCCCCTGAGAGTAACTGTTTTAAAGCTGTATATGATAAATGCTCATTTGAATTTCTGGTACAGATAAATGTGGAATGAATGTATGTTGCTTGTTTGAATAAGTGACTGATTGATTTTTACCATCATATCTCTGAAATGGTCAATCAGAAACTTAAATCATTATGTCTTATTGAGAACCCATTATGTGCGAAACACTGCTCCATGTTGTGTATAAAAGACAGAAATGATCCTGCAGCTTAAAACCTAGTTAATGAGGCAGTCATTAACCAAATCAATACATGTGTAATTATATAATTTAAACTTGTATTGTGTTCTATGAAGGAATATATAATATATTTTCTTACAAAGAGAATAACAGGAAGAATAATTTTGAATAGAATAGGGGGTTGGCCAAAATCTCAAGCATAAAGTAAATATTTAATCTAAAACCTGAACATTCTTAGCTAGCTGGAGACTGAGAGGAACAGAAAAGACCCAAAAGCAGACAAAAACATGAAAAATTTAAGAAAATGAACAAATGCCAGAGTCTGGTAAGCAAGTTGCCATGTAGGACGAGATGAGGTCCGAATGGTAGATCTGATAACCTAGGTTTTTGTGACCATCTAAATGCAATGAGATGTGACTGAGAGATTTAAATAGGGAAGTGACATAAATTGATTTATAAAGAAGTTGCTGTGGCCAGAAAAAAAAGGGGGGGGGGAGGAATTAAAAACAATTGGGTAAAAAATTTGGAAGTGTAGGATAATCAGAACATGTGTCCAGAAGTCCAGGGCAGAGGGGGAGGGTAGTGGTGAAGATTATGGTAGCAGTGAGGCTATTAAGACTGAAGACCTGTGTAGTGACCGATTGGACATTACGAATGGAAGGTTGGAGGAAACGTGTGATAAAAACAACTCTCAGGGGCCTAAAAAGTGTTGCTTATAACATTAGGACATGTCTGTAAATAGCAGCTTTTGTTTGAGTAGATCCTGTGGTCAGAAAGTTCATTAAGTGAATAGTCTATACAGCTGATGCTCCAAATACCAAAAAAGCAAATTCAGTTCTTCTCTTTGGGTCTCTGCACTGTGATGATTTACCTTTCATAGTTTCCCTAACTCTATGATGTGGAATTAGCTCCTAAACTGGTTGTCTTGATTTCTACTTCTTTTAATTTTTTTGAATATTGTATCTATGTTCTACAAGAGGTACTGAAGTAGGAAAGGTAGTTGAAGAAGGTGAAAAGGAAGTACATTTACAATAATTAAAATTCTCTAAAATGCAACCTCCGTCTCTTTCCCCCTTGCTTACCCATATCACATTCTGCCCTTAAATAACTATCCCCTCCACCTTGTGTGTCTGTTAATACCTGCTCTTAAGACAAAACAGTTAAGAGGAAAGTGAGAACAAAAGATTCAAGAGACCACATCTTTCCCAACAGTTAGAATTCTAGCATGTAAGCATCTTTAGGTGCTTTGGGAGATTCTTTAGAAAGAATGGACAAAGTTACCATTTTGAAAGCCTCTGTTTGATACAACGAAATATACACAAAGGGAAAAAATGTGCCAGGGGAAACTTTTTGGAATGATTCTTCTGTGACTAGTGGGAATTTTTTTCATTTTTATGAGAGCCTTTTTCAGTTCTCGACATTGCAACAATATTATATTTTACTCAATATTTAATAGGAATAACATGTGAATTACACTTTCATATATCCCATGCCTATAATTCTCTATGCCACTTTGATTTCTGTATCTAATGTTAATTAACATTTTGTGATACTTAAGAGAGATATTACATAAGAGGAGGAAGTGTGGAAATAGTTGTATGGAGATCTTTGTCTTAATCCTGAATTCAGGACTACATAGTTGGGTAAAGTTTGGCAACCATCTTAAATTTTCTAAAGGTGAAAGTTCCTGTCTGAAAAATATGACAGACAATATGCTAAAAGTTTAGTATTTGAATTAGCTATAGCAATGATTAAGAAACCTGTAACGGGGCGCCTGGGTGGCGCAGTCGGTTAAGCGTCCGACTTCAGCCGGGTCACGATCTCGCAGTCCGTGAGTTCGAGCCCCGCGTCGGGCTCTGGGCTGATGGCTCAGAGCCTGGAGCCTGTTTCCGATTCTGTGTCTCCCTCTCTCTCTGCCCCTCCCCCGTTCATGCTCTGTCTCTCTCTGTCCCAAAAATAAAAAAATTAAAAAATAAAAATAAAAAAAAAAAAAAAAAAAAGAAACCTGTAACAACAAATGAACAACATGTAGCAACACCTGAACAGCTAGTGAGTAGAACCAGCACAAAGGTGAGCTAAGTGGGCTTCTCGGAATATAAACTTGCTCGTGCCCATGTTCAAAGTTACCTGCTTAGCTCCCATTGAAAATAGTGATCAAGACATTGTTCGAAATACAATTCTGCAAATATTTCAATCTATTAAAAAACTATATTTTGGGGGTGCCTGGGTGGTGCAGTCAGCTAAGCAACTGACTCTCGTTTTTCAGCTTAGGTCGGGATCTCATGGTTTCATGAGTTGGAGCCCCACATCAGGCTCTGTGCCGACAGCCGAGAGCGTGGTTAATATTCTTTCCCTCCCTGTCTCTCTGCTCCTCTCCTGCTCATACTGTCTCTGCCTCCCTCAAAAATAAATAAATAACCTTTAAAAATTAAAAATAAATAGAAATAAATAAAAACTATATTATTTACCTACTTAAATAATCATTACAAGTAGTAAATTAGGTGATACACGTCACAGCTGTGGACACAATATAGTTGGAAATCATTGTTGAAAATCAGTAATTTTAAGGCTCTGCTATGGTCACATATACATATTCTTAACACAGAATCACTCAACATTTCCATCACATTTAATTTTATACTTCGTCTGTTTTTTAAAGGTACAAATCAGCCATAATTTAGGCAAGCGTGATTCTCAACATAAGGGCATATTAAAAGCAAATTGATTTGCGTAACATATTTGATATTCTGTGGAAGAGGATGTATTAAATAACCACTGATGTGCATATTGAGGTGGATAAAAACAGCTCACAAGTCAAAAAAATTTTATCTGATGGTACTGAATTTTATGAGTGCATTTCAGTTTAAATCTTAATGGAATATGTGTGAGAAAAAATAATAGTTTCACGGGGAGCCTATGTGAAGCAATAATAACTCACATCATAACCTTAAAATAGTGAAATAACTTACAGAGCTTAAATATTCAGCCAAACTACATTTTATCTGTCAGCCTCCAGTCAGAAAAGTGGAATCCGTGTCATATATTTCAAAGGAGGGGATTTAGCAGGGAAAACTAATTACAGAGGAATAAGGGGAAGTGAGGCAACTCCGAGTTGACCCTTGCAGGCGACGCTTATCAATCTAAGGAGATGGAAGTGCCAGAGTTCAGGAGCCAGCACCATCCAGAGGCAAGGGGTGGGGGGGGCTCGGGGTGTGGGCAGCTGAGCCCAGGAGGCTGGACTTTAAAGCATGGCAAAGAGACCACCCGGCCAGAGCTGTCATCCGGAGGATTTGAAGCCACCGCTGGGACTTCAATATGGTGCTGTGGAGGAGGAAGCAAATACAGTCAACCTTGGATTGCGAGTAACTGGTTCTTCGAGCGTTCTGCAGGAGGAGCAGACATTTCTAATACATTTTAACTTGATAAACGAGCGATGCCTTGCAGTACGAGGAGCAGCACGGGAGGCCAAATATCACATGATCACAACTGAACCAATGGTTCTGAAAATTCGCTTTGATGTACAAGTGCTTTGGATGGCAAGCATGTTTCTGGGACGAACTGTGCTCACAAACCAAGGTCTTACTGTATACTCCCCTTTCCTCTTGCCCTCCAGTCTCACATCAGCGCCTCCCATGGGCCAAAGCTAACTCAAAAGCTTTCAGCTTCTTGAGATGTGCACAGAGCGAAATGACAGGACGGCATGGGTGTGAGGGCAAACAGGAAAATGACAGGCACATAGGTCAATTATAGCGACTTAAATGCAGGATGGGAGAAAGAGCTAACCAGAAAAATCTGTACTTCCTTTCATAATCAAAGTCAAATATCCACATGAATTCTCAGTGGTGCCAAATAGGAAAGATATTTTCTAACGATTAAAGAAAAATATTACACCATCTAATTTGAAATGACAACCTGAGGTCTGAATTTCCTCACCTAATTTGAAAATCTAAATGTCATTTTAATCATTTATCATTATTTCTGAGTATGAAAAGAACTTTTAAGATTCTCTGAATCTCCTCCTAACCTTTTCCCCCACCTCTTGCAAGGCTCGTAAATGCCTGCAAACTCTAAATTACAGCTGCCTTTTAAGAGGATGGGTTGCTGTTACATCAACGCCCATGTTTCATAAAAATGGACGTTTTCTTAGCATTTACTAGGTCATTTATGTAGTATAGTATAATGCTAAAGATTTTCTAGCACAGTTTTACACACACTGAGCACCATGGAAGTTTTATGTGATTAAAAAAAAATTGCACTAGATAAAGCTAAATAGATGGGGTGTTTACAGCAGACCTAAGTATATGATTGTTATAACATGAGAGTGAAATTTAAAGTTGAGCTAAAGGTAATACATCTTCCCCCCTGGCATCATCCCCCTCCAATCTCATATTGTCTTTGCTCTCTCCTGCCTGGTACTCAGGTACATCATTTATTAGTCTCCCCATCCATCTTCTCTGTCTCCTTCCGTGCCTTCCTCTTTGAGATTTATGCATGGCATACGGACAGTTGCCAGAATACTCATTTCTCTTCCTTCAAATTCCTATCAAATACTTCTTCCAACTGATACCTAGACTTTCTAATAAGTCTGCTGATTTTTAAAGCTCTAGGCATTAAAAAGTATATTAGTGACAATTATGACAGGTTTTTTAGCTCCTGTTAAAAAGCTTTTAAACTATAGTTTATAGGAATCTCGTATTTGTATTTTTTCTTATGCTTCAATAATGCACAGACCCCTTTTTGGGGAAAAAGCATGCCAGTTTGCTTGACTTATGAAATTAAGGTTTTCTATAGAAGCTTTGATAAATCATAATTATTATTTATCAACACAAAGGTGGTTTTATTGTATAGCTGGAAATATCCATTTTTAAAAAAATAATCACTGATAGTCCAGCAGAAGTCAAAAGCAAAACAGAGGTTTTATAAAAATTCTCTGATCCCCAAAAACAAGTTTCTGGAGACTCTCCACGCTGACTCTCTGTCACTCTCCCTCATTAATAATAGAAGAATATACTCTGAATGTAAGAACAAGAACACTTTTTGTAAGATCTTTTTTTTTAAACCTGTGTTGCTTCCAACCTGTTGAAAGAACACGACAACAATATGGGAAGAATAATCAACATGCGTTTCATGAGAGCTATTATTGACTACAAGTTAGGAGTTTTATTGATTTGATGATAATGCAAAGAAGGTAAAGAAATAGTACAATTGCATTATTCATTACATTAGTCGTTACATGATTATGGACAAAGTGAATCCTAGAAAGTGACTTGCAGGTGTGAAATGAGGTTTATCTTAAGTGACCTGGATTGGTGAAGTAGAAGGAAGACTATGTCAGGGTCATTAACAATAAGGAGAAATCAGTGTAGAGAGTGGCCCTGGCCTACTGGTAGTAGATCATTGTTTTGTTTTATTTTTTTTTTAATTTATTTAAATTCAAGTTAGTTAACAGAGGTTTTTAAATCATGTTACTGACTGCTAGGACTTTGGAAATTATGCAAATGTGTGGTTATATTTTTCACTGTTAGGAACATATTTAACATAACAAAACAGAATTATAATTGCGACACATATTCAATTACATAAATTGATTTGAACTCTTTTTTATTTTTTATTTTTTTTATTTAAAAAAAAATTTTTTTTTTTCAACGTTTATTTATTTTTGGGACAGAGAGAGACAGAGCATGAACGGGGGAGGGGCAGAGAGAGAGGGAGACACAGAATCGGAAACAGGCTCCAGGCTCTGAGCCATCAGCCCAGAGCCTGACGCGGGGCTCGAACTCACGGACCGCGAGATCGTGACCTGGCTGAAGTTGGACGCTTAACCGACTGCGCCACCCAGGCGCCCCTGATTTGAACTCTTAAGATCAACAAACAAATTAACTTGTGCTGCCAGCCTAGCTCACTGTTGAGTATTCAGTCGGTTCAGTCCTTTTTTCATTTCTGTGCTTGTATTTTCCTTTTCTGTAAGTAAGTTATTGGTTAGGAAGGTTTAGATTTGCACTTTTAAAATTACACAACTGAGAATGATCACCCCTTAAAAAATGCACAAGTAACACAAGCATGACTTCTGTGATTAAGACGTGCAAGGTTCATGTATCCAGTACATGGTCTAGTTGTATAGTAATGTAGTCATTGTATAAAACAAGTGAAAATGGGGTATGGGAGGAACAGGGAGATTAAATGGGAACTGATAGCTAATGGGCACAGCATTTCTGTATGGGATGATGGAAATGTCCTACAATTAGGTTTTGTTGATGGTTGTACAACTCTGTGCATATACTAAAGAATGTTGAGTTGCA
Source organism: Prionailurus viverrinus (assembly GCF_022837055.1). Taxonomy (NCBI): domain Eukaryota; kingdom Metazoa; phylum Chordata; class Mammalia; order Carnivora; family Felidae; genus Prionailurus; species Prionailurus viverrinus. Next base: position 24,225,181 of record NC_062564.1, read on the forward strand.
TACCTTAAAGAGATCGATTATATGGTAGATGTATTATAGCTCAATGAAGCTGTTAAAATTAAATTGTAGATGAAGATTATCAGCTGTTAGCACTTGAAAGAGACTTATTAAGTAATATAAAACATATCTCCAATTGCAGTTGACCCTTGAACCATTCTAGGGTTAAGGCACTGACCCCCATGTAGTTGAAAATATGAATATGCTTTTTAACTCCCCCACAACTTAACTATGAATAGCCTACTATTGACCAGAGCCTTACTGATAATATAAAGTCAACACAATTCTGTATGTTATAGGCGGTGTACACTATATTCTTCCAATAAAGTAAGATAGAGAAAAGAAAATGTTAATTAAGAAACGCACAAGGACTAAAATGTGCATTCAGTGTGCTATAGTGTAAGAAATCCACGTATAAATGGAGCTGTGCGATTCCAACCCCTCTTATCCAAGGGTCAAGTGTAGTTGAAAAATATTAAGCTCAGTGTGGTAAAGGGTTCTGAACAAGTTAAAAATAATTAATAGCATATGCTCTTATATTCAAATAGAGCATTATATAGTTGAAAGAAGGATATATAATTTTGAATTCACAAAGTGCTAAAAACTTGATGCAAAATGTTTCTCTGAAAGAAGGTAAATCTAATTCCAGCTAGAAAGACTAAGAATTTGTTTTCCCTATTAATGTCATCTGTTAACTGGGAAATAGTCTTTATATCCATAAATGACCAACTGATGAGAAAGACCTCAAGAAAGTTCAGCCTGTCAAGTTTAATTGAACATCATTGGACAAATGCATTGTAGAAACTATTGAAAAGGAAATGGATACCAAACCAATAGGATTCTACCAGTAAAGTAGAAAATTGGTAAGAAGTGAATTCTGATTTACCAATTATCTAAGCAATTATGCATAGCTTATTTTGTAATAATAATTATAAAAATCTCAACAAAAGGACATCCAAAGACGTCTGATACATAACCAGAAAATAATATTATAAGACATTTATAGTCCACAAAATTTTAAGTTCTGAAAAAGCAAAAGCAATGAAGTGACACATTCTTCTCATATCTCAAAATAATAATGATCAAATTAAGTTTCTGCATCCAAGTCTATGTTAGTTAGGGCTCAGAAAAACAAATTTTCCTGTTAGAAGAATTAGTTAGTAATCACAAGTAAACACTGAAGTTTTATAACAATAAATAATCAAATATACTATTTAAATTTAATTTACTACTATAAGCATTTACACTTGCTGAAATGAAGTTCTATAATTGATGGCCAAAGGCTAGCATATACTAAATGATCATAAACTAGATCTTTGGTGGTAAAAGTGAAAAGAACAGGAGCGGGTTCACTTCTAGGATGAAAAGATAGATGAGAGAACTATCAATAATCAGGGCACTTTAAAGGTACAATTGTATGTAGTCAAAAAAGCAATCCTAAAGGATAAATAATGTTATTCTCATTCTAAAGATGAGAAATTTGAATCTTAGAACATCAAAACAACTTGTATACTTTCTCACATCTAAGAGAAGCAGGTCTGTCTGACTACAACATCTTGTCCTTTACTCCGTCTTTTTTCTAGTCAGAGAGAACCCAGACTACATGATATCAATCAAGGGTCACAGACTGACTTAACTTAAATAGGCATTCTTAGAGGAAGACAGTTTCGTAGAGAAAAGGAATTTATCACATTGCCAGCCAGTAGAAAGTAGGGCTCAGGGTGAGTGTGTTTTGATGAAAAGAAGGGGATATGTAAGCATTCAAAGTTTTGTTCAAGGTTGACAACCTTGAATTAAGTGCCCCATTAAAAGACCTTTGATGTGCCAGAACTTCAACTGAAGATATTGGTGACAGGTGGTGGAGGGGATTTCTAAAGAGTTTCTTCGGATACCAGATAATTTTGCATGTCCTCTATATTTAACCGCAAGGGGAAATTATGATTATTTTTAGTAGAGATGAGAGTATGCTCTTCTGTGACTGCCTGAATGGGAAAAATTAATGTTATATTTTGTATGTTAGAATTTACAAAATGGTGCTACATATTTGTTATGCACAATAATATTCTAAGCTTTTCAATATCATGAAACAGGAAGTTATCTCCATTCTTTACATTAAAGTTAAGGTGGGTACTACCACATTTTGATTAGAAATATCGAATGTTGGTGGGGCGCTGGGGTGGCTCATTCGGTTGGGCGTTCGACTTCAGCTCAGGTCATGATCTCGCAGTTTGTGAGTTCGAGCCCCCATCAGGCTCTGTCCTGACAGCTCAGAGCCTGGAGCCTGCTTCAGATTCTGTGTCTCCCTCTCTCTCTGCCCCTACCCTGCTCTTGCTCTCTCTTTCTCTCTCAAAGAATGAACATTAAAAAAAAAAAAAGAAATATTGAATGTTGGTGCAAAAGAAAAAAAAAGAAGAAAAAATTCCAATGAAGCAATTACTTCCTCCATTTACAGTGTTGAATGCCTATTAGAACCTGTAGGGGTTATTTTAATTGGGAATAGAAACACACACACACACACACACACACACACACACACACACAGTGATTTATACAATTTGACCTAATAGTAAATTGCCTTTTTACTTTTCATGTTTTTTCTGTGCACCAGAAGTAAAGTACCAGAAGTACTAGCTTCTATTATCAACATGAAAAACTGATAGCCTTCCATATTTCTAACATATCATGAGAGAGAGTGAGGAATAGCATCTCTCAAGGATAAGTGAGAAGTCCGTCAACATTGTGTACATCCCATTAGTAGAAAAACTAAAGCCCGGAGTTTTACTTAATAGGTATAGGTAACATCATTCTCATTTTAAATATGAAAAAAAATGATTCTTAGAAAGTTCAACTAACTTTGTTAATATTTACAAACAACTTGTGTTGGGGCCCTTTCACATACTGTCATTAATTCTCAATGACCTTCTGAGGGAGGGTGTGTGTGACCGTGTTACAAATGAGGGAACTGCTTCTCTGCAAATGTTAAAGCACATTCCCCTTGGGTAAAGCATGAGCTCTGCCACACACTAGGAGCTCTGGCTTCCTTCAAAAAGCACAATATTGCCGTTTTATTCCTTTCAGTTGTAACCTGAGCATAAGGGAAGAGACAGGATGACCAGAGTCAATCTCTGAAGCCCACCATCTTATGACTCTACTCACTTGATCTAGAAACTAAGCCTCTGCATGAAAATCACTCTTAGGAAAACCCTAAGGAATTTGAAAGGAAGATTTATCTATCAATCATTATATTAGCTATTAGCTACTCTGGATGCAATATCTAGTGAGAATGGGAGCCTTGTCTATCAATCTGCTTCAAAATCGCTAGCACCAAGAAAAAGGCCTAAAAAGAGGAAGTTCTCAATAAGTGTGTATTGAATATTGGATGAATGAATATATATGAACATATTCGAAACTAGAGAGAATAAGTTGGATACTATTTCCAAGTCCCCAAGCCATTGACATTCTAGCTGTTGCTCATGAAGATTTGCTTTCAGATAGGGATTTCAACCTATGTGAATCGCCCAGTATTCACTCCCATTTCCTCCGGTGTCAAAGGTTACAAATAGCAGTAGGAAATTAGAGCAATAAAGGGAAACATTGTAAGCATAGTCACTTTTGTTGTTCAGAAAATATATCCATTTGAATTCTTCACCTTACACTAAACTGAAAGCACATTGCCTGGAAACTAAAAGAAGTAGAGAGTAAAGCACCTCATGGATGATTAGGTAATCTTTCAGGCCAGACCTCATGAGTAATGGACAGAATGTTGGCAAGTTATAGGCAACTACAATGGCAGGAGTAAGAATTGCCAGGAAAAGGAAGCAAACAATGCCTATACCCCGGTCTTAACTTTGAAAAAAAGCAAAGACAAAAACAAAACAACACCTGTTTTCTTTTGTACTTATCTATCTTCTCCTCTATTATATATATATATATATATATATATATATATATATTTAATTTATATACACATATATAATACATATATATAATATATATACACATATACAAATACATATATGTACATAATACATATATATACACACATATATATACATATATAATATACATATATACATATGTACATATGTATAATATATATTATATATGCAAATACAAATACAAATATATAATATATATATATATATAATACATATATAATGTATGTATATGGGAGCACTTGGGTGGCTCAGTCATTTAAGCATCCGACTTTTGATTTCGGCTCAGGTCACGATCTCACAGTTTGGGAGATCGAGCCCCATGTGGGGCTGTGTGCTGACAATACAGGGACTGCTTGGGATTCTTTCTTTCCCAATCTCTCTTCCCCTTCCCCGCCTGTGCGTGCATACACACACTCTTTCTCTCAAAAGAAATAAATATTTTAAAAAAGTGAAATGAAGAGACTTTGAATGTGAATGATAAGCCTAGTTTGACATGTATTTTCATCGTTTGGAAATGGGAAGTATAGTTCAATACAAAAGCATCAGAATTCTAACGGCTATTTTTTGTAGTTATTATTTCTACTTATTTTGATAGCCCCTCATTTGGACATTATGTGCTGGGTATCACCCATTTGCCCCTACAGATCTGCTCTCCACCTTTCTCCTGATACTGGTTTGGGCTCCTTGCCCTCTGATTTCTGATAGTGGTCACCCAGTGATTAACCCTGTTGGGATATAAGAACAAAATGAGGAAAATGAGGTCAGCGTATTTTGGAGTATTTATTCTGCCGGCACCCTCCTGCTCATTTCTGACTAGCTCTGTCCTGTACTGAAGATTAATGATCCTCTCAATATTATTCTTTCTATTCAGTGCTCCCCTTCTGGATTAGGGTTACTACACCCTTCCCTCGTCCATGTGGACCCAAGGTCTCTGCTATTATTACCACTCGTGTATTGCACTCTTCCTTACCATGTGGGAAACAGCCCTTTGTAAAATGTCCTTTCTTTACAATAGTTTCAATTTTCACTTTTCCTCAAACATCTTAATCCGAGTGTATCACCTGTTTCCTTCTGCTAACCTGACTGATAAACACCGCATCCTCTTTCAGAATCCTATTCTTCTCTTTCTTTGCTTTCTTTCCTTTGTCATTCCCATGACCGTAACTTCTAGTTGAATGTGTAAGTGTGAGTGTGAGTGTGGACCTCCAGGGCAAAGTCTGTGTTTGATATGGGGAGTTTTGAATCATGGGGTGATATTGGAGACTATTGCAATAGATAAAAGGACCTAGAGAGGTTACACAGACTGTGACAGAAAGGCGAAGGGCAGAATAATTATAGCTAGCATTCACTGAGCACATTCTAGTCCTTACGCTTTCTGAGTACTTTTGTTATTTAATGTGCTTGAATCCTCAGAATTCTCAGAGATAAACATTATTAGTTTGCCAATTTTACCACTAGAAAATGAAGGTCCCATGTGATTAAACAGCCTCTCCGTGTCATACCTTGTAAAGAGTGGAAACGGAATGAAAACCCAAGCAGTGTGACAATAAGGTCTAAACACGGGTAGAACACCTGGAAGCATGAACAGCTCCAGCATGTCCAACAAGTGCCTTATTCTACGTATGTTCGCTATTTAGCTTCTCTGTCTTCTTCACTCTCTGTTTAAATTGATATCTTCTCCGAATCACCAAAACTAAACTCCTGACCCCTTCTTTATTTCTAAATATTTCCACTTTATCTGCACTACCATGGTGTGCATTTAGGCCATTGTCATTTTACCCACAGAAATCTTTGAGAGGGTTAGAAATCCACATGAATGAATGGATAAGGATCTTAGAGTAGGCACTTAAGCCAGATGTGACTTCAAATATTTGAGTTTGACTCCAGTATTATATGTGTCATCTTAAAAAGTGTTTTGTTTAATATCGATATGTGTTTTGAAGATATTGGAGATAGAGAAATGCATAAAGTAGTTCAGAATATGAGAGTGTACATTTATATTTTACTTCTGTTTTCATACTAAATATGTAAAACATCTTAAAACAAAACTCAGAAATAATGGATACATTAATATTTGTTTTTTTTAAGTTTTTATTTATTTTTGAGAAAGAGAACTAGCAGGGGAGGGGCAGAGAGAGAGGGAGACACAGAATTCGAAGCAGGCTCCAGGCTCTGAGCTGTGAGCACAGAGCTTGATGTGAGACTTGAACTCACGAACGGTGAGATCATGACCTGAGCTGAAGTTGGACGCTTGACCAACTGAGCCACCAAGGTGCCCCAATATTTATTTATGATTTTAGTTAAAGCCCGTGTATTAATTAAAGCACAAGGCCAGGAAATTAATGCATATAAAAATATATGCAAAGATGAAAATTAATTTATACAGAGGTGGCAATAAGAAATCCTCTCCTAAGATCTTATGCTTTGTAGAATGTTCAGAGTTCATTAAGACCTGTACATCAGTACACTTATTTGAGTGATTTCTGTGAGCATCTAAAAGCACAAGAAATATTTGCCCTTCTTGTTTACAAATAGAGGAAATGGTACTGCCTTATCTCTTATGAGACAATTATGTTGGACTGTAGGAAACAAGATATTAAAATTTAGAAAGGCAACCAAATCAAGATGATGTCTTTATTTCTTCCCTCCACTGGGCCCCCACAAAAATCACTACCTGGAATAATTATGAGATTGTTAGAAATAGAGTTTGAGTTTTGCTTTTAAAGGTATATCTCCTAAAAAAATACAATGTATAAAGTATAGTAAAAAGTAAATTAATATAACAGAAATTTTCCAATTTAAAGGGCATAGATGCTAGTTGTAACTTTTTTTAAAATTAAAGCATGAGGGGCGCCTGGGTGGCGCAGTCGGTTGAGCGTCCGACTTCAGCCAGGTCATGATCTCGCGGTCCGTGAGTTCGAGCCCCGCGTCAGGCTCTGGGCTGATGGCTCAGAGCCTGGAGCCTGTTTCCGATTCTGTGTCTCCCTCTCTCTCTGCCCCTCCCCCGTTCATGCTCTGTCTCTCTCTGTCCCAAAAATAAATAAACGTTGAAAAAAAAAATTAAAGCATGAAAATAATTTACAAAGGTAGAACTCATGTATACATCTCAGACATTTTTGTATGGTAAAGTTTCACTTTTTTAAGGCTGAAGGCATTAAATATGTATGCATTATTAAAGAAAAATTTATGATTAATATGCATGATATTGAGTTACATATTTTATTTTATTTTAATGTAATATCTTTTATTATATGTCTTTTATTATAATGTCTTAAATTCACAATAATTTTGCCTATATATATATATATATATATGCTCACAGTACTTATTTTTTATATAATTTAAGTGATTATATTCTATGTACTGGTATTATTAAATTAATACAAATAGATCTCAAATAGATACCAGTGTGGAAAACAGGATTAACCTAATGTTTGCTTCCTCATGAACTCTTAGTTCTGAAATAAATACAGTACACTTTGCTTTGGGACCTCTGGGCTTTCCAATTTTCCAAATCAGTAAACATCTTTTCTACTCTTATCCTATTGTGACAACAACAGTTCTTAAATTCATCCACATCATTTTGACTACACCTACTTCCTCAACTAGGTCTGCTATCTAGAGAATCTACTAGATTTAAAATGAATTCTTCATACCATCTGAAAGCTAGAAGTCCAACTGTATTTGTTTAGCTAGAATAAGAGAAAATGATTCTCAAGTAAACTTTTGGTAGAAAATTAGCTCTAAGATAAGAAAAGAGAATGAAATATCAGTAAAGAAAGTAATATCCTAAAGCATGGCTATTACTGCACTAAAATAACTGATAATTGTTTTATTGTGATTTATCTAAAATATTAAATTTGAGAGATTAATAAAGCTAGAACCCTGGGCATCATTTAAAATTTATCTTTCCCTTATTCTCACTACAGACTTAAGTGCAGTGAATCAGAAAATATTGTTCATTCTGCCTCTTACTGCAACTAACTCCTTCCTATCTCCCTGTGGTACTGGAGTGGTCTCCTAACTGGTCCGCCTCCAGTAGACTGACTTCTTTCCTATCCACCTTTCCCAGTTGTATCAGTGAGCATAGTACTCCCTGTTTGAAATCTCTCAGTAGCTCCCCATGGGCTGTAATACAAATCTTGCATACAACATTAATCTTTTTGGAGATATAGATAGATAGATAGATAGATAGATAGATAGATAGATAGATAGATAGATATGGAATCTCAAAATAAATATGTGTAGGACATAGATTAAAGGTTTCACAGTGACTCCTTCTAGGTCGTAGGGTTATACATGATTTTTTTCTTTGTTCTTGTTATTTATTTACATCTACAATAGTTGTATGCTACTTTTTATAAGAAATAAAGTTTACATTGGGGCACCTGGGTGGCTCAGTCATTCCAGCGTCCAGCTTTGGCTCAGGTCATGATCTCACAGTTCATGAGTTTAAGCCCCGCGTTGGGACTCTGTGCTGACAGCTCAGAGCCTGGAGTCTGCTTCTGATTCTGTGTCTCCCTCTCTCTGCCCCTTCCCCGCTCATGCTCTGTCTCTCTGTCTCTCAAAGATGAATAAACATTAAATTTTTTTTAAAGAAATAAAGTTTACATTAAAAAAAAAAAAGACAAAGCATCTTCTATCAGGAGATTGATCAGATTAAAAATGTTTCCAGTGGTGATAACAGAAGATCATTTGGCTTGGTCAGTCTTAGTGTTTCCAGTCTCAAACTAGGTGTTTTATCAATCCATTTCCAGATTATCCCTAAAGCCTCAATTAAGGGCATATATCCTAGAGTTTCTTTAGCCCTAGACTTGTTATTAGGTAATGTTGGAGATAGAGGACACTTATGATTTATTTAGTTCTGTGCATCTTCAGGTAGGTCAGAAGTTTATTTTATTTTCCATACTTTTTCACTGCATATTTCCCGCCAACTTTTCTTCCTTCTGAATTCCTTGTGTTCACCTTATTTTCCTGATTTCATACCAGTGGCTTGAAAGTTAGAGTCTGTATTGCTATTTTCACAGCTATCATTGACAAGTTTAAAGTTAGTGAATATCTCCATCTTCTTGTAGATATAGACTCTTTAGAATAATGTTTAATAATTCTTTTCTAAATACACCACTAAGAGCGTAATTAAAAATGCATTTCTTGAATATCATCAGCTTCCAAATATTTTCACATTTCAATAACTTCAAATAAACAAGCAGATAAATAAATAGCTTCAAAAGATATACTTCATGTAAACATATAATGACTACAAATCTTATGTATGTATGCATGCATGTATGTATGTATTTATTTGAGTATATTTGACACACAACGTTACATTTCTTTCAGGTGTACAACATAGTGATTCAATATCTTTGTATGTTTTGTCCTACTTACAAGTGTCACTACCATCCATCACCGTGCAATGCTATTACAAACCTATTTTATTTTATTTTATTTTATTTTATTTTATTTTATTTTATATTTTTATTTTGTAAATGTTTATTTTTGAGAGAGAGAGAGAGAGAGAGTGAAGATGGGGGAAAGCAGAGAAAGAGGGGGACAGAGTATCCAAAGCAGGCTCTGCACTGACAGCAGCCAGCCCATGAACCATGAGATCATGAACCATGAGATAGGAACTGAGCTGAAGTTGGACGTTCAACCAAATGAGCCACCCAGGCTCCCCACAAACTTATTTTAAGTGGATATAATACAATCTACATAACTACTAATTCAATGGTTACCATCATCTATTTAAAATATAAAGATTATAACAGAATTTTTCAATGTTTTTATTATTTTTTATTTCCCCTCATAGATTTTATCCTAACATATAATAATTCTGCTAAAAATTCTTATATATTTCAATAAAAATATATACATTTACTTTAAAATTTTTCAATGATTTTTCAACATAAAGCTCTTAACATTATTTTCTTCTTGACTGATTTACTATTAAAATTATAATTAAAGTTGTTAAAGCTGTATCAATATAGTAGATATATATATATATATTTTAATAAACAAAATATTTTATTAGAAACAGATTTAGTGAGATTATATCATTGCCCCTCCAACGTGTCATGTATTCAAGGATGAATATTGCTTATTGCTAGGATAGAATGGATTCCATTTTTAATTCATTATTTTTTATGGCTACAAGTGCTGCCTAAAATCCTAAATAAATTGATGGGAGTGGAATTTTCTTAATAGTAATAACACTCATAAGATGCATCTATCATCGAAGTCATTTTTTGATGTTCTACAAACTGACATCTTAATTTGGTCTTCCTTCAATTTTCTAAAAAAGAAAGAATTGAAACCACCTCAACTATAAAAATCATTAGTCTTTCAGCCTGCCAATATTAACATCCAGGTCAACTTGTCATTCCTTTGATGTCTTATTGGTTCTTATGCCCTTGACATTGCTTCATGATTACTTTCAGTGTGTCTGGGCAGATCAATTTTGAGAAAACACAGTAAACAACAATAGTCATATGTATTATCATTTTAACATTCAATACCCCATTTTTACCAGATTTTTATTAGTTTCTTTGATTTCCATTGCTTTTATATCTTAATATTTCCTCCTGAGCATAATTTTCTTTTTACATAAACATAACCTTATATGTTTCTATAAGGGTCTATAGAGACAAATTCTCCAAGCCTTTGTCTAAAAATAAAAATCTGTTTCCACTCTCATTATGGAGTTTCAGGTGCAATGAATTTAGAATTCTAAGTTGATAGGTATTTTGTACCAACTCTGAAATTTGCTTTCCATTGTGTTTCAGTCATCACAAAAGTAGTGTGTATGTTTGTAATTATTATTACTTTTGTTAATCAATTATTTTTTTCTGTCAGGTAGTTTTATGATTTTCTCTTTGTCTTTAATTAGCAGTTGTTCAGCAGTTTCACCATGATGTCTATGTTGCATTTGCTTCCGTGATTCCTACTTTGAACATAATTTGTGGTTTTAAACTGAGTACTTATATATTTTTTAATATCTCAAAAATTCCAAGATGTTATTTTCGCAATACTGTTTTTCTTCCATTTTCGTTATTTTCTCCTGTGCCCTTATTGGGATCGTTTTTATTATATTCTCCATTAAGTTTCCTGGTCAATAATATTTTTATGTTTATATCTCTGTACTACACTGAGGGGATTTCCCCAAGTCTAGTTTTCTGATTCTCTCCTTAGCTGTTTTTAATCTGCCATATACCTGATCCACTGAGTTTTTAATATCAGTGTGTATATATTCTTGATGTGTGTGTATTTATTTTTATTTTTATTTTTTTAATGTTTATTCATTGGTCTTCCAATGACAAAGAGAGACAGAGCATGAGCTGGGGAGGGGCAGAGAGAAAAGGAGACACAGAATCCAAAGCAGGCTCCAGGCTCTGAGCTGTCAGCACAGAGCCTGACGCTGGACTCGAACTCACAGACTGCAAGATCATGACCTGAGCCCAAGTTGGACACTCAAACGACCGAGCCACTCAGGCACCCTATATTTATTTGTATTTTTTAAAGTTTATTTATTTAACTTGAGAAAGAGAGAACCAGAAAGGGAGGGGAGAGAAAAAAAGAGGGGGAGAATGCCAAGCAGTCTCCATGCTCTCAGAGGGACTCGATCACATGAACTGTGAGATCATGACCTGAACAGAAATCAAGTCAGATGCTTAACCAACTGAGCCATCCAGGTGCCCATGTATTTATTATTAAATTAAAGCTATGAGATGAATAGAGAGATTTCTCACCACTTTCCAGTCTAACAGAAAGGAATTTTTCTTTACTCTTCTTTGATTGTTTTTACAGAGAAGTTCTTTTGACACTCAAGCATTTATTTAAAGGCCAATACTGCTTTTCTTAGATGGGTGCTAGTGTTATGTTTTATTATTTTCTTCTTCAGGGCCAGATTTTTCAGTTGCTAAATGATGAATTTTCCTTCCCGTTCATTATCTTTCCTTTGGAGAAGATCTAAACTGTTCCTTTTTCTGAATTCCCGATTTCTATTAAAAATGATATTTCACATTCATCTTCTGTTTTCTTCCATTATTCTATGGAATATGATCAGTCAGAAATTTCTATTTGTGCCATATGCCTCCTCTATCCTTCAGTTTCTTTCATTCTGCTTCTCTGTCTTCAATCCTCTTTAACTCTCCTCTGAGAGTTCTGATAATTTCACATTTATATTCTAGAATGATCCTTGTATTAAATATCTAAAAATGCAATGGTTGAAGTCTATGAGTTGCAGTAATCTAGAGAGTGTGAACAAATGGGATATTTATGAGATTAATAATAATTAAAAATAATAAAATTATATATAAAAATATTATTGTTCAGTTTTATTGTATTCCTGACATTATAAAACAGTCTTATTCAGAAACTATTTTTCAAAACAAAGTACCATCCAAAGAAATTAAAATCACAAATATGCAAATAAAAAACAAAATTAAAATCTTTTTATTGTATGAATATAAAATAATTATAAAGCAAGAATAATGTATTTTTATTTTTTATATAATTATCTGCAATTGTCTTCAAATTATAATTTTTATGATGAATGAACTTGAAATTATTGACACTTTAAATTGATTCTTAGTACAATAATCATTTTAAGGGGCTCTAAAATAACTGCTAAACTTAAGAGTAAATTCTATTATATGGTGGATAATCTCAATTTCAGTTTTATATTTATTTAAAATATGAGTATGTCATTCCAAAATTTTATTTTCATATGGACTGTCGTTCTTTAGTAAACATTTGTTCCAGGTAAGTTTCATCACATATTCCTTATTTGCATTTTTTGGAAACTTTCATCAAATTTAAATTCTTTGAAATCATGGCCCTTTTTTTATATTCCATTCTTACATAGGATATGATTTTATTTTATTCACATACATGATTCACCAAAAATATTTTAACCAGAATTCAAGATATTCCAAAACATAATTTTAGAATTTTAATATTAAAATATATACACTACTTAAAATGTCATTATCTTCTTTTCCTTTGCATTTGTAGGCATACATTTCAATATCCTTCCATTTTGAAGCTTGGTTTTCAATATTTGTATTAAGTTAAAAGGCTTGAAAGATGAACTTTTGGCAGTCCACTTATATAATAATGATTAAAGCTTTACAACTGGTTTTCAACAAAAGTAAAACAAATGTGGAGGAAAACTTTATTTTATAAATAAAGGCCATTGACATTGGAGGACACATGATTTGACCTACAAACTTGTTCTACAATGACCGAAATATTTCCAAAAACTCTGTGATGACAAGAGTCGAAGAGATTAAGTATGGACTGCCATACAAAAGTATTTGTGTGTGTGTGTGTGCTCAATAACTTATTTGCACCGACATAAATTTTTTTTAGATTTTAGCAACTCCAACTTCTGTTTCACTTGCTAGAATTCCAAAGCTTTTTTAGATGCAAATCTTAACCTTGTGTGCACTAAACCAATTCTACGTGCATTTGTCTTTTGTGTTGTTTTTTTTTTAGTATGTTGCTTTCAAATGGCTTACTGCAAAAGGACCAAAGCTTTATCAAACAAGAAAATAAATAAATGTTAATATACTCTGTAGTGTAAGTGATAAAACCACAGGAGCAAGAACCCATAGACTATTCTCACACTCAAAGTCAGGACAACTCAGCCTTGATTCCCGTTATGTATTTAAGTCTTCAAGTTTTCTTGTCTTCCCTCCACTGGTGGCAATGTGTTGCATCCTGAAGGCTGTGGTGTGGACCATGGGACAAATAGCTGAAATGCCAAGTGGCCAGCTAGGGCCTCAGTGTCAAATACTTCTTTCACTTCTACTTGAAAAAGAGTGGTTTTAATTAGTTGACCCTAACAACATGCATCCTAGAGGATTTTACTTGCTCTGTATCTACAACTGCATGCACCATGCATGTCCCTAAAGTGACTTAGTTAACTTGCAACTAGAAAGTGCCACACAGAGCAAACTTCATACACTTAAGGGGCTTGCTGCCCTGGTGTGCTGGAGGTGGTTCATACTAAGTCATGTGACCAGTGGTGCACACCTCTTCCAATGTTGTATTCAGTGAGTTCATGCAGATAAGTTGAAATTTATGGTGGAGTATTTACAAGGAAATTGGCAAATGATACATCCAGGGTTTTACCCCCGCAGACAACTGGTAACTGTTGATCAGCACACAATAACTTAAACCCCATATAGTTTCTGCATGAAACCTGTGGGATGTCTTTGTTCTTGCTCTCTTCATTCCCTTTGCAATATTTATGACTCTTTAATAGTTTTCTCTACAACAGGTTCTCTGACATAAGATGTTCCAAGATATGATTAGTTTAGTTAATTTTTCTCATTTGAGACTCTTAAATAGGGAATTTCAAAGTAAAAATAATACAAGTATTTGGACATATCTAGTATGTCTAGTTAATATTTATTTTAAAAATGAGATGTTGGTGCGCCTGGGTGGCTCAGTAGGTTAAGCGTCCGACTTCAGCTCAGGTCACGATCTCGCGGTCCGCGAGTTCGAGCCCCAAGTTGGGCTCTGGGCTGATAGCTCAGAGCCTGGAGCCTGCTTCCGATTCTGTGTCTCCCTTTCTCTCTGCCCCTCCGTCGTTCATGCTGTGTCTCTCTCTGTCTCAAAAATAAATAAACGTTAAAAAAAATTTAAAAAAAATGAGATGTTGACCCATACCATCTAGTTATCTTCCAATCTATTTTCAAGTTTTCTTCCAAATTAAATTTCTCATACAAATTCAGAACATGGCATTTTTAATATTTATATGCTGACCTGGGGATTGGAACTGAGACCATGAATGGTAGTCTTAAATTTAACTTATACAATTCTTTCTTGTTTGAATTCTGATGACAATTTTTTTCAATTAAAGTAAAATACAAACAAAATAAATAATTTATATATTCTTGAATATATTAAAATGGAAAAATTTGCTGGCCACTTGGAAAGTACATTTTGAAAACAGTTCATCATATTATATTCCAAAATAAATTCCAGATATATTAGAGTTAAAGCTAAAACTCTGACATCCACATGTCTTAGAAAAATATTAGTGATGATCTAATATTGATCCAAGAGAGCCTTTTAACAAAATATCAAAACAATCAATGTATTAGACAACATACGTGACATAATAACTGCAAACCACAGTCAGGGAAAATATTCACAATAAATTGACACATAGGATGGTAATGTCACATGTAAAGTTTGCATATATTCCCTTTTAGCCAGATTCCCAGGTGTTATTTAATAGACACAGGTTTAAAATCTCCATGTTGACAGCCTTTTAAATTTCTATTATTAATCTTGATTTTATTATAAATAGTGTAATCAGAGAATTTGATTTTAATAATTCTGCTTTTGGCACTTAAGCTTTCTAGTGATGTAATCTTTTGAATGATGATAGTTGGATGGATGGATAGATAGATAGGCAATCTCCTTAATGATTATGTTATTAATTATGTGAGTTTTCTTTATCCTCAGATATATTTTGGCCATTTGACCTTTATTATGCTGAGAGTATTGTGTCAAGATAAATAATTATTAGTGTGTTTCTACCTATATCTCTTTGTATTTCCTAGAGTCTCTTGCTTTACAAAGGGTATCTTCTATTATTCAGTGCATGACTGATATATTTACATTTTGATTTGTAGCTTTTAGTACTAAATTTCATCCTTCTAATTCATCATGCTTCTGTCATAATCCATGCCAAATATCCATACAGATCATTGTCCCCATATTTTGGCTTCTCAATTCCTTGATTTCTTCTTCTCCAGTCATTTTTCTTCTCAGCCCAAACTCAATGATTCACTCATAATCATCCATAGAACTTGTCATTGCTAAAAAATGAAACGTCTATAATTTCTACTCCAAACAACCCCCTTTTTTAATTGCAAACACATACTGTTGCACTTAATTCATTCTTGTTCCAAAACTATAACAATTCATGGGGCGCCTGGGTGGCGCAGTCGGTTAAGCGTCCGACTTCAGCCAGGTCACGATCTCGCGGTCCGTGAGTTCGAGCCCTGCGTCAGGCTCTGGGCTGATGGCTCAGAGCCTGGAGCTTGTTTCCGATTCTGTGTCTCCCTCTCTCTGCCCCTCCCCCGTTCATGCTCTGTCTCTCTCTGTCCCCAAAATAAATAAATGTTGAAAAAAAATTAAAAAAAAACAAACTATAACAATTCTTTGACTTGACTAGGATATGCTTCTTAATTCCCTGATTTCTTTTTCTCCAGTGATTTTTCTTCTCAGCCCAAATTCACTGATTCACTCTCATGATCATCCATAGAACTTGTCATTGCTAAAAACTGAAACTTCTTTAATTTCTACTCCAAACAACCCCCCTTTTTAAATTTCAACTCCTACTGTTGTTCCAAGACTATAACAATACTTGGACTTCACTAGGATTCACAGTCCAGTTCTGATACCATCTTTTCAGTTTCCATGACTCCGTAGTCCTCTGTAGTTTATCCCCACTCCTTTCCTCACTTAAATTCCATGGTCCCTTCACACATCTTCAATGACCTTATCCTTCTCTTGCTTCCTTGTGCTGCTGTGGGAAAACTCTAATTTTCTGGCTACTGCCTCTCTACTCCCAATCAGATGAATTTGTTTGAAAGAAAACATAGCATTATGTGGTCTGTTTTCCTTATACATTCATGATCATTAATCCTAAATTTACCATCAGTGCCCAAAAGGCCAATGAGTCTACTTTCTTTTCAACTAAAATATTGTTTTATCATTTTCTTTCTTTACCCAATTATCTTGTACCTGTTCTTGTTCTCATAGCAGATGCCCATTCTTATTTCACTGGAAAAAAAATAAATTCAGTTAGCTAAGAATTTCATAAAATTCTTCCTGCCAGATTAATGAACACATGTGCGTACCCTCTTATTGCTAAAGAAGATCCATTTATGCACAAAGTCCCTTGTCACCATCTTACCTAAGAAATTCAGCCTATGACTTCTCTATCCTGTTATATATCATCAGTTTTCCTGTCTAAAAATACCCCTTAAGCTTCCATTACAGTTCTCTGCTAACATTTACATGAAAACTTATTAAAAAATTTGTCTAAACCACTCTTATAATTCTTCTCATCTCATTTTCTCTTGATGTCTTTCATACTATTTTTTTGCCCCCATGATGTTGCTAAATTTGTTTTTTTTAAATCACTTAGTTTTTATGCAAAATCCAGCAGTTTTGAGTCCTCAATTATTCATTCCTTCCTTGAAAAGTGATTTTTACTTTGCTTGACAAAATGCCACCCTTTGCTTTATGTCTAAGTCTAATCTTTCCTGGCTGGTTTTACTCATTGGGCCTAATGATGTTGTGATCCCTGGGGGCAGAGTCCTGAGGATTCATTGTTCCACTGTCTTCTCTAAATATCTTTGATTCCATTGCTTGAATTCCCATTTATATGTTGAGTACTCATAAATTAATATCTCTAGTCCAGACCACTCTTGTGAATTCTAGAATTATATATACAACTTGGACTCAGAATAACCACTTAATATTCATATATAAATTTCAAATTTAACAGGTTCAAATGGAACTCATGATCTTACTTTCATGTTTCAATGAACCCTTTCCATTTCACTAAATGTGAACTCTGTGTTTCCAGTTGCATAGGCTGAAAATCTGGGAGCCATCTCTTTGTGGCTTGCTTAACCTCGTGCACTACCAAGTACTACATACTAGACGTGATTTCTTATCAGATATACTGGTACCATTCTTTTACAAGCCATCATTTTCTCTTGCCTAGATAATTCTAAAAGCTGCTTTGCTGATCTCTCTGCTCCCACTCTGCCAGCCAAAGCTTCTTTTCAACGTGTTAGTCCATGGAGTTCTCTAATACAAGTCAGATAATGTCATAATGTCACTTCTGTGCTCAAAATCTTATCATAGCTCTCTGTCTCATTAAAATAAAAGTAACAGCCTTTACAATTAACTGTTAGATCCCTCATGAACTGCCTCTACAGCTCATCTCATTATTTCCCTAGCTTCATTTTCCGCTCATTGTCCCCACACGCTTTTGACTGAATCCCCACAGATCTCTTTGCTGTTCCCCTGATACTCTAAACAGTTTCCTGCGCCAGGCCTTTTTCCTTCCTGTTACTCTGCTTTAATGGGTTTTTGTTTGTTTTGTGTTTTGTTTTGTTTTGTTTTTGTTTTTGTTTTTATTCCGGTTATCTCCAAAATTCTACAAGTTTTACTCCCTTGTCTCCTTCAAGTATTTGCTTGAAATGCTACGTAGTCAGTAAGGCTATTCCTGCCAACCTGCTTAAAAGTGCACAAAACCCACTTGTACTGCTTATCCTGTTTCCATTCTTTATGTCATTCCATAGCACTTTTCATCAGCCAATGTGATATGTGACATACTTACTTGTTGCATGAGTTTCCTTTCTTATGTCACCAAAATGTAAGCTCTGTGAAGATACAGGTTTTCTTTTTTGGTCACTCCTTTATTCCTAGGCCATAGAAAATTATCTGGCACAAAATAGATAGTAAATATTCATTTGGAAGTAATTTTCTGGTATTTCTTTAAAATATCCATAGATAGGAAATACATATATCACCATCTATATATAGGTGATATAGGTAGATAAGATATATATATTCACGATAAAATCTTCAACCTAAGGCACAGGTTACTACTGACAGACTTTCTTTCCACATAGGCAGTTTTCATACAATTTTTTATACTCATTCTGGAACTATTTTGGAAGATTCCACAGATATTATCTTTAGGATCATTAGAGTTTCATCCTTTAAATTGTTATGTATCCCAAAATCCCTTCAAGGCCTTTGAGATTCTCCACTAATTTTTGCCACATTGTAGCTTATATTGGACTATATTCCCTTTGAACTCTCCTGGCATGTAAAGATTACCTTGTACATTTAGTTTGTGTTTTCTATATATAAGCCTCATTTATATGAATGCACAACATATAAGGGTAAAGTCAACATTTCTTAATTTTTATGTATCACCTTAACCCTATCATGATGATGGGTATATAGCTGGTGGTACATAATTTGCAGGTTACTGATTTCCTGACTGCTGACTGATTGATTGATTGATTGATTGATAGGGCGAAGGGCAGATCATGTGACAGTGTGAGGAATATTTTTTCACACTTGGGAAACAAAGATGGAAGAATAATTAAGACAGAGGTGATCCAGGGGCGCCTGGGTGGCTCAGTCGGTTAAGCGCCCCACTTCGGCTCTGGTCAGGATCTCGCGGTTCACGAGTGAGCCCTGCATCAGGCTCTGTGCTGCCAGCTCCTAGCCTAGAGCCTGCTTTGGATTCTGTGTCTCCCTGTCCCTCTCTGACCCTCTCCCACTTGTGCTCTGTCCCTCTACCTCTCAAAAATAAATACACATTAAAAAATTAAAAAAAAAAAGAAATGATCCTTGAATGTTTCAAAATATTAGAAATATTTTAAATAGGTATATCTATCAGGATAAAATCAATGTGGAAATTTAAAGTCCCAAGTTTAATGAATATATTCATAAAACACAGATTTTAAATAATTGTTATAGCAAAGGCCTCTTTCTAAAACCAGAAAGTACTATCACTTAACTGAACTGACTTTCTTATCAAAAGACTTCTTAATGAATCTAACACAGTTATTTCTGATATCTTATTCAGGACACTTAGTCATTAATTGTCTCATGAATATGTTACAGCAAATTATATTCTTTTGTCGACATCTGGATTCTTTGCAGGCAGAGTTTACTTTACACTCCAAATCTGATAAATGCCAGAGATTTCCTGAAGGTGCTTACCATCTGGGAGGAATCTTATCATTTCTTTGAATATTTTAAACTTTTTTATATGAAACAAAAGAACAAGAAGAGTAATTTTATTTGGCTTCCATGGCATAAAAGTTATACATCTTATTTACAATGCCAATATACTCATTCCTGTGTTTCTTTTATAACTTCTATGGAATGATATATTCATGATTGTGAGCGTCAAAAATACTTAGACATGGGGGCACCTGCATGCTCAGTCGGTTGACCGTCCGGCTTCAGCTCAGGTCATGATCTCACAGCTCGTGAGTTCAAGTGGTACATCGGGCTCTGTGCTGTTGGCTCGGAGCCCAGAGCCTGCTTCAGATTCTGTGTCTCCCTCTCTCTCTGCCCCTAAACCACGCGCATTCCGACTCTGTCTCTCTCAAGAATAAATAAACATTGAATAAAATTAAAAACAAAATAGTTAGACATGCATTTTGAAGTTGCTCATTCTGTGGGGTGTCCTTATTACATTTGTATTGCATGCCTAGTATAGTAAATCTCTATTAGCTAATTAGCTAATAAGTATGAGTTTATTCATTAATGTAGTCATTTTATATATACTTATTCAGTGGATACTATATGCTAGTCTTCACATCACATTTTTGTTACTTACTAAGCAAAAACAACGAAAACCAACAACAGAAAACAAACCAAAAACAAACAAAAAAAACGAACACAAAAAACCATGAACCCTATCTGTATAAGTAGTATGCCTAATGGAATTTCCAAGATGCTCTTTACACTAATCATATACATATTAATAAATTATTATTTTAATGAAAATATAAATAGAGGATACTTTAGTGGTGAAAAGATAACATAAGTAAAAGAATGTGGGTTTAGTCAAATCTAGCTGTGCTGTTTTAATTGAATTATATAAATTCTCAGAAGTTTATATTTTTCATATTTAGAATTTGGTGAATTATACATAACCTATTTGATTCAGGAACTTTACTTATTCTTTTAAGTTTATTTAATGTATTTTGAGACAGGGAGAGCTCATGGGTGGGGGAGGGGCCGGAAGACAGGTGGAGAGAGAGAATCCCAAGCTGGCTCTGTCTTGTCAACACAGTGCCCAACATGAGGCTTGGACCCACCAACCCATGAGATCATAACCTGAGCCAAAATCAAGAGTCGGACCCTTAACTGACTGAGGCTTCCATGCACACCTGTTTCAGAAACTTCAAATAGCTAAATGAATGATTGTGTTGTGCTTGGCAGAGTATCTAATTTTTAATAGTCATTATATTTAGGAAAAAACTAATAAAGCCAATTAAAGCAATTAACTACAGGATACTTACATTGAGGAATATCAGATGACTGATCAAACTGACAGTTTTTTACTTTTAATAGCCACTTGATAAAATGTGCCTTTGTCTACAAAATGCTGGAATGCATTTGAGTTACAGAGAACTGAGAAGTTAGTGTTTCTATGCTAACTCATTCTTTGCCATTTAAAACTCTCCTTTCTTCTTCTTTGTGGTAGCTCTTGTGTCAAACTTGTCACCTCATTAGAATGAAGAGTCTTTTTAATTCCCCAACAGAGCTCTGAAATGAGTTTGTTACGCACAACTGTGGGAGCTGAACATCCTCTGAATTACTTTGTAATGATTCTTAATTGTATGTAGAGACAAGGACATGTCAGTAATTTAGATCTGGAACCTAACTTATATCTTAAGAAATATATCCTACATGTGTCTTTACTTGTCTTTTTCAAAAAATTTTTTCAAACATCATAACAGATTTTGAACAGATCAGAACTGACTCAAAGTCATGACATATTGAAGTCCCTAAGAGTCCTAAAATAAACTTTATTCTTACACATAATTTAGAAGTTATATACTATTTAAAGTTCATAGTTCAATGTACTACTCATATTATAAATATGATCTAAACTCATATAGGTCTAAGTTTAAAAAAACTTGTGGGCTTATAAAAACATACAGATTAATTTAGTCAATACAATAAATTTTGACGATTACCATTTTGCGTTGTGTTTTTTTTTTTTTTTTTTTTTGGTCTTTAGCTAGTGTTTTGGGTGTTTACCATATGTGGGACATTGTGAGGTGCTTTCTGTGTATTATCTAATTTAAATTGAAAATAGCCCTACATATTATACAATTAAAAAGTTTAGATAAATTAAATTGTATGAAGTTACATATCCAAATACTGATAGAAGCGTGATGCAAATCTAGTGTTATGTGACTTCATAATCTATATTTTTAACTACTAGACTATGATTCCTTTTAAAAAGTAATAAAATGTTCAATTTTAATGCAAGTAAAGCCAAGATTGCTGATATAGTCAAGTATCCTCCCCAATTTAAGTAACTGAGTTGGTGATCAAATCTACAATCTATAATTTGAATGTTCTTAAATTATAGATAGTCACTTTTTCTTTGATTATTGACATTTAGTGAGATCTTACAGAAAAGTAAGGATAAAAACTTCATTGAGGAAAAAAAAGATTTAAAAAGGTGAAATACTGCTTTGTATTTATAATACATAATATATATAAAAATAAATATATTAATAAATTATATATATATATAGTTGATTACAAAGCAGTATTTCACCTTTTTAAATTTTTTAATATAAAATTATATAAAAATAAAATATATATATAAAATTATGAATATATATGACATTTTTAGTAATACTTAATCTTATATTCTGAATTTACTATGATGTATTTTAATATTTAAAAGCCATTAAGCTATGCTAGATATAGCATTATATTTTATATTTATATATATTTATATATATATTTATATATATATTATATATATATTTATATATATATAAATTTTTAATGTTAGTTTATTTTTGAGAGAGAAAGACAGAGCATGAGTGAGGAGGGGCAGAGAGAGAGGGAGACACAGAATCCAAAGCAGGCTTCAGGCTCTGAGCTGTCCGCACAGAGCCCAAAATCAGACTTGAACTCACCAACCCGAAGATTATGACCTGAGCCGAAGTCAGAAGACTCACCAACTGAGCCACCCAGGTGCCCCTGTATTAATTATATGTTTAAGAGTAGCAAAAAAGGTTTTGAAAGTGGGGATGGATATTGATATGAATATTAATACAAAAATGCTAACCTATTAGTAAACAAAATCCTAAAACATTTGTAGAAACACACACACACACACACACACACACACACACACACACACCATGACCAAGAAGAGCTTATTCTAAGAATGAAAGTTTGTTTGAATGTCAGCAAAGTTGTTAATATACCACAATAATATATATAAGGAGAAAATAAGAAAAGATGCTGGAGACATTTGGCAATATTAAATATCTATTTCATAAAAAATAGTTTCTCAAAATATCTTTTTTTTTTTTTTGAGAGAGAGAGAAAAAAGAGCACGAGCAGGGAGGGGCAGAGAGAGGAAGAGTGAAAGAATCTTAAGCAGGTTCCATGCCCAGCACAGAGCTCGATGTGGAGCTCAATCTCACATCTGAGATCCTGACCTGAGCCAAAATCAAGAGTTGGACACTCAACCGACTGAGCTGCCCAGGTGCCCTTCAAAATAGGTATTAGTGAATAGTGGTTAACATGAGTATATCTATCTCTATCTATATCTTGAGATATTTATATATATATATATATATATATATATATATATATATATATATATATTTCTACTCAAATTCTCATTTTTATCTACGTACCTTATCCCTAAAGACAACATATTAGTAGAAAAATAATAGAGGCATTTCCACTAATATTAGCTACAAACAGCTAGAGGTGAACTAGCCAGGGCTCCTGTCTGTCTGTTCCTCAGCATCTCCTTCATATGATCTCTCCAACATGACAAAATTAGAAACACTGGACTTCTGTTACAATGTTGCACACCTCTAAAGTTGCCTCTTCTGAAAGGGTCTCACACAGAGGCTGTATCTATGAAGAAAACACAGAATCACTTCTGACATAGTTGTAGGTACCTCTGAATTCAAGTGGAAGAAACACAAAGCCCACCTCAGCAGAGGAGTGCAAAACTCATATTGTAGGAAGAGTGTGTGGGGTAGGATATATTGGTGTAGCCATCTTTAGAAAATAAAATCTGTGCCAAACAGGTAGAAGAGTTAATAAGAGTACAATTATCATGTGTAATAATAACAAAGAAGGTATAATATTTATGAATAAATAACACATATGCAAAATGTACATATAAGAACACTTTCCATGCTTCTTAAATATACAAAAGTAGCCTTCAACTAATGGGAAAAGAAATGTTCTTCAATAGGATGACATATCCTCTCTGATTTAATTTATAAATTTAATGGAATCTTAGCAAAAATTCCAACAGGCATTTTTATAGAGCTGGGCAAACTAATACTAAAGTTAATTTTTAAAAAGAAACATGTCAGAATAGTTTTGAAATTATCAGAACACTAAGTCTACAGAGGGAATTTCTCTACCAGATATTAAAATGTATTATATATCCATTATCCATATATTCATTGTGTATATACACATATACACAAAAATACAGATATGCATATATACACAATAAACTGTATTTTTATGTATATGTGTATATATATATCTTATTTTTAAGACCTTATTTGTGTATATGTATATATATATATATATATATATATATATATATCTTATTTTTAAATGTGGTAATGATGCATGAATAGACAGATACACTGAAGGAGTTACATAAAATTGAGAAATAGACAAAAGTATATGTGAAAATTCAGTATATGTTGGAAGTGTCATATCAAATCTCTGGGAGAGTTAGGATTTTTTATAGTAAATAGTGCTGGTATTATAGGAATAAACATTTTGAAAATGGTAACTATAGATCCATACCTTAAACCTTGCACAAGAATAAACTTCAAATGGGCAGGAAAAAGAGATCTAATTGTAGCAATGTATAAACACACAAGTATAAAAAATGGATTACTTTTTAAATAATGTTAGTGTAGAGAAAGATTTTTTGACAATGACACAAAATCCAGATGGAATGAAAGTAAAGATTGGTATATTTGATTAACTTTTCAAAAATTACATGGCCAAATTACCATTGGATGATACCAGACAAATCATTTATGAGATGCATGATAAAATATTTCTAATAAATATCACTGCTAAAAGGACTAATAACTCTAACATACATATATGTATCATATATAACATATTCCTTATAACTTTAAAAAAAGGAGGAAGATATTCTGGCTCAGCTCTGACATGCCAAGTGTTTGGAAGTTATTACTCCCATCCATCCAACAAGAAAAAAAGCTGAACAAACTAAAAATTAACAATTTTTCTTGGACCCATAAGAGAATTGAAGTCACAAGGCAAATCCCCACTCTGAAATCTGGAAACAGGCAAATACTGGTACTCACAGCCAAGATCAGTTTACCTGGAACTGAAGGTGCTGGAGGCATAATCTGGCAGGAAAACTTAAATGGTAATTTTCACATACTGATGGAAGCTGAGTAGAGACTAGCTCACAGCTGAGAACGCCAGGAGTCTAGTCTCAGGGAGGTTCTTCACGTTCTCCTGGGTTTTAGGCCTAAGGACACCACTAGATTCTCACTGTGAGGATCCAAGAAAAACTCTCTTGTGTTTCCACTGAGGAAGAACAGTAACCATAATGAAATAAACCCAGAGTGTTCTCCATAACAAAGTCTTATTCTCCAGGGGAAAAGACTTTACCAGATTCTTATCTACTTAAAAATAGGGAAATTCTCCAACTCCAGTTCCCTGTAGTTTTCCTGAAACACTCCTGATGGTCACAGCCTAAGACTGTGGTCTAGGATTACCAAGGACTGGGATTCAACCATGGGATTATGATTGTGGAACATCTTGCCACAACAGGAGTGTTCCAATATAATAACAGAAAGCACGTGTATCTTCGTAGAGTGAATGGGTACATGTTAAAAAGACACAGGCACCAGATGTGAGACAATTTCATCATCAAGATAAATAGTAATGGGTTTTAATCAGTGTCCTAAAACAGCAATCAATTAATCCATATAAATATTAATTAATGAAAAAGTAATGAGGTGCCAGGGTGGCTCAGTGGGTTAAGCATTGGACCCTTGCTTTCAGCTCAGGTCATGATCTCACAGTTTTATAGCACAAGTAATAACTATCGAAAAAAATAATGGTGTTAGAAAAGTCATTACTTATCAAATATAGTAATTCCTAAAGGAAGACTCAACAAAGTATGTTAATAATCATAGTAAATGTGGGGCGCCTGGGTGGCGCAGTCGGTTAAGCGTCCGACTTCAGCCAGGTCACGATCTCGCGGTCCGTGAGTTCGAGCCCCGCGTCGGGCTCTGGGCTGATGGCTCAGAGCCTGGAGCCTGCTTCTGATTCTGTGTTTCCCTCTCTCTCTGCCCCTCCCCCGTTCATGCTCTGTCTCTCTCTGTCCCAAAAATAAATAAACGTTGAAAAAAAAAAATTAAAAAAAAAAAAAAAAATAATCATAGTAAATGTTTGTTAAGAAGTAGGATATTTACATATTATAAATACTTATCTATAAAATGCTTATAAATTCGTAAAAAATGTTACTTTACAGTAGAGAGACCTTTAAGACACCACCTTATCCAAATGAAAAAAGTTAACATCAGTAATGAGATAAACCTTAATGATATGCCTCCACCTGTAATGCACTGAGAAGACAATATGAACTCATGGTGTTCCTGACAAAACATAGAACCTCCAGGGAAGAACACTGTACAATATAACTCGTCTTTTCAAAAGTGTCAAGGTCATGAAGACTAAACAAACAGTGCAACTATTCCCAATTGAAAGTCTAAAGAGAGGGGTGCCTGGGTGGCTCCGTCGGTTAAGCGGCCAACTTCGGCTCAGGTCATGATCTCACAGCCCGTGAGTTTGAGCCCCGCGTCGGGCTCTGTGCTGACAGCTCAGAGCGTGGAGCCTGTTTCGGACGCTGTGTCTCCCTCTTTCTGACCCTCCCCCGTTCATGCTCTGTCTGTCTCTGTCTCAAAAATAAATAAACATTAGGAAAGACATTCCCTGCTCATGGATTGGAAAAATAAATATTGTCAAAATGTCAATACTACCCAAAGCTATCTACACATTCAATGCAATCCCAATCAAAATTGCACCAGCATTCTTCTCAAAACTAGAACAAGCAATCCTAAAATTCATATGGAACCACAAAAGGCCCCGAATAGCCAAAGGAATTTTGAAGAAGAAGACCAAAGCAGGAGGCATCACAATCCCAGACTTTAGCCTCTACTACAAAGCTGTCATCATCAAGACAGCATGGTATTGGCACCAAAACAGACACATAGACCAATGGAATAGAATAGAAACCCCAGAACTAGACCCACAGACGTATGGCCAACTCATCTTTGACAAAGCAGGAAAGAACATCCAATGGAAAAAAGACAGCCTCTTTAACAAATGGTGCTGGGAGAACTGGACAGCAACATGCAGAAGGTTGAAACTAGACCACTTTCTCACACCATTCACAAAAATAAACTCAAAATGGATAAAGGACCTAAATGTGAGACAGGAAACCATCAAAACCTTAGAGGAGAAAGCAGGAAAAGACCTCTCTGACCTCAGCCGTAGCAATCTCTTCCTCGACACATCCCCAAAGGCAAGGGAATTAAAAGCAAAAGTGAATTACTGGGACCTTATGAAGATAAAAAGCTTCTGCACAGCAAAGGAAACAACCAACAAAACTAAAAGGCAACCAACGGAATGGGAAAAGATATTCGCAAATGACATATCGGACAAAGGGCTAGTATCCAAAATCTATAAAGAGCTCACCAAACTCCACACCCAAAAAACAAATAACCCAGTGAAGAAATGGGCAGAAAACATGAATAGACACTTCTCTAAAGAAGACATCCGGATGGCCAACAGGCACATGAAAAGATGTTCAGCGTCGCTCCTTATCAGGGAAATACAAATCAAAACCACACTCAGGTATCACCTCACGCCAGTCAGAGTGGCCAAAATGAACAAATCAGGAGACTATAGATGCTGGAGAGGATGTGGAGAAACGGGAACCCTCTTGCACTGTTGGTGGGAATGCAAATTGGTGCAGCCGCTCTGGAAAGCAGTGTGGAGGTTCCTCAGAAAATTAAAAATAGACCTACCCTATGACCCAGCAATAGCACTGCTAGGAATTTATCCAAGGGATACAGGAGCACTGATGCATAGGGCCACGTGTACCCCAATGTTCATAGCAGCACTCTCAACAATAGCCAAATTATGGAAAGAGCCTAAATGTCCATCAACTGATGAATGGATAAAGAAATTGTGGTTTATATACACAATGGAATATTACGTGGCAATGAGAAAAAATGAAATATGGCCTTTCGTAGCAACGTGGATGGAACTGGAGAGTGTGATGCTAAGTGAAATAAGCCATACAGAGAAAGACAGATACCATATGGTTTCACTCTTATGTGGATCCTGAGAAACTTAACAGGAACCCATGGGGGAGGGGAAGGAAAAAAAAAAAAAAAAGAGGTTAGAATGGGAGAGAGCCAAAGCATAAGAGACTTAAAAACTGAGAACAAACTGAGGGTTGATGGGGGGTGGGAGGGAGGAGAGGGTGGGTGATGGGTATTGAGGAGGGCACCTTTTGGGATGAGCACTGGGTGTTGTATGGAAACCAATTTGTCAATAAATTTCATTAAAAAAAAAAATAATAAAATAAATTAAGAACTCCTTATATAAAAAGAAAAAAAAAATAAATAAATAAACATTTAAAAAAAATTAAAAAAAAAAGTCTAAAGAGAGACAGTGATTAAGTGCAGTATGTATCCTAAAGTGTATTAGATTGGATCCTGGGCCCGAATTTTCTGTTTTTGTTTTTGTTTTAGGGGACATTGTTGTGATAATTGAAATACTAATGAGGTTTTAAATTTCGTAATTGTGCTGTATTTAGTATGAAATGCTATCATTGTCAGGAAATGTGCACCAAACTGTTTGGGGGTACTCTGAAACTTATTCTCAATGGTTCAGGGGGAAAAAATCATTGTATTTAAGGACACAGAGAAAAAATGAAAAGACAGATGTGCTAAAATATTTACAACTGAGAAATATGTATGGAAGGGTAGGTAGGAGCTCTTTGATATTATTGCAACATTTCTTTGAGTTTAAAAATATTCCAAGTTAAAGTATAAAAAAGGGAGGTAATAATTATTTGTGAGTAGACATATAACAATTCAAAAACCATTTAGGTCAAGGGAAAGCTCAGGTATCACTGAATTTAACTCAACCAACATTGATCTGATACTAAATATATATAGATCTATTATGTCTTGGTAAATATAATAAGAATTAGAATATCATTCCCTTCTCCACAGTATAATTAAGCAATTCATTTAGTGAGGAAACAAATCAGAGAAACAACTTATTACAGTATAAGTCAAAGAAAATAAAAATAGAAAGTACTTGGAAACCTGAACAATGTGCTTTGAGAATGAAAATAAAGTCATAAATCCTAGAACTTATTTCAACCAGAATGGGTTTGGCTTTAGTGATAAGAAGAAACTTAATTAGTGATCACTTAATTCCAAAGATCCTGAATATTATTTTAGTTTCACTTTAAAAATGTTAGCTATTTATAAAGATACTAATGCATTTCTATATCTTTCAAAGAAATATTTGTCTATAAAGACAATTCCAGTGTACTATTTATATACTGAGTTAACATCTAAAATAGACTTTGAGTTTTAGTTGTTTCAAAAAATAGACCATTCACTTTTGGAAATTGTGTTTACACATTCCCAGCATACCAACAAAATTGAGAAAATATTAAATATTACTCCTTAATTATAAATTTAAAAAGGAAGATCCCTAGATATCAAATTGTTTAACTCAGGACTCACCAGGCAGTGATTTTTCTGTCATAAAAATTTGGTCTTTGCCTTTGGGTAACAGAGTAATAGCAAATAACAATTTTGGTCTTTTGTAGGCTTAATGAAAGCAAAGTACTTTTCTCTGTGCGCCTCTCTGGAACGCATGCACTATGAAGACAGGGACCAGTCCATGCTGCCTACTATGTCTCTGGGCCTCACTCAGTACCTCATGCATGTTGGGTGTTGAATAAACACGCATTCAGTGGACACATGAAAAAACAGACATTCTCATAGTGGCAGCCCTCACAGACACACTGAATCACATTAACTAAAATCCCACTTTCTTAATCATTCTTTTTAATGTTTATTTATTTTTGAGAGAGAGGCGGAGCCTGAGCAGGGGAAGGGCAGTGAGAGAGGGAGACACACAATCCAAAGCAAGCTCCAGCTCTGAGCTGTCAGCACAGAGCCCGGACGTGGGGCTAGAACTCACGAGCAGTGAGATGGTGACCTCAGCTGGAGCCGGACACAACCGACTGAGCCACCCAGGCGCTCCTAAAATCCCATTTTCTATTCTGTCCATGAAAGTAAAAATAACAAGCATGACTAACTAATTAATTCTATCTAAACAGCCAAATATTTTCATACCAAAATCTTCTTTTCTTCCCGGAGGATCTAGGGTAAGCTTGCTATTATAAGATTTCCAATTATGTAGTCGCTAAAGGGAAAGGGGTCCTGAGGTACTGTGTGAGCTCATTCACTTAAATGTCTACAAGTGAAGAAAAAAGCTTAGAGAGGAAGTGGGGAATGAGGGAAGGTAGGTGGATTTCAAATTCTTAAATTTTATTTCAGCAAGGTCCAAAATTCTCAAATTTAAAATAATCAGTTACAATTAGTTATCATTTATCTTCAATATCTTTTCATGTGGAATAGTTTGTTTTCTTTTATATTTCACGGCACTGATACTTTTGAAGAGGACAGGAGCGTTACTTTGTCACCTGTCCTTCAACTCAGGTTTGTCTTTCTTCCTTCATGATTGAACATGGGTTATATTCTTTCGGCAGAAATACCACAAATGTGAGGTGGAATTATTCTCAGTGAATCTTTTTTTTTTCAACTTTTTTTTTTTCCTTGGGACAGAGAGAGACAGAGCATGAACGGGGGAGGGGCAGAGAGAGAGGGAGACACAGAATCGGAAACAGGCTCCAGGCTCTGAGCCATCAGCCCAGAGCCTGACGCGGGGCTCGAACTCCCGGACCGCGAGATCGTGACCTGGCTGAAGTCGGACGCTCAACCGACTGCGCCACCCAGGCGCCCCTATTCTCAGTGAATCTTAATTGCATAGCCATGCTGTCTATCAGTCCTTTTACTGGGAATGCTAATTTTGACCATTAGGTTTTTTCCATTGTCACTGTATGGTTCTTATTTTATTGTTTTAGTCACTGTAATTAATAGGTAGCTTGCAGGGAAACATTTTGAGACTATGCGAATATTCTGTTACTTCTCAGACTTCCACTAGTGAGCTTTTACACCTATTGACAATTTTTGCTTATTTGCCAAATCGTGCACTTAAGTCCATTGTTTCTCTGTATTCATTAGTTAGCATTCTACCATATGCAAGAGTGTTTCTTTCCCCTGCATGTATTAATGCATGTCAGTGCAGACTCGTACATTCTTATTTTATTTAGTAGGTTATAACTTTCGTGTCGTTACTTATTTTGATGTTTGAATTGTCCCAAAGTAGCTTTTGTGTCCCTTTGACAGACCCCAATCATGTTGTGAGAGTTTGCCTGTTTTTTGCACAAGATACTTCATGTTCATTTTATACTTTCCCTACCCCATCTGTGAAATCAGCTATTTTTTATGGTTCCTTTCAGTTGAAAATGGTATTGACAATAAAATCTGTGTGCTGGGCGTGATAATTTTATCTAGACCTTACAGTGGACAGAACTGGGAAATGTTTGTATACATATGAACACATATCCTGTGGGGGGGGGGGCAGGTTGTGAAGGGGGAGAGACAGACATATAAATAAAAAGACATAGATAATGGAGAAAACCAACAGAGCTGGAGATTGGTTCTTGAAAGATTAATAATTGATAATGTATTTTCAGTATTAGCCAAGAAGTAACAGAACATGCAATATCAAGGAAATCAATATGATTATACACGGAAAAGATGAAAATATGATGATTTATTAAGTATCTTATGCCAATATATTTGACAGTTTAGGTGAAATAAAAACATTCCTTGAAAAGGTTTATCAAAACTGACAAAAGAAGTATAAAAATCTAAATTAATCCAATAAAAGAAAAAATCTATTACCTATTTTTAAAATGCATTTGTTATTATTAACCTTCACACGTAGATTTCCCGATGCGTTTCTCCAAATATTTATGTCATAACTAACACCAATCTTTTTCTTTTGTAATTTTATTTATTTTTATTAACAATTTTTAAAATCTTTATTTTTGAGAGAGAGAGAGAGAAAGGGAGAGAGACAGAGCTTGAATAGGGGAGGGGCAGAGAGAAAGGGAGACAATCTGAAGCAGGCTCCAGGCTCTGAGCTGTCAGCACAGAGCCCTACACAGGGCTGGAACTCATGAACTGTTAGATTATGACTTGAGCTGAAGTCGCACGCTTAACATATGGAGCCATCCAGGCGCCCCTGTTTATTTACACTTGTTATTAAAATATAGTTGACACACAAGGTTACATTAATTTCATCTGTACAGCATAATGAGTTCACAAGTCTATAAATTATGTATATTCACTACAAATGTAGCTATAATCTGTTCCCATACAATACTATTAAAATACCTTTGACTGTATTCCCTATGCTGTACCTTTTATTTCTGGGATTTATTCATTGCATAACCTCCTATATACCTCCTACTCCCCTTCACTCATGATATTCAATGAAATTTTAAAATGTATATTAAAGTATAAAATCTGTGTTCTGGTAAGACCATTTGGAATAAAAAATCAAGAGGGTATTCTGTTAGAGTATACAACATTATAATAACATATATTAAAAAGAAAAGTGGAAAGGACATATATGTTATTAAGAAGAAAGAGACAGGAAAATGGCTTACTACATCAAAAATGTTATATCTCTTACTTTTTACTGTATAAAATGATGAAGGTCAAATAAAGTTAGAATACATTTGAGAGATGAAAATTAAGGGTTATTGAAAGAAAATGTAGGAAAATATTTTGTGAGATTAGGTTGGTGAAGAAATTCTTAAGCAAGATTCCAAAGAACCACATATTTTATATGTTAGGTTTGACTGTATGAATATCAAATGTTGTATCAAAATAGATAAGGTATACAAATCTGAATTATATAAATAATTCCTATGAACCAATAAGAAAATGACAAGAAATCTTCTAAAATAATAGGAAAAGGATACAAAAGAAATTTAGACAAGGAAAGCCTTAAAGTCTGAAAAAGTAACGAGTTACACAACCTCTTGAGTGGTCATAGAATGCTAAATAAAAGCAATTATTTACATCACTCAGTTTGCTAAGGAACATCCTTGATGGTTGATAATGTATAAAAATCCTCAAGCATTGCTCCTACAAATTAAAACCTGCAGAGACATCAGCAATATTCAATGACAAAGGATATGCATACATTCCAAAGATCCATTAGTAACTATTTTATATGTAGAGACCAGAAAAAAAAATGACAGAAAAGAATGTACTAAAATGCTCAGTTTTCTTTGTGTTAGCAGGCAATGAGAAGGTACTTAAGAGTCTATCAATAGGGAAGATGTAAATAAAATGAGCCAGGTATTTTTTGCAGTATTTATATAACATTAAAAGCACTTAATTATTTGTGCACAAAACAATATGCAAGGATCTCCAAAACAAGTGTGCAAAATAGGATGTATATAAATATAAAACACATTTATACTAAAGTCTACACCATGTATTTTGAAAGGACATGTAGAAAATAAACTATAGTTTATATGTTATAGAGAGAAAATAATTGGAAATTATATTTAAGAGGGGAAATAATGATTGCCGATGATTGTATGCCATGAATTTAAGAGTTGGATTGTCTCAATTCTGCACTGGATTCCAAAGAAGGAAACTGAAAAGGCAAACAGGGACATACTGATATGTAAAATAGGTAAGTATTTTCTAAACAAACAGTAATTAAAGAGGAAATATATCTGTCAACTATGAGTGATACTGGAGAAATGTAGTTCATGAAATTAGAATACCAGATAAGTCTGAATGTCTACCGACAGGAAATATTGCACAAAGGAGAATGAGCGGTGCCCGTGGTGCCATTTGCAAATGAGATTTGTGCAGCCTCAATATCTGGTCTAGCAGCTGCCAGAAAACAATTCTGCAGTAAGTGTTAGCTGAGTAAAAAGGAATAAGTGATTGAATACTGTCTGAATTGTGAGCCAGTTGCTAAGTGGAAATTTGGTGAAAGCATCAAAGTATCAGATCTTCTTGATGATTAAAAGTAGACCTTTGCTTGGGGGAAAAAAAAGAAATGAAAGAAAAAAAATAGGAAAAGAATGATGCCATCTGGTCACAAATACCCTTCTGTTCTAATGACATGTCTTGTGCTGGTACCCTCTGGGTATAAAACAAAATGCCAAAGTGCTGCTTATGCTGCTTACAACCGATCCAAAATTAAATAGTGCTGTATTGTAGCTTCTGGACATGAAAGATGTCATCTTTAGATTGTAACCAGAGAAGTTTAGTCTTAGCCTGAAAGTCAATATTTTTTCCTTATTACCTGGCTCTGGATGTTCACAATGTATACGACTACCAATGAATAGAGAATGAGAGAAAAATGGCGTAGTATGAAAGGTCTCATGTATTTCATATTGTCATTACAGGACCTGTCCACATCAAAGATACAATATGTCAACTGTCAGTCACACTGCTGTTTTCCTATGTCTTTAGTCCTATGGAGAAAGAAAGGTTAATAAAGAATGTTCTTGCATGTAGACTCCAGATTAGGAACACTTTCTCACATCCCTTCCTTTCCCGACTGTCACTTTGTAAGTAGCCTTGAAGATAATATGCAAAATTGGCATCCACGTAACTGAGCTATATAAAACATTTATTTAAAGAACCTATAAAGTAACTTCAAAAGCTCACATTTTACCAGCTTGTACTACATACAATGTTACATCAAAATATTTACTTAAATAGATTTTCTGAATATTACCATATTTGTATACATTTTTGGATGAAAATTTGCATTTTTAAGGAACTGTGTGTATCTCTTAAGTTACTTTTTAAAGTAAGAAAATGTAAATAGTCAATGGAAGAAGAGGTTTGGCGTCTAAAAGTTTCTCTACAAAGGGACATAAACTGCAACAGTAAAACAAAAATTTGGCAAAATAAAGAAGTACTCAGCTAAATGAAGGACACGTTCAGAGCAGGGATATTTAAATAATAAGGCTGGGAAACTCAGCACACTAAGAGGTTGAGTTAATTCTCACTGAGAAAGAATGATTTTAGGAAAGTAAATCTTTATTCTTATGGTGTTTCTTTAGTTACAGTGGTTATAGGAGGTAGATGAGAGATATTTGATTTGGGCCTTGAACTGGCTCCAAGGAGCAGCAAAATGCAAGGTCTCTGTTGGACACCCTACAGGGAGGAGAGGCTCCCTGATCATCAGGCTGTGGCTTAGGTAAAGATCCTAGCCAAGGTATGAGACTAAACATGGAAACAAAAGTTTTGTTGTTGTGTTTGTGCAAAACAATTGCATTGAAATGTTGAGTTTTCATGTCTTTCATGAGCAAGTTATACTGATCTCTAGGTGTAGTGCAATTCTTATAAAAACTCCAGCAAGATTCTTTCTAAATGCAGACAAGCTTATTCTAAAATGTATATGGAAAGACACAGACCCTAGAATAGTGAAAGCGATGTTAAAGAAGAATACAGTAGGAGAAATCACTCTACTTCGTATTAAGGTTTACTGTGCAGCTGTAGTGACCAAGAAGGAAACAGAGAGCAATGGAACAGAATAGAGAACCCTATTAAACCCACACAAATATGCTCAACTGGTTTTTGGAAAAGCAACTGAATGGAGAAAGAAAAGCCTATTCAAAAATTGTGCCAAGCAATAGGACATCCATAGCCGTGAAAAAAAACAAAAAACAAAAAACAAAAACTTGACCTAAGTCTCGTGCCATGTAAACATTAGATCAAAATAGATAATGGACTTAATTATAAAATGTATAACTATAAGAGATTTAGGGGAAAAAAGGATTAAAAAAATTTTAACGTTTATTCATTTTTAAGAAACAGAGAGAACAGAACGTGAACTGGGGAGGGGCAGAGAGAGAGGGAGACAGAATCCAAAGCAGGCTCCAGGCTCTGAGCTGTCAGCACAGAGCCTGATGCAGGGCTGGAACTCATTGAACACGAGCCGAAGTCATGACCAACTCCCATGACCTGAGCCGAAGTCGGATGCCCAACCAACTGAGCCACCCAGGTGCCCCCCAAAAAGAATATCTTAAATATATGGATCAAGACTTGACATTAAAAACATGATCCATAAAAAAATTCTAAAGGATAAAAAGACAAACCACAGAGTGGGCTAAAACATGTTCAAACCACACATTTAATTAAATACTAGTATATGGAATAGATAAGGAATTATTAAAATTTAACAATTTAAACATATGATTAGCGAATGGACAAAATACATGGAAAACTCACCAAAGAGCATATGTCCATGGCAATATAAGCACATGATGAAAATTTTCAACATCATCTATTGGAGTATACAAACTGAGACCACAATGAGTTATGACTAGATAGCTATCAGAATGGCTAAAATAAAAAGCTAATGGCAATATCAAATGCTGGTGAAGCAGGAGTAAAACTGGATCACTCACACGTTGTTGTGAATACAGAATGGTGTAGCCATTCTGGAAAAAAGTTTGGCAATTTCTTAAAACAAAACAAAAAACTAAACAAGGAATTGCAATTTTAGACACTTATTCCAGAGCAATACAAATTTGTGCCCACTGAAAAATCTGTACATGAATGTTCATAGCAGCCTTGTGTAACAGCCAAAAACTGAAAACCTAGATGTTTTTTAATCTGTTGCTGATTAAACAAATTGTTGGCCATCCATACCATGGAATACTACTCAGAAAAAAAAAAAAAATTAATGAGTGCTACAACTTGAAAGAATCACAAGGGAATTATGTTCAGAAAAAAAATACCTCAATCCTCAATCCTGTAATAATGTAAGATTCTACTTTATGTAATATTCTTAAAGTGAAATTATGGAGAAATGGAGAGCAGACTAGTGCTTGCAGGAGTTTGGTCATTTGACAGTGGGATGGTGGAGGGGGCAGGTGGTAGGTAGGTGTAGTTCTAAAAGGGCAACATGAAATATCCTTGTGTTGGGACTATTTAGCATTTTGACTGTGGTAATGGATACATCAACCTACACATGTGCTAAAACTTCAAGAACATTTAAAAACACAAATACTGACACATATACAAATGCATACATGTAACACTGGGGAATCTGAAAAATATCAATGGATTGTGTAAATGGCAATATCATGGTTGTGATATTCTATAATTTTGCATGACATTAATACTGTGAGAGTCTGGGCAGAGGGTTCAAGGAATCATTCTATATTTATTAAATTCACATGAGTATATAATTAAATTAAAATGTTTAATTAAAATATTTGAAAATCATATATTTGATAGATATCCAATATATATGTCCTAGGGATGTGATATATAGCATGGCAATTATAGTCAGTAATACTGTATTGCAAAATTGAAAGTTGGCTTAGAGAGCAGATCTTCAAAGTTCTCATCACAAGAAAAATTTTGTAAGTGTGTATGGTGATGGATGTCAACTAGACTTGTGGTGATCATTTCACAATATCTGCAAATAATCATTATATTGTATGCCTCAAACTAATATAATGTTGTATGTCAATTATACTTCAATAAAAAAACATTAATTAGCAATACAGAGTTAAGACCAAGTGCATTGATCTTCTCAAGAAATGTGAAAGTACTTCACCACCTTATTTTGTTTTTAAGCAAAGGCGTAGTCTCTTTACCCAGTTGTTACCCTTACCCTTACCCTTACCCTTACCCTTTGGAAAGATTAAAAATTTTAAAAATTTGGAAGTGCTGAAAATAAGGTAATATTAAAAACCCAAAAAATATCCTACAACATGCAGATACAGGTTCCATGTAACTGGTTTCCTATAATCAATTTATGTCTGTTTCTTCATGTTGTTAGGAATGATTTTTAAAAACTAATTTAAATGTTCCTCTATTGCTTTCGAGGAAGGATACAATTCTAAGCAGGAAATGATTAGGGAGTCTATAGTACACACTTTTTCAAGTGATGTTTCTGTTAGTAATACAGCTACTTTAATAGGCAAACCATTTCAATTTAACTGTCTTTGATTACTACTTACAGTGAACTTTATTTTACGTAAGTATACCAACCACTTCTATTACTTTTTCTTCTATTTGTGAATATTCTCTTCATGACTTCTTATTTTGGTAGGGTTTTGTGGGATGTTTAAGTTTTATATTTTTCTCTGTTGGTTTAAAGTAGATTTGGTGGGAGATACATTTTGGCTTATCAATTTTCTGTTTCTCTCTCTTCTCCTTCCTTCCTCCTTTCTCTTCTCCTCCTCTTCTTTTCTCTCCCACATGTCTTGCTTTTCTCTCTTCTCCTCCCTTTTCTCTTTCTCCCTCTCTCTGGCTCTGGCTCTCTTCAACAACCACAGTTGACTGAAATTGCTGAGGGTTTAAATATCATCTCCACTTCCGCAAGTAGGATCAGAACTTTGGGAACAAATGATCATCAACATAGGCCTTAATTGCTTTATTCTATAATGAAAAACATAATCTCTACATACTTAAAATTTGCTTTCTGAAAAGGAGTTAAATAGAAATGAAAATGTAGTTTAATTGTTCTAAATTTATTCCAGAGGAAAACATAGATTCAAAACATTTGCAGGATTTCCAGTTGTATTTTTGGTAATTACTCTTCTTTATTATCTCCCTTATAAGATGTTATATATATAACATCTTATAATCTATATATATATATATATATATACACATATATATGTATATATATACACATATATATGTATATATATATATACACATATATATACACATATATATATATATACATATATACACATACACACACCACACATATATATGTTTGTATATATATGTGTGTGTGTGTGTGTGTGTGTATGTGTGTGTATGTATACATATATACACACACATACACACACACACAGAATAAATATATATATATATATATTTCTTGCCCTTAGTTTACCTAGCTCATTTTGACAACAGGAAGCAGTTATTGTTCTGCATGTAAGTAGGTTAGTTAGATCACCAGCTATTTTATACAAACTTTATTAATATTGCAGGAGACAAAATATGTCTTCTTCAAAGCTTCTACAAAGCACACAATTTTCTGATTAATGAGAATATTAAGCCCAAAGTATTCATAACTAAATTAAAATGCATTTTATCCCAGAAAAAATATAGTTTTAATATGTAAGTATCATTTTGCGGTTCTTTATGCATATGCTCCAAAATGCATTTTGATGTTTTCATCTCATTATATGTTTCTTTAAAGAATTACCAAAATGCTGTAATCCTATAAATACATTTCATAGCGAAGTATTACAGTGCCATGGTGAGGCTTGTATCATGCCATGCTAAAGAGTGCAATATACCATATCTTCCTCTGGTAGTAGGATTTTATTTTTGGTCTACTGAATCCATACAAAAGTATCAGACAGTTTGTAAAAATGTCTTTTTTATGAACAGTCATTTTAGAAACTTGTTTTTGAAAATGATTAATAGAGTATTTATCTTCTGTTAACCCATAATAGAATAAAATCTAATTGTTAAAAAGAATTCCCACTGAATATTAAATAGTTTGCTTATTATTTTATAAAACACTTAATGTGGAATATTTCCTTTCTCTTACACGTATTCAGATATATTACAATTTGATTTATTCTTAGCCATGAAATAAAGCTTATTTTCCAAAGGTAAATATATTTAACAGGAAAGAAATTATCCTATTATTCATTTCTTTGCTGCTGCCATATTATGAAGGTGTACTTCCATTTACAGCAGACTTTTTTTCTAAGGCGCAGTTGCTCTAAATTATGAATTATATGTAGTTACCTAATCATGTACCTTAATTTTCAAATACCTCAAACCACATATTAGCTGTACTGCATAGAATGGATGCTATGGAAATTTCGGCAGGATACTGGACCTCATGAAATCATTTAGTACAGTATGAACTCAATGCGTGCTTTGATAAAAGATAAAAGAAGGAATCGATCCTTGAAGATTTGTCCATAGGCATGATGCATGACTCTTATGACATTCTACTCTGTGGGTGGAGAGTTAAGTGACCATAAAAAAATACAGATTGGGGTATATAGCCTAGCACAAGTTAGACTGTGACTAATCTGTGTTACTGCTTTAGTATTCATAAGGGACATGATATTACTTGGCAAATTTTAGAAACATGAATTTTTAATATTATGTGTTTTCCTGTAAGACAACTTAGAATCTATGACTTCATTTGGCATCTCATTTTGTTATGTTGTGTTTAAAGTAGAAGATTCCTTGAGTTTTTTCAATAATGAAAAGTATCAGGTACAAATAGATCCAGTTATGTACAAACACAAATATTATAAGTATATGTCAGCATATTTTAATACAATAAACAGTGAAATGTTAAGAAAAATCCTCATTAAAAGAAAGGCATACATTTCAGATTAAATTATTTTTCAAAGACAAAAGGACAAGTAAAATCATACAAAAATATCAATTTTAGTTTCTTTTAATTAACAATTACTTTTACATGATGCTTTTCTAACTCAAATTTTTCCAAGTTAATATTTATATTTATAATAGTTTACTTTTTAATGTAAAATAATGAACTACTTTGGACAGATACCGTATTCCATATAGTAACTAACATATAGCTGTACATTTCATTGCCATCTGATGACAGTAAGACTTCTTATAAAATCATCAGCAGTAGAGAGTCAAGCGTCCATTCATGGACTAACTCATACCATCAGAACAAATTGTTTTAAATTTGTTGCTATGTTTTACTTGCATTCTTAAAGGAATCAAAATATATAATATTCCATTGATACAACCAGCATATAAAGGAGAACTTTAGAAAGATGATAAATGTCAATATACTGAAAAATCATGAGATTAGGGTATTTATGACATAGTTTTTTTTTTTTAAGTTTATTTATTTATTTTGAGAGAGAGAGAGAGAGAGAGAACATGAGCAAGGGAGAGTCAGAGAAAGAGTGAGAGAGAGAGAGAGTCCCAAGCAGGCTCTGCACTGTCAGCCCCAGAGCCCAATGAGGGGCTCAAACTCACAAACTGCTAGGTTATGACATGAGCCAAAACCAAGAGTTGGATGCTTAACCGACTGAGCTACCCAGGTGCCCCAATGACATAGGATTGATGCCCAGTTTGCTACTTATTAATTATATGACATGAACAAAACTCATTAAATCTCTTTTTGCATTGGTTATCCCATTTCAGAATAAAAATAATACCAATATAAAAATATTGGTAGTATAAAATGTGAGAATATATTTAATACTTATAGATCCATTCCTTTGGCACATTTATTGAATGTGTAGCCCAAGTCAGGCAAACTGTACTATGGCTGATGATATGGAAATAAAGACACACACCCAAATTCTTAGGATATGCCTTTATGGAATGCGTAGTCCAGTGGGCGACACAGAACAGGGTGAATAAGTGAGCAAATGAATTACTATGTGCATGTACACGGACCATTTTCAATTTATGAGCTGTTAATATATTCACAGTAAAGCTTGGCAGGGCATTGACTTTGTGGGCATTTTCTTCTGTGATCCAGAAAACATTTTTTTGGTAATACTTGAGGAAAATTAAGTGAGCGTTTAGCTGATGGTTAGTCACTATTTCCAGAGTGCAGTGGCCTACTGGTCAAGTTTCCAGGTAATAGCAAGTAGATACTAGCTCTTCTACTTTGTAACTTATGACTTGAGACATGTTCCTCGTCTTCCATTAGGTTTAATTTTGCCAGCTGTAAATTAGGAATAACAAAGTGTACCCATTTGCTAGAGTTGTGAGAACTGAATAAGGTAATACATGTAAAGTGTTGGACCCGTGATTAAAACTCAATGCATGTGACATTTTATCCTTATACCTCCCTGGGAAGCATGGAAAGTAGTTACTATAATAATGTTACATAGTAACTATTTTGTATTTAATGTATATTATGTAGCTGTCACAAGTCTCTTTTGTCCTACACCTTATCTGATTTTGATACTTTCTAACCAGCTTCATTCAGTCCAAAGTATATAGTTCTACATACTACAATAGCATTCTATTCAAAAGTGGCAAAATAAATGAAAAAAATTAAAACAATACTGATTATTGCCCATCTTATAATTATTGTTAGTGATATGGAATTTTATACTTTCACAACCCTAGAGTCTTGGACACTATTATACTAGTTCTAGGATAAAAAATATTTGAGACTCTTAGCACATTACTATATTTATGAAAATAAGCTTTGCTACTAAGTGGCGAAGCTGTGTCTAGAATGTATGTCTTCTTAATGATGTTCTAGCATATTTACTCAAACATTGGTGTTATGTGTTATATGATTTAGTGATATTTGTGAACACTTGGGATTTTCATATAGCTTTAATTCATTTTTTAAGTGTTAACATATCAAGGTGTATATGGCATCACTAATATTTTATTCATTTTAAATGTACTTTTTATAATTTCATATTTAATTGACTTGTATAAATCATTTTCCAGTTATAAATAATTTTATGTCTTCTAACTCATAGCTTCTGTTGCCATAGTATTTTACTAGGGTGTTTCTGAAAGTTTTTCTCAAATGTAATATCCCATATTTTAAAGAATTGGCATATTTATATCAAAATTTTGGTATTATATATTTTAGGTGGTATTATGTATTTTTCTGTAATATATTACATATGTAAATATTTTATATATATAAATATATTTTTCTGTTATTTTGATAACTATGAATTATTAGAAATTACTACAATTTAAAAAATCAACCTGATATTTTCTCTTATTACATGTTAGGACTAAATCTATGAGAATTATCTACTTGAGGAAAATAGAGACAAAGAGAAAAGTTAAATAAATTAGTAGCATGTGATCTCTTACAAACATGTAGACTTTCAATTTATTAGTAGAAATATAAATTTTATTTAGCAAATAACAATAATTTAACACACTCTAAAATGTGCTTAATTAACTTATGTTCTACCTAATATATATCTTGGTGTGGTTTTCTTTGTGTTTATCCTACTTGAGGTTCATTGAGTTTCTAGGACTTCCGGATTCACATATTATAAATTTTTAAAAATTTTATTATTTTGTTTTCAAATATTTGTTTCTTCCCAAACCCTCTTATTTTCCTGGTACTCTATTTACAACAGCACCATGTGAACTGAAGACTGTTTTCTTCAGTTCATATCACTATCTGCTTACCATCTAGGAATTCTTTTCCTAAAGGTTTTTTTGTTTGTTTGTTTTTACTTCTAGAATTTACATCTTGTTCTTTTCGCATTTTATCTATTTCTGTATTAAGTTTCCTCACATCCTTCTGTACATCCTTCTGATGTACACATTTCCCTTGAAATCCCTTAAAACATTTAGAAGTTCTGGTTTAAAGCCTATGTTTCTTAACCCATAATCTATGTGATTTCTAGATCATATTTATTTTTTCACACTGATAATTATGTTAGATACTATGAATACTATATTGTAGATTGGGTTTTACTGTTTTCCTTATTAAAATGCCAAGTCTTCCTCTG
The DNA here is from genome assembly GCF_022837055.1 of Prionailurus viverrinus. Taxonomy (NCBI): domain Eukaryota; kingdom Metazoa; phylum Chordata; class Mammalia; order Carnivora; family Felidae; genus Prionailurus; species Prionailurus viverrinus. The sequence goes on from NC_062564.1 coordinate 24,268,639, forward strand.
ATGACACTTAACTACATGTACATCATCTTGATTCTTTCGAGGCTTGTTCTGAGGGCTTTTAAAATTTTTTGTTTATTTTGAATGTGCTAGAAAATGCATTTGCTCTAGGCCTATCCTATGCTTAGCCTAAGCCATGACTTTCTGGGAGTCTATACTGATTGTCACGGTATCAACAACGTGTCTCCATCCTGATTGATTGAAACTCTCATGAGTCTCATCTCTACGTGATTTCCAGCCATTGTCCAATGTATATATATAGTTCCCTGGTGGTTGTCCTCTCTTTGTAAATGACACTTGGACTGGCCCCGCGAGTCTTCTCCTGCAAATGTGCTGGTTCCTATTTAGTTAAAAACTCAAGAGAATATCCATGTTGATTCCAGAATTTTCCCTGTTGTCTACTGTTTGATATTTTCAAACTTTTGTCTAATTTTATAGTTGTTTATGGCCATCCCCTTATCATGGTCAGAAGAAGCCCTTTGTCAGTTTCTTCAATAATATTTTTAAAATACTTTTCTCTTTAAACTTGTTTCCATATCTTGTTACCAGTTATTTCTTCTTATCGTTATTCTTTCTTTCTTTTTTTATTTCTTTGAGCTTATTCCTTCAACATACTATGTCAACTCTTAAATCATGATTTTTTTTATAGGACTTGAATGAATTAAGTGACTCATCAATTTCATTTTTTTCCCATTTAATAAGCAGTAGAGGTAAGGATTTAAAGCAGGGTGTTGAACTCTGTAGTCTCTTGGTTCTTTCACATTGCTAGGCGCAATCTTGAAAGTATGCCCAGTCGAGCCTCATAGGGAACAAAAACATTTCTCAGAATTTATCTTCGCTCTAGTAGCTTGACTAATTTGTCGTCATCTCAGGCATGGGGTTGGGGGTAGAATTCTCTTGCTTCCTACTTCAATGCTCTGCCCATGTGGTTATTTGGCTAGTCTGTCTCTGTCACTCCTTTTTGACTGTTGTTCACTATCTTCACTCCCTCTTATTTCTCTCTTCATCATTTCTTCTGGCTCACTGCTTCTATTTCCTAGGAGCTTCTGCTTCCTGTCATTGGTCTCTGCATTTTTCTGCTTTTCACAAGTTTACTTTCTGTTAACTCTCTTTATATACATTGCATTTTAACAATACATTTTAATATTAGAAATTATTTTATTGCATTAAAATATGATTCAGAACCGATGACTCCTAGAGAGTAGAATTCTCATGGCAGCATAACCTACAATGTTCTGGAAAACCATACATTTCTGTCACTGAACTAGAAAAGATTTCTAGTTTATGCTGGCTAAGCTAGTGTAGCAAGATAGCATGGTTTCTATTATGATAATCATTGTTTTTAAGTTTATTCACTTATTTTTGAGAGAGAGAGAGAGAGAGAACAACAATCAGGGGAGGGACAGAGAGAAGGGAGACACAGAATCTGAACAGGCTCCAGGCTCTGAGCTGTCAGTACAGAGCCCAATGCGGGGCTTGAATTCATGAACCATGAGATCATGACCTGAGCCAAAGTCAGATACTTAACCCACTGAGCCACCCAGGCACCCCTATGATAGTCATTAAAAAATTTTTTAAATGTTTATTTATTTTTGAGAGAGAGAGAGAGAGAGAGAGAGAGAGAGACAGCATGAGTCAGGAGGGGAGGGGCAGAGGGAGAGGGAGATGCAGAATCCGAAACAGACTCCAGGCTCTGAGCTGTCAGCACAGAGCCCAATATGGGGCTCAAACTCCGGAACCTCAAGATCATGACCTGAGCTGAAGTCAGACACTCAACCAACTGAGCCACTCAGGCACCCCTATAATAGTCATTTTAAGGAACTACTTTGGGAGTTGCGGCAAGATGGCGGCTTAGGAGGACACTGGGCTCACCGCACGTCCTGCTGATCACTTAGATTCCATCTACACCTGCCTAAATAACCCAGAAAACCGCCAGAGGATTAGCAGAACAGAGTCGCCGGAGCCAAACGCAGACGAGAGGCCCACGGAAGAGGGTAGGAAGGGCGGCGAGGCGGTGCGCGCTCCACGGACTGGCGGGAGGGAGCCGGGGCGGAGGGGCGGCTCGCCGGCCAAGCAGAGCCCCCGAGTCTGGCTTGCAAAAGTGGAGGGGCCTGACGGACTGTGTTCCAACAGCAAGCGCGACTTAGCGTCTGGGAGGTCATAAATTAACAGCTCTGCTCAGAAAGCGGGAAGGCTGGAGGACAAAGGGAGGGAGAGCTGCTGAGCCCCCTGACAACAGAGCTCAGTTTGGTGGGGAACAAAGGCGCTCGCCAGCGCCATTTCCCCCGCCCATCCCCCAGCTGAAATCCCAAAGGGAACCGGTTCCAGCCAGGGAACTTGCTCGCTCCGCGCAAACACCCAACTCTGCGCTTCGTCGGAGCCAAACCTCCGGCAGTGGATCTGACTCCCTCCCGCTGCCACAGGGCCCCTCCTGAAGTGGATCACCTAAGGAGAAGCGATCTAAGCCTGCCCCTCCTGCCCCCGAGCACCTTGCCTACCCACCCCAGCTAATACGCCAGATCCCCAGCATCACAAGCCTGGCAGGGTGCAAGTAGCCCAGAGGAGCCACACCACCCCACAGTGAATCCCACCCCTAGGAGAGGGGAAGAGAAGGCACACACCAGTCTGACTGTGGCCCCAGCGGTGGGCTGGGGGCAGACATCAGGTCTGACTGCGGCCCCGCCCACCAACTCCAGTTATACACCACAGCACAGGGGAAGTGCCCTGCAGGTCCTCACCATGCCAGGGACTATCCAAAATGACCAAGCAGAAGAATTCCCCTCAGAAGAATCTCCAGGAAATAACAACAGCTAATGAGCTGATCAAAAAGGATTTAAATAATATAACAGAAAGTGAATTTAGAATAATAGTCATAAAATTAATCGCTGGGCTTGAAAACAGTATACAGGACAGGAGAGAATCTCTTGCTACAGAGATCAAGGGACTAAGGAACAGTCACGAGGAGCTGAAAAACACTTTAAACGAAATGCATAACAAAAGGGAAACCACCACAGCTCGGCTTGTAGAGGCAGAGGAGAGAATAGGTGAACTAGAAGATAAAGTTATGGAAAAAGAGGAAGCTGAGAAAAAGAGAGATAAAAAAATCCAGGAGTATGAGGGGAAAATTAGAGAATTAAGTGATGCACTAAAGAGAAATAATATACGCATAATTGCTATCCCAGAGGAGGAAGAGAGAGGGAAAGGTGCTGAAGGGGTACTTGAAGAAATAATAGCTGAGAACTTCCCTGAACTGGGGAAGGAAAAAGGCATTGAAATCCAAGAGGCACAGAGAACTCCCTTCAGACGTAACTTGAATCGATCTTCTGCACGACATATCATAGTGAAACTGGCAAAATACAAGGATAAAGAGAAAATTCTGAAAGCAGCAAGGGGTAAACGTGCCCTCACATATAAAGGGAGACCTATAAGACTCGTGACTGATCTCTCTTTTGAAACTTGGCAGGCCAGAAAGAATTGGCACGAGATTTTCAGGGTGCTAGACAGAAAAAATATGCAGCCAAGAATCCTTTATCCAGCAAGTCTGTCATTCAGAATACAAGGAGACATAAAGGTCTTCCCAAACAAACAAAAACTGAAGGAATTTGTCACCACTAAACCGGCCCTACAAGAGATCCTAAGGGGGACCCTGTGAGACAAAGTCCCAGAGACATCACTATAAGCATAAAACATACAGACATCACAATGACTCTAAACCCGTATCTTTCTATAATAACACTGAATGTAAATGGATTAAATGCGCCAACCAAAAGACATAGGGTATCAGAATGGATAAAAAAACAAGACCCATCGATTTGCTGTCTACAAGAGACTCATTTTAGACCTGAGGACACCTTTAGATTGAGAGTGAGGGGATGGAGAACTATTTATCATGCGACTGGAAGCCAAAAGAAAGCTGGAGTAGCCATACTTATATCAGACAAACTAGACTTTAAATTAAAGGCTGTAACAAGAGATGAAGAAGGACATTATATAATAGTTACAGGGTCTATCCATCAGGAAGAGCTAACAATTATAAATGTCTATGCGCCGAATACCGGAGCCCCCAAATATATAAAACAATTACTCATAAACATAAGCAACCTTATTGATAAGAATGTGGTAATTGCAGGGGACTTTAATTCACCACTTACGGAAATGGATAGATCATCTAGACACACGGTCAATAAAGAAACAAGGGCCCTGAATGAGACATCGGATCAGATGGACTTGACAGATATATTTAGAACTCTGCATCCCAAAGCAACAGAATATACTTTCTTCTCGAGTGCACATGGAACATTCTCCAAGATAGATCATATACTGGGTCACAAAACAGCCCTTCATAAGTTTACAAGAATTGAAATTATACCATGCTTACTTTCAAACCACAATGCTATGAAGCTTGAAATCAACCGCAGAAAAAAGTCTGGAAAACCTCCAAAAGCATGGAGGTTAAAGAACACCCTACTAACGAATGAGTGGGTCAACCAGGCAATTAGAGAAGAAATTAAAAAATATATGGAAACAAACGAAAATGAAAATACAACAATCCAAACGCTTTGGGACGCAGCAAAGGCAGTCCTGAGAAGAAAATACATTGCAATCCAGGCCTATCTCAAGAAACAAGAAAAATCCCAAATACAAAATCTAACAGCACACCTAAAGGAAATAGAAGCAGAACAGCAAAGGCAGCCTAAGCCCAGCAGAAGAAGAGAAATAATAAAGATCAGAGCAGAAATAAACAATATAGAAACTAAAAAAACTGTAGAGCAGATCAACGAAACCAAGAGTTGGTTTTTTGAAAAAATAAACAAAATTGACAAACCTCTAGCCAGGCTTCTCAAAAAGAAAAGGGAGATGACCCAAATAGATAAAATCATGAGTGAAAATGGAATTATTACAACCAATCCCTCAGAGATACAAACAATTATCAGGGAATACTATGAAAAATTATATGCCAACAAATTGGACAACCTGGAAGAAATGGACAAATTCCTGAACACCCACACTCTTCCAAAACTCAATCAGGAGGAAATAGAAAGCTTGAACAGACCCATAACCAGTGAAGAAATTGAATCGGTTATCAAAAATCTCCCAACAAATAAGAGTCCAGGACCAGATGGCTTCCCAGGGGAGTTCTACCAGACGTTTAAAGCAGAGATAATACCTATCCTTCTCAAGCTATTCCAAGAAATAGAAAGGGAAGGAAAACTTCCAGACTCATTCTATGAAGCCAGTATTACTTTGATTCCTAAACCAGACAGAGACCCAGTAAAAAAAAGAGAACTACAGGCCAATATCCCTGATGAATATGGATGCAAAAATTCTCAATAAGATACTAGCAAATCGAATTCAACAGCATATAAAAAGAAGTATTCACCATGATCAAGTGGGATTCATTCCTGGGATGCAGGGCTGGTTCAACATTCGCAAATCAATCAACGTGATACATCACATTAACAAAAAAAGAGAGAAGAACCATATGATCCTGTCAATCGATGCAGAAAAGGCCTTCGACAAAATCCAGCACCCTTTCTTAATAAAAACCCTTGAGAAAGTCGGGATAGAAGGAACATGCTTAAAGATCATAAAAGCCATTTATGAAAAGCCCACAGCTAACATCATCCTCAACGGGGAAAAACTGAAAGCTTTTTCCCTGAGATCAGGAACACGACAAGGATGCCCACTCTCACCGCTGCTGTTTAACATAGTGCTGGAAGTTCTAGCATCAGCAATCAGACAAGAAAAGGAAATCAAAGGCATCAAAATTGGCAAAGATGAAGTCAAGCTTTTGCTTTTTGCAGATGACATGATATTATACATGGAAAATCCGATAGACTCCACCAAAAGTCTGCTAGAACTGATACAGGAATTCAGCAAATTTGCAGGATACAAAATCAATGTACAGAAATCAGTTGCATTCTTATACACTAACAATGAAGCAACAGAAAGACAAATAAAGAAACTGATCCCATTCACAATTGCACCAAGAAGCATAAAATACCTAGGAATAAATCTAACCAAAGATGTAAAGGATCTGTATGCTGAAAACTATAGAAAGCTTATGAAGGAAATTGAAGAAGATTTAAAGAAATGGAAAGACATTCCCTGCTCATGGATTGGAAAAATAAATATTGTCAAAATGTCAATACTACCCAAAGCTATCTACACATTCAATGCAATCCCAATCAAAATTGCACCAGCATTCTTCTCAAAACTAGAACAAGCAATCCTAAAATTCATATGGAACCACAAAAGGCCCCGAATAGCCAAAGGAATTTTGAAGAAGAAGACCAAAGCAGGAGGCATCACAATCCCAGACTTTAGCCTCTACTACAAAGCTGTCGTCATCAAGACAGCATGGTATTGGCAAAAAAACAGACACATAGACCAATGGAATAGAATAGAAACCCCAGAACTAGACCCACAAACGTATGGCCAACTCATCTTTGACAAAGCAGGAAAGAACATCCAATGGAAAAAAGACAGCCTCTTTAACAAATGGTGCTGGGAGAACTGGACAGCAACATGCAGAAGGTTGAAACTAGACCACTTTCTCACACCATTCACAAAAATAAACTCAAAATGGATAAAGGACCTAAATGTGAGACAGGAAACCATCAAAACCTTAGAGGAGAAAGCAGGAAAAGACCTCTCTGACCTCAGCCGTAGCAATCTCTTACTCGACACATCCCCAAAGGCAAGGGAATTAAAAGCAAAAGTGAATTACTGGGACCTTATGAAGATAAAAAGCTTCTGCACAGCAAAGGAAACAACCAACAAAACTAAAAGGCAACCAACGGAATGGGAAAAGATATTTGCAAATGACGTATCGGACAAAGGGGCTAGTATCCAAAATCTATAAAGAGCTCACCAAACTCCACACCCAAAAAACAAATAACCCAGTGAAGAAATGGGCAGAAAACATGAATAGACACCTCTCTAAAGAAGACATCCGGATGGCCAACAGGCACATGAAAAGATGTTCAGCGTCGCTCCTTATCAGGGAAATACAAATCAAAACCACACTCAGGTATCACCTCACGCCAGTCAGAGTGGCCAAAATGAACAAATCAGGAGACTATAGTTGCTGGAGAGGATGTGGAGAAACGGGAACCCTCTTGCACTGTTGGTGGGAATGCAAATTGGTGCAGCCGCTCTGGAAAGCAGTGTGGAGGTTCCTCAGAAAATTAAAAATAGACCTACCCTATGACCCAGCAATAGCACTGCTAGGAATTTATCCAAGGGATACAGGAGCACTGATGCATAGGGCCACTTGTACCCCAATGTTCATAGCAGCACTCTCAACAATAGCCAAATTATGGAAAGAGCCTAAATGGCCATCAACTCATGAATGGATAAAGAAATTGTGGTTTATATACACAATGGAATATTACGTGGCAATGAGAAAAAATGAAATATGGCCTTTTGTAGCAACGTGGATGGAACTGGAGAGTGTGATGCTAAGTGAAATAAGCCATACAGAGAAAGACAGATACCATATGGTTTCACTCTTATGTGGATCCTGAGAAACTTAACAGGAACCCATGGGGGAGGGGAAGGAAAAAAAAAAAAAAAGAGGTTAGAATGGGAGAGAGCCAAAGCATAAGAGACTGTTAAAAACTGAGAACAAACTGAGGGTTGATGGGGGGTGGGAGGGAGGAGAGGGTGGGTGATGGGTATTGAGGAGGGCACCTTTTGGGATGAGCACTGGGTGTTGTATGGAAACCAATTTGTCAATAAATTTCAGGAAAAAAAAAAAAAGGAACTACTTTGACAACTTACTCAGAAAGGGACCTACGAATGTGAAGTTTTCTCAGTGTTATGTCCATCACAGGAACAAACCACCGTCTGTCTTCTGATTCTTCCTTATTCATGTTAACTTTCACCTTAAATAAAAACCACCGTCTGTCTTCTGATTCTTCCTTATTCATGTTAACTTTCACCTTAAATAAATGATAATATTGATCTATTTGTGCAAGTGTGTATTTATGTGTGTGTGGGTGGATGCCTGTGTGGGTGTGTGTTTGGTAAAATCCTCCTTTGTTTTTCTCAAATGCCTAATATGGACAATCTAAGCCAATTATTATTTTTTCTATTATTGTTTTGCTATTATTGGCTATTATTGTTGCTATTATTATTTCTATTATTGTTATTTGCTATTATTATTATTATCATCATCATTATCATTATATAGCATAATGGTCAATAACACAGACTTAAGATTCAGACCAGATTTAAATTCAAACAGCTCTACCAATTTTTACCTTTCTTATTTAGGTGATGTCATTTACATAGTCTAAGCCTAAATTCAACTTTCAGGATTCTTTCAAGTATTAAATGCATATAGTGCATGTGAATACAACTTATAACAGTGTTTAGCTTTATATGAATCAAATTAAGCATCTATATTATTATCACTTTTTGTAGAATCACTCTTAATGAGACTAGAGAGAAAAAAAAGTGGTAAGCTACTGTCCACATGCTTTGATGCTATTAAAATTATGTTAATTTTAATTGGGAACGTCTCTATTTTTAAAATATGGAGGTTGATTAAATATATTAAGGGATATCACTATTATAACTACTCAATTTAGCCATCAGATAAAGTTATCAAGATTAATTTCACAGTAATCAGTATTGCATAGGAAGTGATATATTTATACACTCTAGCACTATAACACTGGCAACAAAAGACAGCAAACTTATTAAATTTTACATATAGCTACTTGAAAACAATCTAGACTTGTGGAAGAAATGCACAATCCTCAGTGATCTGAGAAAACTGAGTTATGTTATCTCCATGAATACACTAAGATATAGTCAATGACTTCATAAAACCTAACCTACTTTCATCATCTTTTAAACTGATAACACACTGAGGAAAGCAATTTTTGTTTGGCTTTGAGTAACATGTATTTTCTTCTTTGCTACTGATATGTCATTTCAACCTATGTCAACCTATGTCATTTCAAGAAGTTAAATGTTAAGCAAGTATAATTGGTATATTCCTTCTTGAATGAAATAATCACATGAAATACATAAACAGAAGAATTAAAAAGTGTGTATCTGTATGGGCACAAAAGCAGTGACCTGTCATTGCTAAAGCAAGACAGGGATTAGGGTGATGATCTGGAATCATCATTCTAAGGATCTATTGAGATGACTTTCTGCCTGGAAACAATGAATATAAATGTAGAGTATGGCCCTCGTTTGGAAATTTGTCCTATATCCATTACAGCATTGATCATGGAAACATTTTTGAAAGCACCATAGGTTCAATTTAAAAAAGTCACATTTATAATATATTCAGACTGTAATTAAGCGATTTTGAAAGGGAGATATATACTAGCATGAATGTTATATTCCTGACCTCAGGAAACTATAAAACAGATGATTTATTTCCATAAAATATATTCAGGGTTGTATTTTCAAACTGATGTTAAAATATAGTGAAGGTACCATCAACTCTTTTATTCTGTCATTACTCTATTGTATCAGTAGCAACAAACATAATTATTCATTTCAAGAATAGTGATTACTTACACAGGATGTGTACTTTGGATTTAAAATGCATTTTACTGAAGATGGCATATTGAAATAATTTCTAATTGTGGTAAATATTAGGATTATAATGATTTCTTTCAAAGTGTGTACTGTATCTTCATAAAGTTCAAGAACCAAAGCATAATTTTGTGAAAATGTTAAAAATGTTTCTGTCATTTGAAATATAGACAGCAGAATTGTTAAGACACCTTAAAGTATAATTTATGAAAAAAAAATTGAACCAAAACCATCCTATTAATATTATGCAGCTCCAGAATTACATCTTGAGATATCAATGACAGAAAAATTGCCCATTTTCCCTGCCAGTACCGCAGTTCTGATCACTAAAGGTAACAGCTGATAAATGCTTTACTTATTATTATTTTTAAAATAGTTGTCACCATGATTTTTTTAACTTAGGTATTTCCTCTGTCAAACACATATTTGAATATATAGACTTCCTCTGTAAAGATGAAGAATTTAATTGATAAACACTACCTTCTGTCTCTTTCACCTTTGGGTAAATACCTACTAGTGTGATTGCTGGATCATAGGATAGTTCTATTTCTAACCTTTTCACAGTGGCTGCACCAGTGTGCCTTCCCACCAACAGTGTAAGAGGGATCCCTTTTCTCTACATCCTTACCAACACTTGTTGCTTCTTGTGTCGTTGACTTTAGCCATTCTGACAGATGTGAAGTGATAATCTCATTGTAGTTTTGCTTTGTATTTTTCCGATGATGAGGGGTATTGAGCATCTTTTCATGTGTCTGTTGGCCATCTAGATGTCTTCTTTGGAAAAAAAATATTTATTCATGTCTTCTATCCATTTTTAAATTGGATTATTCATTTTTCAGGTGTTGAGTTTGTATAGGTTCTTTATGTATTTTGGATATTAAACCCATATCAAATATATCATGTACAAATATCTTCCCTTATTCTGAAGATTGTCTTTTAGTATTTTTTTAAGTTTATTTGTTTATTTTGAGAGAGACAGAGACAGCACAAGTAGGGGAGGTATAGAGAGAGAGAGGGAGACAGAGAGAATCCCAAGCAGGCTCCACACTGCCAGCACAGAGCCCAATGTGAGCCTCAAACCCACAAAACTGTGAGATCATGAGCTGAGCTGAAACCAAGAGTCGGACACTTAACCAACTGAGCCACCCAGGCACCCCCTGAAGGTTGTGTTTTAGTCTGGTGGATTGTTTCTTTTGCTGTGCAGAAGCTTTTTTATTTTGACATGGTCCCAATAGCTTATTTTTGCTTTTGTTTCCCTTGCCTCAGGAGACATATCTAGAAAGAAGTTCTTATGCTTGATGTCAAAGAAGTACTGCTTGTGTTGTCGTCTAGAATTTTTATGGGTCCAGGTCTCACATTTAGGCCTTTCATCCATTTTGAATTTATTTTTATGCATGGTGTAAGAAAGTGGTCCTGTTTCATTCTTCTGCATGTTGCCGTCCAGTTTTCTCAACAGCGTTTGTTAAAAGACTTGTCTTTCTCCCATTGGATATTCTTTCCTGTTTTGTCAAAAATTCAATGACCATATAATTACGGGTTCCTTTCTGGGTTTTCTATTCTCTTCTTCCAGTCTATGTGTCTGTTTCTGTGCTAGTACCATAGTGTCTTGGTCACTACAGCTTTGTAATGTGACTTGAAGTCCAGAATTGTGACGCCTCCAGCTTTGCTTTCCCTTTTTCAAGATCGCTTTGGCTCTTCAGGGTCTTTTGTGGCTCCATACAAATCTTAGCATTGTTTGTTCTAGCTCTGTGAAACATGCTATTGGTATGTTGATAGAGATTGCAGTAAAAGTACAGATTGCTTTGGGTAGTAGAGACATTTTAACCATATTTGTTCTTCTAATCCATGAGCGTGGAATATCTTTCCAAATCTCTGTGTCATCTTGAATTCCTTTGGTCAGTGTATTTTGTAGTTTTTATAGTTTTCAGAGCAGAGGTCTTTCACCTCTTTGGTTAGGTTTATTTCTAGGTATCTTATGGTTTTGGTGCAATTACAAATTGGATTGATTTGTCAAATTCTCTTTTTGCTACTTCATTATTGGCGTATGCAAATGCAACAGATTTCTGCAAGTTGATTTTGTATCCTGGGACTTTACTGAATTCCATGATGTTCTCATAGTCTTTTTGTGGAGTTTTTTTGTTTTTTATGTAGAGTGCATGCCACCTGTACAGAGTGAAATTTTTGCTTCTTCCTTACTGATTTGGATGCCTTTTATTTCTTTTTGTTGTCTGATTGCTGTGCTAGGACTTCCAGTACTATGTTGAATAGAAGTGGTGAGAGGGAACATCCCTGTCTTGTTCCTGATCCTAGGGGAATAGCTGAATTTTTTACAATCGAGTATGTTAGCTGTGGGTTTCTCATATATGGCCTTTATTATGTTGAGGTATGTTCCCTCTAAATACTTTGTGGATGGTTTTTGATCATGAATGAATGTTATACTTTGTCAAGTGCTTTTTCTGCATCCATTGAAATAATCATATGGTTCTCATTCTTTCTTTTATTGATGTGATATATCACATTGATTGATTTGCAAATATTGAACCACCTTGGCAACTCAAGCATAAATCCCACTGGATCATGATGAATGATTTTTTAATGTATTGTTGAACTTGGTTTGCTAGTATTTTCTCAAGAATTTTTACATCTGTGTTCATCAAGGATATTGGCCTGCAGTTCTCTTTTTTAGTAGTCTTTATGTGGTTTTGATATCAGGGTAATATCCTCATAGAATCAATTTGGAAGTTTTCCTTTCTTTTCTATTTTTTTTGGAATAGTTTGAGAATACATATTAACTCTTCTTTATTAAAAATTTAATGTTTATTTATTTTTGAAAGGGGGCAGGGGCAGCAAGAGAGAGGGAGACACAGAATCTGAAGTAGGCTTCAGGCTCTGAGCTGTCAGCCCAGAGACCAGCACAGGGCTTGAACTCATAGCCCATGCAAAGTCAGACACCTAATCCACTGAGCCACTCAGGCACCCCTAACTCTTCTTAAATGTTTGCCTATAAAGCCCTCTGGCCCTGGACTTTCCTTTGTTGCGAGGTGTGTGTGTGTTTTACTGATTCAGTTTCTTTCTTCATTATCAGTGTGTTCCAGTTTTCTGTTTCTTACTGTTTGTTTTGGTAGTTTATACATTTTTTTGTCTCTTTATTTATTTTTGAAGGAGAAAGGGACAGAGCATAAGCAGGGGAGGGGCAGAGAGAAAGGGAGACACAGAATCCAAAGTGGGCTCCAGGCTCTGAGCTGTCAGCAAAGAGTCCAGCAGGGGCTCGGACTCAGGAACCACAAATGGTGAGATCATGACCCTGAGAGGAAGTCAGACCCTTAACCTAATGACCAACCCAGGCGCCCCGGTAGCTTATACATTTCTAAGAATTTATCCATTTCTTCCAGGTTGTCCAGTTTGTTAACATACAGTTTTTCATAATATTCTCTTATAATCATTTGCATTTCCGTGCTGTTGGTTTTTATTTCGCCTCTCTCGTTTGTGATTTTATTTATTTGAGTTCCTTCTTTTTTTCTTTTTGATTAAGTCTGGCTAGAGGTTTATCAGTTTTATTAACTTTTCAAAGAACCAGCTCCTGGTTTTCATTAATCTGTTTTATTGTTTGCTTTTGTTTTGTTTTTGTTTTTTGTTTTTCTTTATCATCTATTTCTGCTACAATCTCTCTTATTTCCTTCCTTCATCTGGCTTTAGTCTTTGTTGGTCTTTTTCTAGCTCCTTTAGGTGTAAGGTTAGGTTGTTTATTAGAGATTCTCCTTAGGTCTTAAGTTAGGCCTGTGTTGCTGTATACTGCCCGTTAGGACTGCTTTTGCTGTATCCCAAAGGTTTTGGAACTTTGTGTTTTCATTTTCTCATGTTTCTGTGTATTTTTTTAATTTCTTCTTTGATTTCTTGGTTTTGGCCCATCCATTGTTAGCAGCATGTTGTTTGACCTCTATGTATTTGGGGCCTTCCAGATTTTACCTTCCAGGGAGGGCCCTGCCATGCTGGGGCAGAGGCAAGGGTGACTGAGAAGGGCAGTTCCACTGGAGCCCAGAGGGGTGGAGCTTGGTGTAGGCAGGTTAGGTAGCCCTGTCACCCTGGGGCTGCTTCCAGTAGGTGGCTCTGTGTTTATGCTGAGGGAGATGGGAGGGAAATGGCCTAGGACACCTTTGTTCCTGCAGAAGCATCTCCATGAAGGCTGCTGCTTAGGGATTCGCTTTGAAAAGGAGTAATCTCCCCACTGTGCACCCCCAGCACTCTTCAGATTGCTGTTTCTGGATGTTTACCCTCAGGTTGTTTGCCTGCCTTCTCTCCAGGAGCAGTGCAGTGAGTGCTCTGGAGGTTTTATCTGAGCCACACCTGCTTACTCCCCCACCCCCGACCTGCTGACTTTTAAAACTGTCTTTAAGCCCCACTGGTTGGAAGGGCTCATTAAATTCATCCCTGTTTGGTTTTCCAGGCCAATGTGTTTGGGCAAATACTCTCTTTATGGGTTCCCCTGTGCACTCCTCTCTCTCTTGCCCCAATTTTTCTGTGACCAGGGCTCCCTCCCCTCCATAGCACTCTTGATTCATTTCTCCCCCAAACCAGTCACCAATCTTTCTACCTTCTTAAATGGAACCTTTTCTCTCCCTTCATTTGTAGAGTTTGTTCTGTCAGTCTTCAGGTCAATTTCTGGGGTATTTGAGATGATTTGATAGTTATCTAGTTGTATGTGAGGAGGACGAGGCGAGCCTAGGGTCCTCCTCCTCCACTGCCGCCTTCTCAGCTCCTGTAGACAGCACGCTACTCCCTCTCATGCAGGATGAGTAAACCACTAAAATTTTACCTTTGTTTATTTCGTTACCAACCTCTGTCTCCCAATTTCTGCTGAGTATTATGTCATATAGATAGATAGATAGATAGAGCCAGGGTTGATAATATTTACACATTTAAAAAATTGTATATAAATCACATCTAAAAATTAAATATTAATATAGATGAAAAAATATTTGTATGTTAATTCTTATTCAAAACCAAGTAGTTATTGGGCTTACACAGTAGTATTTACAATGTTATTAATATTGTGCCATTGAAAAGATGATATTCAAAATATTATAGTCAAAGAAGTATTATTTTATAAGCTCTATCAAATTCTCAGCATCATGCCTTGAGTTACTATGCAGAAGCTATATATGTACAGATTTTTCTTTTTTCCCAGGCTATCTTTATTCCTGTGAGCAAAAAAATAAAAAAAATAAAATAAAACAAAACTCCACAAACATTTGTTTCTCATCATCAGGAACATCCAGATTTTTTATATCATAATTTTGTTAAATAAAGTCTATTTTCTTCTAGAAAATAGAAAATTAGCCCTCTAATTTTACTATCTCTTCATTATACTACTTCCTGTTTCTTAATATACAGTATTTCCATTTGTTCATCTTTCTCTTTCTCTTTAGTCTGTTAGTTTTCCTCCAGGATCTAGGAATTTACTAATATTTTACTCTATTGACAAATACCAGTAGCTTATAAAAGATTTGGGGTAACTGATATATACAGGTAATGACACCATTCAAACCATCTCATGTATCAAAAAGAGAAGATCTGACACTGAATTTGGGCAATTTACTGTTTTCTGCTCTTAGATATAATACATATCTTTCTATGGACACTCCCTCAGCTGATTCCACTGAATATCCAAGACATTGGCTGATTGGACCAGAACTTCCAAAGAGCCATTTTAATTAATAGTTTCTGTTAATGATTTTGTTATTTTCACAAGCCTTTACAATGTTCAGTAGTTTCCAAAGATCTTGATATGCCATCCAATTTTATCTTTTTATCAAATCTGTCAAGTAGAATGGGCATACATGATTATTAGATTATTAAGTTTTATAAATTAATAAGTTAATTTCAGATAAAATGTCTTTACCAATATCTTAAAATGTTGCACCTAGAGATTCAGAAAATCTCCATGTGTGTCAAATAAATATGCCAATTTCTGTTGAAGAATAAATAAAATTCTGTGTCGTTAGGTTTGTGATCTTAAGCTTCACAAATAAGAGAAATCAATCTTGCTACTACTCTTGGCATGATTAGCAATTAAATTATAGATTTATTTGGAATCGAAAATAGAGAGTATAGACTTTGAATTTTTTAGTACAAATAAAAAAGTGTGTGCCTGTTTTACTGCTGATCGAATATATAAATTATCTTGCATTCTTGACATGGTTATAACAAAACATCTGCTTGGAGCTTATAAACTAACAAAGTACACAAACACTTGGGGAATAAGTAAAATATGCAGTAAATATTGAAGAGATTGACATCCTAAGTCAAATATAATATAGCATATTTGGATTCAAGAACAATGCTAGGACAAATGCCTTATTTGTAGCAATGGAATGCAAGCTTGCCAAATTGAAATTGAAATATATACCTATAATTTTTGAAACCATTAAGCAAACATTTTTGTCATCAATGTTGTTCTACAGAAAAATGCTTGGGAATAAATCCAGATATAGCTTAATATGTCAACTTTTGAGAAAAATGCAGTTTTATCATTTAGATAATGTTACTTAAAATATTATTATATTTAATTATAATTAAAATATTTAAACATATAAGTGCTAAGAAGTGGTCAATAAATAGAACTTATATGATAATTTAAAATAATGCTCTTTAGTTTCAGAAGTTCATGGCAAAATGTTTTTTAGAAATTTTAAAAAGTAATCTATCAACATAATATTTTATATAATATAGACCCATATTTTGGGTTACATAAATGTATACATACATATGTATACATATATTTATTTAACGGTGATGCTTATATGCTTAGGAACTTGATTCTACATACATACTATATGTTTTATCTCTTTGGTTTGTTTTTTTCCTTGCTGATGGACTCTTGTGGTATGTTTGTCTTAGAGTGTATTAATATTGGCATACTCTAAATATTATAATACTAGTGTGTCAGAATATTATCTCTTTCCTAAAAGTAAGATCTATTATTCTTAATTTGCAAGGCTAATTTTTATTATATTTTACCCATTTTCAAATAGAAAAGGTCTTCTGTTCATATGTGAATGATAGCATTATAGAAATTATTTTCTTTTTAATGCTTTCATGTATTTGCCATATATGCACAATAAATCATTAATTTCTTAACAAAAATTAAGTTCAGATTATTTTCTTAAAGTCAACACTGTGTAGTTATTCAGCAAGTATTTATTGTTTCCCTTTAGACATGTTGAATTGGTAATACCTGTGGAGTATTTCAGGGGAGCTATCTTGTGGACAGTTATAGAAGCCTCAGTTGTAATGAAAGTTCTAGGTAGAAAAGGACATTTTTAAATAAAGTCATGAACAGAGATTACCTCACTAAGTAGAGGTACAAAATTCAAAGACAAGAGGGCCAAAGATAGAATCACAGGGAACTATGTCTTTGAAGGATGGTCATAAAATAGAATAATAATAGCTAATATGTATTTATTGGTTTCTCACTGTCAGTAGATTTTCTATTTTTTTTTTTTTTGCTCATAATAATAAAACCCTCTCACTAATTTCCTGAAGAGAAAGCTATTCTTAATAGCATTTTGCAGATAAAGAAACTGAGTCACAGGGAAGTTGAGTAACCTGCCCCAGGTCATAGAAATCATTTGTGTAAGAATGAGATTTAAAACTCAGGCAATCTGGCTTCGGAGTCCATGGTCTTAAACACCATTCTCTACTAACCTTGGAGGGTCCATACAGTTCAGAACACCCAGAGAATCGTCCAAGAAAGTTATTTGGAAACCAAGAGAATATTTTGGCATAGGAGCCAAGTATTTAAAAATGTAGTACAGATCAAATGTTACATTATATGGAGAGATCAATTAGTGTAGGGAGCATTGTTAAAATTGACAAAATAGGTATTTGAGAAGAAGTAAGCCAGATAGGATGGCTGTGGGGGAGGGATGGTCATGCAGAAGGGTTATGGACAGATATTAGAGATGTTCTTATGTGGACAAGGAGAGCTGTCCGCCCAGTTTTATAGAATTAGCCCTAGTTGAGATAAGGACATGTTTTGGTTTGTAAAGTTTGATCCCTTTGTCACCTAGGCCAGAAGACCCTTAAGCTTAATATTTCCCCTCTTGCTTATTGGTGCCATTGGCTCCAGAAATGCTAGAGTATCTCAGTGTGTCTTCTGCCTGTTAATATTCAATCTGATACCAGTCAGGACAAAAGAGTATACCTGAACCCTGGGCCCATCTCTTTGATATCTCTCCTTATTTCAAATTGTCTTGACTTCAATATAACCACAAAGCTTAGGTTCTTCCTTTCTTTATTTTTTTCAGTCTTTCCTTTCTTGTCCCCTCTTTCCCTTACCTCCCAAGGCAAGATTTTCCCTCAGATTAACTTCCCATTTTTATGCTCTCCCTCCTATATTCACTGTTTTTCTACTCTTTCATTGAACTCCCTTTACCCAGTAGCTGATATTGATTCCTAGATCAAACAATTAGCTTCCAGATGGAAATCTTAAAATTCAATTTTTAAACAAGTCTTCATACTTGAGTTCTCTTGAATATTTTCTTTCAATGTGACCTTATATTTTAATCCCTATATTAAACTCTGTGTGAATAAGATTATTTTCATTTACACTCCTCCTTCTATGCCCCAGTGTATCCTCCTCCTACTAAATGCAAACTCTGAGAAGTTAAAGTCCATACTGTCCTTTAATACTGTGGTACCTAGCATATGTCTGGCATATGTACAAGTTTCCTTTTCCATTCTCTAGTCATCTCAACTGTACAGTAGTATCTGCTGATTTCAAGTCTGTCTCCTCCATCTATGCTACATCAACTCAAATCCAGTTTCCCATCTATTCATGCCTAACTTATTTTAGCAACTTACACCGTGATCTCAGTGAACCTCCATTTTCTACTCCTTCTAATCAAAAGTGAATTGTTGTAATGAATGTGGTGGGTATCCGTCTAGACTCTTTTTTAAAAATATATTAAACTTAGGATAGAGCTTTTATTTCTATATGAAGTAAATTATGTATGAATTATATCTCCCTTTTGTACAACCTACTTTAGTTATGAAAAGATATCTTCTCACTATGGTAATAAAAAAGATAGATTTTGTGAATTTAACCATAGCTTTAAAAATTCCATCTTCAAATACACCACCTCTGATTTATCCATTCCCTTGCTCCTGTATATGGAGTTGTTTACAACTTTTCCAAATTATAAACCATCTTTCAAACACATTCTTAAGGATATCTCCTTATAAATCTGGGTGATAATTTCTCCAAATATTCTTTTTAGATTTTTTTTTTTTTTTAGAGTAAGTCCATCTTTACTGCTGATAGATGACACTGACTTTGTTCCAGACTGGTTGTTCCAAATAAACTTTATCAGAAGCGTGTGAGAGAACTAGCCCACCGAAATCTCTAGCACACTTCATGCTGAAAACTCTAATCTGTTCGTCAATTTGGTAGATAACTTTAAATCTGTTGAAAACTTTAATCTGCTTATCAATGCGGTAGATAAAAAGTTTTTAGATTCATCACTTCAAAAATATCCATTTACTCAATAATAAGTCTTACTGGCTACTTGTATTTCTGCTTCTTTGAATTATCTGTTCATATTCTTATTTTATTTTATTATTATTATTTTCACCCAATTCCACCTGTGTCTCTGGTCTCTACAGTTTACTGTAATACAGAAGGAATATAACTCTTTGAGTGATTTACATTTTGCAAAATTTCTGATTATATTGTTTTACTTTATGTTCTTGTAGCTCAAGTCCAGAGAGAGTCAATAAGCAAAATATAAATGTGTGACTAAATCAGTGAACACCATAGAATAACTATTTTGAGAAAATTTTTAACATTATTTATAATAATTCAGAGTGGACTTAAGTTTATTACTGTTGGTTTACACTGTAATCTATTCAACAGATAAAACGGAGTACTCGGGTATTTTATAACAATAATTCAGATGTATTTCTAGTGTCATTTTTCTCACTCATTCCATATGTACACAGTAAATCATGAATGACTTTCCAAGTATATCAAAAAGATTTTTTTAGGAAGCATCAGAATTATTTGCTTAATTTTGATTTAAAAATGAGAATTTTAGAGGGACAAATTTAATAGAAATTTACTGATTAACTACATATTTAATATGCTTACCATATTACCAGAAATAAATTTTACAACAAGTTCTGAAGTAGCCCCATTCCCCTCCTCCCTATAGTTAAAATTCTGCAGGTTTAATTAAAAATATGCTGCATATAAAGCGTTTTTAAATCAAGTTATAAATGTTACCAGTCAAAGTGACTACATTTAAGTCACAATGAATTTGAGATAAAATTAACAAATTCAATTTTAAGTCATTTCTAACTATATTTTCATAAATTAGTATATTTTTAAATTAATATTTTAATATTTCTATCATGCTGCATGACAGGTAATTAAGAATAGGAACAAATTTGTAAGTAAATTTCAGTATCAATAAAGTGATTGAAAATATTTTATTCCAGGGAACAAAAGAATGAGAAGCTGAATATAGTTAACTTGACACTTACCTCTAATTAAGCAGACGACTAATTAGGTTTCCATGTCAAAATCTTGTATGCTTGAGATTCATGATTTACCCACTTTCCCAAGAGTACTCTTCAGAACTCTAAACAAATTCAGCTGACTGTTGGCAGTGAGAAACCTGCAGAATTCAAAATTTATGGATATATGTATTGATGGATAGGTGGATGGATTTCTAAGGTTAACTGAAGCACTTTATACAATAGTACATATTAGATGTTTCCTCCCAGAAACTTTTTCAATAGGTTCTTTATTATGAATATGTAGACGAAGAAACTCTCATCTTACATCCTAACTGATTTTCCACAATGTATAGCCATATAATATTTCAGTAGAAGTAAGAAACAACTTAATGCTGGTATTTTTTAAATTCTAGTAAAAACTAGTATTGTCCTCAAAATCAACATGTTCTTACATGGCATGAGAATGGCATGTGAGCCATTGGGCTCTCCCAGAAAGGTATTTTGCTTAATAGAAAAGGAGTAGTAAGGTTCTACTTATTCTGTAGTAGAATATATTCTAGGCACTTAGAGAAATCATCACTGCTAAAAGCAAACAAATAAAAAACAAACGGTAAGATAATAGCTCTGACAGATGGAATTCATTGTTAATATAAGTTAAATGAATTTTTATTAAAAAAGACTAGGAAGGACTCAGGGGAGAGTCACCAGGCACCAACACTCTCAGCACTAGGGAAATGAATGCTTCCATTGTGAAGAAATGATCCAGGTGCTGTGCCACAGTATTTACTGCAACTCAGAACTAAAATACTTGAAAAGCCTGTCTGGGATTTTTTTTTTCTCTTTAAGATTATTACATAGAAGCTGGTTAGACATTTAGAATAGTTCACAAAAATGATCCTGTTTCAAAATAATCCTTTGCATTTCCTTCTTTTGGTTGTAATTCAAAATCTGAGATGGAGATCTTATGAAGCTATCCATGCTTTATGGTCATCACATTGTTCTCATACAACAAAATGTTAATTTTGTATTTAATCCCCATTGGTGGACAGGGAAAAGGAATATGTATTCTTGTCAAGTGAAAATAGTTTCATCAATAAAAAGATATGAAGGAAATTCTTGATCTGATATCAGTTCTGGCAGGATAATAAGATAAAAATAAGGTGAAAAATTACTCTGGCTCTAACATCTGCAAATGTTGGATAACAAGTTTAAAAAAAAAAGGTATTAAACCCATCATTAAATCAATCATAAATGAGGAAAGGAAATTCTCAATAAAGAGAAAGAAAGAGGACACTGTAAGCCAGAACAGAAAGCCCTTGAGCTGCCTCAGTAACATTTTAACACACCAGATAACTGGCGAAGAACCTGTGTGTTTTCGTGAAAGGGTTGCAGCTGAGGTCACTGCAACAAAGTTTAAGTCCTTGGAAAGACACATTTCTATGTGTGTGTCCTTGAGGGAGTGGGGAGGGGGCGGGAACTGGACTAGGAAAAGAGATCTGACAACCCATTCAAGGAGATGGCAAGAAAGCTTACCGCATACCTGCAGGGATCAAGAAAAGGGTAAGCTTCTATAATATCAAAGCTCGGGACCTACGAGCTTTTTCAGCCTCCATTTGAAGGCACTCTACACACACAGGCATGCACACACGCATGCGCGCTCCCATCAGTCCACCCAAGAGACTCAGGCAGAGACAAATCCCCAGGAGGCTTGCCTGGGCCAATTGTAATTTCATCTGTTTGTCCTGGTTTCACAAAGACTGTGATTTCCAGGGTTGCAGCTGAATGTAGAGTCCTCAGTTCCATCTCCCTGCTTCATACCAAACTAAAGCCAGATCTCCTGTGCCAGGGCTGGTATTTCACCACAGTCATTAGCTTCAGGGACCACAGCTGGGTTTGCTATTAGTCTCCTCGTCCCTCCAAGACCAATTCAGCCTAACTACTCTGTGTTAGCTTCTATTTTTAACACACACATCTGCCTCTCTAAAGGTAGCGATGTGTTAATTTTACCCTTATGTATTTACCCGGCAGCTCTATGTGCTTACTGTCTGCAGTGGTGGGAGACGGGTGCCAGCTCTGCCCACTACATAGCCAGTGTCAGAAGATCAGAGTCTAAAAGAATGAAATCTTGCCGTTTGCAAGTGCACGGATGGAACTAGAGGGTATTATGCTAAGTGAAATGAGTCGGAGAAAGACAAATATCATATGACTTCACTCATATGAGGACTTTGAGGCACAGAACAGATGAGCATGTGGGAATGGAAGCAAAAATAACAACAGGGAGGGGAACAAAACATAAGAGATTCTTAAATATGGAGAACAAACTGAGGGTTGCTGGAGGGGTTGTGGGAGGGGGGATGGGCTAAATGGATAAGGGGCATTAAGGAATCTATTCCTGAAATCATTGTTGCACTATATGCTAACTAACTTGGATGTAAATTAAAAGAAGGAGAAGGAGAAGAAGATCAGAGTCTACTGATCAGAGTGTATCCCATTTCAGATATTACCGGTGAAACTCCTAAGTGATTTTTTGATGATTTTTCCTTTGGTTTATTAGCATCACTGCTGTCTTCCTTATTTTTCAAACAACAGAGAGATAACCTAAGTGAGAGGCCATAGAATATACGAACCACTTAAAAGTAATATTTCTTCTCATACTAGTACTGGCATTCAGGTTTCTTTTCTACCCTCCAGGAGTTCTGCTGTTTTTTGGGTTTGGGTTTCCCAATTAACTTTGCCTATTCCTGCTCAGTTGAATGGCATTACCCCTAGTTTTCCTTTCAGTACACTTGCAAGAGGATTATTTTCTTTCCGATGCTGTCTGTGTTGTGATTGTCGCTTCTGTATTTTCTCCATTCACGTGTCTAGCTCCAAGTTATGAAAAAGTGGAAATTGTCTCACTTAAATGTGATGAATCTTATCATCAATTTGAGCCTTTATGAGGACATTGTATTTTTGAAATAAGTGATACTAGTGCTCTCTAGCTAGGTTTTAAGTTCTTGTTTGTCCTTTTTTTGAATTTAACTGAATTTTAAACAATGGTACACCAAAAAATTTGAGATATTTGGAAAGTTGCTTTGGTTTCATTGTGAAATTCAACTTTTTGTGTTATAACAATGTTATTTTTCCTTTTTGCTCCAATTTCCCGCAGGAATGTAAAACTTTAAACAAAAGCAATCCACTTATCCTACCTTTATCTGTCGCTTATAATGCTGGTCATAATGGGGCAAGATGATTATTTTTTAGTTGATCTTATAAGGTACAGCTTATAAGGGGACAAGGTAAAGCTTAGTTTAAAAATTCTAGGAAATCTTAGGATTATGCAATTTGTAAAAATTTTTCCCAGATAAAAAGCATTAATTAAAACAAACAGAAAAAAATTCATAAAAATGATAACCATTATAACAGATTTATAAAATAAATTGATAATAATAAATAATATAATGTAATAATAAAATGAATTTATAAAATTTATAAAATATACTTAAGAGAATTGAAAGAAAAATATTTATGTTTTTATTATATCATATTTTATATTAATATTTATAACAATATTAGATATTTATGTTTATATTGGTCTCTTACAGACAATGATAATAATTAGATTAACTCCATCCTTCTCTGTTCCACTGATTCCTTTATAAACTACTTTGCAAAAATGTCAAATATGTTGTTTTTATACACTTTTATAATTGCATTCACATTCCTAACTCTTTAGATAGAAGGCCCATGCCTTACCAATTGTTTATTTTATTTTAATTTTTTTAAATGTTTATTTATTTTTGAGACAGAGAGAGACAGAGCATGAACGGGGGAGGGTCAGACAGAGAGGGAGACACAGAATCTGAAGCAGGCTCCGGGCTCCGGGTGCTCAGCTCAGAGCCCAACACGGGGCTCGAACTCACAGACTGAGATCATGACCCGAGCTGAAGTCGGACGCTCAACCGACTGAGCCACCCAGGTGCCCCGTCCAATTGTTTAGATAGATAGATAGATAGATAGATAGATAGATAGATAGATGCTAGATCGATCGATCTACATCTTGATACCTCATGATAATAAAACAAAATGCCCCAATTAGGTGGATTCACTTGAGGACAAGGGACTGACCTTAGTGTAAGAGGCTTGCATTAAATTTTTAGGGCTTAATGTTAACACATTACTGGAAATAAGCACTCCATTACTAAATAAGCCTAAATTAAATCTCACCATGTCTTCTTTGAAACAATAATTTACCCCTATGATAATTTAAATACTTCTAAATCCAGTGAAAGCTCATTATTTTTTAATGTTTTATTAACGAGAAGATTTCACTTTTAAGTCTACATTGAAAAAAAATTTCCAGCCCTTACTCATAGCTCAAATATTGATTCACTGGTTTATGAAGTAGGGTCTTATTCAAAAGCTCTTTGTCACAAGAAACTGAGCTGTACCCTGGGGCTACCTGATCTCTTTCATCTCTCCTTCTCTCTTGACTTATTTCCTCATCTTATGCATGACCCAAAGTGACTGTCCTCCCTCCATGCCTTACAGGACCTGCCTCTCCACAGCACTTCCATTCTCCCTCCCACCATCTCCCCCGTTCCTCTCTAGGTACTTTACAAATTCATTGAGCATCTGAAAGAATTCTTGCCAGGCAGTGGCTTGGCTGCCCTCTGCCCTGTTGTGTATCATCAACCATGGTAATTAAAGAGAAGAGAAAAATTTGTCATGCCCTATACAGAAATGCCTCTTTTCAGATCATGACAAGAAAATGTTCTTTAGAAGGGACTGAGGGGTGCCTGGGTGGCTCAGTCAGTTAAGCATCTGACTCTTGCTTTCAACTGAGGTCATGATCTCATGGTTGATGGGTTCAAGCCCCACATCAGGCTCCACACTGACAGTGCAGGGCCTGCTTGGATTCTCTCTCTTCCTCTCTCTCTGCCCCTTTCCCATTCATGCATGCTCGCTCGCTCTCTCTCTCTCTCTCTCTCTCTCTCTCTCTCTCTGTCTCTCTCTCTCCCTTTCTGTCTCAAAATAAATAAATAAACTTTAAGAAAAAAAATAAACTAAGTGGAGCCAGCAAAACAAAATGTGTTACCCAGGTCAAAACGAGTGTGTACCTTGGATAAATGGGATGATATGGAGAAATGTCTCCTTTGACCTCTTAACACTTTACATGTATCACTAACTATATGTTTGTCAAACTGCTTCTATTCCTTCACCTGCTCATTTGATGCTGGTCAGTTTTCTCTCTGCTTTGAGGTAACTCACACTTGTCTCTCCACATCAGTTTCTCAGAAACAACTATCTACATATCCTCTATCCCTACCATAAACCCTAGTTCCTTAGTAAATACATTCATGCCCCCGACTATTCACGTCTAGCCCTGAGGACTTTCTCCAACAAATATTTGAAATATTTTAAAATTCATTGCCAGCTCATGGGAGACATTATAAGCGATTTGATAAGGGAGTTTCCAAAGGTTTGTTTTTATTTTTGTTTTTGTTTTCTGACTAATACTACTTACATAGGATAATAATATTACTTAAATTTATCGGTAAAATTGGGAATTACTACACTGAACACAGTTAAATGTTTTTTGTTAAGCCATACAGATTTGCAGAGCTTTTTAAAATATATCTATTACATATCTCTACAAGGGACATAGAATTTTAATATATCTGATCTTAGAACTTTTCATGGCATATATATAATTGACTATTATTCCAGAAGATATGATTTAAGAAACGCTAGGTGTATTAGAGTCATATTAGCTATTCTTAGACTCAAAGCTTACAATTTCAGAGATTTAACACAGCAAAGTTTACTTTTCAGTCATTTGGGGGTCCTATGAGTGTTTTCTTGTTTGGTGGATAGTTTTCCTCCATATGGTAAATCATGGCCACAGGATCTTTCAACCTTATTACTCTATCATTCACTAGCATCAGAGCCCTTCCCTTTCAGTTATTCAAAAACATGCCTGCTTCTCAAAACTCCCGAGATTGACAAATCTCTTTTCTACTTATATTCCTTGGTGAGAGCTAGTCCCCAAATCATACTTGGATGCAGGAGAGAGCATGAGGAGAATTTAATCCTTATCTGGGTAACTGTTTCCCAGCCACACTGTGCATGATGAAAAGGAACCATGATATTTGTGTGTGTGGTACGGCAGGGCGGGGAGGGGGGAGGGGTGCTACTCATTTCTGCTGTACTAATTAATGAGTTTCTTATATTCCCACATACTCTGGAATCTAACCACAATTTGCAATGTTGTTTCAATGGCAAAATGTACTTAGCATTCTTTGTAAAATTAAAAGAAACTTTTGATGATAATTATTAATTTGCAACATTACTCAGTGCTAAGTTTTATTGATTTTCCCAACATGGTAAAATAGAACTCATTAAATAAATTTAGTAAAATGCAATGAATGCATATCTTTATATAGCTTCATAGACTCCTGAAAGCTCGTTAGTTAAAATTAAAAAGAAGAATCCAATTAAGAGTCTACTGAAGTTTAGAAAATGATGTTTCTATTTCATGTACTTGTTAGAGAAAATCAATACTCTAACTTTTTATGCAGACTGAAAGACATGTTCTAGGCCATCTCAGTGTCTTGAAATCCAAAATATTATACTCTTTTTATACCAAATCAGGTTTTTAATTTTCATTTATCTTAGATTGATCTCCCTAAATATATTGTGAGCTCCTTGAAGGAATATGTCATGCCTTTTATTTATTAACCATTTATTCATTCAACAAATACAGGCTCAGCATCATTATGTGCTAAGTATTGTGCTGACAGTGAGGATTGATTGACGAAAAATATATTGTGTCTGTCTCGAAAACATTTTAGTCCATTGGAATAGGCAGAAATTAAAGTGTATTACTAAAATGCAATGCAATTAATTGTAGGTACACATTTCTACTTTGGATACGTTGTAATCTAGGCACATTGTATTATATTTTATGTAGTTTTGTGGAGGAATATTTATTGTTATTAAGAGTAGTAGTAATATTATTCAGATTTAAAGTAAACGGTGTAAAGAGAATTGTGGAGATGAGATAGGTGGGTTGTAAGCTTTCAAGGAAGACATCTCACACATGTAGAGTCATAGGAAGGTGAGGAGAGATGAAACTCTGGATCAGGAGGAACGGAGCAGAGAATATCGTTCCTGGCATAAAACACAGTGTTAAGACCTTTGTTAAAGATCTTGGCTTTTATGCTTCGTCTTATGAAGAGCCGTTTTAAGCTTAGAGTACCATGGCAACATTCTAGTAAGCACTGAAAAATAAGTTCTGGATGCAGTATGGAAGGCGAGTAAGAGAGGAGCCTGAATGAAGTCAGAAAAACCTGTCAGAAACCCACTGCAAAGCACAAGTTTTTAACTATGTGCCAATGTGAATGCACAGAAAGGGATTGTTTTCATAGATACATGAGGTGCAATCTATTGAATGAAAGAAGCACATGGATATAGAGCATTATGAATATCACAAAATACCAAAAAATAATGCTGTGATTATCTTTAGTCAGGAGTGGAAAAGAGAGAGCTGTTTGCAAAGAGTCAGTAGGTGGTATCTGAGGTCCTAGTGGTGTTCTGTTTCCTGACCTGGCTGAGAAGGGAGTGGGGAAAAGATGGTAGAAGGCTGGCAATTGACGATAAATCATGTGATGTGGATTATTGATTGATGTGAATTTTAGTGTTAGAAACTATCCATTTCTAAGGATATAATTATATGCCTCCTAAAATACATTTACTTTTATACTAGTAGAAATATTCTGATTACTCAATGAAGTATCATTCTTAATAGCCTAAATTTGGAAACAACCCAAAGGTCCATCAGGTGTAGAATAAATAAGTAAATTATGGACTTCTTATACAATGGAATTAATGTTCATATGATTGAATTAGAAGTATAATATTGAATAAAAGAAGACAGACTCGAAAGAATCACACTATATTATTCATTTACCTAATGTTCAGATAGGTGAATATTATGTTTTCAGATGGAATTTTAGCTGGTAAAATTATAATGTAAAACAAAGAAATGGTCCCATAAGAATCATGGGGCACATGGGTGGCTCAGTCAGTTGAGCATCTGACTCTTGGTTTCGGCTCAGGTCATGATCCCAGGGTCACGAAATCAAGCCCTGTGTTGGGCTCTGCACTGATCGTGAAGCCTACTTAAGATTCTCTCTCTCTCTCTCTCTCTCTCTCTCTCTCTCTCTCTCTCTCTAGCCTACTCCCCAGCTCGCACTCTCTCACAACTAAAATAAATTGTGGTAGTCTTTACTGCAGATGGAAAGGTTTTGAAGTTGAAGGGATCTACAAAGAACTCCTGGGGCACCTGAGTGGCTCAGTCGGTTGAGCGTCCTACTTTGGTTCAGGTCATGATCTCACAGTTTGTGGGTTCGAGCCTTGCGTTGGTCTCTGTGCTGAGAACTCAGATCCTGGAGCCTGCATTGGATTCTGCGTCTCCCTCTCTCTCTACCCCTCCCATTCTCATGTTTGCTCTCTCTCTCTCTTTCTTTCTCTCTCTCTCTCTCAAATAACTAACTAAACAAATAAATAAATAAATAAACATTAAAAAATAAATCTCCTGGAGTGCTCTAATGATCTGTTTCTAGACCTGGGTAGTGATTGCACCAATGTTCTCTATTAAAACAAATTATTAAACTATACTTTTTCTCAACTTTATGGGGTGTGTGTGCTTATAAAATAACACTAAAATACAATGAGGGTAATTTAATTTAGTAAAAGAAAATATCTTTTTTCAACTTATATTTAATTTTTTTATGTTTATTTATTTTTGAGAGAGGGAGCCCGACGTGGGGCACGAACTCACAAACCGCGAGATCATGACTTGAGCTGAAGTCGGACACTCAGCCGACTGAGTCACCCAGGCACCCCTCTTTTTTCAACTTATGTAGGTTGGTTTTCATTTCATTAAAAGTACATTCTTCCTTATTAAACAAAAACATTTTGCATCCGTTTTTAAGGTATGTGAAAACCAGGGTTGAAAAAATTGCCTCTAAACCAGTAGCTAATTATATTTAATTTTTAATTATCAGTGAAAACATGATCATTCTTTATATGATTTATAAAAAGAGGCAGAATTTATTCACACATTCTTTTATCTTTGTGTTAATCGAAGTTTCTGACTAGCAGTGCTGTTGATGGTGATCGAAATGGACACCTTGGGGCACATTGTGGCTCAGTTGGTTGAGTGTCCAACTCTTGACTTTGGCTCAGGTCATGATCCCATGGTTCTGGGTTAGAGCCCCACGTTGGGCTCTGTGCTGACAATGGGGAGCTACTTGGGATTCTCTCTCCCTCTCTCTCCGCTCCCCCTTGCACACAAGCATGTGTGCTCTCTCTCTCTCTCTCTCCGTCTCTCTCTGTCTCTCAAAATAAATTAAAAATAAACTTAGAAAGATAGAAGGAAAGTGGGGAACTTAAAGAAACATCTAACTTACTAGACAAGATAGAGCTGAGACTCTAACACAATGGTAAAAGTAGGTTAGAGAGTAGGTTAATATTATAAGGCATCAGCCTAAGAAAATATTGAAAAAGTTATTTTTCCAAAAGAAAGCTATTTCCTTAGAAATTTTGTCAATGTATCAGCAAGTAAGAGAATATCACATCAACTAATTATCCTAGAAATTATTTATCACCAGAAATGTTATGTTGCTAGCTCTAGTATATTCTTCTAATTCAATCACATTTTGTTCTGATATCCCAGTCACTTTATAATGAAGAATGTATCTTAAACTAAAGTTCACTATTGTGCTTCAGAGTAAAAAAATAATAATTTATAGTAATTCAAGATGATACAATATTATTGATGCAGGACCAAAGAATGTTAAAAGTAAGGAAACTTTAAATATTGTCCATATATTCCTGTGTCTAGATTTATTTGCATTTTTGCCTTGCCCTCCAGAATCCACCCCGAGCAAATTATTTTCCAAACAAATCTGGCAAAAAGTTGTCCTAAGGGTCAGCTACTTTAGAAGACAAGGACCTAGCTCACTGGCATTCTCTCTCAGGACTCCCCAGAGTGAATTTCATACATGCCATGAATAATTTATCTTAAACCTAAGAATATAGTACACTAATTTGATGAAAATGATTTCATTTATCCTGAAACTTACACACATATGTATGTATTATTTTTCTTTTACAAAAGAATTTACAATGTAAATATTTACAAAGTAAATACGAAGACTATGATAATTTTTGTGACTAAACATAAAGCCTCGATGTGGTAAACTGACAAACGAGGAAAATGTGATAATTCACATATGAAAAAGGAAGCATACCATTCCCTAAGGAAAACAGATTTTTGTTTTGTTTTGTTTTGTTTTAATTACCGAATTCCTCAGGAAATCACTTACGTATGAAGAACAATGAATGACGTAACGGAAGGTACTCTCAATAAACGTTTTAGGGCAGTTTGAGAAGTGGAATTCGTGTGGCAGGTTATTTTAGGAATCCTCAATAAAAATTCAAGACATTTCACTGATGTTCACTTCGGTGTGGGAATTCTGCCAGTGGCTATGCTCATATTATCTCAATATGGAATCTTTCTGCTGCCAGACTCTATCAAATGATAGAATGTAGCCTTCTAAGAAAAATGAATAGTTTTTTTTTTTTAACTACGGTGTTCTTTAAAATAATATAATATCACTCAGCTGGAATTTTGACAAGAAATTATAGCCTCTGGCAAGTAACCAGGGTTAATATTCTCTATGGCTGATTAAGGACAGATTCATTTTTTTTGAACAGGTGTTAGACTGAGCATGCTTTTATGAAAATTAGAGAAATAAATCTAAGGGAAGATTTATTTACAAAGATACTGTAAATAGCTTCCATCTTAAATAGTATATTTTTGGAATATTTACAGAATGGAAGAAGAATAATGGAAAAAATCAAAACTTTATTCTTAGTTTAAAAAAATATAGATGCTTGTGCTCATATATGCTCAAATCACAGAAGAGGATAAAAGATTTTTTTTCCTCTAGACCTTTACTTATAAAAAATATTGAAATGTGCTCAGTTTCTTATTTTTTTTTGTAAGCTTCAGTCTTACAATGTAAAATAGGTTGTTTCATTTTATTTTAGTTGTAAAACTTCCCATGTGATATAATGCTTTCTACTAAGATTAATGACAGATTTATTACTTAACAGTTTGGCATATGCCTATATTAAAAATGTTTCATGCAAGGGGAGCCTGGGTGGCTCAGTTGGTTAAGTGTCTGACTCTTGATTTCGGCTCAGATCATGATCTTGCAGTGTCTGGGTTTGGGCCCCACGTTAGGCTCTTTGCTGACAACACAGAGCCTGTTTGGGATTCTCTCTCTCCCTCTCTCTCTGCCCCTCCCCGGCTCATACTCTCTGTCTCCCGCTCAAAATAGATAAATACACTTAAAAAAATATTTGGTGCAAAACATATAACTCTATGGCTTAAAATAGTCAATATATTCACCTGACATTCTCCTTCATATCCTGATTTCACTTTTCATTTCCATATATTTTTGATTTAATAGACTGTTCTTTAGAGCACTTTTAGGTTCACAGCAAAAGAGCAGAAAGTACAGAGCTTTCCCATATAGCCCCTGCCTCCACATATGCCTACCCCCTCCCTTAATGAATGTCTCCACTAGAGAAGTACATTTGTTATAATCTATGAACGTATGTTGGCACTTCCTTATCACTCAAAACCCATAATTTACATTAAGGTTCACTCTAAATGTTGTACATTCTATGGGCTTGGAAAAATGTGTCATGTCATGTACTCATTATGATAGTGTCATACAAATAGCTTTACAACCCTAAAAATTCTCTGTGCTCTGTCTGTTCATCTACTCTTCCAGCCAAGCCCTTGGTAACCACTCATCGTTTGTCTCAATAGTTTTCATTTTTCTAGAATATCATATAGTTGGAATCATGCATTATGTAGCCTATTCTGATTGGCTTCTTTCACGTAGTAACATGCATCTAAGTTTTCTCCATGTATTTTGATAGCTCATCTCTTTTTATCGCTGAATAATATTCCATCGTCTGGATGTAACACATTTTTTTTATACATTCAGCTACTGAAGGATATCTTGCTTGCTTCTAAATTTTAGCAATTATGAATAAAGTAGCTTTTAATTTGCATTTTTCTGATGCCATATAATGTGGAACATCTTTTCATGTGTTTATTTGCTATCTATCTATCTGTCTATCTTCCTTGGTGAAGTGTTTGTCATTGTATTTTTTATTGTTTTTTTAATTGTTGAGTTTTGCAAGTTCTTTCTTTACTTTGAGTAACAGTTCTTTATCAGATATGTATGACCCTTAGTTCCTAATCTAATTTCTTTTAACTGTCAAAGATATTAAAATACTAGAGTGGATTTTTCTCTAAATAAGGGATTTAATTTTTTCCCTAGTTTTAGGCTTACAGAAAAGTAAGAATAAAGTACAGGAAGTTTTCATATACTTGGCTCTATAATTTCCATATACTGGCTTTCTGCCCATCCCAGCTTTCCCTATTATTAACATTTTGCATCAGTGTAGTACATTTGTTACAGTGGAAGAACCAATATTGATACATTATTAAGTGCATAGTTTACATTAAGGTCCACTCTTTGTGTTGTGCATTCGATGATTATTGACAAATGCATAATATGTAGCCACCATTTACAGTATCCTGTAGAATAGTTTCACTCCCCTAAAAAATCTGGGCAGCTTACAAAACTAGCTTCGCCTAGGCTAGTTTTGAACCTTTTTCCCTTTTGTAAGAAGCTGTTAAGAACCAAGCAATGGCATTGAAACTTCTGGGAAATCTGGGAAAGCAGGAACTTTGAAGAGCAATATGGTTAAGGTACATCATTAAACAGAGCTTCTAGAACCAAGGACAATCAGTAAGACCTGTCCTCACAGAGAAAAAGCTGGATACCTAGATACCTGTGTTTTTTGTATTATGTTTTTCTTTGCCATTTGTAGGAAACATGTGTACACTTTTCTCAGTGTGTTCCTAGGAGTATAATTCTGGATCAGGGGATGTGTATGTGTTTAGCATAAGTGGATCTACCAACATTTTCCCAAAGTGATTGTACAAATGCACTCTCCTCGCAGCCATATACAGAAGTTTTAGGTACTTCGTATTCTTGCAAACTCTTGGTACTGCCATTTGCACTCTTTTTCCCACTCTAATGAATGTGCAGTGATAAATCCTGCTTTTAATTGTCATGTGCCTGATAACTAATGAAGTTAAGCACCTTTTCATAAATTTATGAACATTTGGATATCCTCTTCTGTGTAGTTCCTGTTCATTGGCCCATTTTTCCATTATATTGACTGTTGTACTGTTTTGTAAGGATTCTTTATAGATTCTGGATGTATTATATATGTGTGTATGTGCTTGTACTTATGTTTTTATTTTGCTGACCGTTTTATTATTGCCTACATGTGAAATTACTATAAAAAATTTCCCCAAATTTGTAGCACCATATTTTATACTCTCACTAGCAATGTATAAAAATTCTAATTGTTACGTATCTCTCCTAAACTTAACATTATCGATTTATTGTAGTTTTAGCCATTCTGATGGGTTCATATTGGTATCTTATTGTGGTCTTAATTAGCATTTCTAATGGTTCTAGTCTATAAAAATGCAATGGACTGTTTCAGCTAGCAGTTTAGCTACAGTCACTATTTCTA
The DNA here is from genome assembly GCF_022837055.1 of Prionailurus viverrinus. Lineage (NCBI taxonomy): Eukaryota > Metazoa > Chordata > Mammalia > Carnivora > Felidae > Prionailurus > Prionailurus viverrinus. The sequence goes on from NC_062564.1 coordinate 24,302,401, forward strand.
AAAATTGTCTGTACGTTACTTGGGTTATTTACATACATAAGTATGTCATCTGCATATTGCAAATTTTATTTCTCTTCCAAACTCCCCCTTCCCTCCTTTATTTTCCTTTCACTCTTGCATCGGCTAGGACTCTAATTTCATTGTTTAGAAATTCTAAGTTGGACGTTTGTTTTTGTTTTGTATCTTTGAGATGTTATTTCTGTGTGTTTCACTGATCTGAGGATTTTCCCTTTCTTTTTGTTTTCCGGAAGTTTTACTACACTGTCTCTACTATGGCTTTCTTTGCATTTTTCCCTGATATTGTTTCATAGATTTTCTTAATCTGTTACTGGAGGCTTGTTTGGTAAATTTATCAACCACATGCTTCAACTGAAGTATCTTACACATTTTATTCACGGTTCAGTTGTTTGTTTTGTCCTTTTCTGAAAGTATTATTATTATTATTATTATTAATTATTATTTTGCTTCAATCTGCATATTGCTGATGACCTCACCTCACTTGGTTCTCTCTACAGCTGTTTCCAATGTTCTGTTATGCCCATCTACCAAGTTCTTAATATCCATTATAGAATCTTTCAGTGCTAGAATTTCTACTCCATTCTTTGTCTGTGGCTTTCAGTTCCTCAATATTATTTTCATCCAATCATATATTTTATTGAATATATGAAAATAATTATTTTGAGGGGCGCCTGCGTGGCGCAGTCGGGTAAGCGTCCGACTTCAGCCAGGTCATGATCTCGCAGTCCGTGAGTTCGAGCCCCGCGTCAGGCTCTGGTCTGATGGCTCAGAGCCTGGAGCCTGCTTCCGATTCTGTGTCTCCCTCTCTCTCTGCCCCTCCCCCGTTCATGCTCTGTCTCTCTCTGTCCCAAAAATAAATAAACGTTGAAAAAAAAAGTTAAAAAAAAAAGAAAATAATTATTTTGAATATATATCTGCAGTCTCAAACAATTGGATTATCTGTTGTCCGTTTGCATTAGTTTCCCCGCCCCCTTTGGTACTTATTCTTAGTAAGATTGGTAATTCTGAGTCAATTCTAGACTTGGTGTTTGAAAATTTAGAGAGGCTTTAGGTGATGTTGTCTTTGTCTACAGAGGATTTATCCTACACCCCTCACTGAATAAAATCAAGGTGGGAGATGATTCGATGCCAAGATTTAGATGTCTTCAGTCTCTGCTGAAGATCGTTCACACCCTCTCTAGGGCATACCCCACTGTGCTCCCCAAATGAACTTTACAGTCTTTACGAGCCCCCTACTTTTCAGTGAACACTAAAGTCTGATTTTTGTTTTCCAGCATTATACAACCAATGCAAGTTTTTGTGAAATTCTCAGGAGTTGTTAGTCCAGCTTCTTAGCCTGTCCTAAGCAGCTAAGTAGCGAGCAAATGACTTGAGGAAAATCCTCTACAAAATCCAAGTTTTACTTTTCTTCACCTACCTCTTCTCTGGTGTGTTAGTTCCTCAAGTGCTAGCCACTTTGACAAGACTGAATTTTAATTTTTGTCTCCCCAGGACTGTGAGATTACAGAGAGAATCCTTGCTTCTCTACCACTTATCCATTTTCTCCTAGCTTCTTAACCTCAGCCCCGCGTCTTGAGCTGTTTAAGTTGACAAGTGGTTTGAAAGGAAAATAACTAAACAGGCTGCTGAGCCATAAACATGCATTCTTCCAGTATCTTGGCCCTTCAAGTCTAACTGCTTCAAACATATGTTACTCCTATTCACACCCATTAAGATAGCTGTTATATTAAAACAAAAAGCAAAACAAAACAAAACAAGAAACAACGTGTTGGCAAGGATGTGGGCAAATTGGAATCTTTGGCATTGCAGGTAAAGATATAGAATAGTATATATTTCGTGGAAAATAGTGTAGGGTTACTCAGAAAATTAAATATGGAATTATCCTGGGGCGCCTGGGTGGCGCAGTCGGTTAAGCGTCCGACTTCAGCCAGGTCACGATCTCGCGGTCCGGGAGTTCGAGCCCCGCGTCAGGCTCTGGGCTGATGGCTCAGAGCCTGGAGCCTGCTTCCGATTCTGTGTCTCCCTCTCTCTCTGCCCCTCCCCCGCTCATGCTCTGTCTCTCTCTGTCCCAAAAATAAATAAACGTTGAAAAAAAAAAAATTTAAAAAAAAAAAATATGGAATTATCCTAAGGTCTAACAATTCCACTTCCAGGTATATATTCCAAAGAGTTGAAAGTGGTGTCCCAGAGATACGTGTACACGCATGTTTATAGCAGCATTATTCATAATTGGCAAAAGGTGGAAACAGCCCAAGTGTCCACCAACAGATGAATGGATAAACAAAACGTAGTATATGCATACAATAGAATATTATTCAGCCTAAGAAAGGAAGGAAATTTTGACACATGCTACAGGATGGATTAACTTTGAAGACATCATGCTAGGCAAAATAAGTCAGGTACAGGACAAATATTGTATAATTATACTTATCTGCGGTACCTCATGTTGTCAAACTAGAGACAGAAAGTAGAACAGTAGGTACCAGGGTCTGGGAGATGGCGTATTGGGGAGTCATTATTTAATGGGTGTAGGTCAGAATGATGTAAATTTCTGGTGATATAGAGTATTGCTGCTTGCATAACAATGTACTTAATGCCTCTGAACTGTACACTTAAAAATGGTTAAAGTAGTAAATTTCATATTATGTATATATCATCACAAAGAAAAGGTACTACTTTCAAAGACAATTGGTTTTGCACTTTACTATTTTATGTCACATTTTGTAGATATTTTCAGTGGGTGCATTAGTCTGCTATGATCTACTCTGACATAGGCATTCTTATTACTTTCAGATATTCTAAAGATGCATTTTTAAACCTCAATTGACGTTTATCAAGTACTTTCAAGTATTGTGCATGTGTATGCAAGTCATTATGATAAATTCTGGAGATTAAAAGAGAAGGAAGAAGCAAAATGATAGAAAAATATATGTATGCATATTGGTCTCTTCTCCCAGTTCCTGACACAAAGCTTCTAAAACCCTTAAAATTTCTAAGTAACAAGAGCATTAGGAGCATCTTTTAACCTCTGTGCTCTTTGATCCTGGCTCCTGACAGAGCCCCTAAATCTCTTGGAATTTCCTAGGTGCAGAGATATCGTTTGTCCTAATGAGCGGACTTTTATTGGGTGCCTGGAGAGCTTTAGGATGGGGCTCCTTACTGAAAAGACCAAGCCATGATTAGAAACTTGGAACTTTCAGTCCCATCCACCTCTCCAGAAAATGGGAGAGGGGTTGGGGCCTGAGTTAATCATTGATCATGCTTATATGATAATGCCTGTATAAAATCCCCAAAGTACAGAGTTTTGAGAGCTCTGGATTGATGGACATGTAGAGGTACTGGAGGAGCAGTAGCTTTTGAGGGTAGGAAGTCTCTCTATGCTTCCCTCATACCTCATTGTGTACATCTCCTTCATCTGGCTGTCCCTGATCCTGTTATAATAAGCCAGTAATCTAATAAGAAGATGTTCCTTTGAGTTCTGTGGGCCATTCTGGCAAATTAACAAACCTGAGAAGGTCATAGGAACCTTCAATTTAGCAGTGTGGTCAAAACACGGGTATGGAGTGCCTGAGTGGCTCAGTTGGTTGAGCATCCAACTCTTGATGTCAGCTCAGGTTTTGATCTCATGGTCCTGAGTTCAAGCCCCACACTGGGCTCCATGCTGGGCATGAAGCCTACTTAAAAACAAACAAACAAACAACCCCCCCAAAACAACAAACAACCAAACAACAAAAACAACAACAACAAAAACAGGGGCACCTGGGTGGCTCAATTGGTTAAGCATCCAACTCTTGATTTCCACTCACAATTGTGAGATCGAGCCCTGAACTGGGTGTGGACCCTGCTTAAGATTCTCTCTCTCTCTCTTCCTCTCCCCCCCCTAAAAATAAAGGAAGGAAGGAAGGAAGGAAGGAAGGAAGGAAGGAAGGAAGGAAGGAACACAGGTAACAACTGGACTCTCATTTGACATCTGAAATGGGGATGTGGGTAGCAATCTCATGGGACTGAACTCAACCTGTGGAATTTATGTCCAGGTCAATAGTGTCAGAATTTACTTAAATTGTAGGACACCCAGCTGGTGTCTTGGAAAATTGTTTAATGTGTGAAAAATATACACATCTGGAGTCAGAAGCATCATGAATATAGAGTAAAAGAAAAACACAGGAGTGCTTTTTTTCTATTCAGAAGACATAATGTGTTCTCTCAGTAAAGTCAGACCATAGGGAGAGAGTTGCCAGTAAACAATGAGGTATAACACATTGTGATAAAAACTTGAATAAAAGAATAGTTGTTATGGAAACAAAGAAAAAGGAATAGGATATATTATGGGAATGTTTCTAAAAGAATACAACTGTTGTTATTGAATCATAACTTACCAGAATATAGTTCAGAATATGACAGGCACTTTCAACTTGAATTTTTCCTTGTACACTGATAAAATAAGCTTTGCTTTATAAGAGAGTAAGAGCATAAACAATATGAAAAAGGATTAACAGGCTACATTAATGATAATGAGAACCTTTAGGAAACTAATATCATAGTATAGGCAGAAAGTGAAAAAAAACTGAATTAAAAATAGCAATGAGGATAAAACAAAGGAGATAGACAGAATCGACCATTCTGCAGCAGATTTTACTTTGATTTTATTTTTTAAGTTTATTTATTTATTTTGAGAGAGAGAGAGAGAGAGAGAGAGAGAGGGAGGGAGACACAGTGAGAGAGGGAGAGAGAGAATCCCAAGCAGACTCTGCACTGTAAGTGCAGAGCCTGACAAGGGTCTCCATGCCATGTACAGTGAGATCATAACCTAAGCGGAAATCATGAGATGCTTAACTGACTGAGCCACCCAGGTGCCCCTTACTTTGTTTTTAAATTCAGGTACAAAAGATTGAGAGAGTTATGCCCATCAATTTATGGAACATTGTTATCATTAGTCCCTGCAAATATTCTCACTTACTGTTTACCATTTATTGTTTATTCATTTATTTTTTTTCATTTTTTAATTTATATCTCCTTTTCCACTTCCATTATCAGCACTTACCCTCTCTTTATAGTCTGTTCTTTTTAAGGACCATTTTATTCCTGTGTTCTGACAAATGGATTTCATCTGTGTTATACACACATTTTTAATTAAAATAAATATTCTCTCTCTTACTTTCTCATCTTCTAACTACTGTTGCTAAGGGTACATCTACTCACTTGTTGCACATTGCATGATGCTCCATGGTGTGCATGCACTATATTTCACTCATCCACCTTTACAGAGATGGATGCTTAGATTTTATCTAAGTACCAACCACCATAACCAACTCACCCCCCCACACACACACAAAAGACCACACATATACACAAAGACCCTACACAAGCCTATCCTCCAACATATTCATAGGATATGGGGACTGATTCGTTGGGGAAAACAAACAAAGAAACGTTGACCATGATTCCAAATTTTGTACTAAAAGCTAGAAAGAAGATTGATAGTAGAATCACTACCTACCATACCTTGTCAACCAATATTCCACCAAACATATTTTATCTCTTAAAAGTTTTCTGAACGTATATGTTTAAAAATTTGGAAAAGAACAGTTCTAAATTTTGATTACTATGCATGTAGGGAAGAGATATTCCTTCTCTGACTTTCAGGTCAGTAGAAACTAACTTAAATCTGCATCATTTATGTGGACCTCTGTGATTCAATGAAATTTCCTTTTTTTGTAATCAAATATTTTAAGAAAGTCTGTGATAATTGAATTACCATAGAGAAAAGCTTTCAGTGCACATGTTAAAAATTAAAGAGCCTTTCTGGTGATGGTGGTACATTAATAAAGCACTCTGTGGAGGAAAAAAATTATCATATGTTTGAGTGGTCAATATGAGTATCATCTTATCCTACTTTTTTTCCCACCAGGCAGAAATATGAGTGTTCTGATTTCTTTAATATAGATTGTAGTTTACTCATTTTTAACATCAGTTTTATCCTTGCCCTAAGATTTAGTTTAATTTTTAATTTAATTTTAATTTAAAAAGTATCATGGACTTACTGCTTTTTGATAAAATGATTTCTCAATAATCAAGTAATAACATTACATCAAGGGAGCAGGATTGAGAAGAGAGAGGAGAGAAGTCAAACTATGATGCAGAGGCATGGGAGCCTTGACTGACCCAATAGGGAGCTCTGATGCCAGAATAATCCTGCGAGTTGTCTAGAGTGGGGATATAATAGCTGAGCCTTTAAATCTTCACAGTGATTAGTTGATCAAGGACATGATGGCTCTTTGCAGGTGAAGTGTTTCTTGACAGGACTGACAACTAAAGGTTTTCTGTCATTGGTGGTCATGGCAAGTGGGGCAAGCCCTTCACTGAAGTAGGACCTGACATTTGCTGGATGCGGTGGCTTACCTAGTAGAATGACTAAAATCGTCATTTCTCAGGGATCTCACACTAGGGTGATGGCACTTGTTTATTTACTGTCAAAATTTGGCCAGAGAGGCCCATGGATTCTGGGTCAAAATATTGGTTCATGATCAATATTGGGTGAGGAAACATGCATTTATTGGGACAACTGCCTTCAGCCTACTATTCATCCACCTTTGAGATACTTTGACACCGCAAGATGAATAGTGCCCTTGTTGTGTAACATTCATTTTTGCCTCTGTGTCCACCATCTTCATAACATTATGGGGTTGTGCCCTGATTGCTCCTCTAACCTGGCCCCTCATTATCATATTGTGTTAACCTGGCTTTAGGCTACAACCATTTGGCCTTTATTGTCTTTGGGCCCCGTCATCTCCATTGCTGTCAGTGCAACTAATTTATAATGGTCTCTTCTATTATCAGCCCTGATCTACAGAGGAGAGCTACCACTGAACTTAATGAATCTTGCATACCTCTCAACAGTGATTTCCTGTACCTTGGTAAATGGTGTATCCTGTGGGCTTTCCCACAGATGGTATTGATTTCATGGATCATTCATGCAGTTCAGCATATTCACTTCCCTGAGATGTTTAGTCACTTCTTTCACTATCTGCCATGAAAATCCAGGTCGCAGGTTACTTGACATGGGTCATTACATTTAACATGCTTCTAGGAGCTATCCTAGTAATGAGTTTGCACAATCTGTGAGGAGCCTTTCCAGGTGTGATATTCTTTTTTTTTTTTTTTTTTTGGCTTTGTTTGTTTCCTTTTATTCCTACTGCTCTTTTTTTTTTATGAAATGTATTGACAAATTGTTTCCATACAACACCCAGTGCTCATCCCAAAAGGTGCCCTCCTCAATACCCATCACCCACCCTCTCCTCCCTCCCACCCCCCATCAACCCTCAGTTTGTTCTCAGTTTTTAACAGTCTCTTATGCTTTGGCTCTCTCCCATTCTAACCTCTTTTTTTTTTCTTTTCTTTCCCCTCCCCCATGGGTTCCTGTTAAGTTTCTCAGGATCCACGTAAGAATGAAACCATATGGTATCTGTCTTTCTCTGTATGGCTTATTTCACTTAGCATCACACTCTCCAGTTCCATCCACGTTGCTACAAAAGGCCATATTTCATTTTTTCTCATTGCCACGTAATATTCCATTGTGTATATAAACCACAATTTCTTTATCCATTCATGAGTTGATGGCCATTTAGGCTCTTTCCATAATTTGGCTATTGTTGAGAGTGCTGCTATGAACATTGGGGTACAAGTGGCCCTATGCATCAGTACTCCTGTATCTCTTGGATAAATTCCTAGCAGTGGTATTGCTGGGTCATAGGGTAGGTCTATTTTTAATTTTCTGAGGAACCTCCACACTGCTTTCCAGAGCGGCTGCACCAATTTGCATTCCCACCAACAGTGCAAGAGGGTTCCCGTTTCTCCACATCCTCTCCAGCATCTATAGTCTCCTGATTTGTTCATTTTGGCCACTCTGACTGGCGTGAGGTGATACCTGAGTGTGGCTTTGATTTGTATTTCCCTGATAAGGAGCGACGCTGAACATCTTTTCATGTGCCTGTTGGCCATCCGGATGTCTTCTTTAGAGAGGTGTCTATTCATGTTTTCTGCCCATTTCTTCACTGGGTTATTTGTTTTTTGGGTGTGGAGTTTGGTGAGCTCTTTATAGATTTTGGATACTAGCCCTTTGTCCGATATGTCATTTGCGAATATCTTTTCCCATTCCGTTGGTTGCCTTTTAGTTTTGTTGGTTGTTTCCTTTGCTGTGCAGAAGCTTTTTATCTCCATAAGGTCCCAGTATTTCACTTTTGCTTTTAATTCCCTTGCCTTTGGGGATGTGTCGAGTAAGAGATTGCTACGGCTGAGGTCAGAGAGGTCTTTTCCTGCTTTCTCCTCTAAGGTTTTGATGGTATCCTGTCTCACATTTAGGTCCTTTATCCATTTTGAGTTTATTTTTGTGAATGGTGTGAGAAAGTGGTCTAGTTTCAACCTTCTGCATGTTGCTGTCCAGTTCTCCCAGCACCATTTGTTAAAGAGACTGTCTTTTTTCCATTGGATGTTCTTTCCTGCTTTGTCAAAGATGAGTTGGCCATACGTTTGTGGGTCTAGTTCTGGGGTTTCTATTCTATTCCATTGGTCTATGTGTCTGTTTTTGTGCCAATACCATGCTGTCTTGATGACGACAGCTTTGGAGTAGAGGCTAAAGTCTGGGATTGTGATGCCTCCTGCTTTGGTCTTCTTCTTCAAAATTCCTTTGGCTATTCGGGGCCTTTTGTGGTTCCATATGAATTTTCGGATTGCTTGTTCTAGTTTTGAGAAGAATGCTGGTGCAATTTTGATTGGGATTGCATTGAATGTGTAGATAGCTTTGGGTAGTATTGACATTTTGACAATACTTATTTTTCCAATCCATGGGCAGGGAATGTCTTTCCATTTCTTTAAATCTTCTTCAATTTCCTTCATAAGCTTTCTATAGTTTTCAGCATACAGATCCTTTACATCTTTGGTTAGATTTATTCCTAGGTATTTTATGCTTCTTGGTGCAATTGTGAATGGGATCAGTTTCTTTATTTGTCTTTCTGTTGCTTCATTGTTAGTGTATAAGAATGCAACTGATTTCTGTACATTGATTTTGTATCCTGCAACTTTGCTAAATTCATGTATCAGTTCTAGCAGACTTCTGGTGGAGTCTATCGGATTTTCCATGTATAATATCATGTCATCTGCAAAAAGGGAAAGCTTAACTTCATCTTTGCCAATTTTGATGCCTTTGATTTCCTTTTGTTGTCTGATTGCTGATGCTAGAACTTCCAGCACTATGTTAAACAGCAGCGGTGAGAGTGGGCATCCTTGTCGTGTTCCTGATCTCAGGGAAAAAGCTCTCAGTTTTTCCCCGTTGAGGATGATGTTAGCTGTGGGCTTTTCATAAATGGCTTTTATGATCTTTAAGTATGTTCCTTCTATCCCGACTTTCTCAAGGGTTTTTATTAAGAAAGGGTGCTGGATTTTGTCAAAGGCCTTTTCTGCATCGATTGACAGGATCCTATGGTTCTTCTCTTTTTTTTTGTTAATGTGATGTATCACGTTGATTGATTTGCGAATGTTGAACCAGCCCTGCATCCCAGGAATGAATCCCACTTGATCATGGTGAATAATTCTTTTTATATGCTGTTGAATTCGATTTGCTAGTATCTTATTGAGAATTTTTGCATCCATATTCATCAGGGATATTGGCCTGTAGTTCTCTTTTTTTACTGGGTCTCTGTCTGGTTTAGGAATCAAAGTAATACTGGCTTCATAGAATGAGTCTGGAAGTTTTCCTTCCCTTTCCATTTCTTGGAATAGCTTGAGAAGGATAGGTATTATCTCTGCTTTGGACTTCTGGTAGAACTCCCCTGGGAAGCCATCTGGTCCTGGACTCTTATTTGTTGGGAGATTTTTGATAACCGATTCAATTTCTTCGCTGGTTATGGGTCTGTTCAAGCTTTCTATTTCCTCCTGATTGAGTTTTGGAAGAGTGTGGGTGTTCAGGAATTTGTCCATTTCTTCCAGGTTGTCCAATTTGTTGGCATATAATTTTTCATAGTATTCCCTGATAATTGTTTGTATCTCTGAGGGATTGGTTGTAATAATTCCATTTTCATTCATGATTTTATCTATTTGGGTCATCTCCCTTTTCTTTTTGAGAAGCCTGGCTAGAGGTTTGTCAATTTTGTTTCTTTTTTCAAAAAACCAGCTCTTGGTTTCATTGATCTGCTCTACAGTTTTTTTAGATTCTATATTGTTTATTTCTGCTCTGATCTTTATTATTTCTCTTCTTCTGCTGGGCTTAGGCTGCCTTTGCTGTTCTGCTTCTAGTTCCTTTAGGTGTGCTGTTAGATTTTGTATTTGGGAATTTTCTTGTTTCTTGACATAGGCCTGGATTGCGATGTATTTTCCTCTCAGGACTGCCTTTGCTGCGTCCCAAAGCGTTTGGATTGTTGTATTTTCATTTTCGTTTGTTTCCATATATTTTTAAATTTATTCTCTAACTGTCTGGTTGACCCACTCATTCGTTAGTAGGGTGTTCTTTAACCTCCATGCTTTTGGAGGTTTTCCAGACTTTTTTCTGTGGTTGATTTCAAGCTTCATAGCATTGTGGTCTGAAAGTAAGCATGGTATAATTTCAATTCTTGTAAACTTATGAAGGGCTGTTTTGTGACCCAGTATATGATCTATCTTGGAGAATGTTCCATGTGCACTCGAGAAGAAAGTATATTCTGTTGCTTTGGGATGCAGAGTTCTAAATATATCTGTCAAGTCCATCTGATCCAATGTCTCATTCAGGGCCCTTGTTTCTTTATTGACCGTGTGTCTAGATGATCTATCCATTTCTGTAAGTGGGGTGTTAAAGTCCCCTGCAATTACCACATGCTTATCAATAAGGTTGCTTATGTTTATGAGTAATTGTTTTATATATTTGGGGGCTCCGGTATTCGGCGCATAGACATTTATAATTGTTAGCTCTTCCTGTTGGATAGACCCTGTAACTATTATATAATGTCCTTCTTCATCTCTTGTTACAGCCTTTAATTTAAAGTCTAGTTTGTCTGATATAAGTATGGCTACTCCAGCTTTCTTTTGGCTTCCAGTAGCATGGTAAATAGTTCTCCATCCCCTCACTCTCAATCTAAAGGTGTCCTCAGGTCTAAAATGAGTCTCTTGTAGACAGCAAATAGATGGGTCTTGTTTTTTTATCCATTCTGATACCCTATGTCTTTTGGTTGGCGCATTTAATCCATTTACATTCAGTGTTATTATTGAAAGATACGGGTTTAGAGTCATTGTGATGTCTGTATGTTTTATGCTTGTAGTGATGTCTCCGGGACTTTGTCTCACAGGGTCTCCCTTAGGATCTCTTGTAGGGCTGGTTTAGTGGTGACAAATTCCTTCAGTTTTTGTTTGTTTGGGAAGACCTTTATGTCTCCTTCTATTCTGAATGACAGACTTGCTGGATAAAGGATTCTTGGCTGCATATTTTTTCTCTCTAGCACACTGAAAATCTCGTGCCAATTCTTTCTGGCCTGCCAAGTTTCAAAAGAGAGATCAGTCACGAGTCTTATAGGTCTCCCTTTATATGTGAGGGCACGTTTACCCCTTGCTGCTTTCAGAATTTTCTCTTTATCCTTGTATTTTGCCAGTTTCACTATGATATGTCGTGCAGAAGATCGATTCAAGTTACGTCTGAAGGGAGTTCTCTGTGCCTCTTGGATTTCAATGTCTTTTTCCTTCCCCAGTTCAGGGAAGTTCTCAGCTATTATTTCTTCAAGTACCCCTTCAGCACCTTCCCTCTCTCTTCCTCCTCCTGGATACCAATTATGCGTATATTATTTCTTTTTAGTGTATCACTTAGTTCTCTAATTTTCCCCTCATACTCCTGGATTTTTTTATCTCTCTTTTTCTCAGCTTCCTCTTTTTCCATAACTTTATCTTCTAGTTCACCTATTCTCTCCTCTGCCTCTTCAAGCCGAGCTGTGGTGGTTTCCATTTTGTTATGCATTTCGTTTAAAGCGTTTTTCAGCTCCTCGTGACTGTTCCTTAGTCCCTTGATCTCTGTAGCAAGAGATTCTCTGCTGTCCTGTATACTGTTTTCAAGCCCAGCGATTAATTTTATGACTATTATTCTAAATCCACTTTCTGTTATGTTATTTAAATCCTTTTTAATCAGCTCATTAGCTGTTGTTATTTCCTGGAGATTCTTCTGAGGGGAATTCTTCTGCTTGGTCATTTTGGATAGTCCCTGGCGTGGTGAGGACCTGCAGGGCACTTCCCCTGTGCTGTGGTGTATAACTGGAGTTGGTGGGCGGGGCCGCAGTCAGACCTGATGTCTGCCCCCAGCCCACCGCTGGGGCCACAGTCAGACTGGTGTGTGCCTTCTCTTCCTCTCTTCCAGGGGCGGGATTCACTGTGGGGTGGTGTGGCTCATCTGGGCTACTTGCACCCTGCCAGGCTTGTGATGCTGGGGATCTGGCGTATTAGCTGGGGTGGGTAGGCAAGGTGCTCGGGGGCAGGAGGGGCAGGCTTAGATCGCTTCTCCTTAGGTGATCCACTTCAGGAGGGGCCCTGTGGCAGCGGGAGGGAGTCAGATCCACTGCCGGAGGTTTGGCTCCGACGAAGCGCAGAGTCGGGTGTTTGTGTGGAGCGAGCAAGTTCCCTGGCAGGAACCGGTTCCCTTTGGGATTTCGGTTGGGGGATGGCGGGGGAGATGGCGCTGGCGAGCGCCTTTGTTCCCCACTAAACTGAGCTCTGTTGTCAGGGGGCTCAGCAGCTCTCCCTCCCTTTGTCCTCCAGCCTTCCCGCTTTCTGAGCAGATCTGTTAACTTATGACCTCCCAGACGCTAAGTCGCGCTTGCTGTCGGAACACAGTCCGTCAGGCCCCTCCGCTTTTGCCAGCCAGACTCGGGGGCTCTGCTTGGCCGGCGAGCCGCCCCTCCGCCCCGGCTCCCTCCCGCCAGTCCGTGGAGCGCGCACCGCCTCTCCGCCCTTCCTACCCTCTTCCGTGGGCCTCTCATCTGCGTTTGGCTCCGGCGACTCTGTTCTGCTAATCCTCTGGCGGTTTTCTGGGTTATTTAGGCAGGTGTAGATGGAATCTAAGTGATCAGCAGGACGTGTGGTGAGCCCAGCGTCCTCCTACGCCGCCATCTTCTCGGCAAACCCCAGGTGTGATATTCTGTATCCCAAATCCAACTTCGTATTCTGATCACATGATAAAACATCCTCAGAAACCACTTGCCTTCCTCTTGCTGGTACATGCTGGCTGGCTGGATCTTGCCACTCCTTTGTAATATAGTCTCTTTCTCCTTATCAGTCCACCTTTTATCTCATCTGGTTTATGTTTCAGCTAAATCCTAGGGCACAGATAGTGGCCAGGAGAGTAGGTGAGAGAAAATCCAGAGAGGGGCAAATGTAGATTTGAGAAGAACCTCTACATGTGTCCAGCCAGTCAAATGGGGAGTTCTACCCCTAAATCAGGAAGGATGGCCTACTTCAAGAAGCTCAGAGGTTTCAGGGGATTAGCACAATCTCTGAAAGGTCTTACAGCAAAGATTACTCACTCTCCTCCCTTCTAGCAGTTGGGGCAATAAGTCTTTCATGTAAGGGCTATCTGTATAGCACATCCACTGTGTGTCAGAGCAATGTCAGAAGACAAGTAAGTGGGTAGGACTTGGTAATTGATCCATAATGAGAAGTAGGACTACAGAGTCCAGGATGAGATACAGATTTCTATTAAATAGAAATGATAATAATTCTTTGAAATAAGGGGCACATCATAAGAAGTAGTTCATGTTGGGAGGTTATCACTTTTTGGGGGGATGTGCTTGGTTTGAGATGCTTGTGATATTCCAGGAAATAGTAGGAAGTAAGTATATAAACACCTCTGTCTAGAATTCAGAAGACAAATTTGAGTTGTAAAAATCTGGTTGTAAAAATAAATCATGGAATCAATGATGAGCCAAAAGATGTGGTACCTGCCTAAAATAAGCTTACAACCTGGTGGCAGGTGTAATCAAATATTAACACAAAAAGGATGTCAGCTGGTGCAAAGTCTGGTAAGGCTCTTGAAGGAAGTGTCTATGGTGTTGTGATTCACAAAACAGACAGTTCCAAGCTTGTATGGGAAGATGCCTTTAGGGGAAGATGCCTTCAGTAAGACATGTTTGAACTGCTATACCAAGGATTTGACAGAGATAACCAATGGAGAGAGAAGAGGGATGGGGAGAAAGAAAATAATATGCAAAGTTCCAGTGGCAGAAGCTTGATGTAATTAAAGGAATTTTAGTTATGGAATGAGTGTGAATATATAGAGCAGAGAGTCTACTGGGATGGATTCATTTGTTCTCTTAGTAGACTAGTATGTAGTTTAGGAGGAGGGAAGAGAGAAAGGAGAGGGATGGAGAGCAGAAGGGAGAAAGAGTGAGAGAAAGAGAGAGAAAGAGAGAAAGATTATTTGTGAGGTCATGATACTTAAGGAAGTGTTGGGAAAAAGCGATACACTCTGAGAAGGATAGTTATGTATCTAGTCCTCAGGAACAACAAGAAGCAGAGATACGTTTGCCAAGTAGAATTAGCCTCTATTTTCTCTTGGCCTCTCTTAACCTAGGCGTATTCTGCTTTTCACTATGTAACTGGAAGTATGGTCACAGTAAACTCCCATTTTTACGTCCAAAGAGATATTTTTAATTGGTTGTTATTCTTGATTTTGAGTTCAAAATATCTAGTAAAAATATCTGATTGACCTAGCTTGGGTTTAGTTATTGACTCTTGCTAGTATCATCTGTGGCAAGCACATCAGAGCCAGCTGGGGCTGACAAACGGAGAAGAAGGCAGTTCTCACAGGAAGGCTTCCATCAGAGGCTGATGTCTGTCTGTGATATAACAAACAAATAAAAGTTGAAAAGGGTGTCATTGGAACTATAATAAAGTATAATAGATAAAAAGTAGAATAAAAACTTATTAAATAGTATTCATAATGGAACTTATATTAAAAATGTGATGCTGGACTACATGTTGTAGACAAAAATAACCCATCCTCAAAACGTGAGAGTGAAATAAATGGAAACATATAGTATCCTTCAAGGGAGCTTATAGTATCTTTTAAGTTTAGGCTGAGAGATGATCCATTGCATTTCTGTATTAAAAGTCCTCATTGACGGTGAGAAGAATCTTCAGATATAAAAACCTAAGTTACATCTTTAGTGTAAGAGGCCTGGGTGGCTCAGCCACGCCTGGGTGGCTCAGTTGGTTGAGCGTCCGACTTCAGCTCAGGTCACGATCTCGCAGTCCGTGAGCTCGAGCCCTGCGTCGGGCTCTGGGCTGATGGCTCAGAACCTGGAGCCTGCTTCCGATTCTGTGTCTCCCTCTCTCTCTGCCCCCCCATTCATGCTCTGTCTCTGTCTCAAAAATAAATAAATGTTAAAATTTTTTTTTTTAAAAAAGAGGCTAGATGTTATAGTTATAAATTCAGTGTTGTGCTTGCCAGGTACCATGTGGATTAGAAGACGTGTAAGCCATAAAGCAATCCAAAGTCAGACAATTCTTACCAATGGTCCCATTGTCTGGTCCCACAGAGAGCATCAGCTTCCTCATGTGTATCTTCATGGGATTTCTTTCCTGTCTCTAATGAGGGTCCCCAATTAGTTCCAGGTTAGTAGCATAGCTACAATTTTAAGTTTAAGAAATTAATTTTACCTACACCTCCTGTGAACTAACCTCTTCTGAATACACACATACATCCATGCATGCATAACTTAATTTTACAGGATGAGGGTAACCAAAAAACAATTCATAGGAAGAATGTCAAATGGTGAATGTTTATTTGCGGAAAATATTGTTTTGAGACTTCTTTAAAATGTCCGATGCCTGACAAATATCAATAATTTGTTCCTAGAACCTCATTTTCAAGGCAAATTTTATAATCATTTGGAACAAGAGTTTTCTCTTAACCAGAACTTTTTTCAGAATATCATGATTCAGGTCTGAGCCAAAAGAGAAACATATGCTGGTAAATGAAGTCGGTTAGAGAAGGAAATTTTTAAAAATAAAAAGGCATACAATTTAAGAAAGAAGAAGAGATATCAATTAATTCAAATAATAATGAAAAGTATCAGGACATCCTTATTGGAGTTATATAATAAAGTAGATTTAACTCACAGTTTTTATTCCTATTGTCGCCTAGATGGATTAAAAGTAGAAAGAATAGACTTAGGGTAAACTTACCAGCTGCATAAAATCTCTGTCCCTGTCTCTGTCTCTGTCTGTCTGTCTCTCTCTCCCTCTCTCTCTGTCTCTCTCTGTCTCTCTCTGTCTCTCTCTTTCTCACTGGTGTTTTCATAACAACTGGTGTTGTTCAATAAAACAAGAACAAGGTTGTTGTGATGTGACATTGGCTCAGTATCTACTAAAGTGCTCTATGAACTAAGCTATTACCATGAATTCCATAGTGAAAGTGGATATTATAGATGTTGTGTTGGAAGTTTGGAAGGAATTCTTAGGTAACACCTTACATGAGGCCTCTACCAAGAAGAGTTGTCATACCCTCCAGTTTTATTCTTAATTTATAGGTCCAATATGTGATTTTATTCAAGGCAAAAAGGGACCTTTCTTTAAGGAAGTAAATAATGCTATGGTAACTGACCCATTTATGCAAAAACCAGGCTTGTGCTCAGCATTACCTGTCTTTCACATTTCTTATAGACATTAAGAAATTACATCTATGAAGCAGACCAGATTCCTAGCAGTGTTCAGCATATTCTCCCCATATTTAAAAACAGCTGGGAAGCCAAGCTATGAACAGAATTTAGTGGTGCTGTATATAGGCTCTCAATAAGTATTTGTGGAGATACCATGGCTTTTAATCTTTTTTTAATGTTTATTCAGTTTTTGAAAGAGAGAGAGATAAAGAAAGAGAGCAGGGAAGGGGCAGAGAGAGAGGGAGACACAGAATCCAAAGCAGGCTCCAAGCTCCAAGCCGTCAGCACAGACCCCGACACGGGGCTTGAACTCCTGAGCTGTGAGAACATGACCTGAGCTGAAGAAGGATGCTTAACTGACTGAGCCACTCGGGTGCCCCAAACTTTTTAATCCCTTGTATGCTTAACAGTGCACCTCTTTGTTAATAGGTCTGCATACATTATATGCACAGTGTGTTCAAAGGGACATTATTCCATCTATTCCAACATGTGAGCAGATGAGTAGAGGATCTATTGGACACAATATTTAGTGAACACTGTATTGAAGGAAGTAACTATGTTCTGTTACCCCAGACTTGTCAGAATGTTTAGTATGCTAATATGCATTATGAATCTGAGTGGGAATATATCATTTTGTAGTTTCCTCAATTTAACTGAACATGGAGCTTTTTTCTTTCCTTTGGGTTTATTATAACCCTCGTAGTATTCTTTTTATATTTTTGGGAAGACAGGTATGTTAACAGTGAACCTGTAGGCTTTGTACCCTTGCTACAAAGATTAAAATATGGATGTTCTTCAGTCATCTGCACAGTCACTGTACAGATGACAGTCTTTAGGGAGCGTAGCATTATTACTAATTCATTATTTAATGTTTTCCTTAATCAACGTCTGAGGTTCTTTCCAGTTGTCTCCATTTACCACCAAGAAATATGACTTGTGTATAGTAGTAGCAGGTTGGGTTTTCCAAAGCGCTTTTCATTAGCAAGTGTCTGTCTTTTACCACAGTTGCGAATCACATTCTTTGGGTTTAATCTTAATTTCAATATAAGGTAGGATAATGCTGGTGCTCCCACACACACTTAAATCTGTTTTAAACAATTAACATTACAATACTAGATTCAGCCACACCAATAGTTTTCTCCTGATACTGATTC
This sequence comes from Prionailurus viverrinus, assembly GCF_022837055.1. NCBI lineage: Eukaryota > Metazoa > Chordata > Mammalia > Carnivora > Felidae > Prionailurus > Prionailurus viverrinus. The sequence goes on from NC_062564.1 coordinate 24,320,231, forward strand.
CGAGAGATATTCTATAGGAAAACATTTTTGTCAAGAATATTGAGCATAAAACACTTATGTGTTCCAAATGTTCCTACAATTGTCTGTTTCCACATAAACATAGCTATAATCTATTCCCTATCATTTTAAGTAAATGTGTGTATATTAAAAATGTATATTCCTCATCTCTTATATATAGTTTTATTGGATTTGTTGAACTCATCCATTTTTTCCTCCATTTACTGGATGATTATGATTCGTATCTGCATTGCCAAATGAACATATATTTGGTTTTGGTTTTATTTTGTTTCAGCATAGTTTCATTCTGATGGTTTTGTTATTAAGTGATTACATATGTTGTATGAGGTTATTGATATGTAGATTGTTAGAGAAAAAGGAAATGCTTATCAAATGATTCTATTATCAGTAGAGGAAAATTTGGAAAACAAATTGAATTTTATTTTATTATACTTTTTAAAAATAATTCACATAATTAAAAGAACACCAATACAAATAAGAGATACAAAGTGCAACGTTTATTGTGGTATTTAAATATGAATACATTAAAGCCTTTTCACAATGCTGACAATGATATATAAATTATGAAACTTTGAACAACTATTGGCTATGAACAAAGGTAATAAATGCTCCAGATTGTAAAAGCTCCAGATTGTTGTTTTGTTATTAACAACAATTTCTCAAGATGCTTCTATACCTGCTGAATTAGAGGTCATTTCCTAAATCTATTGATTCTTATCACCATAGAGTTCATTTTCTAATAATGGACAGGAATAAGGCAGGCCAATTAAAAGCAAAATAAAATACAGCCTTAAGCAAACAACGCAGTAAAAACGTACATATAAAGCAAGCTGTCAACTTACATTTTGTTTGTTCTTTTTCTTGTGCTTGGGGAAAAACAGCTCATTATAAATTATAAATAACACCAACTTAAAACAGGTACGAAAAAGAAAGAAAAATGCCTACATACTTTAAAGAGAATTTCTTCTTTAATTAGGAGTTGGGAATTAAACAATATTTAAGGGAAATTGGCATATAATAAAGAATCAATAACAAAAGACACTCAACAGTGGTTTGTAATTGTTTTCAAAAAATCGAATACTTCCATTTCCTTGTACGGTTCTTTATTAAAAATATTTAATTCCCAAGGTCTCACCAATAATTTATCTTACTAGACTTCAGTTTATCTCTAAATAGCCTTTTGAAGGTCATTTCCTCATGCAAATTGAAGTATAGAATGAATATCATTAAATAATCAAAGCCATAAAAGTACATGTATTTATCTCCCTTTCTAATCCCTTTCTTTTGAAATGATCTTAGCAATTTGGAAGAAGTTTGTTTTTGGTTTTAACCAGAAAAAATACATTCATGTAATATATATATTTGATTATCTGGCTACTGGAATCTTTCAATTTTCCTAGAAAACTTTTTAAACAATTGGGGCGCCTGGGTGACTCAGTCGGCTAAGCAGCTGACTTTGTTTGGCTTAGGTCATAATCGCATGGTTTGTGAGTTCCAGCCCTGCATCAGGCTCTCTGCTGTCAGTGCTGAGCTCACTTAGGATCCTGTCTCCCTCTCTCTCTCTACCCCTCCCTCCCTCACTTGTCTTTTGTCTGTGTCTCAAAAATAAATAAATAAATAAATAAATCAAGTCCCAGATTTTCTATATTATTTAATGATCTAACAATATAAAAATTTTTTTCTCGGGGCGCCTGGGTGGCGCAGTCGGTTAAGCGTCCGACTTCAGCCAGGTCACGATCTCGCGGTCCGTGAGTTCGAGCCCCGCGTCAGGCTCTGGGCTGATGGCTCAGAGCCTGGAGCCTGCTTCCGATTCTGTGTCTCCCTCTCTCTCTGCCCCTCCCCCATTCATGCTCTGCCTCTCTCTGTCCCAAAAATAAATAAACGTTGAAAAAAAAAAATTTAAAAAAACATTTTTTTCTCAATCCATGTCAACATGCTTATTACTTTGAGAGTTACATTTGCCTGTTAAGGCATAACTCAAATCCTGGTTAGTGCCATCTAAACAGCTCTTCTAATACCAATCAGCTAAGAGTTAAAAAGAATCTTGTGTGAGGACAGACTACACTAGATTGAAAACATTGCAATGTTATGAGTGTGGATTTTAAATTAATACGACATGCGATCAATATTCTCTTTGTTTACATTCATATCTATGATTTATTTTAATGTCAATATTTCATAATAAACTCCAGAGAGAATATTTCTCAACAAAGTATATTCCACCTTGTCCAAAAAAATCAAATGCATGAACACTATAATAAAGATTGTCTGCAGTTTCTAAAAATAAATTGTATAAATTTTAGTGATGACATAATTTTTATAAGGATATCAATTTAATTTTTGTTTTAACTTTTATCGAGTAAAGGTCTAAATTTTACTGATAAGTTAAATACTCATGCATTTAGTGACCACATACTTCATACAAACCACTGTTGGACAGACTCTGGTAGAAGAAAGAGCAAATACATACAGAAATAAAATAATTAACTTTTCAAGAAGAGATAAAAATGTATACATAGTGAATTAAAACTGCAAGCAGAATATGATACCTTTTATGAAAAAATACAAATATAGTACTTTGCATGTTCAGAGTAGAAACTTTCAAACCCAAGCTGTCTGGCTCCACATTCCTTTCTAAAATGACACGACACTGTCTGTGAAAAATAGTTAAGTGATTTGTGAAATTAATAGATAATAAATAAATGCATCATAACCGTAATGATGATAAAGCTTGCTGTAGAGACTACTAAGGTTCAAAAATAATCTCTCTGAAAATAAACAATATGAATTTTATAGTAATGATGGGACAACAATTTAAATTATATTTAGTAAAATGTTAATAACAGCTAAGGCTATGGCTTATTTCTACATAAGTTAGGCATTATGCTAAGCTTTTTATATCCTCATGCACCCCTTGCCACAAATACATTAAGTGGTGTTTTTCCTGCATTTACTGATGACAAATTTAAGGCACAAAGAGATTAGTTAAGTGGTTCAAGCTTACATAGGATGAAGACGACAGAGCCAAGGTTGAGACCTGAGCCATAAATATATTCAGTTCTCCAGTTTCTGGTGTCGCGGCAATGTCATCCTGAACAGCAAATACAGAAGTTCTTTTTCACTTTTAGAGTGGAAGGGACCAAGAATATTGTGGATCAGGAGAGTATAGCGATAGAATACAATCACTTTCTAATGCTCCTGCAGAAGGGAAACCATCTTATAAATTATTTTTATTCAATATATGAAGTTTATTGTCAAATTGGTTTCCATACAACACCCAGTGCTCATCCCAAAAGGTGCCCTCCTCAATACCCATCACCCACCCTACCCTCCCTCCCACCCCCCATCAACCCTCAGTTTGTTCTCAGTTTAAGAGTCTCTTATGCTTTGGCTCTCTTCCAATCTAACCTCTTTTTTTTTTTCCTTCCCCTCCCCCATGGGTTTCTGTTAAGTTTCTCAGGATCCACATAAGAGTGAAAACATATGGTATCTGTCTTTCTCTGTATGGCTTATTTCACTTAGCATCACACTCTCCAGTTCCATCCACGTTGCTACAAAGGGCCATATTTCATTCTTTCTCATTGCCCCGTAGTACTCCATTGTGTATATAAACCACAATTTCTTTATCCATTCATGAGTTGATGGACATTTAGGCTCTTTCCATACTTTGGCTATTGTTGAGAGTGCTGCTATAAACATTGGGTACAAGTGCCCCTATGCATCAGTACTCCTGTATCCCTTGGGTAAATTACTAGCAGTGCTATTGCTGGGTCATAGGGTAGATCTATTTTTAATTTTTTGAAGAACCTCCACACTGTTTTCCAGAGTGGCTGCACCAGTTTGAATTCCCACCAAGAGTTCAAGAGGATTCCCATTTCTCCACATCCTCGTAGCATCTATAGTCTCCTAATTTGTTCATTTTGGCCACTCTGACTGGCGTGAGGTAATATCTGAGTGTGGTTTTGATTTGTATTTCCCTGATGAGGAGCGACGTTGAGCATCTTTTCATGTGCCTGTTGGCCATCCGGATGTCTTCTTTAGAGAAGTGTCTATTCATGTTTTCTGCCCATTTCTTCACTGGGTTATTTGTTTTTCAGGTGTGGAGTTTGGTGAGCTCTTTATAGATTTTGGATACTAGCCCTTTGTCCGATATGTCATTTGCGAATATCTTTTCCCATTCCGTTGGTTGCCTTTTAGTTTTGTTGGTTGTTTCCTTTGCTGTGCAGAAGCTTTTTATCTTCATAAGGTCCCAGTATTTCACTTTTGCTTTTAATTCCCCTGCCTTTGGGGATGTGTCAAGTGAGAAATTGCTACGGCTGAGGTCAGAGAGGTCTTTTCCTGCTTTCTCCTCTAGGGTTTGGATGGTTTCCTGTCTCACTTTCAGGTCCTTTATCCATTTTGAGTTTATTTTTGTGAATGGTGTGAGAAAGTGGTCTAGTTTCAACCTTCTGCATGTTGCTGTCCAGTTCTCCCAGCACCATTTGTTAAAGAGACTATCTTTTTTCCATTGGATGTTCTTTCCTGCTTTGTCAAAGATGAGTTGGCCATACATTTGTGGGTCTAGTTTTGGGGTTTCTATTCTATTCCATTGGTCTATGTGTCTGTTTTGGTGCCAATACCATGCTGTCTTGATGATGACAGCTTTGTAATAGAGGCTAGAGTCTGGGATTGTGATGACTTCAGCTTTGGTCTTCTTCTTCAAAATTACTTTGGCTATTTGAGGCCTTTTGTGGTTCCATATGAATTTTAGGATTGCTTGTTTTAGTTTCGAGAAGAATGCTGGTGCAATTTTGATTGGGATTGCATTGAATGTGTAGATAGCTTTGGGTAGTATTGACATTTTAACAATATTTATTTTTCCAATCCATGATCACGGAATGTTTTTCCATTTCTTTCTATCTTCTTCAATTTCCTTCATAAGCTTTCTATACTTTTCAGCATACAGATCTTTTACATCTTTGGTTAGATTTATTCCTAGGTATTTTATGCTAGGAAATAAAATAGCATAAATTTTATGCTATTCACAATTGGAGCAATTGTGAATGGGATCAGTTTCTTTATTTGTCTTTCTGTTGCTTCATTGTTAGTGTATAAGAATGCAACTGATTTCTCTGTACATTGATTTTGTATCCTACAACTTTGCTAAATTCATGTATCAGTTCTAGCAGACTTCTGGTGGAGTCTATCGGATTTTCCATGTATAATATCATGTCATCTGCAAAAAGGGAAAGCTTAACTTCATCTTTGCCAATTTTGATGCCTTTGATTTCCTTTTGTTGTCTGATTGCTGATGCTAGAACTTCCAGCACTATGTTAAACAGCAGCGGTGAGAGTGGGCATCCTTGTCGTGTTCCTGATCTCAGGGAAAAAGCTCTCAGTTTTTCCCCGTTGAGGATGATGTTAGCTGTGGGCTTTTCATAAATGGCTTTTATGATCTTTAAGTATGTTCCTTCTATCCCGACTTTCTCAAGGGTTTTTATTAAGAAAGGGTGCTGGATTTTGTCAAAGGCCTTTTCTGCATCGATTGACAGGATCCTATGGTTCTTCTCTTTTTTTTTGTTAATGTGATGTATCACATTGATTGATTTGCGAATGTTGAACCAGCCCTGCATCCCAGGAATGAATCGCATTTGATCATGGTGAATAATTCTTTTTATATGCCATTGAATTCGATTTGCTAGTATCTTACTGAGAATTTTTGAATCCATATTCATCAGGGATATTGGCCTGTAGTTCTCTTTTTTTACTGGGTCTCTGTCTGGTTTAGGATTCAAAGTAATACTGGCTTCATAGAATGAGTCTGGAAGTTTTCCTTCCCTTTCTATTTTTTGGAATAGCTTGAGAAGGATAGGTATTATCTCTGCTTTGGACTTCTGGTAGAACTCCCCTGGGAAGCCATCTAGTCCTGGACTGTTATTTGTTGGGGGATTTTTGATAACTGATTCATTTATTACCTGGTTATGGGTCTGTTCAAGCTTTCTATTTCCTCCTGATTGAGTTTTGGAAGCGTGTGGGTGTTTAGGAATTTGTCCATTTCTTCCAGGTAGTCCAGGTTGTTGGCATATAATTTTTCATAGTATTCCCTGATAATTGCTTGTATCTCTGAGGGATTGGTTGTAATAATTCCATTTTCACTCATGATTTTATCTATTTGGGTCATCTCCCTTTTCTTTTTGAGAAGCCTGGCTAGAGATTTATCAATTTTGTTTATTTTTTCAAAAAACCAACTCTTGGTTTCATTGATCTGCTCTACAGTTTTTTTAGATTCTATATTGTTTATTTCTGCTCTGATCTTTATTATTTCTCTTCTTCTGCTGGGTTTAGGCTGCCTTTGCTGTTCTGCTTCTATTTCCTTTAGGTGTGCTGTTAGATTTTGTATTTGGGATTTTTCTTGTTTCTTGAGATAGGCCTGGATTGCAATGTATTTTCCTCTCAGGACTGCCTTCGCTGCATCCCAAAGCGTTTGTATTGTTGGATTTTAATTTTCGTTTGTTTCCATATATTTTGAAATTTCTTCTCTAACTGCCTGGTTGACCCATTCATTCTTTAGTAGTGTGTTCTTTAACCTCCATGCTTTTGGAGGTTTTCCAGACTTTTTCCTGTGGTTGATTTCAAGCTTCATAGCATTGTGGTCTGAAAGTATGCATGGTATGATTTCAATTCTTGTATACTTATGAATGGCTGTTTTGTGACCCAGTATGTGATCTATCTTGGAGAATGTTCCATGTGCACTTGAGAAGAAAGTATATTCTGTTGCTTTGGGATGCAGAGTTCTAAATATATCTGTCAAGTCCATCTGATCCAATGTATCATTCAGGGCCCTTGTTTCTTTATTGACCGTGTGTCTAGATGATCTATCCATTTCTGTAAGTGGAGTGTTAAAGTCCCCTGCAATTACCACATTCTTATCAATAAGGTTGCTTATGTTTGTGAGTAATTGTTTTATATATTTGGGGGCTCCCGTATTCGGCGCATAGACATTTATAATTGTTAGCTCTTCCTGATGGATAGACCCTGTGATTATTATATAATGTCCTTCTTCATCTCTTGTTACAGCCTTTAATTTAAAGTCTAGTTTGTCTGATATAAGTATGGCTACTCCAACTTTCTTTTGACTTCCAGTGGCATGGTAAATAGTTCTCCATCCCCTCACTCTCAATCTGAAGGTGTCCTCAGGTCTAAAATGAGTCTCTTGTAGACAGCAAATCGATGGGTCTTGTTTTTTTATCCATTCTGAAACCCTACGTCTTTTGGTTGGAGCATTTAGTCCATTTACATTCAGTGTTATTATAGAAAGATATGGGTTTAGAATCATTGTGATGTCTGTATGTTTTATGCTTGTAGCGATGTCTCTGGTACTTTGTCTCACAGGATCCCCCATAGGATCTCTTGTAGGGCTGGTTTAGTGGTGACGGAATTCCTTCAGCTTTTGTTTGTTTGGGAAGACCTTTATCTCTCCTTCTATTCTAAATGACAGTCTTGCTGGATAAAGGATTCTCGGCTGCATATTTTTTCTCTCTAGCACCCTGAAAATCTCGTGCCAATTCTTTCTGGCCTGCCAAGTTTCAAAAGAGAGATCAGTCACGAGTCTTATAGGTCTCCCTTTATATGTGAGGGCACATTACCCCTTGCTGCTTTCAGAATTTTCTCTTTATCCTTGTATTTTACCAGTTTCACTATGATATGTCATGCAGACGATCGATTCAAGTTACGTCTGAAGGGAGTTCTCTCTGCCTCTTGGATTGCAATGCCTTTTTCCTTCCCCCGATCTGGGAAGTTCTCAGCTATTATTTCTTCAAGTACACCTTCAGCACCTTTCCCTCTCTCTTCCTTCTCTGGAATACCAATTATGCGTATATTATTTCTCTTTAGTGCATCACTTCTCTAATTTTTCGCTCATACTCCTAGATTTTTTTTATCTCTCTTTTCCTCAGCTTCTTCTTTTTCCATAATTTTATCTTCTATTTCACCTATTCTCTCCTGTGCCTCTTCAATCCGAGCCGTAGTTGTCTCCATTTTATTTTGCAGTTCATTGATAACATTTTTTAGCTCCTCCTGTCTGTTCCTTAGTCCCTTGTTCTCTGTAGCAATAGATTTTCTGCTGTCCTTTATACTGTTTTCAAGCCCAGCGATTAATTTTATGACTATTATTCTAAATTCACTTTCTGTTATATTGTTTAAGTCCTTTTTGATCAGCTCATTAGCTGTTGTTATTTCCTGGAGATTCTTCTGAGGGGAATTCTTCCGCTTGGTCATTTTGGATAGTCCCTGGCGTGGTGAGGACCTGCAGGGAACTTCCCCTGTGCTGTGGTGTATAACTGGAGTTGGTGGGCGGAGCCGCAGTCAGACCTGATGTCTGCCCCCAGCCCACCGCTGGGGCCACAGTCAGACTGGTGTGTGCCTTCTCTTCCCCTCTCCTAGGGGCGGGATTCACTGTGGGGTGGTGTGGCCCATCTGGGCTACTTGCACACTGCCAGGCTTGTGGTGCTGGGGATCTGGCGTATTAGCTGGGGTGGATCGGCAAGGTGCATGGTGGAGGGGTGGGGCAGGCTCAGCTCACTTTTCCTTTGGAGATCCGCTTTGGGTGGGACCCTGCGGCACCGGGAAGTAGTCAGACCTGCCGGAGGGATGGATCCGCAGAATCACAGCGTTGGGTGTTTGTGTGCTGCAAGCAAGTTCCCTGGCAGGAACTGGTTCCCTTTGGGATTTTGGCTGGGGGATGGGCAAGGGAGATGGAGCTGGCGAGCGCCTTTGTTCCCCACCAAGCTGTGCTCTGTCGTCGGAGGCTCAACAACTCTCCCTCCTGTTGTCCTCCAGCCCTCCCGTTCTCTGAGCAGAGCTGTTAGCTTATAACCTTCCAGATGTCAAGTCCTGCTTGCTCTACGAACACACTCAGTCCAGCCCCTCTGCTTTTGCCAGTCAGACTCGGGGGATCTGCTTGGCCAGCGGGCCGCCCCTCTGCCCCGGCTCCCTCCCGCCAGTCCGTGGAGAACGCACCACCTTGCTGCCCTCCTACCCTCTTCCTGGGCCTCTCGTCTGCACTTGGCTCCGGAGACTCCGTTCTGCTAATCCTCTGGAGGTTTTCTGGGTTATTTAGGCAGGTGTATGTGGAATCTAAGTGATCAGCAGGACGCGTGGTGAGCCCGGCATCCTCCTGTGCCGCCATCTTCCCAGGATTCCACATCTTATAAATTATTAATGGACTTGGCACATGCCTGTGAGGACCAGGGTGATTACATACTGTATATATGTTATGAATTCTTATGTATTTTATAACTACATGTAGATAATATGGAAGAACTTGAATATTCATTTTTTTAAATACAAAACAGGAGAAATAAAAGGAGGGACAAATAGACATGCTTGAGTGAGGTTAGATTCAAAACACAGTTCTACCATAAGAATCCTACATTTATACAGGGGGTATCTGTTTCATCCAATTTAAGTGAGATATATTTATATGCCTCAAGTTACGTATCATATAGAAAATATAAGAAGAAAACATTGAGCTTAAGATTCAAAGCTTTCCACAATTAAAGATGCATATGGCACCAATAATATCCCAGTTAACTGGATGTCCAGTTACTTTATTTAAGATGGTTATCTTATGAAAACATTTTTTTAAGATTAGTGTGAATTGGGAATTATGTTTATGATAGAATTTATTTCTGTTGTTCTGAGTTTGACTAAACGTTGCACTAGATGTTTCCATAGCAACTTCATGGGGAATATTTAGAACACTTCCTTCCGGCAGACATTTGAGAATATATGTGGACAGTCACTGTGTGAGATTTAGTCAAGAAAATCCCTCAGGGACAAAATAATATTTTAAAGCCACGTGTCATTTTGAATGTTCTTTCTGAATTACAGAAAGTTCGATCTCCACTCTGCTTCTGCTACCCCCGCTCAGATGTTCTTTAGGTTTCATGCTGTCTGAAATTTTTGTCAACCTTCAAGATCTCAAAATTCAAAGTTCCATTTTCTGATGATAAACCTGTCTTAACATTTCTCATATTTCTTGACTCCTGCTGAATTTAATCATTAATGGGTCATCAGCTGTCATTCCTTGACCCTGTGCTCTTTTTACTGTCCAACATTGCTGTACTGACTTTACTTGTCTCCACCCAATGAGAAAAATGATGGTCAGGCATTGGAGGGGCATCATTTTGTGGTACTTTGGCAAACCCCATACCTAGGACTTTTGCCATTCCTGTTAGCAAATCCTCCTTTTTGAGTCTCTTTCCCTGTTAATTTTGCCAGTTTCTGTTCGTCGATAGCTGTGATGTTGCAAAATGATACTAATTAGAGCCAGTAAACAGGTGACGATGTAGTTGATGTCTAAATCAGAAACACTTTTCACTTTTTAAAGTGAAAGAGGACACTATAAAAGTGGGATAAGCCAGCACTGTCTCGGAGAACCTGGGGTGTGCCATCCCAACAAAAGTAGATCAACTTTCTCATCTGAATAAGTCTTCAGTGAAACTTGAAATTCTCTTAAAAAAAATTAGTCAATTCCCTATTAGACATTTCCAGGGTCAGTTTTAGGTTTGAGTCTCAATAAATGAATTCCTTCATCCCATCCCAAGTTTATTTCAACCAGAATTGATGACTCTGTCCTTCCATTAGAGGATTTAGGCTCGACCACCTCAAAATCTCTCTCCCTTTCTCAGTAGTCATTTTCATTTTGAGACTTTAAAAAATGGCTTTAATTCTTACTCAAAATTCTATTCCTTGCTATACTACATCATTGGCTTTCTTTGGTGGTGGGACGTAGGGGCAGGTGGCAGAGACTGGGGCCATGATAATTTCTTGGCTTTCTTCTTATACTGATCATACCCTTATTTCATGTATGAAATAGTCCTTTCCCACCCATAGACCTCGTCATTATCTAAGAGTTTCTCCTTGGTTTTATAGATACCTTCCCCAGAGAACACTTGCTCATCCATCCATCATAGTAGATTCAGACATGCCTTAAGCGATTGTCACTCTGCAACCCACTTTTTACAGATGTGCTAGTTGATGGATAAATATCTGAATTTTCGATGATACCTCAAAGTTAGAAAGTCCAAAGCTACAATCATGTTTGTCATTGAGCCTACAAAATTCATTATTCCACTTTAAAAAATCACCACATTTCCTTATTTAGTCATAGTCACGAAACCTGGGATTAGTCATAAATGTCCCTGTTTTCAGTATTTTCAGATAAAATTAGTCACCCAGTCTCATAGGCTTTTCTTCCACCATATTCCTTACACTTATTACCGAGTTGTGCCTTATTACTGATTCTCTGCCAGTTAGCCCCACATAGTGCCTCTACCAGATTAATCTTAAAGCTTAACTCTGATAATTCCAAGCCCTTGAGCTGTTCAAGAACTTTTATGTTTTTTCTTCTGGAGTTTGACCTAAGTACAGACTTCTTACCTTTGCATTCATGGCTTTCCTTTCTCTGGCTTCAAAACATAACTCCAGTTGTTTTCTCTTACAGTATTCTCTTACAGTATTATAAAGTACATATATGAGCCAGATTGGATGTGATGCTGTTTCTTAATATTACAGGATGTTCATTCCGTTTCTCCCTCTACGGACATCTCCTGTCGGAACTCCATATTCTTAAGGTCCTTCTCATAGTTCGTCTCTTCCATGAGAAATTGTCTATTCTCTTATCAAATTTGAAATCTTTCCTTAATTCCCATGGTACTGTGTTCTTACTTTTTAAATTCCTGTTATTCTGTCTCATAAGTGTTATTTATATACTTGTTTTATCCTCCTTATAGAGTGTTGTTTTCTAAAGGAGAGGATATAAACTTAATTTGAATGCAGAAACATCATGCTTACTTATACTAGCCAATTATTAAGTACTTGTTGAAATCATTCCACAAATGTGACTATTTGAATATTGTAGAAATATGTGTATAACTGTAATGTAAAAATATTATTAGAACTCTCTGCAAACAAAATTTGTTTCCAATAATCAGGTGGCAAGTATCTTTATACCCCCCAAAAGAGTTAAACTGGCTAATGCATGAAGAAAATAAAGGGTTTATTCATAGATAAATCCTAGTCTCTGATAGAGCTATGAAAAGATACGAGGTCTTTTCATTTTACACAGAGCCCTGTATATGCATGCAGACTCCTGCAATCATTCATTAAGTAGATTCGGTCTCTCATTTTCCTTAAATCATCACTGATTTGAGCTTACTGTTTTCTCAATTTAGCCCTAAGAAAATTATGGCCAGCTATTCATTCTCTAATGAACCTAAAAGTGAACTATATTTCGTTGCTTGTAGGATGGTATGGGAAATCTGAGAGTCACCAAGAAGGGAATCCGACTTGAAGGTATATCTGAGTTTCTACTTCCATTGTATGTGAAAGAAATTCATTCCCGAAAGGTATGTGACATTGGCTTTGGCTTAATGTAAAAGATAATTTAGAGGTTATGTTTTAGCTTGAAATAGGAGGCCAGAACCCCCTTATCTCTTCAGTATGTATTTAGTGTCCTGAAGTTAAAGATTTATTTGAAGAAATGAAAACAAGGAAACAATTGAAAAACCAGTGAGGTTAGTTTGAAACAGACAAATTAGAGAACCATTTTTGAATTAAACTGCAGTGTTGCTTTTGTTAGTCTATAAATTTGCCTCTATTTTCAATAGAAGTTAAAAATACAACATCATGGTAATTTCGAAAGGGGCACTTGATACATCATGGGTAATTTTTGCAGGAAACACTGACTTGAATAAATGACTTTATTTCAATATATTGTAGATATTTTCAGCTCAAATGAACGTGCATTTTCTAAAAAAAAAAGATGAGGAAAAGTTTTACTATAGAAATTAAAGTTATTTCTGGATGAACAGTATTTAAAACAAACACGAATATTTATCCTTTCAAATGTGTGGGTGTGTGTGTGTGTGCCTTACGAGTATTTTATCCCTTACCAGCATGCTAAAAATCAAGATTATAGTTTAGCTGTTATACATTTTGGCTTTTGTGTGTTACTTTTCAGAAAGTATTATTGGATACCAAAAAATATAACTAGAAACTATTAGGCATATGTGTGTAAGTGTGAAAATCCAGTAAGACAGGAAAAAACGGAAAGCTTGTTATTATATAAAATGTGGGAAGATTATTAACCTTACTTCATAAATATGAAAGTCTATTTTAGACTAGAATCATCTTTAAATATTACCAATGTAATATAATAGCAAAGGGGTTGCATAGTAAGCCATAATTTGATCATTTCCTTCAAAGTTATTTTTTTTCCTTTAAATCTCATAGTGAAAACAGAATAGAGGATTATTTTTCATAAAACTTCCAATTAGGTGAATTATATTAACTTTAAGTTTTATTTTGTTATTATATACAAACCTTCAGAGCTTCACACGTGCACCGTATTGACTGCTATTCTCAGTACTAGAAATTTATCACTGAGATCACCTTACCTGCTGGATTTGGGGCAGGTGAATAATACCACAGACACATGTATGAACACCTGACCTTACTATAAAAACTGCTTAAATTTAAAAGATACAAGTTGTGTCTTTGTTTTCTTATTATTTTTTTTTTATTAACGTTGAAAAACATAGTGGGCACACCCAAGTTAGCACCTTCCCTCCTAGTGGAAGTCACCACCACTCACAGTTATTTACTGGTTTTTTTCTTGTGTTCGGTACTATTCAACAACTTAGCATTTGAAGAAATGAAAGCTTATCCATGGAAACCAAGGAATTACTGAACACAGAAAGGTGAGAATAATCATAGGCAGGAACTTCTTTGAAACTGATCCCATTGATAAGTCCAGGGACAGCAAAGATTGATCCTTGAAGCCATTTAGATCAGTTCAGAGTGGCTGCCCCAGAATCCAACTTAACAGAAGGATCGTTAAGCCCTTTGCCAACAGGCAGGTCATAGTATTTATCTTCCCAGTTGAAACATTTTTGAGAGTATCACAACACCTGTGCACCAGGATTCTCCTGGGAAACTGGATCTGTGTTTACTCCCTCAGTGGACCAAATAAGAAAGGGTCCACTGATGTGATAGCTTCGAAATGGGAGGTGGTGGCAGTCAGGCTTCCTGACCTTTATCCCCAGGGAAGTTTGCAACCTCAAGTTCATAAGCCTTTCCAAATCTCACTGTGCTGATTGAAACCTCTGTGCTCCCTTTCACATCCCAGACATGTTGTTTTTCCTCCTGTCCCCCATCTTCTCCATCTTCCATTGAAGGCAAAAGCCAGCACAGCACATACAGGTAGGAGCTTGGGCCGTCAACAGACAGGAGGCCCGGTGTTGGCAGAAAAAATAGAGACTCATTTCCTCTTTGAACATTTCTTTACACATGCACCATAAAAATAAATATTTAAAAGGAAGAGAAAATATATATCTTTCATCAGCAGTTCCCACGTTAGGATCCTCTTGCCCATGAACGTAGGCAGTGCTTTGTTCTCTGCCATAAAGCCCACTTAGTGTTTTAAAAAGCCAGCCAGTTTCTCTGAGCCTGAGTTTTCTCATTAATACAGTGAGTTTCATAGCAATGTATCAAAATACTTCTTCGGTTAAGAAAGAATGCACAAATTCCAGTAATACTAGTAAGAATGAGATCTTTATAAACCCTATTATACATTTCAGGACTTGCACACACTTTTGTGTATTTGAATGTTTTTCTGATACTATATCAAAGTCCCTGTAGGTCTAAGTTAAGGAAATCTATTAAATTAAAAAGGTACTTATAAGGATTCAATTGATATGAGAAAAATACTATACACTATACTCTATGTATCAATTTTAATTTGTATGAATTTTTTCCCTGCAGTTTTGATTTGCACCTGTTTGTGTGTGTGTTTTCCTGCATTAATGGCAGTGGGTCCCTTTCTTTATAGTTGATTAGTATGCCACTCTGAAATAAAGAATTTTCTTATTTAAAGTAACTTCCTACGTATGGAGGTGTTTAATCGCATACTATTACACAGATTTCTATCAGTCAAAAAAACTCAGTTGCCCACAGACACACACATCTAGTCTCCTAAAATAGTAAACCATGGGCTGTTTCTACTCTAAGTTAATTTGTCTCCTTCTGTCACCAGTATAGATATTTGAAGTTTACTGTTATAAATCACAGTTTACTCTCTTCTTCATGCTTTTAAAAAATCAGCCTTTTTTGAGTGGTTCATCATTATCAGTACACAGAAAAACACATTACATTCTGTGTTTGAGATATCTTAGAATTCACTGCATATTTCAGAATTAGCAACATTATTTTCAGGGAGTAAGTACTTACTTAACATTTGTGAAGTTAAATATGTAATTTTCAGATCGGCAAAGTACAAAGGATATGGGTTTTGGGGTTACCTTACCATAAGAGTCAAACTCTTATGAAGAGTCAAACTTCAATGCACGTGATTGAACATTAGGTCAGAATCTTTTAACTACCAGGAAATTAGGGCGAATAATCACCAGATTCTTTAAAAAACATGTAAGTAGAGCATATTTCCCAAGGTTTTATAAGTCCAGAGAACTAAGGTGATTAAATTACCTGCATTTCAGGGATGATTGCCCCCAAATTTTGCATCATTCAGTTCTCTAGAACTTTTTGTGTTACTGTGCCTCATTTAATAGTCACTGAACAGTTATCTTGTTAATTTTTTTTTCCTGTTCAAGGATCCTTAATTAAGCAGTACCTTACCATTGACCCCTATCCCAGCATCCTTCATGGTGGACTGATAATTGGGCTGGGGAAACTGCTACCAGATAATTCCAATTCCAGTAATTCTACAGCGAAGCAAAGTTAAAATTTGAGTCCTTAGGACCTCTGTTTTAGACGGGCTGGGAGTAAGGCTATGCTCTCCCCTTCATGTATAGTCTTTTCACTTGGCTTCAAAACCTTGATGCTCAGTTCTTGGTGACAGTTTTTGGCCTTGTGTGTTCAGTTATTCTTTATAGAGTTCAGACAGAAAGCAATGGGGCCAGCCAAATACAGAAAACCTCTTTCCTGTTTACACAACATGGTGATCTCCTGACACTGTATCTTTCGGGTACCTTGGTAAACCTCCTCTCTACAAACAAATTCATACAAATAGAAATCTTCAGACTTCTGTAACCATTTTATTATTATCATTTTTATCATTATCATTTTACATGTAAGTGTCTGAGTGTTTATTATTTTACTATAACATCTTCAAGTTAAAAACACATATCATTCCGAAATCTTTACACTCAGAAAAAAAACTATTAACATATGATAAACATTACCAAATTATATAAATACACATCTGCACCAATAAAAGGGTAAATATAGAGGCATGAACATGCTATTTATAATTAATATATACATGATTTAATAGAAGAAAAATATGAAATAAATGGAAAAGAATTGCTAAGCTTAAATATTTCTTCACAAGAGTATCTTTAAAAAAATTGTCTTTATGGTTAAGAATAAAAGACTATGAATATCATTAAGAAGCTGACTGCATTAGCTCCACGTTTTAATCTCAGACAGTGTTCATTAACTCCCTGCCGTGCAATCTGAGGTGATTAGCTCCTCTCCAATTTGTCCTTACCCCTCTTCATTTTCATTTTTTTTGATAATTATATTATTTTAACTTTGTCACAGTTCATAATATTTACATTCTGTTCTACAACTTTAATTGTGTTGGCACATTGGTCTTAATTCTACAGATAGATGGCTGCAGTATTAACCACCAACTCCTTTTGTTACGGCGTCTTCATGACTGAGTTCATTATTCTAATCATTCCCTCCTTACTTGTATTTCATTGCTAAGGAGTTTTGTTTGTTAATCTTTGAAATATTTCATGCTGAAGGTGCCTGACTATTGTCTTTATCTCTTCTGGGAATATTATTAATGGTTCATCCCTTCTTCTCCTGTTAACTAATTACGCTATTAAATTCCACCACTGAGTATTGCCAGAAAAAGTCTGAAGGCAGCCTAGTATGGATGTTTCTCCTGCTGATGACATGAATGTTCTGCCTGAATACATTCTGCCAATACATTTTTTCCATTTTATTTGAGGGAAATGTTGTCTATCATATCACTCAATATCTTTCATTTTTATTTGTTCAGGTCTTCACTGCAGAGAAAGCAGCCATTCTTATGTTGGATCATCTTTGTCGTCCACAGCTATCATCGTTTCTCGAATTACTTTTAAACTCTTTATTTTTCCTCTGCATGCAAGTAACTGTCATCATCTACAGTTTTTCTTCCACATCATTGGTTGATTTTCCTCCATATGAATTTTGCCCTTGCTCTCTCTAATTCTTTTCTTTTATGTATAAGGGAGGAGGTTGTTCTGATTCTCAGAGTTTTCCATAGATCCATAGTCTCCTTGTAAATCATATTAGGTTATTTTTATTGTCTTTGAGCTATGGTTTTACTAAAATTAAACATTTATAATTCTAAAACTTAAAGCACTTGCCTGACCTAGTTTGAGTGATCTCCAACATGTCACAATTTGAAACAGGGAATCACGGTCTAGTTACTTTGTTTCCCCAGTGAGATAGTTGGTGGGAAGGGGAAGAGAGTTGGGGACTGCTTTCCCTGCCTGAGGTTCTACTAAATCACAGGCCAGCCATACGTGGACTATTTTAATTCCATTGGTCTTAGTGGTCCTTTCTGCCTCTGCAGAATTCTTCCAGTGGTATATAAATTCTTGGTAGACTTTTTTAGTACCATCTACATTATCACCCTCTTTTCTTCTATCCACACCGGTTTATTTAGGTTAGACTTCTCTGAAATTTATTAACACTCCTTCTTTTCTTCTGGGGATATAGATGAAAGTTGGAGAGGGATAGATGTTACAAGCTGCTATGAAATCTTTTTATTCTCCTGGCTTCCACTTTTTCAAGTTTATGGCATATGCTTACATCAATAAATTGTTGGCTTTTCCAAGAAAAAAATGATTAAAAAAATAACTGTAGTTTAACTTGTTAAGTAGTGAAGGACAGAAGTTTTTGAAAACTTTTGTATTTTGATGTATAGTATTAGGTAAGATCTTTCCTTCCCTCCCTCCTTCCTACCCTTCTTTCTCTCCTCCTAACCATGGCCATAGCCCCTAATACTAGAATGTAGTCTATTTTCCATCACTGATCTGAAAATATGACTTTTCTTATACACTACATTCTTAAACATAGATTTATTTCTGGTCTGTCAGTTCTGTTCTATTGACATACTTGACTAAAATCAAACTTTAAGAAACATTTTTTTTATAACTGTGAGAGCAGTTCTTTTTTTATTGCTCTTTTTCAAAAGTTTTTGCCTATTGTGCATTTTCTGTTCCAAATGAACTTAATAATCAGCTGTCAAGTTTCATAAAAATTCCTGTTGAGAACTTAATTATGGTTAATTTAATTTGTGGGAAATTGACATCTTTATAGTTTTGAGTTATCCTATCTAGGAACATGGCTTCTCTTTTGATTTTTTTTTCAAAAACGTACCTTGTAGTGCTTAGGAACATTTCTTAATATTCCTTTTTATATTAGCATTACAGATTTGTTGTCAATCATATTATGGTTCTTATTGCACACAGGAGTGCCTTCTCCAATTGCTTTTCTCATTGGCATCTGTGTGTATGTAAAAAAGCTGTTCTTTTGGTATGGATATATTCTGGCCATTTTCTTGAAATCTTATTATTTCTGTTATATTTAAAATCATTCTTCTGGTCATTTAGACAATGATTTTTAATAATAACAGCTAACATTCAGCTTATACTACCGTTCTAGAATCAAATTCCTGGTTTCAAATTCTGGCTCTGTTGATTAGCAGTTGTGACTAAATTACCTTATTTGACTTCTCTGTGCCTTATTTTTATCATAGGTAAAATAAAGTTCATAGTAGACCCTAATATTTTTATTATTAAACTAATAGTAGTATCCAACCCAAGGAATATTATTATTTTTGATGAAATTCAAACATTATATTAAATGCTTTACACTTTGTAGCTCATTCAGTCCTTACTATGTGATATGTATTATCAAAGACTGTATTTTGAAAGTAGAGTTTAAGGATTTGCTGGAACACTATAAATAGGATGTGAGAATAAGGGATGATCTAATATGATATTAGTTTTTTTTTTTTTGTTCTGAGTAGTTGCTATTAACCAATTGGGGGAAAGTAGGGAATCAGGGAAGATTGTGAGCACATTTTTGAAACTGTTAATTTGCCTATTAGAAAGACATGGATTTCAGGTTAAACAGGTAGATCCATGAGTATAGATTTCATGTTAGAGGTTCAGGCTAGAGATATAAATTAGAGACATTGTCTGTCTGTCTATCTATATATCTATCTGATCTCAATACATGAGATTAGACAAGAATATCAAGTAAGTGGGTGTAAAATAGAAAACATAAGGAAGTTTATTGAATGAATCCTTGAGTATCCAAATTGAAATAGTTTGGAAGAAGTGTAAGAATCAAACACGAATTAAGAAGGAAAGTAGATTGAGGTGGGAGACCAAAAGAGCGTGGTATCCTAGAAGCAGAAAGAAGAAAGTGTTTCCAGGTTGATAGAGAATTGTTTCTGATAGGCCAAGTAACATGAAGATTGAAACTTTATCCTTCCATTATTAGTTTGATTATACTCTAGTCAGAAAGAGTTTTTAGTGCATTTGAATATATCTATTAATAGGAGTTTTATTTTTAAATTTAATGTATTGATTGAATTTCATGAAAAGGTATCCAAATATCAAAGTATTTTATTCCTGGGATAATCTTTTTTTGTTCATGATATAGCAATTTTTTTAATAAACAATCCTGAACATCAAATTTGCACTTTACAAAGTGTTTTTGCTCATATCACCTTACTTAATTCATACTGGTATCCAGGAGGGGCTACTGTCTTTATTTGCAAATGGCAATCCAGCTGCCTTAAATTTTGCAACTTAAGTCTTAATACTCTGACTAGAATCCCAATCTTCCTATCTTGATTCACTGCTTTTAACAATTCATCAGACTCTCCAAATTAATCCTTTTAACATATTCTCCAGGAAACCCATGTTTCTATTTATGTGTGTGGAGTGCTAGTTTGGACACATAGAAGAAAGTATGGGGATGCTTTGAGCATAGTGGAGAGTGGACCTTGCTTAAGGATGAGAGAAAAAATAATAATACCATGATAGGAAATCTTCATTAAACCAGGAGACAGTGTGAAAGTGCTGAATATATAAATGTAGGTGAAATTAGCTGTCCGGGGGTAATATTCCTTGGACTAAAAAGCAAAACAACAAAACAAACAAAACAAAACTATAGGGACACCCCAAAAGAGTTCTACTTACTGTGTGTTTTTTTTTTCTAAAGATGGTGATTGTCCTCTCGTATGGTCTCTAAAACACCCAGAAGCCTTACAGAGAAATAAAGATTCTCCCTTCGCTTCATATTTAATCAGCTGCCTTTTCAAACAAATATGTAAACAAGTTACCTGTAGTTTCTCTTCACCAACACACACACACACACACACACACACACACACACACACACACACAGCCCTACCTTTACTACTTTCCAAGAAAATATGTGAGATAATGAAATAGCCAACCTAGAACAAAAGAGAAACACCTGTTAGCTAAGGTTGCTGTTATTACCGTATCAAATTTTTATCTTTTTTACAATCTGTTGCAGAGAACCTGGAGCAGGGTTATATTAAACATAGAGTAAAAATAAGGTGCTAATAAGTATTACACATCTTTTAATGCCTCACAATAGTCTGATATAACAGTATGAGTCAGTGTTAGGAATTACCTGCCTGAAGGAGAACAAATAATTAAGCTATTCATCTTGAATAGCTCCTGCTACCAATTATTAAGTCTCTTCCATAAGCTAACTGCTATGTGAAGGGCCTGGTATGCATTCTTATCCGATTCTAACAGCAGTTCAAATGAAGGAGACATTATTACATTCATTTTACAGGTGAGAAAAAGCATGCAGCTCAAAGAAGTTATATAACTTAACTGAGTATCACAAAACGTTGGGGGCACAGATCAAATCTGGGTCTGCCATATACTTATAACCCATGCCCTTAACTGCTGTGGAATCTCTACATCAGGGAGTGGAACAAACAAAGTCTTGTCAGAAAGAAGGTGAAGGAGATTTCTTCAGAATTCTATTATTATTATTACTGTTCTCTGAAACATTCCATACTTTCTACAAAGGATTATTTTTTTTTCTAAAATCCTTGCTATGCATTTTGTTTTTAAATAGGTACTTAGGCCTTTTAAGAATTTTTCTTGCATGAGATAAAAAACAGACCCTTGTTATAGCGAATGCCACTCTCTAGTGAATGGGATTTTAATCACACATCCGTATCATTGCATATAATGGAGCTAAAGGAAATTATTCTCCAGCTAGTAGATTACTTCATTACCCCAAACTTGTGTATCTACCTGAGTGTGTGGGTGCACTGTTGGTATGCAGGATCATTGCAATCATGATGAAGTGAGGGATTCTCTGAAAATGTCCAAAGTTCTGGGAGCAGACTACAGAGAATATATTAGCAACACATACATTAGCTCAGTGTTTTACAAACTTCTTTGAATATGAGCCACAGGAAGAAAGATATTTTACATTGTAGCATGAGATACACTCTGATTTTTTTCCTAATTAATATATTCTAGCAAGGCCATTCTATTTTAACTTCAACTGAATTAATTAATACATTAATATTAATTATAATTTTAATTAATTAAATAAAATTAATAGAGTTATATATTATAGTTATTAAATAGTGATATAAATTATTAATATGTAATATGTATATTTGTTGCAACCCACTACACCGATTCAATGGCCATGTCATGTGTGTGAGTTGAAAACCACTGCCCTGGCTATTAGCTACTCAAATAGTATGGTCAATGAATTTTTGGCAAGGTATTTTTTCTTTTCTCTCAAGTGTCTCAGATGTAATGGATTCGGCAGTGGGGAATATGTAACACTTTATTTGAATTTCGAAGGACAAAATATACAAGGTGTGAATACCATGAAAGCAACAACCATGTGTTTTGACCACTTCCTCCAGCTGCGCCTGGTAGATTAAATGTCCAGTGAAATTTTAAACTTTTTATTAGTATATGTGCATACAAAAAATACACACATCTCAGTGAATATTTTATTGAGAGAACGAATGGTTTGTGTATTCCAAAAATATACGTTAAAACCAGTCAAAAGGATGTTGCTCTGTCACATTAGATAAATGGAATAGGTAACCATAGTACTCCTAATATTCTGTATTTGTTCCACAAGTTTTTAACCAATATAAACACATAATGGTGAATTAGATCCTAGAATTACCATAGATAGCATAAGAAATAGTAGTCATATTAACTTATAAAGAGACAAAGTAGGTCTTGCTTGCATTCACTAAAAAGAATTAAAGAGAACAGAAGATCTAGTTTTGAATTTTCAGAGCTTTATGGGTTTATTATGATCCTGTCTGTACATGAGCGACAAAATGATCTGCCTTATGTTTCTTATGAATGGGTTGTTCCTTGATTATATTGTTTTTCTTAGTTTACAGAATATTTCTTTTTTCTTCAGTGCTTTGTCCTTAGAAGTCAGGCCTGGGAACTGAGTTTTGGAAAAATCTTAGGGACAGTATTTTCTTTTCACTTGAATTTGGGTCTTGCACACTAGATAAGTATCCATAGATCGAGCTCATATACCTCCATATGAAAGAATTTCATCTGGGATTTAAAGAATGATTGGGACTTGAATTTCAAATTGCATAATTTTTATGAGCAAGAAAATAATTTTTAAAAACCATTGTTTAAAAAACAGTAAATAGACAGCTCGGTTTGATAAGAGGAATACTATAAGTCAACGGCCTCAAACCCAGGCAGGCATAGACTAAGGGTGTTCCAAGACTTTGCAGGAGGTACCAAGACATGGATATCTGTTTCCAGACTCTCAAGTTTCCAGTACACTCTTTCGTAAATTTCATCTGCCTGAGAATGATGCTGTAGTTGCTACTTCTCTTTTTCTCACTTCTCTACCATCGACCACTTTTTTTTCTTATGTTACAAAAGGTAAAGACTGTCATCAATCTTTTTTTTTTTTTTACATTTTTAAAAACACTGTTGATTACATAAGAAATTTAAAGTAGGGGAGAAGTGACTGGTTAAACAACAATGAAGGAGTTTGAGGATACATTGCACATGAAGTACAAGTTTAAAGTTGATAGCTGATGGATAGAGCCGATAAATAACTGTAAAAAAACACAGAGACTGGAAAGTGTCATTGGCTAGGCAAGAACCGTTGAAAGGGCAGTGTATGCATTAACTCATGGCAAAAAACCTCTCTCTCTTTAGAGTTATATCAAAAATAGGTTAGTTATGATGAGACAATATTGATATATTTGAAATGACACATCAAACACTTTTCTGATAGAAAGTAAAACTCGTTTTACTGATGATTTAGGTTATGTGGCAGATGTGTTCTATCATTTAGATGAGTTCAGTGTACAGTTCTATAAAATTGGAGCATTCCACGAAATACATTTAAAATATATATACAATAGGTAGTGTCAGATAGTTTGTCCCCTGTAAATATTACATTGTACATACCAAAACTGTTTTAAATATTAGCTTAGTGTTTGAGTGGATATAGTTTTAAAAGATATTTTAGGGAGATGAGTAAGCAAAAAATATTTGGAGGATAAAGACATCAAGGAGCAGAGAAACGTTGATTTGGAATGCAGCTTAGGCTTTACACATTCAGGGTTGGAAGGCGAAGAAATTTGAAATTTATCCTTAAGGCACTGATACTCTAAACCGTGTATGTTATCTTCCTTCTGCTTAGTATACTATATCTCAAATTAATAAAATTCATTTCTTAAAAATAATAAACAGATTTTATTAACTGAAAAAGATCTTCATTCTTACCCATTATTTTGGGTCGCTGTATTTTAACGCATTGGGCATTCATTTAATAATTCTATGACATAGAATGTTAGAAATTTTATTAAAAGGCATTATACTGAACCACAGATATATTTTTAAATATATTTATATATATTCAGCATCTTTTTTTAGTGTTTATTTATTTATTTTTGAGAGAGAGAGAGAGAGAGAGAGAGAGAGAGAGAGAGAGAATCCCAAGCAGGCTCTGTGCTGTCAGTACAGAGCCCCCCACATGGCTCAGTCTCACAAACCGTGAGACCATGACTTGAGCTGAAATCAAAAGTCAGACGTTCAATTGGCTGAGCCACCTATGCACCCCAGAAGTGTTCTGTACTTTAATATTAAAATCCATTACTCTTAATTATTACAAATTACAGTATGTGTATTTACTCAATTGATGGTTTAGAAATGATTTTAGATATAAGATTGTTTCTTCAAATGAAATCTTACACAAAACAAAAGCAATATAAAGCAAATGGATATGGAGATCTGGCTCAGCCTGATAGGAATCTGTTGGACCTCTGTTACTCCTTGAAAAACACTGGTTTTTCCAAACATTATACCTTGAAAAACACTGGTTTTGACCAATATTTTAGTGTCATCCTACACTGTTCTCATTGTGTACTCAGAAGAGCTATCAAAATAAAATCCAGTTATAAATACCGTATATGACTACCTTTCTGTCCATATTTTATCGTAGTATGCTTCACTGTATGCTTCATCACTGTAAAGACTCATAATTTATTACAGTCACGATTTTGCTTTTTCAGATATTTCTTCCTCACTTCTCTGATTTTCCTTTGATTTGCATTAATAAAATAATTGAAAAATTTAGAGTATAATCTCTATTTGTTAATGTTCCATCTCCATAGTAATTGAAATCTTTTGAAGTAAAAACAACCTCCTATAAACCAGAACCTGCTTTAAATAGCACCTGTGTGACAAAATAAGTAATATTTATAACAAATTTATCAACACATACCAAGATCTTGAAATTTCCAGAGATTAATAAAAGAAAGAACAAATTATGTTCAATGTAATTGTGGTTTTATTAATTTTATTAATGCTACATGTAACGTTTTTATTACAACAAATCCATATGTTGCCCTTGATCATTCCTGCTTTTAGAAATTTAAATTTATATCCTGAAACTTCACAAATTTGTTGATTGGTTCCAACATATATATATATATATATATATATATATATATATATATATATATATATATGTATATATATGTATACATATATATATGTATATATGCATATACATATATATGGCTTCAACCCTTGTTCTATGTCCTATGTCCACTTATGTCTATAAGATTTCTGTAGGATGTTGTATGGAAACCAATTTGACAATAAACTTCATATATTGAAAAAATAAAAAAAAATTAAAAAAAAAGATTTCTGTAGATTTCCAGTGGACTTAGGTCCTCTGGCTCCAATTCAACATTTGGTGACTATTTTGGTTTATTTTCCCCCTACATCATAGGAGAGTTCTTCTGTCATAACATTTGCACAAATTTGGACTTCTGTCATTTCCTGGATTAATCCTTTAAAACAAACAGATATAGGAGCACCTTGGTGGCTCAGTCATTTAAGTGTCTGACTTTGACTCAGGTCATGATCTCATGGTTTCTGGGTTCAAGCCCCTCATTAGGCTCTGTGCTGACAGCTCAGAGTCTGGAGCCTGCTTCAAATTCTGCATCTCCCTCTCTCTCTGCCCCTCCCCCACTCGCACTCTGTCTCTGTCAAAAATAATAAATAAACATTAAAATATTAAAAATAAATAAAATGAACAGATGTATTCACACACTATTTTTTTAATTTTTAATGATCTCACAAAAGTTTTATGGAGATTGAGTCTTACATTTTGGTATGCAATATGGTAAAATGCTTTTATATAATAAAAAGTGTATATCATACTATTGTATGGTCACATTTAACATTGTTTTGCTTTAATCTGTTTATATAATAACAAGCATTTTACCAAAAATAAGACAAATGCAAGAATGACTTGCACTTCTCTTATTTTTCTCTTTCCTTCCCTTTCAAGTACAATGAAAAAATTCTATGTAAATATATGTTTATGTATTTTTAATAAAAAAAAGGAAAACATGATGGAAAAATGCTCACTAATTTGTTAATAAAATTTACATTAGATAACTAAATGAAACATGGGAATAGATTATACATTTAATTTAGACACTTCTGTGTTTTTAAGTTATTAAACAAGCATATATATCTGGTCCAAAGTTTGAACTCATTTCAAGGCCCTAGTTTTCAGGACCCCAGAGAATATTGTAATTTCCTCTGTTTTGTCTTTAGTTAAAAACCTAGAGGAAAGAGGTTTTTTTGCTAAAAAAAAAAAAAAAAAGGCTAGGTCAACCTACATAATTCAGGAAGGAGAAAAAGAGTGGAGAGAGGGAGAAAAAAAAACTGGAAAGTACTAGAGGCATTTGTCAGATTCTATAAACATGGATCGGGCAAAAAAATAATTATATATTCAGATTCTTTTCATAGATTTTGAGATATGCAAATTAAGGTTTTGAACTGTTAAAATTTACTTTGTGCTGTGAACTGTTTCTTTGACCCTGACACCACTCTAAGGCTGAATTACATGGTTCTAGTCTTTAACCAGGTCACAAAAGTACTAATTTAGAAATTTAAATGACTGGAAAATAAGGAAGGAGACAATAAGAGGAATAGTTAATTAAATGTCACAGCTCTGGTATGCCCTATATTCAGTGTCATGCCTACCTATGCACTAGTTATTAGTTGAGTAAAAGTTATTGTAGCAGTATTTTTTTCTGATGAAATATGTAGGTTAAGTTCATTTACTCTCTTTATCTTTTTCTTATTTCTTGAAAAGTAAAGTAGTGCAAGTAGTTCCCTTTAATAACCTTAGATGTAATTAGTAATTGTCTGCCGTTGCATTTCTTGCTAGGAAGTATTTGGGAAGTGAATTAGATTCTTAATTTTTTTATTATATTTAATTTTATCATGAAGTAAGAAAGGAAGAATTTAACATAATTTAATCAAATGTCTGCATGTCTTGCTTTTTTATCTTTTTAAGATCAGTGCCGATGTAACACCACGACCTCCGTGCCCTCTTCATCTATCTATGATTTACAATCAGCATTTCATGTTGCATGTCACTCAGTTTACTACAGTTTCATCATACTGGCTCTTTCTTTTGATCATGAAAATCTAAATCAGGGAAAGGAAGTCAAAATATTCTTGATTATTACAGATAACAGTTTATCAGAGAGAACGTGGGAAATAATCCAATATAGCCAAAGGCTTTTGCAGAGAAAGTAATTCTAAACTTTCCAAGTGCTCTACGTTTTATTTGGAATAATGTTTAATTAGCTGAATAGTGAATCAGACATCTAACCTTTTTGTCATTTCAAAAATCTTTAATGGACAGGTATATGTTTTTGGTTTTTTTTCTTCAACGTTTATTTATTTTTGGGACAGAGAGAGACAGAGCACGAACGGGGGAGGGGCAGAGAGAGAGGGAGACACAGAATTGGAAACAGGCTCCAGGCTCTGAGGCATCAGCCCAGAGCCCGACGCGGGGCTCGAACTCACGGACCGTGAGATCGTGACCTGGCTGAAGTCGGACGCTTAACCGACTGCGCCACCCAGGCGCCCTGACAGGTATATGGTTTTAATAAGGAAGACTATAAACTATTATTTTTGGTTAATTAAGAATTTTATGGGGCACCTGGATGACTCAGTCAGTTAAGCACCTGACTCTTGGTTTCGGCTCAGGTCGTGATCTCATGGTTCGTGAGTTCAAGCCCCACATCAGGCTCCACTCTGACAGCATGGAGCCTGCCTGGGATTCTCTCTCTCTCCCTCTCTCTCTCTCTCTGCCCCTCCTCTGCTCTCTCTGTCTCTCAAAATAAATAAACTTAAAAAAAAAAGAATTTTATGTTATACTATTATATTGTCACATTTAACATTGTTTTGCTTTAATCATGTTGTTTTCTAAATGTTTTTGTTGTTTTGATAGTTATGAAAAATAGTTGCATAAAAGCAATATGTGAAGACTGATTCAGATAGCTTTTGCTAAACCAAAACCAAAACCAAAACCAAAACCAAAACCAAAACCAAAACCAAAACCAAAAAACAGTTTTGCCCAAAACTTAATACCTTAAAACTGGAAGCATTTATTATTCCTCTCAAATTTGTGCATAGCCTGGCGGTTTTTCTAGTTTGTACTAACTGTCCTGGGACTAGAAAATCTAGAATGTCCTCATAGGCATGTCTCAGTTGGCTATGATGGCTGAGATGACATTACACATGGTCTCTCATCCTGTAGGTTACTCCCAGCTTGATCACATGATAATACAATGGTTCCCAGCAGCAAAAGAAGGCAAATCCCCACGTGCAATTGCATCTCAAGCCTCTGCTTATGGTCCGTTTGTCCATGCCTCAATAGCCAGTACAAGTCACAAGATTGAGCCCAAATGCAATGATGACATTGACTCTATTTCCTGATGGTAAAACAGTAAAGTCAGTTTACAAATGGCATACCAATGGGAGGAATTTATGGCCACTCTGTAAGATACTATAGAGGCTATCATTATTTCTGGTCTTAATAATTTTATAGCACTTTTTTTTTCATTTTGTAGTTTATCAATATAATTTTCTATGAAAGGTACTTATACGTTTTTTTTAAAAGTAAAATTTTAAATTACACTTAATAGGATGAATATTTTCACTTAAAGTCATGTAAGATTCCTAGAGTTTTGCTATTCTATGTTTATGACAGAGCTTTGAATGGTCTTTGAAGATATGGAATACCTGCATATCAAATTGTTTTAGAAATCTTGGTTTTGGGACATTGAATCTTTTCTGCAATTTTAAAATAAGCAATATAAATATTAGAATTATTGCATATTGTGATCATATCAACAAATGTAATTTGTGACATTACTATGAGTTTTAAGGCATCTATCATGCCAATAATTACACATCTCTTTGAATTTATGTGATTATGTTGTTCTTAGGATAGTAATATTAGTAGATTAGTTGTTGACATTGATTGTCCTATGAGGATTTATAGCTTGGCTTTATAGTATATTAAAATAAACACTAGCAAACATAAGATATATGTCAATCTATTTGATCTAGAATCTTTACATAATAAAGCACACTAAGCTAGGATACGTTAGTATAATTCTTTGGATGTGCTATTTGTCTCAATACTTGATTTAAATGAATATTATAGATTTTGATGCAATTACCATAGTCTTTTTCCTAATTGTTATTAATTGATAATTTTACTAAGACTACAAAACTATATACTTGGTTTTCTTTTATTTTCTTTATCAAGCCATGTCTTACTGCCATAGTACAACCAAATTATATCTATAATTAATGTGAAAATAGGTTTGCTATTTCCAGACTTATAATTGAATGGCTAAAATTTGCTTTTCTTATTGAAGTATAATTGAGATACAACATTAGTTAGTTTCAGGTATACAACATAATGATCTGACATTTGTATACATTGTGAAATGATTACCACTTTATGTATATTTATCATCTACCCATCATACAAAGTTACAATTTTTGTTCTGTGATAAGGACTTTTAAGATTTACTTTGTTAGCGCTTTCAAATTTTCAATACAGTATTATTGACTAGAGTCCCCATGGTATATATCCCCAGGATTTATTTATTTTATAACTGGAATTTTGTCCTTTTTGATCTCCTTCACCCATTTTGTCTAGCCTCTCAAAGCTCCTCTCCTCTTATAACCACAAATCTGTTCCCTGTAAATATGAGTTTTGTTTGGTTTATTCACTTGTTTTATTTTTTAGATTCCAGATATAAGTGAAATTATTAGTAGAAGGAAGGAAATGATAACGATCAGGTAAAAATAAATGCAATAGAGACCCAAAAGACAAAAGAAGAGATCAATGAAGTGGAGAGTTGGTTCTTTGAAAATATTATTGAAATTAACATACCTGTAGCTAGACACACTTAGAAAAAAAAGAGAAGGTGCTTAATTAAATAAAATTAGAAATTAAAGAGAAGTTACA
Organism: Prionailurus viverrinus; assembly: GCF_022837055.1. NCBI lineage: Eukaryota > Metazoa > Chordata > Mammalia > Carnivora > Felidae > Prionailurus > Prionailurus viverrinus. The sequence goes on from NC_062564.1 coordinate 24,350,201, forward strand.
ACTGATAATAAAAAATACAATAGATTGTGAGAGGTACAACTATAAACAATTATGTACCAGCAAATTGCACAACCTAGAAGAATTGGATAAATTCCTAAAATAATCTTCTAAGACTGAATCATGAGGAAATAGAAAATCTGAATACAGTAATTACTAATAACGTTATATCACTAATTAAAAAATCCCAACAAACAAAAGTATAGGACAAGGTTTACTAACTGTCCTCCTCAAACTCTTCAAAAAAATTGAATAAAAAGAACATTTACAAAGTCATTTCAATGGGCCAATATTACCCTAATATTAAAACTAGACAAGGGCAATACACACACACATACAAATACACATACACACACATACTCAAATACCGGCCAGTATCACTGATGAACATAGATTTGAGATAGCAAAATCCTCAATATCAACAAACCAAATTTAGCAATGCATTAAAAGGATCATACACGATCAAGTGGGATTTATTTCAGGAATGCCAAGATGGTTCACTATCCACAAGTCCATATGATACACACATTAACAAAATAAAAGATAAACAACACGATCATCTCAGTAGATGCAGAAAAAAAGCATTTGACAAAATTTAACATCCATTTATAACAAAAACTCTTGTTAAAGTGGATTTAAATGGGACCTACTTCAACATAATAAAGATTGTATATGGCAAGCCCACAACTAACATACTCAACAGCAAAAAGCTGAAAGTTTTTCCCTGAAGATTGGTAACAAGACAATTCTTACCACTTTTATTCACCATAGTATTAGAAGTCCCAAGCAGAGCAGCTAGGAAGGGAAAAGAAATAAGATATTCATATTGGTAGGAAGTAAAACTGTTACTAACTGCAGATGACATGTTTTTTCTATAAAGAAAATCCTAAAGACATCACCAAAAAACTGCCAGAACTAATAAATGAATTCAGTAAAGTTGTAAGGTACAAAATCAATATACAAAATCTGTTGCATTTTAATATAACAAAGTGAAATATCAGAGAAATTAAGAAACTTTCCTTTGCAATTACATCAAAAACAATAAAATACCTAGGGGTAAATCTAACTAAGGAGGTCACAGACTGGTACACTGAAAACTATAAGGCATTGATGAAAGGAATTGAAGAAGACACAGATAAATGGAAAGATATTTCATGCTCATAGATTGGAAGAATTAATATTATTAAAATGTTCATATTACCCAAAGCAATATACAGATTCATTGAAATTACTTTCAAAATCCTAATGACAGTTTTCACATAAATAGAGCGTACAATTTTCATTTTGGCCACTTTTTCAGGCAGTACAATAAATCCCCCCAAAAAGGGGGAATGCTTTACAATAGCGATGGGGTGTAAAGCCATATAATTATATGTGCTTTTTAGTTTTTTTTCTGATATAAAAATGCCCTCATATTTTTATTTGATACTGTGACATCATTTTTAGATGACTTTATATTTTTATTATTCCTTTCCCACATACGTAAAGCCATGTTAAGTGTATAGCAGAATAAAAAAAAAAACTATAGCAGATGATATGAATTATCACTTTCTTTATAGTGTTTCAGAGAAATAAATTGGGAAGAGAATAAATGATATTTGGAGTGTGGCCAACTAAGGGGACAATTTCCCTCTAACCTCTGTAGATATAATGCACCTGCATTTATTATTCTAATAATAAAAACTAAAAGTCTGGCATTATTGTAATTCCAAAAAAGGATTGAGTTAATAATGAACATAAAGCATACTTTATTTTTGAACGCAAAATATTATATTGATTGATATTTTGCTGCTTAATGTAATTGGTTATCAATTATTTCCACTGACAATCCAGAAGACTCTGATGTTTCAGTCTGTCATTGTTGATGTGTTATGCTTCATTGGAAGTTTTTCCGAGTCATTCAGTTGTAACAAAAATGTACATTTGGAGTATATAATTTTAATTTGACACTTCTACGAATCCACTGACTCATTGCTCATTGAAGCAATGTTTGATTTTCTGTAGAAGTATTTAAATAAGAGGACTTGTGGCTTATGAACATCCACCGTGTGTGTGTGTGTGTGTGTGTGTGTGTGTGTGTGTGTGCGCGCGCGCGCATGTGCGCCCGTGCACACGCAATACTGGATTTTAAATAAATCCATGTCCTTTACATTTAGAACTTCTAATATTGATATTTATTTTTTATAGGATAAGTGAAAATTTTTATTTTTAAAGTAGCTCTGTCCTCTGTATTTATGCTATTTGTCTCATTTTTTAGCTAGGGTTAGTTTTCCTTATATAACATTTCGTATTACGATTTTGCTTTTCGGATAATTTGAAAATACATTTCAGTCAATTATTCCTTGTAGAAACTGGTTCCAAAATATATTTTAAAATTTTAAATAGATTTGGTTTACTTTATATTTAAGGTGTTTTATGTCCAAAAGTATCTCAGACAAAAGTGTCCACTGAATTTCTCCATTGGTTAATGGCCTTGAGGGTATTGTAAGATGATAGACAAAGGGGCGTAGTAGACAGAGGGATAGCTTGAGCTGGTAGAGAAAAAAGTGAAAACATGGCTGAAACAAGAAAGAAGGTTTGGGGTCATGTTAAATGTCTCCCTGAACTTGAATCAAGAATTTAGATTTTATTGACTGAAAAATAGAGAGCCACTAAATGCTTTTCAAGCACATAGGTGACTTAGGATTTTATTTAAGAATAGGATTTCGGTAGTTATATACAGAATGAATTTGATGCAGGAGGAAATAGTAAGGGAAAATATTTGTTACAAAAAAATAGCATTCATGGGGTCCCTGGGTGGCTCGGTTGGTTAAGCATCTCACTCTTGATTTGGGCTCACATTACGATCTCACAATTCACGATAGAGCCCTGTGACATGTTGGCTCTGTGCTGACAGCAAGGAGCCTGCCTAGGATGCTGTCTCTCCCTCTCACTCTCTGCCCTTCCCCCACTCATAGTCACACACATACACTCTCTCTTTCTCTGTAAAATCAATAAACATTTTTTATAAATAGCATTAGTTTGGGATAGGTGAAGCTTCAGTTCCCAGAGAGACAATTTGATAGAAATATTCATCAGGCCTTCGGCAAACAGAAGCTCAGTGAAACATAAAGTAGGAGGGACAGATGAAGAAGCCAGCATGTGGGGAGAGGTCAAGCTCTTTTAAGTAAATGGCAATTGAATGACGTTGGAGAGAGACAGAAACACCTGATATAGATCAGAAATTTGAGAATGAGGTTTTTGTCAGAAGAGAAAGATACCCCTATGGGACAGTGGTTAAAGAAGTAGGGCAGTTAAAGTATGAAATAAATAAACAAAATATAATTTCTTTTCAATGTGCATAGCAGAAGCTTCTCTGAAAAAGTACCAGGCGGGTAAAATGTACCTGGTTTGATAAATAGAAAAGCTAACTACCTATTATAAGGGTAATCTGGATCAGTAAGTTCCTATATTCAATCAATACAAGAAAAAATTCAAAATACCTGACTCAGTATGTTTACAGAAGTGTTTACATTTCATGTCAGAAGATACATTATTTTGTTTTCCTTTTGGGTGAAGTTATATAAAACACTTTCTAAGTTTTAAGAGCTAGATTTAACTTAAAAAGTTTAAAAAAAAAACAGTTATTAAGATAGTGCAATAGATTCTGTCTTCACTCACATTTTGGTCCAATTACAGTGATATATATGCCTTTAAGTTGTAATTTTAGAGAAAGAAGACATTTTAAAGCCATAAATTCACTTTCTGTACTTCCTTGATGCCTTGTGTGTGTGTGTGTGTGTGTGTGTGTGTGTGTGTACATGTGTCTAAAAAATCACCTTTGTAACTCAGTGACTTCTTTTAATTAGTACTTAGAAAGAAGTTGACATATATTTCTAAACAATTGGGGGAAACATCAAGGAGCTCTGAATGAAAGGCAGCCTTTGAGAAGAGGAATTTGAAAATGTTCAAACAGCTACATAATGATCATTTTCATCTGAATATACTCAGTTCATGCTTTGAGTTTAAAACTCTGTTTTCTAAAGGAGAAAGATGAACAACAAAAAAAAAGCGATAACTTAAAAACTATGTGCAAAGTATAACATGGTAATTAAATAAATATTAAAACTTTTCCCAAGACTTTTAAGTTATTCACCTCAAAGTATTTTTACTTTTCTAACAGTCAGTCATATTGCAGTGGATGGAGAGTGGCATCCAATAAAAGACAGTTGTTTCAAATAGAATTGTCCTCATTTTGAAGGAGCTAAAATTGAAACACTAAGAAATAATCTCTTTCTCTCTAGATTCCATACTAAACCTCTTTAGAAAGTCTAAATTCTATTCTTTTGGTAAAAGGCTTCTAATAAATTTGTTGTAGTGTGTTCTAGAAGGTATCAAATAAAAAAGAAGACAAAGGTGAATTTTAGTGTTAACAGGCAACATTTTATAGTTAACTCCAGAAGAGGAGTTATTACACTTTTTAAAAGTTGTCTTTGTGACATTTGAATCCTTCTTCAGGTAGCAATTGTCCTGTCCTTTCTTCTATCAGAAAGCATGAGTCAGCTCCATGCAGGAGAGTAGCCCTAAAGAAAGATGCACATAGACTCTTCCAGTTGGAATGATATGTACCTTGGGGTGGGGGGCGGTATACATAGATATCCACAAGGTAATTGAAGGGGTAAAACCATATAAACTACACATAATGTTTGAGCATATAGCAAATGTTCATTAAATGGATGATGATGATAATACAGGGTCATCGAGCACAGTGGTCAAGAAGGATTTCTTGAGATGAGTGCAAAAAGGTGTCTTTATTACAGCACAGGGACAAGACCCGTGGGCCCACAGAGCTGCCCTGTGATTGGGAGGAGTGACTGATTATATAGGGTTTTCTGACCTATGAGGGTGAAAGTGACATTAAGGCTCCAGGAAATTGAGTCTGTAGATTCTTGGAGGTCTGGCTATTATTAAGATTATGTTTGACTTGTAAATCATTACGATACTTACAAACTATGGCGGAGTTTCACGTCCTGCCTGACTGCCATCTTTATCAGTTGACTGTTTGTTTTCCCCTGACTTCCTTCTCAGACAGTCACAGTGCCTGAGGAGTGTTATACATATTCCACCTTAAGGGGAGGGGTTTGCCCTCAGATTCCTTTTGCTCTGTCATCCGTTGCTCTGTCATCCGTGGTGAAGAGAATGATGATTTCCTTGAATATCTAAGTTGATTCACTCATCAACAGTGGGGCAGAGACTTGCTGACTGTTCTCTTCCCTGGTCCAGCCCTGGCTGCTTCTTCACTATACTTTCGCTGCTGAACATTCTCTTTCGGATCCATGTGGTTCTGATGTCCTTTAAGATTCATGTGGTAAGGGGCTCCTGGGTGGCTCAGTCGTTAAGTGTCTGACTTTGGCTCAGGTCACGATCTCATGGTTCCTTGGTTCAAGCCCGGCGTCGGGCTCTGTGCTGACAGCTCAGAGCCTGGAGTTTGCTTCAGAATCTGTGTCTCCCTCTCTCTCTGCCCCTCCCCCACTGATGCTCTGTCTCTCTTGCAAAAATAGACTTCAAAAAATTTTAAAAAAAGATTTATGTGGTGAAACTGTTGCCATTTTTGGCAGATTCTGTGTCTGTGGGGTCCAACACCCCTCGTCTCATTCCACTCTGCAGTTAGAGTTCACAGTTGCCACAAAGGATCTCTCAGTTTTTCCTACGTTACTCTTTTCTTTTTTGTCCCAATTTGCCTCTGCAGCAGTGCTGGAGAAGTAAATATTTCAGTGTCCAAATATACTAACGTTCTTTTAACAGAGTCCTTTCTTCTTAGAACTTTTTTTTTTTTCAGAAGTAAGCTTGTTTCCTTGTTTTACAAATAGAGTTAGCTTGGTTAGTTGCTTTTGGGTGATTAGTCAAAGAGATCAAGCCCCATATCCTCATCAGACCCCTCTGACTCCCCTTTGCTTCAGACTTGGCTGGGACCTCAGCAGCCACAAGAGCAAGAGTGGTGGGGGAAGCTATCGGGGCAGCAATATTGTAAGGAGTGTTTTGCTGTTCTTAAACTTGAAAAAATGATTATGGTGTCGTTCTGTAAGCTTTAAGCTGAAATACCAGAGTCTTGAGAGGTGTGGACCTTGTAATCTAAATCCAAGGGCTGTTACAAAATTGATGTGGGGCCTAACTAGGATTTGTTTGTTTTGGTGTTCTGCTATCAGTGTGAGCTGGTAATGAGGCAGTGCAACATTTTAATTAATGATCTGGCTTAATTAAGTGTTCGATATCTATTTAAAATCCTCTCAAGGGGTGGAGATACATAGAAAGTGGGAAAATGCTTAATTATAATTCTCTTAGAAAAATTTCTACTTCTCAGATCAATAAATTCCCTATAATTTCAGCATACTTTCAGAAGTTAATGAACTTCCCTAGCTCATGGACCTTTGTCAATTTGCATTAACCAGTTTGAAGATTTTATATAGATGGGAGAATTATTGAAACACATTATTTTATATTTTTAAGATTGGGCCATTCTTTACACTACTTAGACGTCATCGGCATACTTCTATCAAAATTGACATATTTCTTTTGGGGTGACAAGTGAAAATTACTGATCAAGTTTCTCTGTAATGTGAAATGTTAATGTGACATCACTGGTTGTCCATAGGTAGACATGAGCTATTTAGTTTCTACCCTAGGCATTTTGTGATTTTCAAAGGTTTGTCTCTGTTAAAACTGAAATATCTCTGTTTTATAGAATCCCATTTCATTTCTCTACATAGACGAAAGAGAAGAAGTAAGAAAAGAGTTTTGGCACTTACGGGTGGCAAGTGTAGAATCTGGGTTAAAATTTGAATGCATTCGTTTTACATATATCACATTCATTGTCTGCAGGGATTTTCTTTCATTTGCATTAGATATGTGTAGCTAAATTATGGTTTGTTCCATATTCTTTTGATTTTCATTTTCTTAAAGTGAAAAAGGTTCTACTTTAGACTCTATTTAAGCTTAAAAGGATATTTTTGTCTGTACATTTTAGATGACTTCTGAAAGTTCAATAGGTCAACATGTCTTTGGTAAATCATTATGTTTACTTTTCTCCAGGGGTATGAAGGTGACCATTCTTTTGTGTTCTAAAACCTAAAAAATCACGAAAAGACTCTTAAAGTTGTATTACACATTAATACACTCCACTAAATGCGTGCTTTGTGTATGAATACTGGGCTAGCAAAAGTACTAGCCTAATAATTATTCCAGCTAATACTGAACTAGCAATACCAATAGTAATATCCTAATAATGAGTCCTAATATTTATTGAGTAATACTGTGTATAACATAACATTACATGTGTTTTTAAGTTATTTTATATAATTTGCAAATTGAGGCCCCAAACTGTTAAGTAATCTGTCTAAAGTCACATACCAAGTAAGTGATAGAGTAAGAATTTGACCCAGGTAAAGAAAGGTCTAGTGGTCTTCAGTGACATGCTCTAAACTCCCATGCCACATTGCTGTAGAAATGACATGAAAATATAATAATTTAGGAGCTAACACACAAAAAGCAGTCTTCTCTTTTGTTAACAACATCATGTGTTCTTACTATCCTGTTTCTCGTCTTCAGAATATGCTGATTCTATTGAATCTGTACATTTGTATATGTTGCTCCTGCTGTTTCTTCTTCCCTTAGTACTTTCTTTCTTTCTTTTTTTTCTTTTTTGAGAGAGAGAGTGAGTGGGGAAAGGGCGGGGGGGGGGGGAGAGACAGTCTTAAGTAGGCTCCACGCCTAGCGCAGAGCCCAGTGTCGGGCTTGATCCCACGACCATGACCTGAGCCAAAATCAAGAGTGGGATGCTTTACCGAATAAGCCACCCAGGTGTCCCCCTCTTAATTCTTTCTTAAATTGCACCCGACTCATCATTATTTGTTATATTAATAATCAGTTTTGGAGACATATCCTTCAGCAGACCTTCCTTAGATGCTTTTCCTCTACACTTGGCTCATGTCTGTCCCATGGAAGTTTCTACAAATCTCCATGGCACTTGAATATATATAATTGTTTGTTTCTCCATTTACTGAGTAGGAACGTTAAAGAAAAATACATAATCTCTCATATTTATTTTTTATACTTGATGAAGTTGTATAAAATTAATGTATTAGCTAATGATGTTTCCTAAAATAAAAGATGGAATTTAGAAATCTATGTGTCATTAAGTCTTGATCCCTGAATCTTAAAAACCCTCTTGTACCTACTGAATTGCCCAGAAGAACGATACTTTCTCCTTTAAGATAATGGATGGAGTATTGGAAAAGCTTTTTTTCTGCCTGTGTTATTCAAGCTGTTGGGGTTTATACACAGAAAATGAGGGCCCAGATTACACAGTGAAGTCCCTATTCTTGGTATATTGGGAAAGCCCAACAAGGTGAGGACTGACTCATGTTTTTTTTCTTATGAAAGTACCTGTGATAAATAATTCTCATGTAGGCAAGTTTTCTCTGAATCTTATAGAGAGAGAGATTTGGAAAAATTTTCACAGTAAGAGTCATCACATGACTCCACAGAAAGAGACAGAGTGCAAAGTTAAAATATATCTTAGTGGCACGTTGAATATAGAAAACTGCCTTCCTAAAACCAGGATAAAAATTATGTTTTCTTGTTTTATTTTGTGCATATCCTACAATTTAAGAGATATTTAAATCCAGTTTATTAGTAAAGCAACTAATGTTTGGAAGAGTGAAAACTCTTGAAAAAGAGAAGCAAAGTTGGATGAGTCACATTTATGATTTCAAAACATACTATAAAGTTACATAACCATTAGTATGGTACTGACATAAAAATAGACATATAGATTAGTGGGACAGAATTGAAAGTCCATAAATAAACCCATGAATCTGTGGTTGTTTTTACATGAGTGCCAAGACAATTCAATGGGAAAAGAATAGCCTTTTGAACAAAAAGATGCTAGAATAACTAAATATACAAATGCAGACAGATGAAGTTGGACCCGTACCAATGCCATATACAAAAATTATCTCATAAAGAATCAGAACCTAAACATAAGAACTAAATCAATAAAATTGTTTGAAGAAAACATACAGGTAAATCTTAATTAATGACCTTAGATTTTGGCAGTGGTTTGAAGATACAACATCAAAAGCATAAGCAAGAATAACAAAATATAGATAAATTGATCAGAATTTCAAAAGATCGTGCATCAAAGGACACTACCAGGAAAGTAAAAAAAAAAAAAAAAAGAAATAAAAAAATTATGGTACCTGGATGACTCAGTCAGTTAAGAGTCCAACTGTAGATTTTGGCTCAGATCATGATCTCACAGTTGGTGACTTTGAGCCCTGCATTGGACTCTGAGCTGACAGTGTGGAGACTGCTTAGGATTCTCTCTTTCCCTCTGTCTGTGCCCCTTTCTTGCCTCCTCACGCTCTCTTTCTCAAAATAAATAAATAAACTTAAAAAAATCACACAATGGGACAAAATATTTCCAAATCATATATCAATAGGCTTTAGTATCCACAATATATAATCACTACAGTTTAACAACAGAAATTCCACAACAGAATTAAAAAAATGAGTAAAGAATTTGATTACACATTTCTCCAAAAAAGGCATACAAATTAATAATAAACATATGAAAAGATGCATCATTAGCCATCAGGTAAATGTAAATACACACACACACACACACACACACACGCACACGCACACGCACACGCACAGATACCATTTCACATGCCCTAGAATTGTTATAATCCAAGAGACAAATGTGAAAATATGGAGAAAATTAGAACACCTACACATTGCTGGTAGGAATGTGACATGGTATAATAACTGTGGAAAACAGTGTGGCAATTCCTCAAAGGTTAAAAAGAATTAGAATATGGTCCAGCAATTGTGTTCCTAGGTGTATACCTAAAGAATTGAAAACAGGTAGCCAGGAAAAACTTGTACATGAAAGATAATACTAGAACTATTGACAATTACCAAAGGTGGAAACAACCCGGTGTCCATCAATGAGGGGAATAGATAAAATATGGTAAATCCATACAATGGGATGTTACACAGCAGAAAAAAAAAAAAGGAATAGCATAGCTCTGCATGCTGAAACATAGATAAAGCTTGAAAACATTATGCTAATTGAGAGAAACTACAAAATGTCACATATTGTATGATTGCATTTGTATGGCATATCCCAAATAGGCAAATCCTGGAGACTGAAAGCAGATTAGAGGTTACCAGGGGCTGGGGAAGGAAGAAATGGGGAGTGACGGATTAAAGGGTACAGGATTTTTTGGCGGGGAAGGTGATGAAGAAGTTCTGGAACTATATAGTGATGATTGTTGCACAGCATTGTTGATACACTAAGTGGACTTGAATATACACTTAAGGTGTTTAAAATGGTAAATTATATGTTATGTGCATTTTACCAAATCATAAAGCAACTAATACAGATCTACTTTAATTTGAGATTATAATAAAATTTAATAATGCCCTCCAGAAGAAAACACTCCACACTCACATAATGAGAGGAAAAGGATTTTCACACATATAGACACAGAGCGGTCCTGTAGCTTCAACTGGACAACCTCCTTCATCAGTCAAAAGTAAACAGAGATACAGAAATCCATAATGCTTATCTCAGAAAGTTGCTCTGCTTTCTAAGGGGCATATAAATTTTCTTCTCACAAATAGCAGAAACAAACCAACAAATAACAAACCATAGTTTTCATCATTGTTCACCAAAGAGAGAATAAATTCCATTATCCCTTTGAAAAAGAATACCAAATTCTCAGACCATAAAATCACATTCTAATCACTACAAATGAGGGGTCAGCAAAAATAAAACTGTAGTGCTGCTTGGGAATCACCTCAGAAACCAAGAGAAAATCTGTTTGAATTATTAAATAGCCTGTGAGGTACATCTCTCAGTCTGTGTAGCTTATGCACTCTGACAACTGAGTCTAATGGGGAATATTGGTAGAATCTGCAAGAACTTTTCCAGATGTAAAAAAATTGAAAAACGTGACTATCATGAAAACATAAAAATAAACATGTCAAAGATATACTATCTCATTAGTTCTATGACCATTTAAATGTCTATGCTAGTTCAAAGAGCATTTTGTAAAACAAGGATTTTAATACTGCACTAACGAAGATACATTGAAATAAATTTGCTGAGTTAGAGACCAAACTCATTAATATCTTACATAGCAATAAACCTGTAACCTTCTGGGCTATTTTATTCTACTGGGTAGAGATCTATAATTTAATGTGTCTCTTCACAGAGCCTAAGCCCTTAATTACTAGTAAATAGTAAAGTCAAATCAAGGTACATTCCCCTAGATAATTAAGTAACGCTGGGTTAAGCCAGTCACATGTTTTAATATGACGTTGAAAGGACCTGGTGCCTACCTTTTTGCTTTATCTCCCAGTTTGATTATTTTTTAAACATTATAGGGCTATATGAACATTGGAAAAAATTTAAATGATAATTAAAAAATTAAGACAACAAACGGAGAAATTATTTGCAACAATTAACAATGCTTATATACTTTCTAAAAAGCTTATGTGACTTTTGTCTGAAAAAGTTTATATACTTCATATGTAGCAGTTACTTATACATTTATGAGAAAGCATAACTATTCTATTAGAGAAATAAAAAAATGAACAAAAAAAATCACAACTAATTCACAAAAACATGGATAACACACAAGGGAAAAAACTAAACTCGCTAGTAATCAAGAAACACATGTTAAAACTATAACGGCATACATTTGTTAACTTTTCAAACAAAAATTTTGATGACAGTTTTGTCGTTCTGATTCAGATACTCTCAAAATGCTGATGGGAATATAAATGACTTCAGTCTTACTAAGCGCAATTTTATGTATGTCTTAATAGCTTTTTAAAAATTTTCAAAGACTGCTCTGTAACTGATTTATTTCTGGAAATATGTCCTAAGAATACAAAGAATGAATAATTATAATATTCTAAAAGCAAATTTTAAAAATAACATACAATAAGGAAAATATAAAAAGCTATGTTTCCTTATTTATTTTCTATTTAGATGATCTGTCCATTGATGTAAGTGGGGTATTAAAGTCTCCTACTATTATAGTATTATTATCAATTAGTTCCTTTATGTTTGTTATTGTTTGATATATTTGGGTACCTCGATGTTGGGTGTATAAATAATTACAGTTGTTAGAACTTCTTATTGGATTGTCCCCTTTGTTATGATATAGTACCCTTCTTCGTCTCTTGTTACAGTCTTTGTTTTAAAGTCTAGTTTGTCAGGGGTACTTGGGTGCTCAGTCAGTTAAGCATCCAACTTCTGCTCAGATCATGATTTCAGTTTGTGAGTTTGAGCCCTGTATCAGGCTGTCAGCTGTCAGTGCAGAGCTCGCTTTGGATCCTCTGTCCCACTCTCTCTCTGCCCCTCCCCTGTGCTCTCTCTCTCTCTTAAAAATAAACATGAAAAAATAAGGCCTAGTTTGTCCAATGTAAGTAGTGTTTTTCCATATTTCTTTTAATATTTATTTGATGGTTCTCCATCCCACCACTCTCAATCTGCAGGTGTCTTTCTGTCTAAAATCAAGTCTCTTGTAGGCAGCACATAGATGGGTCTTGTTTTTCTTAATCCATTTTGGCCCCCTATGATTTTGATTGGAGCATGTAGTCCACTTACATTCAAAGTACTAATTGATAGATATGCATTGATTGCCATTTTATACTTTGTCATTACTTCTGGAGATTTTCTCTGATACTTTTTTTTGTGTTTATCATTTTCAATCTTCCTTTTCCATTCAAAGAGTCCCCTTTAATATTTCTTGAAGGGCTGGTGTAGTGGTTATGAACTCCTTTAGTTTTGTTTGTCTGGAAAACTCTTTTCTCCCCTTCTATTCTGAATGATAGCCTTGCTGTATATACTACCCTTTGTTGCAGATTTTTCCTATTCAGCACTTTAAATATATTATGACACTTCGATCTGGCCTGGCAAGTTCCTGTTGAGAAATCTCCAGCTAGCCTTATAGGTCTTCCCTTGTTAGTTAAGGACTTCTTTTGATTTGCTGATTTTAAGATTTTTTTCCTCTAGCGGTTTATTGTGCAAATTTAATTATAATATGTCTCATGTTGGCCTGCTTCTGTTGATTTTGATGGGAGTTCTCTGTGCCTCCTGGATTCGGATGTGTGTCTCCTCCCCCAATTAGGGAAGTTTTCAGCTATTATTTCTTGAAATAAATTTTCTGCCCCTTTTTCTCTCTCTTTTCTTCTGGAACTCCTATAATAAGAATGTTATTTTGTTTGAGGGAGTCACTGAGTTTCCTAAGTCTATTTTCCTATTCCATAATTCTTTCTGTCTTCTGTTCAATTTCACTTTCTTCATTATTTTATCTTCTATGTCACTACTTCATTTTTCTACTTCTTCCAGCCTGCTGTTCATGGCATCAAGCCTGTTTTCAATCTCATTTATTGCACTCTTCATCGCTGACTGATGCTTTTGTAACTCATTTATCTTCGTGGTAAGGGTCTCCCTGATATCTTCTATGCTTTTCTCAAGACCAATGAGTATGATTGTTGCTTTAAATTCTCCATCAGGCACATTACTTATATCTGTTTCACTTAGATCTGTCTGTGGCCTTATCTTGTTCTTTCATTTGGGATAAATTCCTCTGTCTTGGCATTTTGTCCAAGTATCTGACTTCTCTGTGTTAGAAAAGCCAGTTATGTTTCCTGTTCCTAGAAGTAATAGCCTTATGAAGAAGAGATCATATAGTGTCCACAGCCTGGCACTTCAGGGAGTGTCTCTGATGTGCAATGCGTGTGCTCTGCTGTAGTGTTTTGGTTGCTCTGTCCTTCAGACCGGTTGTCTCCAGAGGCTCTTCTTGCCTGCTGGGGGCAGTATTTGATCCTTGGCCTGACTGTGGCAAGTTTTAACTAGGTGTGCTCTGGTCTGCTGGTGAAATGAGACCTGATACTACTTCTATGAGAACTGAGGCCCTGCAGGATTCTCTGGGCAGGAGATGTGGTGTGACCAGGGGTTTCTGTTGGTCTTCTGGGTGAGGGCCTGCCATTCTGGGACTGAGGCAGGCTTGACGGAGAAGAGCAGTCCTGCCAGAGCACATGGGGGTGAGGCTTGGTGTAAGCAAGTTAGGCAGCCAGTGTCTGCACTCCACTGCTTGTTGCGGGCAGCTCTGTGTTTATGCTCAGGGATGGGGGAGGAAATGGCTCCAACCAGCTATTTTGTTCCCAAAGAGGCATATCCATGAAAGCTGCCTCTCAGGAAAGCTGTCAAGAAGAGTGAATAAGCTCCTCCCTGTGTGCCCCAGGACTTCTTCAAATTGCTATTTCCATGCCATCTCCCCCATGTTGTTTGCCTGCCTTCTCTCCAGAATAAGTGCAGTGACCTCAAGGCTCTCTCCAAGCCAAGTCTACTCAGTTTAAAACTCCAGGCTTTCAGCCCCACTGGTTGCAAGAACTCATGAAATTTAGCCCTACTCGATTTCCAAGCCAAGGGCTTTGGGGAGATGTTCTTATTGTGTATTCCCCTGTGTGTTCTTTCTCTCTCTTGCCCTTTTCTGTGACCACCTCTCCATAACACCCATAGTGTGTTTCTCTCCTAAACCACATCTTCTTCAATGTGGCTTATTCTCTCTCTTTAGTTGTGGAGTTTGTTCTGTCAGTTTTTAGGTCAATTTCTGGGGTACTTAGGATGGGTTGATAGTTACCTAGTTGTGTCCATAGGAAGAGATGAGACTAGAGTACTCCAATTCTGCCGTCATATTCCCTCAATATTTCACACTAGACCAGATGGACTTAACAAATATATTCAGAACATTCAATCCAAAAACAGCAGAGTACACATTTTTTCAAGTCAACTCTTGACATTCCCCAAAAAGATAAAATATTAGGTCACAAATCAGGCCTCCACAAATACAAAAAGATTGAAATCATACTGTGCACCTTTTCTGACCACAATGCTATGAAACAAGAAGTCAACCATAAGAAAAAAAATTTGGAAAGACCACAAAGTTAAACAGCATGCTACTAAACAATAAAAGGCTCAACCAGACATCAAAGGAGAAATTTTAAAATATATAAACACAATTGAAAATGAAAACACGACAACCCAATCTTTGGAATGCAGCAAAAGTGGTCCTATGAGGGAAGTATATAGCAATATAGGCCTATTTTAAGAAGCAATAAAAATCTGAAATAAACAACCTAACCTTATACTAGGAAAAGGAGCTAGAATAAGAACAACAAATGAAGCCTAAAGTCAGCATAAGCAAGGGCATAATAAAGATTAGAGCAGAAATAAGTGATAGAGAACTAAAAAACAAACAAAAACAAAAAACATAAAACATAAAACAAACAATAGAACAGATCAATGAAACCAAGAACTGATTCTTTGAAAATAATCAATAAAACTGGTAAACTTCTAGCTAGACTCATCAAGAAAGAGAAAGAGAAAGGACCCAAATACATAAAGTCACAAATGAGAGAGAAGAAATAACAACCAACACCACAGAAATAAAACCAGTTATAAGAGAATATTATGAAAAACTATATGCCAACAAATTGGGCAATCTGGAAGAAATGGATGCATTCCTAGAAACATATAAACTACCAAAACTGAAACATAAAGAAATATAAAACTTGAACAGATGAAAAACCAGCAAAGAAATTCAGTCAGTAATCCAAAAACTCCCAACAAATAAAAGTCCAGGGTTAAATGGCTTCAAGGGGAATCTTGCCAGACATTTAAAGTAGAGTTAATATTCTTATCAAACTATTCCAAGAAATAGAAAAGGAAGGAAAATTTCCAAATTCATTCTACGAAGACAGCATTACCCTAATACCAAAACCAGATAAAGACACCACTGAAAAATAGAAATGCAGAACATTATCCCTGATGAACATGGGTGAAAAAATTCTGAATTAAATACTAGCAACCCAAATCCAACAATAAATTCAATCAATCAAACAGACAAACAAACATTGTCCACAATCAAATGGGGTATATTCCCTGGTTTCCAAGGTGGTTCAATATTTGCAAGTCAATCAACATGGTATACCACATTACTAAAAGAAAGGGTAAGAACCATATGATCATTTCAATAGACACAGAAAAAGCATTTGACACAGTACAACATCCATTCATGATAAAAACCCTCAACAAAATATGTTTAGAGAGAACATACCTCAACATCATGAAGGGCATATATGAAACACTTACAACTAATATCATCCTCAATGGGGAAAAACTGAGAAATTTTTCCTCTATGGTAAGAAAGAAGTCAGGATTGCTCACTCTCACCACTGTTATTTAACATAGTACTGTAAGTCCTAGCCACAACGATCAGACAACAAAAAGAAATAGAAGGCATCCAAACTGACAAGGAAGAAGTAAAAGTTTCACTATTTGCAGATGACATGATACTATATATAGAAAATCTGAAAGAATCCACCAAAAAAAAATTGCTACAACTGACACACAAATTCAGTAAAGTTGTGGGATACAAAATCAACATAAAGAAATCTGTTGTAGGGGCACCTGAGTGGCTCAGTTGGTTGAATCTCCAACCTCAGCTCAGGTCATGATCTCGTGGTTCATTAGTTCAAGCTCCTCATTGGGCTCTGTGCTGACAGCTCAGAGTCTGGAGCCTGTTTCAGATTCTGTGTCTCCCTCTCTGCCCCTTCCCCACTCTCACTCTGTCCAGTCTCTCAAAAATAAATAAACATTTAAAAAAGATAAAAACTGTTGCAGAAGAAAGGAAAGAAAGGAAAGAAGAAGGAAGGAATGAAGAAAAGAAACAAATCTGTGGCATTTCTATACACTAATAATGAAGCATCAGAAAGAGAAATTAAGAAATCGATCCCATTTGCAATTGCACCAAAAATGATAAGATACCTCATAATAAACCTAGCCAAAGAGGGGAAAGATCTATACTCTGAAGATTATAATACCGATCAAGGTTCTGCCCAGGTGAGTAAAATACTGGTAGGTAGAAATATGATGAGAGCAATATGCTAGAGATAAGGCAACTTCTAGGAATTGGCAGGACACTTTATTATTCTTCAGGGAGGATACCATGCAAGGGAGTGAAGGATTCATTATAGAATTTTAAAGACTTCCAGGGGTGCCTCGGTGGCTCAGTCAGTTAAGCATCTGCCTTCGGCTCAGGTCATGATCTCATGGTTCATGAGTTCCAGCCCTACATTGGGCTCTGCTTTCAGTGCAGAGCCTGCCTCAGATCCTTTCTCTCCCTCTCTCTCTGCTCCTTCCCCACTCAAGTCCTGTCTCGAAAATAGATAAATAAACTTAAAAGAAAATTAAAGATTTACATATAAACTTTAACACAGAGAGCCAATTTGCAGATTCTTTAGAAAAAAAGCAAAATACATTGTCTGACTTCATTACCACGAAGCAAAAATTTAAATGCTAAATAAATCAATAGTTTCTATTACTAATAATTAATCCTGATAATCTTCTTTTTAAATAAAGTAGTAATAAATTATCTTGGCAAAAACTACAAAATATTGTGTTTTCTACAGTGAATGTTTTCATCTACAGATCTTCCTCAACTTAAAATGGGGTTTCATCCTGATAAACCCATTGTAAACTGAACATATCATAAGTCAAAAGTGCATTTAAGACACCTAACCTGTTGAACATCATACCTTAGCCTAGCCTACTTCAAACATTTTCAGAATACTTATATTAGCCTTCAGTTGGGCAAAATGATCTAACACAAAGCTTATTTTATAATAAGGTATTGAATATCTCCTGTAATTTATTGATTACTGTACTATAAGTGAAAAACAGAATGGTTGTTGGGGTAAATAATGGTTGGTAAGTGTCTATCTAGGTCTTTTACTTTCACAACCATGTGTCTGGGTAGAAGCTGTGGCTCACGCCACTTCCCTACATCATGAGAGAAGATCATACCATATATTACTAGCCCAGAAAAAGGTGCAAATTCAGACTTTGAGGTGTGATTTCTACTGAATACGTATGTCTTTCACAGCACTGTGAAGTCCAAAAATCCTAAGTTGGGGACCTTCTGCAGTTGTGAGAAGACAGTCTCCTTTTTTACATGAAATTTTCAACAGAAGCCTCCAAAGGGAAGAATGAAATGCCATATATTGTATATGGAAGAACGAGATTTATTAGGCTCTCAACAAAAAACCTAAGAAGGTTATGACTAAGAAACTTACATAAACCAGGGAAAATAGATATTTAAGTAAGCCTGAAGCCCAGTCTTGATCCAAATCAACCTCCTAAAGGATTGATATGTTAAGTCTCTCACCTATCTGCCTAAAAAAAAAAAAAAAAAAAAAAAAAAAAAAAAAGAAAAAAAAAAGAAAATCTTTCTGGTGGAAGATATCATCTGGAGGTACTGTTCACAATGTACAGAATAGAATTAAATATTGCTGACCAAGCAAAGAGGCAGGAATAACCAAAAATCAAGGAGAAAACAGCAGGATAAGATATTCACATGCTCTCAGCAGTGGAGTAAATAGCCATTAACATAATCATAATCATGAATGTTATATCAATGAAAAAAGAGTGGAAAAGATACACACAAAAATTTCAACAGAGAACTGGCACAAAAGACACATTCTAGAATGAAAAAGTGTTAAGATTCAAAATTATGAAACAGCATTGTTTTGGCTTGAATGTTAAAAAATTGACGCAGAAATTGACAAGATCTATCTGCAGAGGGGATAAATTGAAATCAAATGATAAGATAAGTTTAAATCCAATTGTCAATAATAATATTAAATTTAAATGGAATAAACTCCAAGGGGAAGTCAAAGCTTGTCAGAATGAAAAGAAACTCATTTGTTTAGAAGAAAAGCACTATAAATCTAACAACATGGGTAATTTGAAAACAAGATGAGGAAAAAGATATGCCATAAAATAATAACTCAAAGCGGATCAGTATAATTATATTAAAATCAGACAAAGTCTGTTTTAGCATAAGAATATCACTAGAAAAAAGGAGGGACATGTCTTAATGATAAAACAGTCAATTAGAGAGGAAAATATAGCAATCTTTAATATGCATATGTCTAATAATACTTCAAAATACATAAAACAAAAGTTGAAAGAAATAAAAGGAAAAATCAAGCAAGCTACATAACAGGTCCTAAACAAGAAAAAAATTCTATTAAAATTGCTTACTTGACAATTTCAGAATATAAAATGTGGTTCAACTCAGGACCTGCCACTTATTTGTATAAATAGTTGTAGTAGAACACAGCCACGCTCATTGGTTTAGGTATTGCCTGTGGCTGCTTGTGTGCTACTGCAGGAGAGGTGAGTAGTTGTATCAGAAAGCATCTGGCCCACAAACCTCAAATATTTACTATCTGGCCCTCTGAAAAAAAAAGTTTGCTGATTCTTGTGATAAATAATTGTATCTCAGCACTCTTAAAAAGTCTGAATTTGAGAAGTGTACCATGATTATGTAAGAGATGCTGTTTTTAAATATCTGCTTACGTATTTAGGGTAAAGGAACATGCTGCTCTCAACTTACCCTCACATGGTTCAGGAAAAGTAATTTTTATTCATATATGGGAAGATTATTGAGGAGATTAGAAGTTGAATACCCAGAGCACATGAGTATGACTTGGAGCTTTTCTGAGTAGGAAACTTTATATGCTGGACAAGAAAAAGTTAGCTACTCTCTTCTCTTGAATTCCCTTAAAGAGAACTTGTAGTAGTATACTGACAGAGTTAAGACAGTGGAAAGAGAGTGCAGGGTTTCTGAGAAGTCAAAACAAAACAAAACAAAACAAAAAAACAAAACAAAAGTTAAAAATTAATTGAGCCAAACGAGAGAGTGGGCTTTTTGAGGATCCTCAACTAGGATTACTGGGAAATATTGAAGTTCTACTTGAGTTTGGTGATTGTGGACACGTAATGGGGGTCAGCCTCCTTGTTTGTGTGATCGTTTCCCACAATTCCTAGTTATGTGAAAAAGGACATAGAGAAATGTGATCTAGCTATTCATTTAAGGTTAGCATTTCTGTCTATATCAACAAAGTTGAAGGAGCAAGCATGTTGAAAGTATTTGAAAGAGAATGACTGTAATGACAGAGTAGGGAAATGGGATTTGAGAAGAAAGGAAGCATAGTCAGAAAGGGCTAATACTAGGGAGAAAAGGGTCATTCAAAGGATTGAAGGTCTTGATGAATTGAAACCAAATATTGCAGTAGGAACACTGGAGTATGTGAGACAGGATTGATGGCTGTGGACAGAATATGGGGGGGGGGCGCTTAATTTATGATTTTGAAGGTAGTCTATTTTCTGATTTTAATATGTGACCATTGAGGCTGGTAGCTGATGAAGGGTTGGGGAAAAGTGATTGTAAGTGGGGACATAAAGTAAGTAAAATACTACGTGTTCAAAACACCGAGAATAATCTTAGGAATACAAAGGAAGAGGGTGAGTAGGTTTATAGAATATTCAAGAATATAAGTAAGTGTGTGTGTGTGTGTGTGTGTGTGTGTGTGTGTGTGTGTGTGTTTAGAAGTCACAGTGGGAATGACCAAGAGATGGTTAATGGCATAAATAACGACATAAAGGGGATGTAATAAATTGAAAGGATTTTTAAAACTGTATGAATTTTTAGGAGAAAGAGAAACAATAGTGTGACTATAGAGTGAAGGTACGTAACACCTTCTGACACTGAGCTATAATGGTATCTAAGAATTAATAGAGAGGGCTGCAGGGGGATTCATATCTTAGGGGTTGGTTAATCATAATTCAATCAAAGTACAGATGGAGACAAATATTCAAATATTCTGAATAATGTTCAGGGCATCTGAAAGTTTTCTTTGATCCTTCATATAGTCACTGTGTGACCAACAATTATTGAATTTCTTGTTTAGATAGTATGGATGGAATGTAAAGAAGACTGAGTTTATTCCCTTTAGCCAGAGTCAATATAGCTTGAAAACTGGTGTGATATAGACTAAGTTAAATACATCTAGCAGTATCAATGTTTGTAGGATGAGATTGATGACATTCAGAAATATAGCACAGAGCACAAGAAAATAAGTGTGTTTTAGGGAACATTGAATTTTATATACAAAAATAATTTTATGATTCTGGGAATATCTTCTTTAATGTCCAAAGATTCCTAGATACAAATATACATATTTCTTGAAGGTATTTTTATTATAATAAGGTGTCATGTCATAATCCCCTCTATATTCCCTGTTACTCTCTCAGATTATATATTTTTAATTCAATAGCAATGCTTTTTGATGCATATATTTATTAAAAGAGTTGACTATAGTCATCTTATTTCTATTTATTAATTAAAAATTAAATGAAAACTCAAGACAGAAGAGGAGAGGGGTGCCTGGGTGGCTCAGCCAGTTAAGTGTCTGACTCTTGATTTCAGCTCAGGTCATGATATTAAGGTTCATGAGATTGAGCCCTGCATTGGGCTCTGTGCTGACAGTGCAGAGCCTGCTTGGGATTCTGTCTCTCCCTCTCTCTCTGCCTCTCTCTCTCTCTCTCAAAGTAAATAAATAAACATTAAAGAAAAGAGGAGAATGAACACAGTAGTGGTAGATTGCACGTTAGATATTGTAAATAATATGCATAAGGCACTTTATGTATTGCCTGGTACATAAGAACTCATGAAATACATTCTTGTTAATATTATATAAAATTAGTACCTTATTTAATTGTAACACGTAATGAGATATGTATGCTTTCACCAATTATACTAAGTAGAAAACTAACTCTCATGACTTCACTACCTTAAATCACTATTGTTTTTAATGTTTATTTTTTTTGAGAGAGACAGAGTGAGAAAACTGGAGGTACAGAGAGAGAGATACACACACACAGAATCAGAAGCAGGCTGCAGGCTCTGAGCTCTCAGCAAAGAGCCCAATGCAGGGCTCGAACCCATGAAATGTGTGATAATGACCTCAGCTAAAGTCAGATGCTTAACCCACTGAGCCACTCAGATGCCCCCCCTTTTTTCCCCTTAAATTACTATCTTGAATGCATTCATTTCAAAAAGCTAGGACTTCATCCCAGAAATATGACTACAAAATATTTAGCCCTATTACAGTAATTAAAATCACATAAAGTCTCAAAATTTATACTTGTGATAACATATGCATAGTGACACAGGAGAACTTTGGTCTGGAATAACATTGATCTCATCTAAGAAAGGATGTAATTATCAAAATATAAGAACCACTTCTTTCTTAGTTTATTTATTTATTTTGAGAGAGAGAGAAAGAGTGCACACAAGAGGTAGGAGCAGAGAGAGAGGGAGTGAGAAAATCCCAAGTTGGCTCCATGCTGACAGTGCAGATCTCACAAAGTGTGAGCTCATGACCTGAGTCAAAATCAAGAGTCGAATGCTTAAATGACTGAACCACCCAGGCACCCCAAGAACTACTTTTATTCTCTACATTAATTGATGTCATTCTCTTTTCTTACATACTTTCTCCCTCTCTCATCTTCCCAGAACACTGCAGAAAGGGTCAAATTAATAGCACCAAAAGCCTAAGAATATAATTTCCTGGTTGGAAAGATGTTCAAAATCAATTTCACACAAACTATCTTTCCAACCACAAATGAACTAATAATCATCATTAGTGGTGTTGTTTTCTAATTAGTAAGACAGTATAAAAAATCTAAGTAGCATTAAAACACCATCAGAGATTTGAGATTTAAGGGTTCAGGAATAATAGTACTCTAAGAAGTCAAAGCAGTATTCTTCTTAGAGTCATATTTTATATAGATATAATATCAATGACGAAATTGCGTTTAGTCCACTCTTTTAGAAAATTTAGTGATAGCAATATTCCTTCCTTTCAAAGAGAGGAATTTACTAGTATCAAATAAAGGACTAAAATCTTACCTTGAGGTTACAGACACATTTAATCATACAGATTCTTTCCTACTCTGCTGTAATACATATTGCATTAGCTAGATTTATATTCCTACCTATTTTGAAAGTGCAATTGTTAATATGACATTTCCCATGTCTTTTTTGTATCAGAACACACAGACCATTCATTTATATGGATATAAAATAGAAAAATCCTGGTTATCATCCATAGCTTTATGTTATTATAATTGACAATGATGGACGATTGCGTATGTCATCTTCTGTCTAGTAGATTAAATTAATTTGTTCTTAATTCAAGTTTAATCCCATTTTAACAAAATCCCAAGTCATATGGTTCAGGCAGAAGTCCATGTTTGATTTACACAATTTAAAAAGGCATTGACAAATAAAAAGGAGTTAAGCAAAGCCCCAAAGCTGATTAACTTTTATATTTAGACCTAGTTCATTTAGACCAAGATCAAGATGTTATTTATCAAATCGAGTTAAAGAATGAGTTTTCATAGGGGAATGGTTGATATTTATATTTCTCTAAGGACCTAATTAGAAAAAATGGAGTAAGACAACATTAGACAGATTAGAAATAACAGAGAGTTTTCAGAGTTATTAAATATCACAATGAATGTCATTGAGGCTATGAGTTTCCTTTGCAGATCTAAGATTGAACTTCATCTGTGTGGAATAATATACGTGGCTTTAACTTGCCAAGAGTTGTTCAGTGAAGGTAGCTATATCTACTATTGTAATATAATATTGCTACAGTTAAGGATTCTTTGTGTGTGTCTGCTTTTTTGTTGTTCGTGAAATAGATTCAAAATTTATTTTTATTGTGAAAAATTAGATATTCATGGAGTCATTTAACCCAGTCTCCTGCTACAGTATGCTTGTTCTCTTTATTGTACATGGGTTAAAAAGAAAATTTAATCAGGAAAAAAAAAGTATAGAATTTCCTGTACAGAATTCAGACTTTCCATGTGCATTGCTATGGTGACCTGTAGTTTTTGAGCACCTGGATAAGTATAGTTCTGGATTTTTTTTAAAAGGCCATATACAGATGAACCCTAAATTGTTTACTGTTATGCAAAGTTTATATATGTATGTTTTAGAAAATATCTTTATCTAAATTTCCAAGGAAACCAAAGGTGAACACATAACTAGTTTACATACTTTTCCATGAAAAATAGCATTTATACATTGCAGCTTTTCATTTATTTGTCTCCATCTGTACTCATGCCCTGAATATTTCATTGCACTGCCCATACACATAGTTGCTGTTGTTTTTATATCAAGAATATACCACCCACAGAGGCTGAAATTGGGAAATTAAGTTAAAGTTTATCAAAATTTGAGAAACAATTATCTAATGATATATAGAAACAAGAAAATAAATTTACCTTGCTCCTTATAAAATGTACAAAACTGGTTAATAAATAAGCCAGGTTGTCCATTAATTCCATTTCAAATCATCATGAAAGTCTATTAATATCTGTACAATTAAAATATTATAAATTCCTTGTAACATAGCTCTACTATTTTAACTTCTACCACAAAGATATTCCAGCAATAGTCATCAATGTGAATATTATGGCTGTGAGGCTTTATGTAGATATTTTTTAATTTCTATAATAAAAATTAAATAAGGAATTTTCCGGTACCAGTAATTACCCAAGTCTTTTAAGTTAGAAATATAGGTACAATTCTGAATTAAAGGGTGAACTAATATGAACTGCTGATTCTCTTCCTCAAATTATACCTGAAGGAGGTTCCAGAAACAAGAGAGGTTTATGAATCTTGTAACCTAACAGGAAAACTGTGATAGCACAGTTATCAAATAAAGGCGACTGTATTTCAATAAAACGTCATCTGTGAACACAAGTTCGAATTTCATATACTTTCATGTGTCATAAAATATTACTCTTCACTTGTTTTTTAAAAGCTATTTAAAGTAAAACCTGTTCTTAATTTTTGAGCTGTGGAAAACAAGCAGGAGGCAGGATTTGTCAAGTGAGCTGTAATTGTTTGATCCCTAAACCCAAAGGAAAACAGACCAGGCCTAGAAGTGTCCCAGAAGT
The DNA here is from genome assembly GCF_022837055.1 of Prionailurus viverrinus. NCBI lineage: Eukaryota > Metazoa > Chordata > Mammalia > Carnivora > Felidae > Prionailurus > Prionailurus viverrinus. The sequence goes on from NC_062564.1 coordinate 24,375,141, forward strand.
CATCAGGGATGATTGAAGAAGAAAGAAAAATTAGAAAAATTAGAGATATGGGGTAAATAGTTACGCTATCTACCTACCTATATATTTAACTATATATTCCAAACTTCAGTAATTATTTCCAGGGTTAGGGGTTTTGAGTGCTATTTATTTAATTATTTATTTGTTCTCTGCTTTTTTTTTTCCTAAAATTTCTATAATGAACATACTGTATTTCTATTATGAGGAAAATTTAAACATTTAAATCTGGAGGAAAAAAAGTTGAACTCTAAATTATTTAGTATCTATTTTTTTTTCCTAATTTATATCAACTAATCATCATTTTTTAATGATGGAGTTTAGAGGCGATGTGGAACATAAAGTTTTAGACTCATATATCTCAAAATTATCCATAGTCAGAATTGTTTGTATAATATAGTACTCATCTGTGATACATTTGAAAAAGCTAAAACCCACATCGGTTTTCTTTTCTTTTTTAAGCTCTAAAGTATACGCTACAAACAGGTCTTTGAATTTGCATTTTCAAAAATGAATTGGGTAGCTGTGGTCTGATGCTCAGAAGCTAAAAGAAGCTAAGTTGTGTTACTGCTTAGTGAGTGGGCTAGACAAGTACCTCTTCAGAATAAAACCTCAGAATACTGCAAATATCTAAACAGGTAGATTCATTTCCATTAGTGACTCCTGATGTGATGGCTTCAACATCACTGCCCTTCCTCACTAGACATCACTAGGATGCTATGTGATTTGTTACGAACACTAGTACTGCTTCTACTCTTAAAGGCAAATGATTACTAACCACAAATATTTGCCACTAAATGAGGAAAGTTCTTCTTTTGATTAAAATGGTATGTAACTAATGAATAACGTAAACATTTGGGGACATGATCTCCTTTTGAGATGGTTCAACAGGTTGGCGTCATCTACTCTGTACCACTGTCATTTTGCTATTGCTGCCACCCAGTTGTCCTTAGTCTACAACCATCCCTGACTAGTGTCAGAAAGGGAACTTGAGGCCAGTGTTCTGATGGTGAAATGCCATGCATGCATGTGATCTCCAACTTAAGTGACTAATTGTATTTGCTTCTTTGAAGCAGTTCTAGACTTGTTGGTAAAACTGGAAGCTAATCACCTGTTTACTCTTGGTTGGTCAATTCAGGGATTATGTACAATTGCTTCTTCTGATGCAAACACACGAGAATGAAAAAGTAGTAGCTAGAGGAGTCATCTAAAGGAGTGAGATTGATCTCAGGCAACACTGGCTTTTCTAGATCGGTGTCATGAAAAGGCAGGAGATAAAGCTTCAGCAATGGTTTCTCTTTATGCTTCACCTCAGCTCCATGTATTGGCCTTGCTCATTGGCTGGACAGGCCTTTCACGACTGGTTGTACTGGTCTCCAGCTATGAAGCTCAGTTTCTAGTGGTGCCACTGCAATTCCCATAGGAGTTCACAAAACCCCATGCTTGACATTGACTGACCAGAGATTGTTGTGAGCTTGAGCAGTTAGGTTCCATGGAAACTCTGGCTTCCTTAATAGCTGCCGAAAGAGATCTGGAATTACAACCCAAGAGTGTGGGGGAGTTAAAACATTATGGTTCCACAATTGATCAACAGAGGATCAGGAAGGAGATAATTATTGTCCCTGACAGAGGATTGTCCTCAGATGTCATTGTTCATAAGGCTTCTCTGACAATAGATGGATATCAGTGGCCATCTGGGTAACTCTTCTCATTATATGTATTCTTCCTTTTTTCAATTTTTTTAATGTTTTATTTTTATTTTTGAGAGAGAGACAGAGCATGAGAGGGGGAAGGGCAAAGAGAGAGGGAGACACAGAATCTGAAATAAGCTACAGTCTCTGAGCTGTCACCACAGATCCCGATGTGGGGCTCAAACTTGTGAACCGTGAGATCATGACCTGAGCCAAAGTCAGACAGTTAACTGACCGAGCCACTCAGGTGCCCCTGTATTCTTTCTTCTTTCCTGCTTCCCTGCTTTCTCCCCTGCTCATCCTTCCCAGGGACCAATTGCACTTTTAATATAAAATGTTAGCATATAAGTGTTTGCTTCGAGCTCTGATTTCTAGGGAATTCAATCTAAGATAGGTAATTAAAATTAAGTTATATAGCAAGAACAGAAATGTAGTACTATCTTCCCATTCTTTAAAAAAGAGACATGTCCTATAGCAAAAGTATGGAAAGAGCCCAAATGTCAGTTGACAGATGAATGGATAGGGAAGATCTTGTGTGTGTGTGTGTGTGTGTGTGTGTGTGTGTGTGTGTGTACACATACACACACACACACACACACATATATATATATATATATATATATATATACACATACATATACATACAATGGAGTATTATTCAGCAATCAAAAAAATGAAATCTTGCCATTTCTAACAATGTGGATGGAACTAGAGGGTATTATGCTAAGCAAAATAAGTCAGTCAGAGAAAGACAAATATCCTATGACTTCACTAAAAAATGCAGAATTTAAGATACAAAACGGATGAACATAAAGGAAGGGAAGCAAAAATAATATAAAAACAGGGAGTGGGACAAAACATAAGAGACTTTTTTATAAAAAAAAAATTTTAATGTTTACTTATTTTTGAGAGAGAGCGTGAACAGGGGAGGGGCAGAGAGAGAGAGAGACAGAGACAGAATCTGAAGCAAGCTCTGGGCTCCGAGCTGTCAGCACAGAGCCCAACACGGGGCTCGAACTCACAAACCACGAGATCATGACCTGAGCTGAAGTTGGACGCTTAACCAACTGAGCCACCCAGGCACCTGCAAAATGTAAGAGACGCTTAAATACAGAGAACAAACTGAAGGTTGCTGGAGGGTTGTAGGAGGGGAGATGGGCTAAAGGGGTAAGGGGCTTAAGGAATCTACTCCTGAAATCATTGTTGCACTATATGCTAACTAACTTGGATGTAAATTAAAAATAAATTAAAAAATAAATAAATAAAAGAGACATGTCCTCATTAAATGACTAGACTAAGAATTAGGCACATTTCCTTAAAACATCAATGTATCAGGGGAGAGACATAGCATTCTAGGAGATTATGAGAGAAATTGCCATAGTTTTGTGGGCTGAGAATTTAAAACCAACTTGTGGATTATTAAAGATATTTCTCAGGGACTTTTTGTGTACTTTGATTACATCACAAAGTCCCACATAGAGGTAAATCATAACGGAACACCAGCCTCTTTATTAAGATACCTTAATGGAGCGTTGCTGCTGTTAATAACCCAAAGCTGTTGTCTGATATTTAAGGAAATCAGCTTTGTAGCTGCGGGATTATACCTATAGATACCGAGTTCATTGGTGGGATGCATGCTGCTTGGAAAATAGTAATCAGGAGAAAATAGAAACCTCTGAGAGTCTGTTTTATCTATTTCACAATCTTTTATCCTCTTTTAAGACCTTTTCAGCTTGATATGAGTTGCCCAATAACTGAGTAACTGATCAGGAAAACCTTAATGCTCTCATGTCTCACAATACTGCTGCTCTGCATGTCATGTCTGAAGTCATGTTGCTCACTAACTATAGTTTTGACTGAAATATGCAGAGGTCTGAGTGGGGAGAAGCAGAACACTTAATGTTGTACTGTTTTAGTGACTATTAAATTGTTTGAACACAGGGGTGTCTGGGTGGCTCAGTTGGTAAAGCGACTGACTCTTGATTTCAGCCAAGATCATGATCTCATGGTCATGGGATTGAGCCCTGGTGTCAGACTCAGTGCGAAGGTCAGAATCTGCTTGGGAGTCTCTCTTTCTCCTTCTCTTTCTGTCCCTTCCCCACTTATGAACACACTCTCTCTCCCTTTCTCTGTCGAAATATAAATAAACTTTTTTAAAAAAGCTGTTTTAGGGGCACCTGGGTGGCTCAGTCAGTTAAGCATCCGACTTCGGCTCAGGTCACGATCTCAAGGTTCATGGGATTGATCCCCATGTGCGGTGGGGTCTGTGCTGACACCTCAGAGCCTGGAGCCTGCTTTGGATTCTGTGTGTGTCTCTCTCTTCCTGCTGCTCCCCTGCTTGTGCTCTGTCTCTCTCTGTCTCTCTCTTTCTCTCTCTCTCAAAAATAAATAAACATTAAAAACATTTAAAAACAAGCTGTTTGAAAATAAATGGAGTGAATACGTGTTAAATAATTTATGTGGTCAATCCTTCCCATCCCATCCTTCCCATTTTTGTCCCAGTTTCCAGGCTTGTGATGTTTTTTCCTCCACCAGCATACTAGAAATTTAAGAAGTTTTAACTCATTGATTTTGCAATTATTCATTCATTCATTGATTATAAGGAGACTACCCTTCAGTCAAGTTGAAAAGGTAGATATGTAAACAGATGATACAGAGTGCTGTATGCATTAAGAGACTATATGCTGGAGTTAGCAGAAATGAGAATATGACTATTTCTGATTAGACTTGTAAAATATCATTTGCACTGGCACTTGAAGTACATCAGATATATAAGAGAGGAAGATAACCTGTGCAGAGGAGACAGGTTTGTAGAAGCTGAAAATTACAAAGAATATGGCCCAATCGGCAATCCCTTTGCAGTTCAGTACTGTTGAACTTCCAGAGGGTAAATTGGAAAATGATACATGTCAGTAATGGGGAATTAGACAGATGTCACATTACAAAAGTTGATTGTGCCGTGTCATTCTGGGGAATTTGGACTCTATTCAACATGTGAGAGGAAACCAGGAATGGATTAAATCAATGGAGGGCAGAGTGGTGGGATAGAATAAAATGGCCAAAATTAAAATTTTTAGAGTAATAGCCTTGAAGATAGTATAAAATACTGATTGGAAGGAGAAGAAAGTACAGAGAGATAGTTGTGGGTGTTTTAGGACAATCCAAGGGAGAAAGAACACTTTAATTGCTTCCGTGGATACAGATAAGATATGGAGGGGGCAAATATTCGAGTGATAGAAAAGATGTACAATTATTAAGATTTGGTGAAAATTTTCTTGTGGAACTCACAGGAGAGAAATAAGTCAAGAATCACTTACATGTTTCTGAGGACACATGGTGCAGGACATAAATTAACAATCACTTCAATCATGCAAAAAAAAGCACGATTATTAATACCTGCTATGTTTCAATCACTCTGATAATCTCTGGGAATGCAAAACTGAATGCCACATGTTTTCTACAAATCTATGACAAGATGATTAAATGGAATTGTTTTCATCACAGCTTCAGTTGAGAACACAAGAAAATACACACTACATTGCAAAGTAAGGTATGACACTACTATGAAGGACTTTCAAAAGAGGCATCAGAAAATGATTTACACTGCTCATAATGCTCACCAAACTGAGGACGCACAGGTACAGGATTTTGGATAATAGGAGAGAATTTTTAGAGAGGTTTTTAGATGTGTGCTCTCCTCTGCTGTACCCCAAGGAAGAAGCGGATCCAGTTCTAGCCCCGTGAGAGGCTCCAGTTGGAGGATGTGATATATCACATCTTGGGAGACCTAGTGGACTGTGTTTGACTCAAGCCTGAGAGATTCAAAAGGTGGGAGGTTGGCACACTGAAATGGCTTTCACTCTTAATGGCAGATTAACAACGCTAAGTGTTCCCCCTGAAGCAGATGTTGGTTCTCTGTGTGTGACAGCTGGCTTCGGGCTGTCTTATCTAAGTAGACTGTCAATAGGATAAAGTCACCTGGACCAAGCAGGATTCCTAGGTATAAAGCAAGAGTCTTGAACTGCCAGCTGGAAGAGAAGCATTCCATTGCATAAAGGATCCTGCAAGAGAGGGATTCTGGGAGTTGGGAGGTGTCTCCAATAAATCAAGGAAACAAGTGCTTCAAAAAGATATAAGAGAGTTGCCTCTAAGCACCTGCCATGGGCATAAAGTGCAAACTCCAGCCCAGAAGAGTATTAGTGAAGTAAGCATTCTTTTTCCCCTTATTTCTTCCCCACACCTCCTCACGTGTTCTGATACTGAGAAGAAAGAAAAGGAAGAGTCAAAGTGCTGAGTGGTCAGAGAGGAAGGAACTATATCTCCCCTTAAGTGTGAAAGCAGCTAGAGTCAGCAAGCTCCAACTAAGCGAGAAGAAGGGAGGTTTGAAGCTTTTGAATAGTACAGTAGATTAAATACATTAATTATTGCAAAGGGGACTTTTAATTTCCTGAGAGTATCCAGAAAACTCCCTGGGCTTGGACTAGATTTCATCCAAAGGGACAGTGAAGAAGTTATCATACAGAGTGGGGGAGAATAGGTAATGGAGGAAGACCAAACTGATAACCAATTTCACTCTATGGGTTTACATTTGGTTTCTGTAATGATTAGAAAGTCTGCAGTTTAAAAGTGTTTGAGTATTTGACCTTGGTTATTTAACTGAAAGTTTGACTGGGAGTCAGGGTAGATAGGTGTTAGCTCTTACCTGTAAAATGTGGGCATGTAGCTGCAATGCCCCATGTTTTCTGTGTTCTCATATGTACATCCAGAACTTGAACTAGCTGACCTCATGATGTCTTAAACTCAATTCTAAAATTCTGACTTCAGGTGAGTAAACTTGCTCTGATATACCTCACTTACTTAAAAGATATTAATTGACAGGCAAACCTGAAATACATACAGAGGTCTGCCAAAAGTCTGAGGAGCAAATGAATTCGGGGCCACAATGGTTTTTACCTTACACAATGCTCAGAGTATTATTGTTATCATTATTATTATAACTGCATTGCAGTTTATATAGTAATATCTGTCTTACTTGAATGCCTGAGAAGTATGAATTCAAAAGAATGAACAATATGATTTTGTGGGGAAAAAAAAGAATAGGGAGGAGCGCCTGGCTGGCTCAGTGGGTGAAGCATGAGACTCTTGATCCCAGGGTTGTGAGTTTGAGTCCCATGTTGAGCATAGAGCCTACTTTAAAGTAAAAAAAGGATAGAGAAAGGACATATTTGAGGTTGTTGGAAAAAAAAATGTTTAGGAAGTCTCCAGATGAACATCATTTAAAATAAAACTGTTTTGGGAATACATTTTGAAGGAGATTGTCATATATAATAACAAGTTTGGAAATTAAGAGAAGCCTACATTAAATCTTGGTAACACTAGAAAAAACAAGTAACTGCATTTAAAAGTTCTAATTTTTTATAACTTAAATCTGTACTCTAAAATCAAGCTCTCTTTGGTCTCGTCAAATGTTTCTAAAAAACATTAAAGTCCATCAGAAGTTGACACAAATGGCTTGTGCATAACTTCATAATATAAAATATTTATATAAACCAACTGTTTCCTTTTTTTGTGCATAATTAATCATAAACTTCAAGGATGCTGAAACATAGTCAGGTGTTGAATTCACTGGAAATTTCTAGTGAATGCCTCCTCCTATTATTTTCAGTACTTCATTTTGTTCTGTCAAATGTTTCTATCAAAAGATTTACTTTACTGCAATATAAAACAACAGCAGTTGTGTAAGGAAGTGTGTGCTTAAAATTCTATATTAACATATGCAAATGAAATCTCAAGAAAACAAGCAAATATTAAAATATTAGAATGTATTTTGGAGGCTATTTTAAAAAAAAGATATCCTGAAGAATTTTCCCCTGTAGCCTGTTTCTAACAAATAGCATCAGGAGAGAAGGCCATCTGTCTGTTTTCTTGTTAGAAATTTGCAGCTATGTTTACTAAAACTAATCCCATTTTGTAAAACAAAAAGAATTTAACAGCTCTCAAATTTCTGAGATATAGGGTGGTAAAGTTGCTACATTTCTGAGCTGAGATAAAATATTAAATAAAATGTTTTCTTATGCATCCCTTGAGAGGCTATTATAATGCTCATTAGTTTTTATACTTAGTATTCAGGTTGCATTTGATATTGCTTGTTTTTCATTTCTTTGTTAAGGACGAGTACTGAAATCATTTACCCAACACACATGGTAAGTTATATTGTATCTGGTCCCATATCATTGGATTTTCTTGGTTGAAGCAAGATAGAATATCTAAATATTCTAAATCTTTAAACGTAAGAATTGGGAGTAATAATGTAGTTAGACGTTTTGATTGATAATATTAAAAATCTACATTTAAGTGTCCTCAGGGATTGGGAAAGCTCACCGGCAGATTTGATGGGCACTAATTTGTTGGGATGCTCTGGGAGAGTTTGTGGATTGGATGACCATCTCAGAGCTCTTTGTGTGGAAGAGACGTGTGGCATTTGAGCCTGATTTGAGGAAGAGTAAGAAAGAGAACTTTTCCAGTTAAAATCAGATATCTTACTAGAATATAAAGAAAAGAAACATTAAGTCATTTTCAAGGGGCAATACAATTTATTTTTAAAAAATATATGCACTAAGCCTCAGACTAAGCAACCAAGAAGAATAACATAAAAGAGGAATGATTTTCTATTGTTTTTAACTATTATTAATTTTATTATAAATAGTTTTGTACTTATTTAAAATAAAGACCTTCATGAAATATTGTCATTAAGGAAAAACTCTTTGTTATGAGGCTTAAGGAGACATTCCACAAATAAAATTAGAAAGTTTTATAGTTCTCTCATTTTATTTAAATGTAAATTTCATTTATTTTTAATTTGACACACACTGATATATTTGAATTGATATAGAGAGGGGGAAATAGATTTTCATCATGCTTTCCGTTGGGGAGTTAATCCAACTGATTTCTGAAACAAAAATTTCCACTTATGGTCTTAAGTCACAAACTAAGGTATAACTATTCAAAAGTAAAATTTCATTTCTACCACAGTTGCTTCTATCCAACATAGGTCAAAGCTGAGATTAAAGCAAGATGTTCACCAATATTATGGATGCAGCAGTAATATTTTGAAATAAATTTAGAGCCCTTCCCTAGTACCTAAGAAACCGCTAGTAGCTTAAAATTAGGATGAATAAAAGTTATTTTCCAACCAGGACATGTTAGCATTTGAAAGGATGTTTTACTACCATGGTGATGTGCAAGAGCTGACTTCTAGGGGCTTGCAAGACATGACCATGCATTTGTCACAAATAAAGAAAGCAATTAAAATTCAAATGGAAACAAAGAAGATCCTGAGTAGCTAAAGCAGTCTTGAATAAGAAGAGCAAAGATAAAGGCATCACATTTCCCAATTTCAAGCTGTATTACAAAGCACTAGTAATCAAGACACTATGGTATTAGAATAAAAACAGACACACAGGTTAGTGGAATAGAGTGGAGAGCCCAGAAATAAACTGCCGCATGTATGATCAACTAATATTTGACAAGGAGCCAATAATATACAGTGGAGAAAGGATAGACTCATCAATAAATGGTACTGAGAAAACTGGTTATCGACATGCAAAAGAATACAATTGGATCCCATATTATACTGTACACAAAAATCAACTCCAAATGGATTAAGTACTTGAATGCAAGACCTGGAACTGTAAAACTGCTAGAAGAAAGCAGAGGATAAGCTCTTCGACATGGGTCATGGCAAAGAATTTTTGGATTTGACATCAAGGGCAAGGACAACAAAGCAAAAATAAACAAGTGGGTTTCTATCCAACTAAAAAGTTTCTACACAGCAAAGGGAACCACCAAAAAAAGCAATTAAAATGAAAATGCAACTTACATAATGGAAGAAAATATTTCCAAATTACGTATCTAGTAAGAGGTTAATATCCAAAATTTATAAGAAATTCATACAACTTAAATAGCAGAAAAACAGCCCCATTAAAAATGGGCCAAGGACCTGAATAGACATTTTCCCAAAGACTTGCAAATGACCAACAAATACCTGAAAGTATGCCCAACATTACTATTCATGAAGAAAATCCAAATCAAAACTGCAATGAGATATCGCACATTAGAACGTCTGTCAAGAGATGACAAGTTTTGGCAAGGAAGAGGAGAAAAGAGAACCCTTATACACTGTTGGTGGAGTGTGAATTGGTAGATACCTTATGGGAAACATTGTAGATGTTTCTTAATAATTAAAAATAGAACTATCATATGAACCTGCAGTCCCGTTTCTGGGCATATATCCAAGGAATGAAATCACTAGCTCAAAGACATATTTGGATATCTGTACCTCATTGTTCATTGCAACATTATTCATGATAGCTAATGTAAGGAAACAACCTGAGTGTCCACTGACAGGTGAATGGATAAAAAATATATACATGGGATGTAACAACAAAAATGTCAAACCCATAACAAGAGAAAGTGCTTGCCAGTGCATGGTGGGGGGAGGGTGAGATATATGGAGAGAGGGCAAAAACTTTCAGTTCTAAGATGAATACATTTTGAGGATGTATATAGCATGGTGACTATAGTTGATATTGCTGTGCTATATAATTGAAATTTGTTAAAGGAATAAATCTTAATCATTTTCAAAAACAACCAAAAAAAAAGTAATTCTGAGAGGTGATGGATTTGCTAATTAACTTCATTGTGGGAATCCTTTCACAATGTTTATGTATATTGAATCATCACATTGTACACTTTAAATATATTCAATTGTATTTGTCAACTAAACCTCAGTAAAGCTAGGGGGAACAAAAGAGATGATTGCGTGCATTCACTACAGTTTCAAGTTCAATGGTGTCATGTTGGTAGTTTGAAATTAGCCAAGGGTAGGATCATTTACACCACCACAGAAATCACCAGATGCTCCAAATCAGGCCTTTCAATCCTGGAGAGTCAGTTGTTAAACCTTTACCAGAGCACTGTGATTATGCAGAAGAGTAGTGCAAATCGGTACTGTCTCAAACTATGACATTTGGTCACCCTACTTAACATGGGATTTATATAATCCAGCTGTCCAAATTTCATTAAAGGCATTGGTAAATGAATTAAAGTATGCAAGACCTGAAAACTTCTCCATTGGCCCATGGGAATTACATCAAGACTGTACTTTAAAAAAATGAAAATGGGAAAGTTTAACTGCAGCTGATCTCAATGTCAGATTTACAAAAAAAATAAAACTAAAAATTGGGAGGTTGCTGGTGACAAAGGTTTTTCACTTGTTTCTAGGTAGTAAAAATGGTTTAGAGATGTGGATCAGTATCACCCTTTGGAGAGCTGAAAGTCTAGGGGGCAAAAGAGGAGATTGGGTGCTTGAAAGACCAAGCCAGGGAATAAGGGATAAGCAGGCTGATCTGTTTCCTTTGCAGAAAACTGAGCAGAGTCACAATTTATTGATTGGACAACAACGCAGAAAGTGAGAGAAACAGCTGTGGTGTAAAAGGGACAGGAGTCTCAGGTTGGCTCCAATAGTTACATCAAAATTGATTCCAAACTCCACCTCTGATAGATCTGTATTTCTAAATCTTCCGTGTTGGTTAAATGAAGCATCTGCTCAGAGAATATTTTTTTTTCCTGACCTTGCTGGTTCTGAAATTATCTATATGTCTTCATGGAGAGAACTATATCATATACTAAACTTTATACTGGCCACTTCATATTAATCGATAACAAATGAAATTAAACTCACCTACAAGTTTTCAAAGGGTAGATAATCCTGGTGGTATGTGGAGAATTTCTAAGAAATCTGATTCCAAATTATCTTAAAAATTTTGATTATTAGATAGGCAACTCCCATTTGTAATTTCTTATGAAACCACCTTATAAAGCTTCCATTCACAATAGCCTTTTTTTCACTTTATCAAAGAAAGGCACAGTCCTCATACAACCGAATCTTAGCTGACAACATGCCCAGGAGTTATAAAAACCCCTCCTCAGATAATAAGCAAAGGGGTAATTTGAAATACTGTTTTAGGGAAACATTTTTAATTGACGAATCAAGACATCTTAAACCCACTTGACTTCCTGTCTTTTTTTCTGTTATAACTATTTCTGTGTAGCCTGAATCTTGGCCCCTATGAGGAAATTACAGATTCAGAAAAATGGAAACAATATAGGTTAGTTTTAAAATGTAACTGGAGGGGTGCCTGGGTGACTCAGTTGGTTAGGTGTCCAACTTCGGCTCAGGTCATGATCTGACAGTCTGTGAGTTCGAGCCCCGTGTCAGGCCCTGTGCTGACAACTCAGAGCCTGGAGCCTGCTTTGGATTCTGTGTCTCCCTCTCTCTCTGCTCCTCCCCCACCCCCACTTGCGCTCTCTCTCTCTCAAAAATAAATAAACATTAAAAAAAATTAGAAAGAAAGAAAGAAGGAAAGAAAGAAGGAAAGAAAGAAAGAAAGAAAGAAAGAAAGAAAGAAAGAAGAAAGAAAGAAATGTATTTTGTATGTAACTGGAATATTTCTCAGGATGATGTCATTTCGCCAAATACTTTGGGAAAAAAAACCCACACAAAATTTTACATCTTTCAGATGGTCTTTATTTCAATAAAATATGAAAAACTTACATGAAAATATCATCAAATATTTATTCCACTTACAGCCGATCTTCAGTTTATTTTACCTTTTAAAATGTTTATTCCTTTTCCTATTAACAAAGGAGACTTATTAAAGTATTCTTAAATATTTAAATGCCAACTAAATGTATGTGAGAAAGTACATCCTTTCTTGAGGGATAACGACGCAAAAATGCTTGAAGATTGCTGACCTAGTCAAGCCTTGGCAGACGCCAGGGGTGTTGTGTCCCCAGTCAGACGACCTTCTACTCATTAAGCCTTATTTATCTGTAGGCACACTGGGAATGATGAAGTTCACAGAATAATGTCTTAATACCTTGTCCCGGGATTTTTGACTTAGAGAACTTGCTACAGTATCATCAGAAATTTCTCTGTCAGAGAGATCAGTGACCCAAAGGCAGCTATGTCATGGAGATCATCGGAAAGTTGAAATGGGATGTTTAGTTATGCTAATGAAGGTGCATCAGAATCACCTTGTGAACTATGTAAATATACGGGAGCTCAGGATGATCTTCTGATGTCTGCATATGTTTCTAATGGAATACCTAGCTTAGAAATAATCAAAAATATTATGAAGGCAAGTAAGCCAATATGACTCTATTTCTGGAAATTTATCTTGAAGAAATACAGATTTACACAATAATTATAAGAATAAGTATAGTATAAGTATTCTTATACTGGAATCACTGCAAATAGCAAAAAATGGAAACCCTTTAATATCCAACAACATTAGATTTATTGATTAAATTAATATATTGGATAAAATATTTTTGAACTGTTAATATCATATTCTCAAATAAATTAAAGTTTGACAGTCTTTACAATATAATGCTATGGAAAACCTTAAAGTGATTTCCAATGTAGATTAATTAACCCCAACGTTATGAAAAGAAACCACAAAATCTGTGATTATATTCATAGAAATATATAAGCATGAAATGCTCAGATGTGGTAATGATACATAGTTGAATTAGGTGTGATTATTGTTTTAATACTCTTTTTACCCTTTTATTTTTCATTTTCTATTTACATTGTATAAGTTATGCAAACCTCTAAATATACTTAAATTGTGTACTTAATAATTTGAAATAAACAGACATTGAAGTTAATTATGCACATTCTGTTCATCAGATCATAGTCAAATGTTGCATTCTAAAACATTATTTGATATACTTCAAGCATTCGATAAGAATGTTTAAGAATATTTAATTACAGAACTACTGATTAAAGAATGAACAAGAGTAACAAAGGCAAATGGTATTTGTTATGATAATTGAGAAAAAGATGATAAATATATGGGTTTTACAGATATATAACTGATACTTGTTAAAATACTGTTCCTAACCTTAATTATTAAGTTAAAAATGCTTTCTGAGAGACTATCACCAAATTATTAGTGAATACAATAACTTTGTACTGGATTATAGCAAATATTTGAAACGAAGCCAGGTTTTTAACTTGAAATCTGGAAAGTCATGTGCAACAATACACAATAGTACCTAGCAAAGTCAAAGGCAGTAGAGAAATATATATATGCAATTTATATGTGTAGTGTCTACGCCAATCCCAGAACTATGGGATTGTACTATCGTTTTTATTTTTGCCATTATATTTTATCGTTAAAATTTTTTAAAGGATCATAGTAGGTGTTAACCACTGTGATTTTGGTAAATCTGTGGAAATATGAATAATAAATGTAATTTCCGCAAATATTCAAGTAAAAGGAAATAAGGCTGTAACTTTATTTCATATAGGTATATAATTACATGTTATTAAATTCTGAGTTAACCAATTTTTGAATACACTAAATTTAATTTTCCTAACAACAGGTGTAAGAAAAACAAAGCAGAGAAAAACTATACTTTTGGCAGAGAATATGATGTAAATACAAAATGAATATGTCGAAAAAAGTTGTGGTACGCTCCTAAATGTATACAACAATTAAAATGGAAACATTTTCGATCAATGAACCCCACCTCTTCACTCTACAGAGGAGTAAACTGAGGCCCTGAAGAGCTTTTACAGATATTCCATCTTTACAATCTCATTGGCCTCTTTGAAGCAGCAGGAGTAAAACTGTAAAATAGGAGTAAAAAATCTGTCATGGCAGATATTGAGGAAATTAACTATATCATACATAACAGCATCATGAATCTATAGGACTTCAGTAATGGACAAACTGTAAGCAATACACAATGGAAATGGCTTATATAGCTTAAACATCTATATCATATCATCTGTTTCCAGTTCGGTATCATTTTCCCTATCAAAATATCAGCAAAACTCATCCTCTAATACAGAGCAGTCGCACTATTAGACAGACTGAATGAATAAAACATAATCGCAATGCTCGTGTTCACTGTTCTTTTCCCATGAGGCTATTGCTCATTGATCTTATATTCATTTTGAGGTCTTTTATCATCTTACGATATGTCATACCTTCTCAGAACTGCTTAGCATTGGGAGTGTCACTTGATGGACACATGTACTCCAGTAGGCATACTGTCAAGGATTTTGCTTAGATCTATAATGTACTAAAAATTACCAAAATTACCTGGAAAATGGGAAAAGGTTAAGGAGGCATTGTCTAACACTCTCATTAAAATTCAGATTGAATAAGAAAACAAAAGCATTTTAAGACAAAACATAAAATGGTATGCTCTATTAAGCTTTTGACCTTTAAGAACTCACTTATAATTCCTTTTTTTTTTCTGAGCTCTCCGTACAAACCATGTAGTCACTGAAAGAAGTTCAGTCTAGATATGCATATTCTTTTTTTGTTTAAGATTTTTTGTAATGTTTATTTTTGAGAGGGAGAGAGACAGAGTGCAAGTGGGGAGGGGCAGAGAGTGAGGGAGACACAAAATCCAAAGCGGGCTTCAGGCTCTGAGCTGTCAGCACAGAGCCCACGCGGGGTTCGAACTCACAGACTGTGAGGTCATGACCTGAACCAAAGTTGGATGCTTAACCGACTGAGCCGCCTAGGCACCCCTAGATCTTCATATTCGAAGTGTCATTCAGTATTTCCCCGACGCTAGTTTCAGTGACTGTGATAACATAGAACCTCGGGTTCTCTTCGTGATCACTGGTCTATGCCAAAACTGTGTTTCTTGAGGTTTACTCATAATTCATTTTTAACTCATCTACTCAGATATCATGAATTTTGCTCTCAGTTGCTTTGAGCATAGACAACTGGAAAGGTTTCAAGTAATTCATGTTTGCTTAGGATAAGATCCAAGCTCATTAGAATGGACTATCAATTTCCCCATGATTTCCCCACTCTTCACTATTTTTATGTCGGTCTTTTCTCCATTACATTGTATGGAGCTGAATTTATTTCACTTCCCCATTTTGTTCTTATGCTGTTTTGTTTTTGGTTTTGTTCTGTTTTGTTTTTGTTTTTGTTTTTGCTTTTTGGTCTCTTTCCTCTACCACAAATGTCCTTCTTTTCCTCTTGGGTCCCTATATTCTCCTGGCTACCTCCTACACATTAGCACTTAGTACAAACATCGTGCACTGAGAAAACCTTCCTTCCTTAACTATGTCTGTTTATATTATTAGGTGAGTCATTTTAGTACTTACACAGAACTTAGTAAGCTTATATTGTAATATTTCTACTCTATTGCGTTAATGTCTTACTTACCAAAATATAAGACCCTTACAGGCTAGGAGCATACCTGTTATATTTGTATGATGACAGTCTTTGTCCTATGGTAATGGATCATTATATATTGGTTCAATTTATAAAAACTGGTAGTATTTCATACTGTGGCATTTTCTTCATCCTTTATCAAGAATTGCAAGACCAACAAGGACTTGATAGTATTAACACTGGCCAGAAAATAAATTAGAGTGTTTGGTATTTGAATTTCAGTCATTTTAGAAAAGATAATGATTGTTTAATCCTCTTTAAGAAGGTAAATGACACAGGCACATAAATTCTATCAACTAAATATTGACGATGTGTTCTGTAAGTATTATATAAACCCAATTGACTTGACAAAGTGTCAGAACTGAGGATACCAAGGCCTTAGTTAAGTAGCTTGGGTTTCAGAGTTGTAGTGTATATTCAAGGTTGTCATCCAAAAGGAGACAGCTGAAGTAGCATGGGACAGGGGGTATAGATAGACATATGGTGGTCCATTCTTGCTGGCCTACATATCCCTTCTCAGGTATGCTGAAAGCTGTCTTAAAAGTACCACTTAGAATCAGACTCATTAATGCTAAATTTTTAAAATTTTGAATTTAAGGCAAAACTTAAAAAATATGATAGTTCTGATGACTTTGGGCAAGGAAGAAATTATTGGGCTTAAGTATTTATATATTGACATAAAAAATATCCTTTTCTTGTCATATGGGCATTGTCAGAGATAGAACCCAGAAGTTTCAAAATCTATATGAAAGTTTCCAAATGTCATTATTTTTTTTAGTATGTAGTGTTTAGAATACCAAAACTTCCATTAAACACAAAGCACAATGAAAACAAAACTGAAGGAAAAATATTCATGTTTTAATGTGAAGCAATTCCCAAATGAATCTATCTTCTTATTCTTCAGGAAATGCTTATTTAATATTTAAGACAAAAAGATTCTCATTTTTTGCCTGCTACTATATATTTTAAAGTTACTAATGATTTTATGAAGAAAATGGAGGTTTATTTAATTCATGGTTGATGTAATGGAATTTAGTATACACTTCTAATCGATAACCATGTGATCATCCACGGAGTAATAACATCACAGATCGAATTCTCACAAAAACTATCCTATCCTCTCTCTGAATGCCTCTTTCATCATGCTTCAGTTGATTAGGATAGGGCTAGGTTACAAATAATTTACTTCTTTTTTTTTTTTTGATGTGTGTATATGTAATATATCTTTTGGGAATATTTTCACCTTGAAAATTCAGTGGTTTTTTTTCCCTACTTTTACTTTCTCCTTTTGGAGGTTAACTGACTCCTCTCACAGTCTTAAAATTTCTTGTTGACTTTTCATGTATTCTTTGTATACTCTAAAGAAAGAGTTTGTATTCCCATAAAAGGGAATAATGTAGACAACGATTTGTGGAGGCTTACTGTGTCCTGAGTGAATACTCAATTTGAGAAGGGTTTGATCATTCTTTTTTCCACCTTTAAATTGCTGGTTTGGTATTCTCCACATTATGCTTTGGTCAATATATTGAGAAGTAAATTGAAGAACAATGATAAAACATCTAGTTAATCCAAATTGTCAGCTTACACTTGACATTGACCCAAGTGAGCAGATCGACTTTGCATTGTTCTACAGAGGCTGATAAAATTTTATGTTCAAAAATATTTTTTTTACTTCTTAAAAATCTTTATTTAAATCCAAGTTAGTTAACATATAGTGTAATAATGGTTTCAGGAGTAGAATTTAGTAATTCATCATTTACATATAACATCCCAACAAGTGTCCTCCTTAGTACCCATCACTCATTTGGCCCATTCCCCCCACTTCCCTCCCATCAACCCTTAGTTTGTTCTCTGTATTTCAAAGTCTCTTATTGCCTCCCTTTCTGTTTTTATCTTACCTTTTCTTCCCGTCACCTATGTTCATCTGTTTTGTTTCTTAAACTCAGTGTATGAGTGAAACCATATGGTATTTGTCTTTCTCTGATTGACTTATTTTGCTTATCATAATACATTCTAGTCCCATCCACATTGTTGCAAATGGTGAGATTTCATTCTTTTGATTGCCGAGTATATCCAATTGTGTATGTGTAATATATATATATATATATATATATATATATATATATACACACACCATATCTATCTATCTATCTATCTATAGATATATATATATATATATCCATAGATATATCTATAGATATATATCTATATATCTATATATATGCCACATATTCTTTGTCAATTAGTCAGTCAATGGACATTTGAGCTCTTGCCATAGTTTGGCTATTGTTGATAGTGCTGCTATCATATGCACTGGGGTGCATATGCCCCTTTGAATCAGCATTTTTGTGTCCTTTGGATAAATACCTAGTGATGCAATTGCTGGGCCATAGGGTAGCTCTATTTTCAATTTTTTGAGAAACTTCTATACTATTCTTCAGAGTGACTACACTCCAACCAAACTCCATTCTGCTCCAAAAGGGTTCCCCTTTCTCTGCATCCTTGCCACAAAAAAACCTGTTGTTTCTTGTGTTGTTAATTTTAGCCATTCTGACAGGCTTGAGATGGTATCTCATTGTGGTTTCGATTTGTATTTCCTTGATGATGAGTGATGTTGAACATCTTTTTTATGTTTCTGTGAGTCACCTGGATATCTACTTTGAAAAAGTGTCTGTTCATGTCTTTTGCCCATTTCTTCACTGGATTATTTGTTTTATGGGTGTTGAGTTTGATAAATTCTTTATAGATTTTGAATACTAACCCTTTATCCGATATGTTATATGTAAATATCCTCTCCCATCCCACAGATGCCTTTTAGTTTTATTGATTGTTTTCTTTACTGTACAGAAGTTTTTATCTTGTTGAGGTCCCAGTAGTTCATTTTTTGCTTTTGTTTCCCGTGGCTCCAGATACATGTCTAGTAAGAACTTGCTGTAGCCAAGGTCAAAGAGGTAGTGGCCTGTTTTCTCCTGTAGGATTTTTATGGTTTCCTGTTTCACATTTAGGTCTTTCATCCATTTTGAGTTTACTTTGTGTATGGTGGAAGAAAGTGGTTGAGGTTCATTCTTCTGCATGTTGCTGTCACTTTTTCCAACACCATTTCCTGAAGAGACTGTCTTTTTTCCATTGGATACTTTTTCCTGCTTTGTTGAAGATGAGTTGGCCATACATTTGTGGGTCCATTTCTGGGTTCTGTATTCTGTTCCATTGATCTATGTATCTTTTTTATGCCAGTACCATACTCTCTTGATGATTACAGCTTGAAGTCCAGAATTGTGATACATCCAGTTTTGGTTTTCTTTTTCAACATGGCTTTGGCTATTCAGATTCTTTTATGGCTCCATACAAATTTTAGGTTTGTTCTAGCTCTGGGAAGAATTCTGGTGTTATTTTGATAGGCATTGCATTGAATGTGTAGATTGCTTTGGGTAGTGTAGACACTTTAACAATATTTATTCTTCCAATCCATAAGCATGGAATGTTTTTCCATTTCTTTGTGGCTTCTTCAATTTCTTTCATAAGCTTTCTATAGTTTTCACCATATAGATCTTCTACCTCTTTGGTTAGATTTATTCCTAGATGGTTTATGATTTTTGGTGCCATTGTAAATAGGACTGATTCCTTGATTTCTCTTTCTGCAGCTTTCTTATTGCTATATAGAAATAGAGCTGATTTCTATACATTGATTTTATATTGTGACTTTGCTGAATTCATGTAATAGTTCCAGCAGTTCTTTGGTGGAGTCATTTGGATTTTCTACATAGAATATTATGTCGCCTGCAAAGAGTGAAAGTTTGACTTCCTCCTTGCCAATTTGGATGTTTTTATTTATTTTGTTGTCTGATTGCTGAGGCTAGGACTTCCAGTACTATGTTTAACAGCAGTGGTGAGAAAGAACATCTCTGTCAGATTCCTGACCTTAGGGGGAAAGCTCTCAGTTTTTCCCCATTGAGGATGATTTAGCTGTGAGACTTTTGTATATGGCCTTTATGATGTTGAGGTATGCCCCTTCTATCCCTACTTTCTGGAGTGTTGTTAGCAAGAAAGAATGCTGTATTTTGTCAAATTATTTTTTCTGCATCTACTGAGAGGATGATGCGGTTTTTATCATTTCTGTTATTAATGTAATGTATCACATTGATTGATTTGCAGATATTGAACCAGCCCTGCATCCCAGGAATAAATCTCACTTGATTGTGGCAAATAGGCCTTTTAATGTATTGTTGGATTTGATTGGCTAGTATCTTGTTGAGAATTTTTGCATCCATGTTTATCATAGGAATTGGTCTGTAATGCTCCTTTTGAATGGGGTTTTGTCTGGTTTTGGAATCAAGGTAATACTGCCTCATAGAATTAGTTTAGGGTTATATGGGTGGCTCACCTGGTTAAGCAACTGACTCTTGATTTCAGTTCAGGTCATGATCTCACAAATCATCAGTTTGAGCCATGTTCCAGGCTCTACGCTAACAGTGCAGAGACTGCTTAGGATTCTTTCTGTCTCCCTCTCTCTCTGACCCTACCCTGCTTTCTCGCTCTCAAAATTAATAAATAAACTTAAGAAAAAAAAAAACAAGAATGAGTTTGGAAGTTTCTTTTCCATTTCTAATCTTTGGAACATCTTCAAAAGAGTAAGTATTAACTCTTCTTAATTGTTTGATAGAATTCCCCTGGGAGGCCATATAGCCCAGGATTTTTGTTTTTTGGGAGATTTTTGATTACTAATTTAATTTCTTTACTGATTATGAGTATATTCAAAGTTTCTATTTCTTCCTGTTTCAGTTTTTGTTGTTTATATGTTCCCAGTAACTTATCCATTTTTTCCAGGTTGCCCAATTTGTCAGCATATAATTGCTCATAATTTTCTCTTATTATTTATATTCCTGTGGTATCTATCGGTTGTGTTCTCTTCTCTTCCATTCATGATTTTATTTATTTGGATCCTTTCTTTTTTGATAAATCTGGCTAAGGGCTTATCAATTTTGTTAATTCTTTCAAAGAAGCAACTCATGGTTTTGTTGATCTATTCTATTGTCTTTTTGATTTTGATATCATTTATTTCTTCTCTAATCTTTATTATTTCCCATATTCTGCTAGTTTTGGGCTTTATTTGCTCTTATTTTTCCAGCCCTTTTAGGTTTATGGGTAGGTTGTATATTTGAGACGTTTCTTCCTTCTCTAGGAAGGTCGGGATTACTATACACTTCCCTCTTGACTGCCTTTGCCGCATCCCAAAAGTTTTGGACTATTGTGTTTTCATGTTCATTCTCTTCCATGTACTTTTCTATTTCCTTTTCCATTTCTTGGTTAACCCATTAATTCTTTAGTAGGAAGTTCTTTAATCTCTAAGTATTTGTGATCTTTCCAAATTTTTTTTGTGAGGTTGATTTCAAGCTTTATAGTGTTGTGGTCTGAAAATATGCATGGTATGATCTCGATCTTTTTGTACTTGTTGAGGGCTGGTTTGTGCCCCAGGTGTGATATATTCTGGAGAATGTTCCATGTGCACTCTAGAAGAATGTGTATTCTGCTGCTTTATGATGAAATGTTCTGAATATATCTGTTAAGTACATCCCATCCAGTGTGTCATTCAAAGCCGTTGTTTCCTTGTTGGTTTTCTGCTTAGATGACCTGTCTATTGTTGTAAGTGAGGCATTAAAGTACCCTACTATTATTGTATTATTATCAATGAGTTTGCTAATGGACATCAAAAGAAAGCTGGAGTAGCCATACTTATATCAGACAAACTAGATTTTAAAACAAAGACTATAACAAGAGATGAAGAAGAAAATTATATCATAATTAAGGGCTCTGTCCACCAAGAATATCTAACAATTGTAAATATTTATGCCCACAACTTGAAAGACCCAAATATATAAATCAATCACAAACATAAAGTAAAGCTTTTAAGGGAGTAAACTCATTATAGACCTCTCTCTCTCTTTCTTTCTCTCTCTCTCTCTCTCTCTCTCTCTCTCTCTCCCTATATCTATATCTATATCTATATCTATATCTATACACATATGGCCTCAACTTCCTAAGAAATATTATACGTTAAGTCACTCTTTAATAATAAGGGCATAAACTATCAAAATATTCATTTGCCTTAAAATTTATTGAATCTCTTTGTTTAGAGAATGACCTTCTTCTTTAAATATTTTACTAAGTAACATTATACTAATTTAAGATACCAGCTTCATTGGCTATGTGTTAGAGGAAGGGGAGTACAATTCAGCTTCAGCAATCTGTCTGATGGCTTAAGAATTCAGTGACATTTCATTTTGTAAAGTGTGTTTTGTTTTCTAAAGAAATATAATATACCTTTTTCTTAAACATTTCTGTGGAGCTACTTCTATTCATGTATCCTTTTTAATAAACCCAGTATATCATTTATATATAGTATAATTGGAATACCCCATGACAAACCGAAAATTGCATTTGCTTTGTAAAATGTAGTATTTCAAATTTATATACAGGAGGTTATGTAAGACTAAATGACTCTTCATATCACAAATGACTAAAGTATAGAAGGTAAGATTTTAGCACATTCTGGAATCAAACACAAAGATGCAGCCAAGTATATGTCATGATGATGGTTAAGGTGCTTATTGAACATTTTGTAAGGTTAAAAACCTGTTCTCTGCCTTTGCATTATGCTGCATTATTTAGAATGTCTAATGATTTTTAGAAGTTAGGTTGCCAGCATGAAGAGAGCAAAGACATGTCGTTGCAATAATTTCTGTAAAGTGACCTATTTCGCATTTATTTCTATCATGCTGCACATAATTCTCACACCTAAAGATCACACAAAAGTTAGTCTAAATTATCTGAACATGTGGAAACTAGTTTAATGCTCCTTTTCCCTGCATTCAGGTAAACTAATCACAAGTATATCACATTGATCCAGTGAAACATTTATATTATTTTATGTTTTCGAATGCATTCTGTAAGAGTCACTATCACAATATTTAGATGAATTTTTAATGCTGTTTTTTTATTAGTTGATATAATCTCAGCATTTACTTTATTTGGAAAAGTAATAAGTCTTGTGTTCTATTTCTTTCTATCCTGTCTGTTAATTTACTGTACCTATAACTTTTGAACCTAGTGTTAATCAGTAACTAGTTATTTTTTTAAATTTTTTTTTCAACGTTTTTATTTATTTTTGGGACAGAGAGAGACAGAGCATGAACGGGGGAGGGGCAGAGAGAGAGGGAGACACAGAATCGGAAACAGGCTCCAGGCTCTGAGCCATCAGCCCAGAGCCCGACGCGGAGCTCGAACTCACGGACCGCGAGATCGTGACCTGGCTGAAGTCGGACACTTAACAGACTGCGCCACCCAGGCGCCCCATGTAACTAGTTTATCTTGACTCATTCAGAATGTCAAGTGGATCTCTAGAGCTAGCCTGAGGTTCTGAACTATCTTTTGAGTGTGATTTTGATTTTCTTTTAATGCATAATTAGAAGAATTCCAGAGATTATGGGTATAGACAGCATATGTAGAAGTTTTCAATGCATAGAGAACTAATGCGCTGCTCCATATTTGTAACGAAATATGCCAGGTTAGTGATTAATGGTGTAACGTTGGTGTCTGGAGAAACTCTCAATTGGAAGAAAAAAAAGTCCTTTTCTTCCTCACAAGAACATACCTACTTTTTAATTATTTCCATTATAATCTTCTTAGGTGAACAACATTGAATTTTGCCTAAGTTATCTTACGATACGTAAATGATTGCTTGATATCCATGTTTGCTGCTAGGATATAAGGTGCTTCTTTCAAAAAATATAAAGTGATCTGGTAATTAATGGTACTTCTTATGAATAACACAACCTCACTACTTTGGGTGTCTTATAGTTTAAAAACCTAGCTTCAAGCAAAATATCTACAAGGTTTTTATATCAACCAGTTACCAAAATCCTCGGCCATATCATTGTTTAAAAGATATTGAAGCAAGTTATCTTTTTATTGATTTTGAATTGTTAGGTAGATATATCTATCCTTATCTATACCTATCTATCTGTATTTAAATCTAGACTTCTGGCATTGCTTTGTATGAATTTAAATTGTCACAGCATTTAGGGGGTGCCTGGGTGGCTCAGTCGGTTGAGCGACTGACTTGGGTTCAGGTCATGATCTCATGGTTTGTGAGTCCGAGCCCTGCGTCAGGATCTGTGCTGACAGCTCAGGGCCTGGAGCCTGCTTCTGGTTCTGTGTCTCCCTCTCTCTCTGCCCCTCCCCCATTCATGCTCTCTCTCTCTCTCTCTCTCTCTCTGTCACGGAAATAAATAAACATTAAAAAAAATGGTCACAGCATTTATTATCGTGTTTTAAATATGTGCATATGCATATTAGCATGATTTATGCTATTATGTATTACTTTATTTTTCTATTATGTCTTACTCATTTCAGAAAGTATAATAAAAATAACAAAAATTTGCAAAAGGTAGCAGCATATAAAATATAATATCAAAAAAGTAGGACTGAAAAAATTTAGACTAAAAGTAGGGCAAGATCAGAAAAAATAAAGTTTTTTGTATAGTTTTTATCTTACAGCTTTCATTTTACCTTCAAGAATTAAAAGGAAAGTGTGCCTGACTGGCTCAGTTAGTAGAGCATGTGACTCTTGATCTCGGGGTTGAGTTCAGCCCCATGTTGGGTGTAGAGATTACTTAAAATTAAAAAAAAAAAGTTTTAAAAAAAGAATAAAAGGAAAAACTACATGGTTATGTGATTTTAATTTCTAAAGTAATATAACCTGTTATTTAAAGAAAACAAAGCTCTTCCTAGGATAAATGGCCAAATAAATTTGTTATATAGAATCTCATAATTTCATGGAACCAAATAGTAAATGTTGTGAAAATAGTTTGAGGAAAAACAGAAACACATTAAATATGGTTTTACATTGTGTCCCTGATAAAAATTGTGAAAACTATTTTTAAATGGAGTGAAATTAAACTGATTTTTGAGAGTGAATGGCGAATAATTTTCTGTATATGTCTAGCTAAATCCTCGCATAAAGAGTAACCAGAAGAACATACCTTTCAACCAATTTTCTGTAAGTATTTCCTTGAATAAGGTTATAGTAGAAGTAAATATCAGATGGTCTGATGGCACAGATTCTGATGTAAGCATAGAAAGAATGACAATTCAAATTTGCCCTCTGTGACTGGATTCCCATGATTGAGAAGACAAGTGGGCTGTAAGGTTAACTTGGCAGTGTGAAAACAGTGATTCTTGTCTGATGGAGAGTTTGAGGAATCTCAAGGCAGAACCAGGTCTTCCTCATTAGAAAATATGCATTTTATCTTTCTTTAAGGTGTGTTGTTTTAGGATTAAAAGACCTTCAGGGAGTCAAAAAAGAAAGAGAGAAAGACTTTCACAAACTGGGTATCAAAAACTCATGGTGTCCATTCCTTAGTGCCCCTCCTGAAATCCTTGTTGCACTATATGCTAACTAATTTGGATGTAAATTAAAAAAAATAATAAAAAATTTAATTAAAAAACAAAACAAAACAAAAAAACAACTCATGGTCCCCTCACCTGGGTGGCTCAGTCGGTTAAGCATCTGACTTCAGCTCAGGTCATGATCTCACGGCTGGTGAGTTAGATCCCCACATCGGGCTCTGTGCTGACAGCTCAGAGCCTGGAGCCTGCTTCGGATTCTGTGACTCCCTCTCTCTGCCCCTCCCCTGCTCATGCTCTCTCTCTCTCTCTCTCTCTCTCTCTCCTCAATAAATAAATAAATGTTAAAAAAATTGTTTAAAGAAAAAGTCATGTCAGACCTATAGAGGGATGTTAAGTGAAGCATGAAGTGATTAATCTTGGGAGTCGATATATTGAGTTCTGTTATCCTGTAGAACGGTGTGACTAGAGTGCTAACAAGTTCCATTTAGGGACCTTGTGTTTTCCACACCCTCACGAGTATTATTGAATCTATTTATTTTATTTATTTATTTTTTAATTTTTAAGTTTATTTTGAGAGAGACAGAGAGAGAGAGAGAGCGCAAGCATGGGTAAAGAGAGCGGAGAAACAGAGAATCCCAATCGGGCTCCATACTGTTGGTGTGGAGACCAATGCTGTCAGTGTGGATCTCCACCTCACAAACCGGGAGATTATGACAGGAGCTGAAACCAAGAGTCCAACACTTAACCGACTGAGCCACTCAGGTGCCCCTGAATCTGTTTTTTTAAAGGAGAGTCCAATAATGGGATGCCTGAGTGGCTCAGTTAGTTAAGCATCCGGCTCTTTATTTTGGCTCGGGTCTTGATCTCATAGTTCCTGAGATCAAGCCCCATGTCGGGCTCTGTGCTGGACCTGCTTGGGATTTTTTTCTCTCCCTCTCTCTGGTCCTACTCCTCCTCCCACACATGCCCTTTCTGTCTCTGTCTCTGTCTCTCTCTCAAAGTAAATAAATTTTAAAAAAATGAATAAAGTTAAAGGAGAGTCCAATAATAGAAAAGCAAAGGGAATCACAATAACAGACACTTGTGGCATCTTATTTAATATAACCAATGATTGTGTGGCAAAATCCATGTCTCGTGCATATATTTTTCATATCTTTCTAAGAATGAGGCCTATATGGTAGACATTTTTATGAATAGAATAAAGCAAATGTTTGGCTTCAAGGCAATGGTAAAAATATAACTGTAGCATATGATAAAATGAAAGCATTTTGTGTATCACATGCTACAACCATCTATCAACTCCACCAGCATATTCCAAAGAATGTGGTGTTAAACAAAGCAACTCTTTAAGACAAAATCAGATATAAACAATCATTTAATTAGTTTAATTAAAGCCTTTTAAGCATGCTCCCTGAAAAGTGATCTCTAATAAATGTAAAGGCTGGGTAACAGAATATTTTGCATGTTAGTTGGTTTCTGATTAGTTATTTATTGCACAATTGAAGGTGTACCTAACAGTATTTTTAGTTATAATGTTGATGATAAATCAGTGTGATGGCAGTTTTTCTGGTTAACCTTCCAAAAGGTTTTGAAAAATAAGTATCTTTTGTATACCAGATCTCCTTATTTCTACTTACTTATTTATGAGAATAAGTCTCTCAGTCCATGCATTACACAAGAAAGTAGATTATATCTCATACTGAGACCCTTTTAATTCTAGTAATAAGCAATATTTATCCACAGAGATGTAAACTCATTGGAGAAAAGAAACTACCTAAATCATTAAGAGAAACATTTCTGAAAGTTTTGACAGATTTGTCTTAGTTTCATTATCTTCTTAAAATTTTTAGTTGTGGTAAGGATTTCTGATAAATTTATCCTTCTTTTTTCCTTTTGATGATCATAAAGCAAATTTGTAGTATAATTCGTTTTTATCAGTTAATACTAATTTTAAATCCAGAAGAATTTTTTTTTTAATCTGATGTCAGGTACTAGAAAAAGTAAGGTGAAAGGACAGGTGCGGTAGGCTTGAGGTGGAGGTTAATGGAAAAGTTGCAGTTATTAAGTAATGACAGTCTTAGTATGACTACACGAGAGGCTATTGAAGGGTGTATGACAAGATCATGGGAACTTAAAGCAAGAATTTAATAGTTCAGAGTATCAGAAAATCATCTATGTGGTAACTGAAAGCACTAAGAATGATGAATGTAGTAAGAGGAGAGAACGACAGTGAGTGAACCAAACGATGGAAACTTCCAGGAGCGAGAGCAAACAAGACTTGTGGATTATGTAGTGTGGTGATGTGAGATTCAAAGATTAGAGGGAGGAAAGGGGAGGGGCGAATTATCTGGAATTAGCTCTCAGACACAGACAGTGTCACATTAGATGCCCCCCTCCTCCCATCTCCATGCCCATTGGAATTGGGAACAAAAGCGGCTGTAGTTGGAGAGATAATAGGAACTCAGTACAGGTATATGATGGCAGGGAATCTAGTTCAGTACCTCACTTCAGAGATGAGGAAGTTATTTTTAACTTTTTGAAAATTAATAGTTACTTAATTGTGAAGAACTTTACAGTGTTAAATGTGAGTAGATGTTAATACAGATTAGTCCTCTACACTCTCTACAGCTTTATTAAATTGACCATTCGTACTAGAATAATGAATTTCCGGCATTATAAGTTCCTCCTACAGATAAAAAGATTAAATTACATCCTGAAATTTCTAACATAGTTAGGTATACACATTCATTCTACTTGTAAATATATTTGGCAGAAAAGATGAAATAGAGTGTTTTTAATCTTATGTGTTATTAATATGAATCATCAATGCGTACCAATAGATTATTTTTGACATACCAATGGTGGGAGATTAAAAAAAAAGTAACAGCTAGATTCGATTTTAAAATCTTGTCTATTTTTAACACTCTTCATTCATTCATTTATTTTTACTGCTTCACTTATTGTCTGACATAAGTAGAAATTCTGACTTCTTCCTTAGCGTTCAACATCTGGTGCCTAAATCAGGCAGGCCTCGGGGAAGACAGCACAGCACACTATTTGATTGGCCTGAATTTGGAAACAAATGCTTTATTTACTTATTTGTATTTATTTATTTATTGTAAGGCTCGAAGTCACCATCCTGAGAGCAAGATCGGATGCTTAGCTGACTGAGCCACCCAGGCGCCCCTGGAAACAAATGGTTTAAATGAACACATTTAAACTTCTTGGAGATTAAAGGCTAATAGTAATGGAAAATATCACTCCCTAAATATTTCTCCGCTTGCATTTCTCAGGCAATGACAATTTTATAACATAACATTTTTTTTTTGCCTTAACTGCTAGAAAAGCAAAGTAAAATTCAGGGTTCAACTGTAGCACAAGCTTGTTGCAACAGAGCAGCAAGGTATGTGTCCGGACACATTTATTTCTCATGTTTTAAAAGGCCTTTAGTTCTGTTTGTAAATTTTAGTGCCCAATTTAACATTGTGTTTAAGTTTATAACACACTTAATATCTTTTTGGAAGAAGTACAGTCTTAATAAAAACATAAATATTTTATGTTTTCCTCCTCAGTGTGTTTGCTCTTCAAATGGCATCTGTCTTTTATCTTTATGGAAAACGGAACAGCTGAGAAAAACTGTAATACTTTTTTATGTGTAAAAGTGACTCCAAAAAATCCTATGATAATGTCTCAACTAGAGTTCACTGATTTCTCACATCACAAATTCTATGCTTTAATAGAAAAATTCCTTTAAGTCCAATATTCACTAATATTAACAGTTAATTTATTACATGTAGAAGCTTTTAACTGTTTCTACAGTTTTAATAGAGATAGCTCATTTTGCGAAACAACTTTTTCTTTGTGATTTAAAAGTACTTTTTTGGTGGGGGGGGGGGGGCGGTGCCTGAGTGGCTCAGTTGGTTTAGCCTCTAACTCTTGATCTCAGCTCAGGTCTTGATCTCAGGGTTATGAGTTCAAGCCCCTCATTGGGCTCTATGCTGGGTGTGAAGCCTACCTAAAAATAGATAATAATAAGATCTTAAAAAACAAACTAAAAATAAAAGATTATTATGAAAATACAAATAAATAGATAAAATATTTTTTGAAGAATGGATAAGCTGGGGCGCCTGGGTGGCGCAGTCGGTTAAGCGTCCGACTTCAGCTCAGGTCACGATCACGCGGTCCGTGGGTTCGAGCCCGGCGTCTGGCTCTGGGCTGATGGCTCAGAGCCTGGAGCCTGTTTCCAGTTCTGTGTCTCCCTCTCTCTCTGCCCCTCCCCCGTTCATGCTCTGTCTCTCTCTGTCCCACAAATAAATAAACGTTGAAAAAAAAATTTTAAAAAAAGAATGGATAAGCTTTGAGACACCGATAAACATCCATTTATTCATATATGAATTCCATATATGAATTCCACTGATCTTTCTAGGAAATAGAATTAAAATCTGTTTTTAAGGATTAGACCAAAATGAACAACTATGTGCTCTGATATTATCATATAGCAATGTATCGTAGTTGTTTATGACTTCACCTGTGATCTGGCAACTTATAAACTCTGAATTTGCAAACATCCTTCCTTCACACAGGAGCATTTACACACATATGCATACCTACTTTCCAGCAGGCTCTGATAATATATCTGTCTGGGTACTAACTTGTCTAACTTCAGGTTGCTCTCTATTCTATCCTTAAAATCGGCGTGATTATTTTACTTTATTTCTTCTCAACCCTCATCTCTATACTTCAAGCTTCTTTATATTTTTTGAGTAATAAATGTACTTTTATGTAAAAATGGTACACAATGAGGCCTTTGACTTCTAATTAATTTGCAGGCTCTGTGTTGTGAAATAAAGTCCCACTGGCAACCTGCATGTGTCGTAAATTTCAAAAAGATGTATATAATTGAAGTTTTTCCTTTGAAAAAGGTAATGGAGGAAACAGAAGTCAAAAAAAATCCCCCCAAAACAAAACAACACAAAACAAAAAAATAAACAGAGTTGAAAAAATAGTAGGATGTGAAGGCTGAAATCAGAGTTTCCCAAGGTAACAGTTAACAGTACATAAAACTTCAAGCCATGGGAATAAATAGCCATCTGAACAGCCTAAGGAACATCAGGCCATTATGGCTATAAATACTGTATCCTGTGAGAATTTGTAAATGTTATCCTGCCTTCTTGAATTCATATCTTCCCAGACAGTACTGTCCTCCAGTGCCTTGCAGAAGCAAATACAAATCTTCTCCAGAAGAATGCTTCCTTATTCCAGGTTCCTGGAAATTCTTGCATGTTAACCATGAGCTAAACAACAAACAACAAAAAGAAACAATGCAGGAATGTGGCAACAGGTGACAAATTCAACACAAAGATTCATTCACTTAGATCTCTAAACTCCTCCAGCAATTAGAATTTTCAGCTACAGAATGTTAAAATACTATGTATAATAATGCTTAAGAAACAAACTGGAATAATGAGAGAGCAGATGAAAAGCAGTAACATAAACAAATACAATTGACCGGTCGATGTGAAAAAATACCAAATTTCTTTTTTTTTTTTTTTAATTTTTTTTTTCAACGTTTATTTATTTTTGGGACAGAGAGAGACAGAGCATGAACGGGGGAGGGGCAGAGAGAGAGGGAGACACAGAATCGGAAACTGGCTCCAGGCTCCGAGCCATCAGCCCAGAGCCTGACGTGGGGCTCGAACTCCCGGACCGCGAGATCGTGACCTGGCTGAAGTCGGATGCTTAACCGACTGCGCCACCCAGGCGCCCCCCAAATTTCTTAATAAAAGATGTATCAATGAAATGATAACTCAGTGAATAGCTTAACAGAATACTAACACAGCTGAAATGAGAAGTCCATACACAAGGGCGGAAGCCCTCAGCCAGCGGTAGCACAGAGATAGGGAAATGGAAAATAGGAGACAGAGTTAAGAAGACATACAGATAGAATGAGAGAAGGTATATTGCATATCTAATGGAAATTCCTCATGGAAAGGATGTAAAGAATGAAGTAAAGGCACTATTGAAGAGATAATGGATGACTGTTTTCCAAAGTTGATGAAAGACAGGAGTCATCAGATTCTAGAATTAAGAAGTATCCTAAGCAGAATTTTACAAAGTGAAATTTATACCTAGATTTATAATACTTACACTTTTTTAACTAAATTCTTTTTATATGAATTCTTATATTAAAAATGCATACAAAGTTAACACTATATGTATTTATTTAAAAATCATTCAAAAATAAAACTGTTAGATGATAACATTATTTTGAAAAACATTGGGTAAATAGTTGCTATAACTTTGAGGTCTGAAATTCGTCAGATTCATTCTTTAGATCAGAAGTCACTTTCCAGTGTGTGTAAATGGGTGCCTCTTTTTTGTTAGTAAGCTTTTACTACAAAACAGACATGACATGGCCATTCATGTCTTATTTGTGGCTACTTTTAAGCTACGGAAGCAGTGTTGAATAGTTCCAACAGCAACTGCGTGGTCTACAGAGTCTAAAGTATTTACTATCTGGCCCTTTAAGAAAAAGTTTGTAGATTTCTCTTCCAGCTGAAGCCAATTTGATTAATTACTCCTGAGAGAAAAATACATTGTTAAACATCATCACATTTAAGTATATCATTTAACAGTTCAATTTGTAGCCTAATAATGTTCTGAGAGTATATCAGTGTTATGAGAAATGTCAGCATGATTATTGAAGGAGAGGAGTATGGAGAACACTTAAGACAGGGAGGCCTTGCACAGGTCAGCACAGTGAGGAGGCCTTGGGTGAAAATACTGGGGCTGTCAACTCCTTACAGAAGAGAAGGAAGGGTATTGTATCAGAATAGGCACACTTCTGTAATAGATAACTTTGGTATCTCATGGGTTAGTTTAAGTAGAAAAATTATTTCTCTCTCACCTCACAGTCTGGTGGTGTTGTTAGGACTGGTGTCTCAGATCTGTATAGACATTTAGTGGCCCAGGTCCTCTCCGTGTGTCTTCCCATAACACCTGGGGCCTCATACAGAGAAGTTAGCACATGACAGGCTTTTGTAGTCCAGGCCTGCAAACTTTTATATCAGCCTCTATTTCTTTGACTACAACTTTGGTTGTATGGCCAGACTGACCTACAAGAAAGACTAGAAAGTGTAGCCTAACTGCCATATGCACAGGAAAAAGTGGACACGGGTTGGTGAACAGTATTTTCCATGGAGGTTGGGAAGTAGAGGGCAAACATGTCCTAATTTATAAATCTGTGGGTTAAACACAGGCTTGCCATGCTATGGGGAATGGTTCAAAAATTTTTTTTTCAGGCAGCTGCAGTT
Organism: Prionailurus viverrinus; assembly: GCF_022837055.1. Taxonomy (NCBI): domain Eukaryota; kingdom Metazoa; phylum Chordata; class Mammalia; order Carnivora; family Felidae; genus Prionailurus; species Prionailurus viverrinus. Next base: position 24,407,841 of record NC_062564.1, read on the forward strand.
TTCTGCTTGATCTGTGGGTTCAGGCCACCCTGCAGATGCAGAAGCTTCTAGTAAGCAGTTCTTTGTAAGTCTCTCTCCATTCCTACACCTCACCCAAACAGGTCCTATACTATTCAGTCATCTGCACAGCAGTACCATAGCCTCACTTGGGAGCTTGTTAGGCATGAAGAATCTCAGGCTTCACCCCAGTCTGAGTGTAGAAAGATCCGGAGTTGATTTGTGTGAGCTTTACAAATTTCTAAGTGTCAGGTTAGAGTAATTTCTCTAGTCGTGTCATGTGCTAATTGGTCTGACATATTCTAAATGTTCGCTGACCACAGATGCTATAGTTACCATTTTTGTATAGCTAAAAATAGAATTAATTTTACATTTCTTCTAGCCCTCAAACCTGTCATCATTAGACTTTCCTGAAAAGAGACCAAGGATTATTGCTTGTGTTATTTTAGCATGAAAAAAAAAGTCAGAAATTTGAAAGTGCTGTAGTTATTTGAAAAAGTAATCCCAGGAATACTTTCTACCCTTTTATTTAGTTGACAGAGAAAGGATAAATATCGCTACCTGTTTCAAAGTAATGATTACACAAATCGAGAAAGGATTTATTCTTATACTTTTTGCACAATTAACTTATCAGATACAGCAAAGGTATAATCATAATTAACAAAATGCTTCAAAGCATAGAAAATCATACATACTATTGTACAAACATAATAAATGTTATCTGAAGGGTCAGTTTGTTGCTTAATATCCATTTAGATATTTTTACCATGTTCCTTTGGTAATTAATAGGGTACTATATTAGTCCGGGTTCTCCAGAGAATCTATATATAGTTTCTCATGGGTTAACAGAAATATAAAAATTATCTACACAAAAATTGTAACCTATATATAGGTTTTCTTTGTGTCTCCCTCTATATCTATTTTATATATGTGTATGTATATATACACACACACACATATATATAATATTTTATGATACTATTATAATTATGTCATATTATAAATATATATTTTTATATATTTATTATAAGGAATTATCCACGCAGTTATGGACGCTGAGAGGTCCTAGGCTTTGCAGTCAGAAAGCTGGAGACCCAGGAGAGGCTAGTCCAAGTCCAAAGGCCTCAGAACCAAGAGTAAAATTCCAGTCTGAGTCTGAGTCAGAAAGCAGGAGAAGGCTGATGTCCTAGCTCAAAGACAGTCAGGCAGAGAGAGCAAATTCTCTTACCCAGCCTTTTTTGTTCTATTCAGGTCTTCGGTGGATGGATGAGGTGAACCCACACTGGGGAGGGCAATCTGCTTTATTCAGTCTACCAACTTTAATTTTAATCTCATTCAAAAACAGCCTGACAGACATAGCCAGAATAATGTTTAACCCGATATCAGGGTACTCCATAGCCCCATTAAGTTGATATATAAAAGTAACCATCACAAGTACTATAACCATGATGTACATATTTAACTTTATAACCAGTTGTTATTCTTATTACCTGTTTTGTCATTCCATTATCTTTTGTTATTATGGAATAATTTTGTCGTAATCATTATGTTGCTGATTTCCCTCATCTGTTTCTGCAGAAATTCAGTAACAGCATAGATGCACATGCACACACACGCACACACACACACACACACACACACACACAAAATCAACTAACAATTTAGTCCTAATATTTCAGATACTTGACGCGCTTCACAAGCCAACTAGATTTGAAGAGAAAGATTTGTGGTTGTTGTAGTTGTTGTTATTTTAACTAGAAGAAACTTACCTAATATAAATGGAGATATTTCTGTGGGAAATAATCCAATAAATTCTTTTTCTTTTAGCTTCTCTATCCCTATTCCTTTACTCAACATAGGCATTTCTTGGTAAATTACATATGTCTTATCTGAGAAAAATGAATTTTTGGTTAGGTGTGCTGCACTTTTTAGATTTTTAGATTCCACAGATTTCTTATCTTTTCTTTAATTCTAATTTCAAGCAAGATAAAAGAAAAATAATTTAATTGAGCTCCTTACTTAACTCTCTATTTTTCCTCATCTCTTACATTTATATAAGATAAAGTCTGTTTCATACACAAATACATACATGGCATAGCCTGTACCATTTTATTGCGAAAGAGGTGGAAGAGGCTTTGTACAGTGCTTTTCTGAAATACCTCCTGATTCATGATTGGGTAGTTCCATTTCTAGAAGACTTAAATTATTCCTTGTTCCATATAAATAAATGATTTAAAAGGATTAATCCCTTTATTTTTTAAGGGCATGTGAACTGGTTAAACAAAAGATACTTACATACACTCTAAAGTTTCTTTCTGCCCATTAAAGTGAGTACAATGTGTGCATTCTAACGAGGCAATACCCAGTCGCCTCTCTCCCATCAGTTGTAGGATACCTCATTCAGGCTCTGAGTTGGGCAGAGAGTGAACAGGTTGGCACCCATGAACTAGTACAAGGGCAAGATCAGCCTGAAGAAAGACTGAAGGGACAAAGTGGAAACTCAACAAAGAAGTAAAAAGAGATTATTTCCCTGGTTCAGCCAATGTCACCTGAAAGGAAAAGAGGCATCTCTGGGAATTTAATGTCATCTGGTTAAAATAATAATGGCCTTTCTTTGATCCGGATCTTTATTGCTTTAGGTAGACATAATACTTTTCCCTTTTGGGATGCTGATTCAAGAAGTGTTCATTTTCTAAGCCTACACTTGGGTAAAAGTTGAGTTGGAGTATTTTGAATGATAATAGGAAGTGGCAGATTACCAAAGATTCAATGTAAATAGAACTCTGTGCAAAACTGCTCCCTGTGTCATTATTCTGAAGATGCATTCATCAATAGCAATTGAGATAAGGAGGCCCTCAGGAGGAGTATGTTCTTACCACTCTCTTTACTATGCAGCTTTAAAGAGGCAGGAAAGAGCCAGAAGGGCCATCAGAAGTCATAGATCATTCACACAAGATATTCTGTGTAGTGACCTCGATGACTTGAGGATTTATAACAAAGAATTAATGAGAGTGGAGAATTTTCAATAAAAATGTGTGAATAGAAACACAGAACAGCTAATTATTGAATAAATGCTCTCTCCCCTTTACTATTTCACATTCAGGTTAAAATGTGAGCACTGAGAATTTAAGGGAGTCACTTAAACATCTGTAGATATATTCCTTTTCATGATCAATACTTCTGCCTTTACAAATTTCAACAGCTAAATGCTTTACATTCTGAAGGAAATAAAATTTCAAGTAATTGTATTGTTAACTAAAGAATTAAAAAATGACCTGTTTTCAGCTTCTTAAGAAGCTAAGAAGCCTCAGGTCCAGTGCTTAAGGACAGGAGTAAAGTCTGCCTTGCACAGAGAGATGATGAATAGAAATCAAATCATAATGTGATATGACTTGTTCCGCTTACATGGTGTTTTGGAAACCTTGCTCTGGGCCAAAAAAAAAAAAAAAAGTAGCAAGAGTTTGGTAAATTCTGTGTGGCCTGAACAGAAATCCAGGTAAACATAGGTAGCCTGAGTGCATTATGTTGTAAATGTGTTCAGCTCAGTTCATTCACTCAACAGACATTTATTGAACATGAACTAGGTGCCAAGCATGAAATAAACCAAGCTTTCAAAAGGCTGCATGCGTAAAAGAAAATGACAACACACTTGTGCTTTCAGGACAGTCCAGTCTAACAGAATATAAACAAAGGAATGATCAAAACAAAGCAAAGCAAAAATCTTGTGACAAGTACCGTGATAGACATCAACACTCATTGTGAAATCAGAGAGCGGGAGGGGAATTTTAATTCTGGGACAGCAGGAATCCTTCACAAAGGATGCAACTTTGATCTGAAACTTGAAAAATATCTATAATTTTGACAGTTTTATGGAGAAGTGGAAAAGAATTTCAGGCTTAGGGAACAGAAGATGAGAATACGCAGAAGTAGCATATTTTCAGAAACATGGGAAATGTGGGTCATTCTTACATGGTGGAGTAGTAGGAAAGACAGCTAAAAGCAGAAATGGATCATATTATAAAGTACCTTACATGTTATGAATGTGAATTTTTTCCAAGCTGGGAATGAGGAATCGATAAGTGTTTTATTTTGTTTTGTTTTAATTCAAGCACGCGAATATTTTTTAAAAATGTTTTAGAAATATAACACTGCAGGGATGCCTGGGCCGCTCAGTTGGTCAAGCGTCTGACTTCAGCTCATGTCATGATCTCACGGTCCCTGAGTTTGAGCCCTGCAACTTGGGCCCTGTGCTAACAGCTCAGAGCCTGGAGCCTGCTTTGGATTCTGTGTCTCCCTCTTTCTCTGCCCCTCCCGCACTCGCGCTCTGTCTCTCTCTGTCTCAAAAATGTAGACATACATTACAAAATTAAAAAAAAAAAAAGAAATATAACACTGCATATGAAGAATCAATGTAAGGAAAAGTGGTTATTGTGATGTGAGTTATGAGTCTATTTCAGAGGTGGTCACAGGAAATGACAGGAAAAGGTATATTTAAGAGGTACTTCTAACACAGCTGATTGGAGGTAGAGGAAAAGGAAGATCGAGAATGTGAGGATGATGCAAGTTTACTGCAAAGTAGTAAAATTTCTGTCAGTGAGGATAAGAAACCTTACCTGACTTTCAACCGTATCAATTCAAGACCTGACATGCCATCTTCAGGCCATTGACGCTGAACAAGAAGAATCATTAACTTCGTTCCCTTTCAGTGTAGCAAATAGGGAGACTCTTATAGGTGATACATTCTAAAATGTGTGTGCAGAGAGAAGTTCAGGATTATGTACTCTTGTCTAGAACCTGAGAAAGCAAAATGAAACAAAATGAACCGGACTCTTAGTGAAACGTGGATGATGACATTGTGGAGGGCACATCTTATCCTCTAAGACAGTGTATGTATCAGTCCCTTTAGAGACTATAGTGTTTAATCTCAAATTATACTTTCTTCACCTGTTTTTCAAATTTATTTTCATATTTTGATCTGACAGTGTAGAAAGCCTAGAATTTAATCACCATCAGAGAGGTAGTATCTCATAGCAGTTGACAAGGAAGATTCTATCTAGACCCAAATTGCTTGGGTTCAAATATTTGATCTGTCATTTATTACCTGTGTGATTTAAAGCAAGTGACTTATACTTTCTTTGGTGGAATTTATTCTTTTGCAAAACAGAAATGATAGTAGCTAGAACTATTATTAGTAGAATACTATAATTACAGTGAGGAATAAATAATAAAAGCAAGCGCTACGAGTGCCTTCAGCAAAAGCTAGATACTAATCTAAGCGTTTTGTATATATTGTCTCATCAATTGGTTATAAAAAGCTCACAAATTATGTATTATTACCCCATTTGCAGATGAAGACAAATCATGGTACAGAGATGGATTGATTTGCCAAGTCAAGCAGAAAGTGTTTGACAGACTTAACTATTTGAACTCAAACAGGGGGGTGCACTGTCCGTCTTACAACCACTTTGTTTCCTAATTCTTTTATGGGTGGTTTTATTTTAAGCCACAGAAGTGGGTGAGCTCATACATGTAATGTGTTTAGAACAGAGTCCGGCATGATGAAGCCAGTAGGGGCTAGCTGCTGCTGCCCTTGACCACTGTTTCCACTACAACTTAGTAGGTGTGAAAAAAATGAGTATCTGAAGTGCCTTATTTACATACACCTTATATGTATATAACAACAGTATCTTTGCATCAGTATAACTTCTGCTTTGTAAGAGAAGTCTCTGCTACAGCCGCCGCTTATTACTGGTAACATTCTCTGTGTTTTGTTGTTGTTGTTGTTTTATTTATGTGGTTAATTGTCTAGCTTTATGTGGTAGGTTATGAACTCGTTAAGAAGAGAAAGTTTGTCCCTTGTTTCTGTTTTTTACCCAGTTACCAGCGAAGAGCTGGGTACATCGTAGGTGATCAGTAAATATTTGAGATAAACAGAGGTAGACACAACAGAAATGAGAAGAAAGGGATTTTTTTTTACCTTAGTCACTTGCACTGCCTGTGACAAAAGCATTGAAATAAGAAGGACATTTTGCATTATTTCTCTAAAACCGTTAGCAAGGTTTCAACTAGGACCTAGGAAAAAAGAAGGTGTGCATAGAAGAATCATAAACAGGGGACTTCAGGTCCTCTTAACATTACCATTGCTTTTCTTCCTGAGTCTCCCACGTGCTTTGCCTCAAGGGTAGCAAAGAAAGCAGACAGGTTTCCTAGAGTCACAGCCAAAAAGCAGGTCAAGTCCAGAATACTATGATATGACTGCCACAGGAGTTTCCTTGATTTTGAAGGACAAATATTTGAATCAAAGATGAAGTTATTTTCCTCCAAAAAGAAAATATATTTATATTACCATATTGTACAGAATAATATTACACCTACTTACTTACCCTCACACAGAATTTATATGTCTTATTCCTACTTACCAAGTAAGTTTCTCCCCTTTGTGTTCTCAGCAAGAATAAGCTGTAAGAGAGTACTGCTATGTTGTGAAATTAGACACTAGCTTTCAAAGTCTTGGAACACAGGAATATAATACAAAGGACTATAAGGAGGGCATGTAGAGAAGAGAGTGGAAAGCAACAATTTATTCAAGGAAATAATTTTCTTACATATAGATCTTTGGAGAGAGGAACACAACAAAGGAGCTTTATAAAGCGTTAAATGTCAGTTGTTTTTGCAAAGAGGTAGTTTCATGGTACTAATTTTTACCTAAAAAAAAGTGTTTGGTATTAGATTTATAAATTGCTGAGGATTGTGCTTCTTTAGGTGATTGAAAGAGTTTCTATCAGTTTTATCATATACATTTTTATCATGTATATGTATATTTTACTTAGTAATGAGTGGATATTATGTAAAAGGTCATGCATAAGCCATGGTTCTAACTCACAGAGATGTCACCGAGCTGATATATAATGCAGAAATGATAGTGTAATTTTTCAGGGAAGATGATGCACTTAAATGCATTACATTTTGTTTAATGAAAAGTAACTTGCTTTTTTTAAATTTATTTATTTATTTACTTACTTATTTATTTATTTATTTATTTATTTATTTATTTATGTGATTTCTCGAACTCACAACCTCACCATCAAACGTTGCATATTCTTCTGACTGAGCCAGCCAGGCGCCCCGATAGTTGTTTTGATTCAGCTCACCTAATTATATTTTAACAAATCAGTATAACATAATAATATATCGATACTACATGAATACAACATAGAGAATTGTTCATTACCCCTCCTAGCTATATGTTTCTGGTTTTAGTAACAAGATTGCTATTTTTATCATAGTAAAGTTCTAATATAGATATATAAAAATTCAATTCTGAGGGGAAATTTAGTGGACTCACAGAAGAGGAGGGATGAATGCTAGGGGGAGAACCTCAACATTTCTGTGATTACAGTAAGAGAAAAGTAGATAGAAATGTTGTAAACTATGACATAATGATGCCTTACTTCTAACCCAAGTCTATCTCTCTACTAAATTAGATGAAATTCTTATTGACTTTTAAAATGGACTTTTCTGTCTTCTTAAAAAATTTAGTAAAGCAGTAATTATTGTAATATACTTACATGGTCCTGAAATTACATAATGTTAATGGTTATTCTTTTTTATGCTATGGTTCACAGAAATTTGGGCTCAGCCAAGCAAATAAAAGTATATCTTGTCATCAACTTTTAAACATATAAACATTAATTATGTATTATTTATATATATAACATAAATATATTTATGTATGATATATTTATAATGTATATTTATATATTATATCTGCTATTTTATAACATATTATATATAACATGTATAACATTATATGTTATTTTATAAAAATATTGTAACAATCTGAATTAAAATTCAACCAATATATCTTCATGGTGTATTGAACTACAATATTTTAAAGGCTTGTGCTGTTTCTTACATTCATATTGATTTTATTTAATTAAAAAAACATTTTTTAGTGAATGAATTACATGTAATTAATTTTACCAACTTAAATAGAATCTTTGTGTGCTTTTAAGAACCATGTACTGGATGTAATTGCATGCAGTCCTTAGTCCATGACCTACACTGTAAACAGAACGTATTGCTCAGAAAAAAAAGATGTAATTAATTTTAAATATTTTCAAAGATGGATGTCCACAGCATAGAAGTACCTATACCTAGATTTATATTTTGAAACTATACACAGAACACTTGTGATTTGTGGCACAAAAAAATGAGTTGTGGTAAGAGAGGCGGTGAATGAAATTAACCATAGTGTTTTTTGTACAACCAGTCTCACTCTACAGAATAAATGTATTCTTCACAATGTGGAAAATTAATTTTTAAAAACACAAACCATGGGGCTCCAGGTTTGCTTTTTTAAAGCAACTGCCTCTGTCAGTTGAGCGTCTGACTCTTGATTTCGGCTCAGGTCATGATCCTAGGGTTGTAGCATCAAGTCCCACATTGGGCTCTGTGCTGAGAGTGGAGCCTGCTTAAGATTCTCTCTCTCTCTTTCCATCTCCTTCTGCCCCTCTCCTCTGCTCCTGCATATTCTTTCTCTCTGAATTAAAAATAGATAGATAGATAGATAGATAGATAGATAGATAAAATCTCAGAGTAGACATAATAGCAAAACCCACTTTTAAAAGTGTGTGTGTGTGTGTGTGTGTGTGTGTGTGTGTACATCTTCAATCACTGCTTTGCATCTAGTCAGATGTCATACAAATCAACTTTAGGAAAAAGCCCATGGAGTCCACCCATGAATATCCAAATCACAAACCTCAAATGCTAATCTCAAATGAATTTTTGTATGGCTTATATATAAAAGCACTTTTGTATCCACACTGACACAGAAGTGACATACCACCTGGATAGTGAGGATGGTATTGGGAAAGATTTTCATAGAATTTTATTACCTGGGTTAAAAGCTCCATGAGGGCAGGTACTGTTCTGTTTGATCACTGAAATTTCTCAAATCTCTAGAACATTACAGCACTCATAGTGAGCACTCAGCAAATATTTGATGAATGAATGGATGGAAAGTTTGTAAATGATCACCCTGCTTATGTTTTAGATCATAAAAATGAAAATTTAGGCAGTTGTAAGTTACTTATGTGATACATTGGTGGCAAAAGCCCAAAATGTAGGTTCCTAAGGCAATGGTATTGTCCTTCAATAAATTATGTCACTGTTAAGTCCTAAATTAGTGATGAAAGTAAACATCTAACCAAGGTTAGATATACTAAGGGAGAATTTCCAGGCAAATATCTTATATACTTATATTCTATAAACCTCCCTACATAATCCATTTTATGATTTACAGGGCATTTTCATGTCAGGTAAATACACAAGCTAGTATCATGTTTATTATGAAGGTTTATTTACCCACTCAGTAAATACCTAATAAATGCTTTTTTTTCAGCAGCATGCTAAGTATTGAGGATGTAATTGTATATGTGTGATTCCTATGGTCCCTTTCCCAAGGACATTTCTTCTTATGACAGAAATAAACAAACAAGTAAACACATACCCAGGCAAAATAAATTTGTCTTGTGTTGGGTGTTTTGAACCAAATAAGTGGAGACTGGGGGGTTTGGGGATTGAATGAATCTGTAGTTACGGTGATCAGGGGAGGCAATTTTGAGGAGATGATATTTAAGGTGGGATCTGAAAGTTGCAAACTCAACTTAAAAAGGGGTTTCCTCCTTTGGGTAGGGTTTAAAACATCTCCATGGTAGGCATATATTCCAATGGCTATATGGAGAGGGGAGGAGTTACTACACCTTGACTGTACAGCAATCGGTAGAGTTGGAAATCATTGCATCGAATAGTTAATGCCCATTTACCAAAGTGGAAATATTCCTGTCCCCTCAAGTCATTATTATGAAGCGCCCCTATCTTTTTATCACGTTGTTCAACCAATGTTTGGGATGTTAAAATAACTGCTTAATATAAAGCAAAGAATTAGAATTCTGGTAGTACCCAAACAAATGCAGCATAGTTTTATATATTGTTTGACTATATTTCTATTTTTTATTTGATTTCTTTATTTTATACATGTTTCCCAGGATAGTCCACTGGTCTTACAGTCTGACAGGAATGTAACAGTGAATGCGAGAAATCACATGGGGCAGTTAACTGGACAGCTGACAGTAGGTGAGTGCTTTGGAGTTAAGATTGCTCGTAGCATCTTACTCCATTTAAAATTTGGGGATTGTTTAAATTGGGGAAAGCAAAGGTATATTATTTCTCTAAGATAAACCAGACATCCTGTTTTAGCCCAGTTACCTTGCACATGATTTGATATTTCATAAGTTAGTTATACTTTCCTCTATTTGCTAGTTCTTACTCTTGTCAGTGTGTTACTATGAGACAAGTATAAATATTTTGTTATTACTCTTAGGTTATTTTTTCCTAACAAAACATGTGAGATATAACATCATGTGGTCTATATATCCTTTGTTTTAGGTAAATCATTCCTAATAAATATTATCTGCTAGTAATAATTAGAAATGGCATGGTTAGTTAAATATAACAAATCTTAGCATTTATCAATTACTTATGAATTTGGTATTGAGTTTATCTAAATTTTTAAGGTTTATATGTTTTAGAAGTTATGCTAATGATAAAATGTTATTAATATTTTCTCATAGTGTAAAGAAATTAGAGATTCATATTACATGGCATTATTATTTGACTTAATTTTTGTAAGAAAAATGGCAAATAAAAATCCAGTTCTAATTATGTAAAACAATAATATTTGATTTATATGTAAATGCTAAAATATCTTTAGAATACTATATTTTTCTGTTGGGAAATTACCTAGTATTGATAATATACGTATGTATATAAAAGCATAAATAGCAAATTACAATTTGAAGAATGAGTTATCCTTATCTTAATGAGAAATTAATGAATACCTTAATACAAATGCATGTTTCCGTTATTTCTTTTTAAATTACACAAGTACATGGCGTTTGAAATGTGAGGTTTGTAAATATGACTTTGACTGTCTACTTCCTTTGTAGGTATATGAAACACTTTTTGAAATGCTATTTGCCTTAATGAAGCCAAAAATGAAATTTGTATTTTATCATACATGTATTTCCAAAACATACAATTGTACTTTATTCATAATAATTGAATTTTATTTTATACATTGTTCACATCATTAAAGTTGGTCACTTGTCATCATTTGAATACTGGAGGAGAAAAATAAAAGGAGGATAAACTGAAAAGTTGAATAAGAGATAATATTAATGGGCAGCGCTAGTTTTGTTTGTACTTACTTTTTTTTTCAGTAGTCTCCCTTATTTAAATTTAAGTTGCAAGCAATCATGTTTGGGAAACTCCAGAGGGCTGCAATGTGGTCCTGCGGTGTAAGCATGAAAGAAGGTCCATAATGCCATGTCTATAACATTATCTCTGTAAAACATTAATGCTAATTAGATATGAAATAATTGGGATGTAATTCTTCTGAATATTTACTTTTAAAATCTGCTTAAAGTCACAGTCTGATGCTTCATAGAAGATCTCATATCTCATCATAATTCCCCTTGTTTAATGCTCAGTAAATTTTAGAGAATACATGAAGTCCTAGGAGCTGCAAGCCTTTATTGTCAGAATCATTTACTCATCTTTGATAGTTTCATTTCCATTCATCAAAAATCAATGACATAGCCAAATTATATAGAAACCGTAATTACATTCTGCGATTTCTCATTTTTCTGTCTTCATTAATTCTTCAAAGCTTAAAGTCATGGCTGCCTTAGATAAGTCTTACTATGTGGTAATAAGACAGAGTGTCATTTGCAAGAAATTAAACCAAGTGATATTAACATTTGGTGCTAGTTTCCTCTCCATAATTCACTTTTTGAGGATTAAACGCCACATAAAACAGAAGCAACCAAGGGCAGCTTCTGCCCTTTTTGGTTTCTTCTGAGGTCTGAGGTGCTTGCCTTCCTTCATTGCCCAAGGGGATTTACAAGAGAGTCAGGGAGTGGGAGAATTGAGCAGCAAGGTGCCAGGACAGAGGCATCACTTCTGGGTCTGTGCCTCTTCTAGTACCTGTCAGTCAATTATACACTTAACCGTCAAATTTGATTTATTTATGATATGAGAAAATATGCTTGATAAGAAAAATTAGGCATCAGGATTCTGTAAGGAGAATTTCTTTCTTTGATTTGAATATTTGATTTGATTGGAATATTTTCTTTGTTTTCTTAAGATTTTCAGTCAATTTATGCTAATCATAAAGTCCATATGATGAAATTGTAAATTTCATTTTTATTTTTTAATGTTTATTTATTTATTTTGAGAGAGAGAGAGCAAGAACAAACAGGGGAGGGGCAGAGAGAAGGAGAGACAGAATCCCAAGCAGCTCTGCACCATCAGCACAGAGCCCCACATGTGGCTCCAACATGAACCAGAAGATCATGACCTGAGCCAACATCAAGAGTTGGATGCTCAACTAACTGTGCCACCCAGGCTCCCCTAAATTACATTTTTTAAATACCATAAGTCTGAAATGAAATGAAATGAAATGAAATGCTATAAGTTTATAAAGACATAAAAAATTAAAATATACATATGTACAAATTAACATAAAAAACTAGTCCATTCTTTATCCATATGGAAGCTATTTGTATCCTATATAATTATTAATTACACCACACTGACTGGGGCACATGGGTGGCTCAGTCGGTTAAGTGTCCAAATCTTGATTTCGGCTCAGCATGATTTCCTGGTTCATGGATTTGAGCCCCGCGTCGGATTCGGCAATGACAGTGCAGAGCCTGCTTGGGATTCTCTCTCTCCCTCTCTCTCTGCCCCTCCCCATCTCGTGCTTTCTTTCTTTCTCAAAATAGATAAATAAACATTAAAATTAAAAAAAACACGTTGACCTCCCTGGGTGTAGTAAAGATGTAAAGAGAAATGTGACTAATGGCATGATCCAACTATGCTTAAAGAGAAACATCTGAGCTTTCTACGGAACACTAGGTTTTTTTCTCACATACACTGAACAAAATGTACACATTGTCTAATAGAAGGAATACACTGTTTTTTGCATCTCTATTATCAAAAGAGGCATGGGCCTGCTAACCATGGTTTGGTGCTTTAAAGAATGCACAGAATGTGACCACAAATGCCATTAGATAAAATAATTGTGGGAGCAAGAAATAGAACATGTTTCCCGGTTCAACTTAATTCAGGGATAAGAATTTAGACTCCTCTGCAAGAGATGATATATATGTCTATTAAGTATCCCTTATGATATATGCCTTCACCTGGGCTTGTTGTCGGTCAGATGAAGTGAGGCCCCAAATGTTACTTGTTTGTGGCTAGATCTTTTCGTTTCAGAAGCGAAGTGAACTGATGATAAAATTAATATCATTTAGTAAACAGAAGACCCTAATGAAGACTCTTAACTGTATCTATGTCCCTCTGCCCACCTCAGTATATTTCCAACATCCAAGACAGGGAGGCAGACAGACAGGCAGGCAGGCAGATACACACACACACACACACACACACACACACACACACACAGAGCACTCAGACTTCCCCACAGAACTGGTGTAAGGAGAGTACTGGGAAACAGGACCAGCACAACATTTAAAGAAACCTTTCAAGTCCACTACTACACACGGAAAAATTGATTGAGACATCAGCATCTTATTCACTGTAATATGCTACAAGATAATTGGAGTCTGGAAGCTTTTCCAAAAATATGTAATAGTCACCTATCATGGAAAAATAATCCTTCAATAATGCAAGCAGTGAATAAAACCACATAATTTCTAAAATTAATCGCATCATTTAATCACATAATTTTATTTTTATTTTTCTAATGTTTGTTTATTTTTGAGAGAGAGAGAGAGAGAGAGAGAGAGAGAGTGAGCAGGAGAGAGACAGAGAGGGAGACACAGAATCTGAAGCAGGCTCCATGCTCTGAGCTGTCAGCACAGAGCCGGATGCAGGGCTCAAACTCATGAACCACAAGATCATGACCTGAGCTAAGTCAGATGCCTAACCATCTGAGCCACCCAGGTGCCCCATAATCACATAATTTTAATAGTAACTATGTTACTGTTAGGAATTTGTTATACAATGATGTTTATTAGATTGTTCAAACCATGAGCATTTTTTAATGTTCCACAAATTTAAGTTAATCCACATACCCAAAGATTTCACAATACCTGTCACAAAATATGCTGACTAGAAAGGCGCTTTGATTATGAGTAATTATTAAGAGATGTTATAAATAAACCAAAAAAAAGAAAAATCAGAACATAAGTTCAATGAAAATTATTTTTAAAACAGAATTTTATGGTTTTCAGTAATTAACAGTATTATGAGGATAATCATGTGATTTATATGCCAAAATGCTCTAGAAGAGTATATTCACCTAGAAATCATAATTTACTCAGAAACTAGTTTTAGAAAGGAATTGTATTTTAATAGGTAAAAGCCTGGATTCTGGAGCCAACTAAGTCCCACATCTGTCACTTCCCAGCACTGTGACCTAATGCAGGTTACTCTGGGCATCTTCCATACTCCGGGTTTCTGTGGGGAAAATTGATGAGTATCCATATCATACAGTAAATGTGGGCATTAAATAAATGAATATATGTGAAGTACTTGGAATACTTCCTGGAACATAGAATGCATTATGTATATGTTAGTAATTATAATTTTTATTAGATCCGTATATAAATAATTCTGTACAATTGACCAAGCTTCATGGTTTTACTTTTCTTATCTATAAAATGAGTATTATGCTAGATTGTCTCCGTGAATCTTTTCTGAAAGCTAAACTCTTTTACCTTTAGAGAGGAAATTAGTTAATGAATCCTCTGGTCCCTTAAATTCCCCACTATTCATTAGTCCTGGCAAGAAAAGGACAATCTGGTTTGAGTTTTTGACATCTTAGCCACAAATTATAAGTACATATTTTTCATTTAAAATAAAGAATATAGGTAAGCAAAACTAAATCAGCATCATTACTCTTCTTACTTTTTCACCAAATTTTGGCCTATAAAAATCTTTTTAATGATGTTATTTAAAAATTATTTTAAATAATCCAATAAGTCCAATCAGTTCATTTTTGCCAATACTAAACATCAGCATGTTTTGTCCCTAAATGAATGGAGAAAAATGTAGATGAGGTTTTTATAATAAATATTTAATGACCCCTAAAGTGACATACCTTGCGTTAAAGCAATTACTGTGAACACCTGGGAATCACTTAATTGACTGCAGATGGTGTAGGACATATAAAAAGTAGAAGGTTACAGATTATTCTCACGTACCAAATTTATGTTTTTTGTCATTGGGTCTTTTTTTTTAACTTAAAGAATGCTGTAATAGTCTGGGATGACTTAATAAGAATGAATATTTTATGCAGAATAGGCCATGCAAATCTTGGAGAATAGATCAACAAAACATGTAGTTTAATATTGCACAACATTTTAAATGATTAAATGCTTTGATGATGTTTAAGAATTCATTGTTAATATTAATTAATTAAACGAATATTAATCAATTTGAGAAAATATTACATAGAACCAGATGATTGTGACATTAGAAAGATGGCATTCTTAAAATTTAGGACCCTTAATCTGGGTGACTCAGGTGTACCAAGAATTACAGTGTCTGAAGAAAAGACAATAATGTGCGTGTTTTGGAAAGTTGTATCATAGGAGCATTTCATGTCATTGTTTGACTATCCTGAAGCACTACGCCACTTCTGTGGTTTTACTTTTTGTTATTAACTTAAAAACAAAAAAAAAAATGTATTGTCCCAAATACTCCGTTAAATTCTCAAGTGTTTGTGGAGTTAGATATGTAGAATCAAGGAACACTAAGAATTCTTCCTCGAGGACCTCGTTTGGCTAGACATTTCCAACCCATCCTGGCTTCCGTTCTCCTCCTTTCAGGTACCCAAGGTCCTAGTCTGGGACCAATGACTGCAATCCCACAAAGCCAGCTCCACTTAGCAGTGCTCTGTGTCGCGGTTCTAAAGACCATCCCCGCAGGGTGTTGACCTCTACTTCTCAAGAGCATGAGTAGCTAAGCTGCTAAAATTATCAGTGGATATCAATGCTCTGACTGACCAGAAAGCATCTTTCAGCTTTCTCCCCTTCCAGGCAAAATATACGGTTCAAACTAAGGTCTTTGGTAATAATGCCCGTAGTTGCCAAAGAAATACATCTGATCTTGAGTATTTCAGAATGAGGGGAATAGGACAAAGTGAGATATGGTGGTCCCATTAAGACATTTTGTAAACGTGGCATACCCTTCAGTTGTAGTCCTGCCTGGGCCAGTCTATCCCCTTATGTTATGATAAAGGGAGAAAATACAGGTTTTTTTCAATAAATATAATGCAACAACTCAGTAAGTATTTTTAACTGTATAATACAGAGGAAAGCAGTAAAGAAATGAATGACCATTTTATTAATTCTATGATTATATAAAGCTATTCAAAATATGCTATGACTATAGCTCACTGTTTTTATTTTGATACTAAGATTTTAAGAAAATAAAAAGATATATTACAGAGTTTGTGAAGAATAAAATTAGAATAAAATAAACAGGGGCGCCTGGGTGGCGCAGTCGGTTAAGCGTCCGACTTCAGCCAGGTCACGATCTCGCGGTCCGTGAGTTCGAGCCCCGCGTCGGGCTCTGGGCTGATGGCTCAGAGCCTGGAGCCTGTTTCCAATTCTGTGTCTCCCTCTCTCTCTGCCCCTCCCCCGTTCATGCTCTGTCTCTCTCTGTCCCAAAAATAAATAAACGTTGAAAAAAAAAAAAGAATAAAATAAACAAATAGAAGGAGAGTGGTTTCTGACTTCATATTTTATATAGGTAATTAGAATTACAGCTATATGACTTATCTGAAATTAATGACTCTGTAATTTATATACTGGACCAGTCTCTGTTTTTAATGAAGCTCCCTTTGTGGAATCTCAGAATTATAGCTTCATTTGAGTTTCATATAGAATTGACTTATTGAACGTGCAGTTTTGTGTTGGTCTTAACAAGAAACTTGTCTTTGGAAATTTGGTTAATGGCACATACTGTTCAAAAATGTGAGGTTATGGGAGTCATTATCAAAAAACATCTGGTGGTAGGAAGCTAAATAAAATTTAGGGGTTCATACGTATAGAGAAGATCATTTACTTCAGTATCAGGAGCCCTAGATGAGGTATTAGCCAAGCCCAGATAACTATAAAAAAATACGAATTGCCTGGTCATGGAATAGAGGAGATATACCATGGAGGGCCATTACATATGATCGTGTAGGTCTGTTAACTACATTAGCCTTTTTCTTTTGTTTCACTTTGAATTATGTGTCTATTCTTACGTGTAGTTTTGGAGAAATTACAAGTCAGATAATGCATAAACAGAAAGAGAAAGTATGGTGGGAATAGAAAACTGAGTATAGGAAGAGGGAAAAATGAAGAGCAGTTCTGTTTCCAACTATTTATTGGACTCCTGACAACATACTCCTCATAATGAGGAAAGAGTATTACCAGAATCTCTTAAGACTACTTTAAGATTTCTATGAATTCCTTAATCATCATTCTCTGGTTAAAGTATATAATCAGCTCAGTCCTTTTGCAACCTTTTCCCATAATATTCTCTTTAGATATTTTACCATATTTTGCCAGAAATTAAGAATATCTAATTCTGTACATTCACTTCATGTATGTGGTGATCCAATTTTTAGCATGGTTTGTTTTAAATCTTCCATTCTGAGGTCACATGGCTGATGCTTTGTTTTCTAAATGCTCACAGACACACCAGTCTAACGTGTTTTAATATTCTATCCTCCTTTCCACCTTTCCCAAATAATTAAAGCGTGTTTACTCATTTGGAACCCATCTTCTCTCTTGTCATAACATTTAGAAAAACACCTCATTTTTAATCTTATTTTGCTTTTTCCAACCTTTATAATTTTACAAAGATTACTGAAAATAATTCATAACCAGTCATTTAAGTGTTTTGGGGGTGGGTGGGATAGGGCAGATGGTTCTAAGAATTAGCTTTCTTTCTCCATACTCTGTCTTCCTAAGTCTTCAAGACTGGATCTCCTTATTTCCCACATCAGAAGGCTCATTTCATACCCATTGTTAACCACTTTTAAATGAATCAGTAAACTTATCAACAATCTAAGCCACAATGGATAATTTTGGGTAAATATGTGTAGAGAATAAGGCTTTCAATATTATATAATAAGACAATCATACATATTTTCACACTAAAAGCTCTGGGAAGTCATTAACCATAATAACTACAATTAATAAAATAACAGGTGCAGACAATAGCAAGTGATAAAATGGATGTAAAGGTACTAGAACTCTGGAACACTGCTGGGAATGCAAAAAAGATAGAGCTACTCTGAAAAAGTTTGCCTGTTTCCTATAAAGGCATACCTTGGAAATATTGCAGATTTGGTTCCAGACTACTTGAATTTAGTGAGTATTGCAATAAACCAAGTCAAACTAATGTTCTGGTTTCCCAGTACATATAAAAGTTATGTTTATTTTGTAGTTTATTAAGTGTGCAATAGCATGTCTTAAAAAAACAGTGCACACACCTTAATTTAAAAAGGACTTCATTGCTAAAAACTACAGACCGTCATCTGAGCTTTCAGTAAATCATAATCTTTTTGCTGGTGGAGGCTCTGATGTTGATGGCTGCTGACTGTTCAGTGTGGTGATTGCTAAAGGTGAAGGTGGCCAAGGCAATTTATTAAAATAAGACAATACATTTTGCCTCATCCTTTCATGAAGGATTTCTCCGCAGCACGTGATGCTGTTTGATAGCATTTTACCCACAGTAGAGCTTTCATAGTTGGAGTCAATCTTCACAAACCCTACTGCTGCTTTATCAGCTAAATTTATGTAATATTCCAAATCCTTTGTTGTCCTTTCAACAATATTCACAGCCTCTTTACCAATACATTCTATCTCAAGAGACCTTCCATAAGAAGCAATCCCTCATCTGTTCAAGTTTGATCATGAGATTGTCTCATCTTCAACCTCCACTTCTAATTCTAGTTCTCTTGCTGTTTCCACCACATCTGCAGTTACTGCCTCCACTGCAGTCTGGAACCTCTCAAAGTCATCCATGAGGGTTGGAATCCATTTCTTCCAAACTCTTGTTCATGTTGATAGTTTGACTTCTTCCTGTGAATCATGAATGTTCTTTTTAAAAAAAATTTTTTTTTCAACGTTTATTTATTTTTGGGAACAGAGAGAGACAGAGCATGAACGGGGGAGGGTCAGAGAGAGAGGGAGACACAGGATCAGAAACAGGCTCCAGGCTCTGAGCCATCAGCCCTGAGCCTGACGCGGGGCTCGAACTCCCGGACCGCGAGATCGTGACCTGGCTGAAGTCGGACGCTTAACCGACTGCGCCACCCAGGCGCCCCTGAATCATGAATGTTCTTAATGGCATCTAGGCTAGTGAATCCTTTCCAGAGGGTCTTCAGTTTACTTTTCCCAGATCCATCAGAAGACACTCGGTATGGCAGCTATAACCCTACAAAATGTATTTCTTAAATAATGAGACTTAAAGTTAAGCAAGTCCTTGATCCATGGGCTGAAGAATGAATGTTGTGTTAGCAGGCATGAAAACAACATCCATCCCGTTGTCCATTTCCATCAGAGCTCTTGGATTACCAGGTGCATTGTCAATGAGAAGTAATATTTTGAAAGAAATCTTTATTTCTAAGTAGGAGGTCTCAACAGTGGGCATAAAATATTCGGTAAACTATGTTGTAAACAGTTGTACTATGACTCAGACTTTGTTGTTCTGTTCATACAGCACAGACAGTTTATTTAGCATAATTTTTAAGGGTCTTAGTATTTTCAGAATGGTAAATGAACATTGGCTTCCACTTAAAGTCACCAGTTTCATTAGTGTCTAACACAAGAGTCAGCCTGTCCTTTGAAGCTTTGAAACCAGGTGTTGACTTCTCCTCTCTAGCTATGAAAGTCCTAGATGGTGTCTTCTTACAATAGAAAGTCCTTTCATCTACGTTGAAAATCTGCTGTCGAATACAGCCACCTTCACGAATTATCTTAGGGCATCTGGTCAACTTGCAGCTTCTACATCAATCCTTGCTGCTCCTCCTAGCACTTTCGTGTTATGGAAATGGCTTCTTTCTTTAAACCCAAGAACCAACCTCTGCTGGTTTCCAAATTTTCTTCTGCAACTTCTTCACCCCTCTCAGCCTTCATAGGCTGGAAGTGAGTTAGGGCCCCGTCCTGGATTAGGTTTTTGCTTAAGGGGATATTGTGCCTGGTTTGATCTTCTGTCCGAGCACTGAAACTTTCTCCATATCAGCAAGAAGGCTGTTTTGCTTTCTTATCATCCACGTATTCATTGGAGTAGCACTTTTAACTTCTTTCAAGAGCTTTGCAATCATAGCTTGGCTAACTGGTTCAAGAGAGCTAGCTTTCAACCTTGCTTGATGTTCAACATGGCTTCCTCACTAAGCTTAAACATTTCTACCTTTTGATTTAAAGTGAGAGATGTGTGACTTTTCCTTTCACTGTAACACTTAGAGGCCATTATAAGTTATTAATTGGCCTGATTTAAGTGTTGTTCTCAGGGAATACAGAGGAGGCTTGAGAAGAGAGAAAAAGATGGAAGAATGGCCCCTCAGTGGAACAATCAGAACACACACATTTATTAAGTTCTTTGTCTTAATGGGCATGGCTTGTGAAACCCCAGAGCAATTATAATATATACCTGATCACAGATCATCATATATCCCTGATCACAGATTACAATAATACATATATAATAATTAAAAAGTTTTAAGTATTGTGAGAACTATCAAAATGTGACAGAGATACAACGTGAGCAAATGCTGTTTGAAAAATGACACCGATACACTTGCCATTGAAGCTGAGTTGCCACAATCCTTCAATTTATAAAAACCACCTGCAAAATATGATAAAGTGAAGCACAATAAAATTAAGTATGTCTGTAAAGTTAGCAAAATCACACAGATATTGTTAATTTAGGAAACTTTTGATAAAGCATTTGGCAAATATCTAACTACATTTCTTTCTCAGGTATCAGAAAAAGTTTAATAAGTGGTCATTTGCTGCCAAGATACTAACTTCATTCAAATAAAAGTTAGTTTAGATAAGTCTTATTTCAAGTCTTAAGATGAATAGAATTATTTGCAAAAAATATTCCAGCTAACACCATCATCACTAAAGCTTGCCCCATCTATTTTTATGTCATCTATATTCTTGAGCTAAGTTGTATGGTATACTCTTTAACATATAAGATGTAAGTATATAACTCCCAAATCTCTCCCTCTAACATTTCCTGTCTTCTCCTTCAAGCCCAAGAATGTAACAAATCAACTGCTTTTGGCTGCTTACCTGAAGAACATACTGATCTCAAACTCAACATAAATTTACCAGTGAGTGCTTTCAAAAGACTAGCAAATAATATATATCTCCCCAGTTTTTAGTTTTAAAAGATGGTGGTAGTTAAGTTTCCTGTCAATGCTAATATTGCAAATTTGTAGAGCTTGTTTGGTTTTTTTTTTTTTAGTTGAATGCAGCCTCCCTTTAAAAATCAGCTCCTCTTTATTTCCTTACCCATACTAAACTGATCATTTGGAATAGTCCTTTACTATTTTTTCAGTGCAACACTAAATAGGTCACCTCTGCTTTTGAATAAACCCCTTAAAACTCAATGAAAATAGAAATTGTCTATGGTATTTGTCAAAATCACATCGATAGCAAAGGGAACAAGATGAGTGCAAACAATGTGAAGCTACTGAAAATTAAACATACCCTGTTGAATAAAATGTATGCCTCTTAGGAGTAAGGAATTTCCAAGGAAAATGAGTTTCAAAGCAAGAGATGCCGCAAGGCTGATTCAGTGTCAAATAGAAGTTCATGAGGGCATTGGCTGAGCATAGAAAATTAACACTGACTGTGCCTCTTTAAAATAAACCAAAGGATTTTCTTTCCGTGCAGAATACTTAACGGACTGAGGAAAATGTTGGTAGGGTCACGGTAAGTAATAAGAATAAATCATTTTGAAAGAGAATCTCGTAAGTGTTTCAAAGAAAGAATATCATATGACGTTAGAAATAACTTTCTGATGACTATGCGTATAAATGGACCTCCTGGCCTCCTTCCATTCTGTCCATATCACACTCATTCCCCCCACTGGTCATTTTGTAATTTTTATAATAACATTATAAAACTTTTTCCGCGCCAGAGCCTCAGTAGATTTAAATTTATACTTTTTCTTTCTTTCTGTGTAGCAGAGTCAGAGGAACCAAAATAAATATTTTAGTCTAACTGAGTTTTCACATATATTTATATTTGAAGAAGCACAAAACGACATAACATATACTCTACATGGACCCTCGGTTTTAGCACAAAGCCAAGAAAGGCACAATTAGAAAGTTTAAATGCTTTTCCAACTCACTGTGCCTGGGTCTCTCTAGCCTTCAGAGCGGGAGATATTCCCTCTGCACCTGCTACCAGGTCTCCACCCACCATAGTCTCAAGTGCTATCCTAACTGCTGACAAAAATACTATAGCTTACTGAAGTATTGCCATTGATTTTGTTCTGTCATTGGTATTTCCACCCCCCAGTAAATCTGTTCATGAATATATTAAAATAACAAGTAATGATCTACCTTGTCAGGAATAAGAGTTTGCATGTGGAAGAAGTAGACTTAAACTTGACAAGCTAGTTAGGTTCACATTGTATCATTTTCAATGGAAGTCTGAAAACTTGGGATATTACTTGTGATCAAGAGTCATTTTAAAAGTTTGAGCTCAGTATGGTACAGTGATATTAAAGGCATGCTTTGTGATGCATATTAGAAATAAAGGGATGAACGACAGTGTTTCTAGAGGATGAAAGTGTGTGTGTGTGTGTGTATGTATGTATATATATATATATATATATACATATATATGTATATATATGTATACATATATATATATATTTTATGTATAAATATGTGCAATATATATATATTTTATGTATACATAAAATGTATATATATATTTATATACTTATATATATATAAAATAAGTGTGTGTGTATGTGTATATATATATATATACATATATATGTATATATATATGTATATATATGTATACATATATATACATAAAATATATATATATTTTATGTATAAATATGTGCAATATATATATATTTTATGTATACATAAAATGTATATATATATATTTATATACTTATATATATATAAAATAAGTGTGTGTGTATGTATATATATATATATACATATATATATGTATATATATATATATATATATATACATACACACACACTTATTTTTTAATGTTTATTTTTGTGAGAGAGATTGTATGTGCAAGCAGGGAAGGGGCAGAGAGAGGGGGACAGGATCTGAAGTGGGTTCCACGCTGATAGCAGAGAGCCCACTGTGGGGCCCGAACTCACAAAACCATGAGATCATGACCTGAGCCAGAGTCAGACACCCAACCGATGGAGCCACCCCAGGTGTCCTGAAAGTATGTTTTTAACATGTGTCTTAGTTGGGTCCCCTGGAAACAGAATTGGCCAGCTGAGTGCAGAAAGTGTATAGGAGAGGGCTTTTGAGAGAACACATGTAAGAGGATGAGGAAGGTGGGGGCACAGAAATGCAAAGGGGAAGAAGCTGACCCTTAATGTCCTATATATGAGGCCACCTCAGCCGATCCTGTGAAGAAGATCTTGGAACGCCACTGCTGCCAGGAATTGAGCCTTAGTTCAAAGCGTCCTGGGAAGCAGGAAAGCATCAGAGTGAAGGCCGTGGGCCCTGGGCCAGACTACATGAATTTCAATTGCATACTATCATTTATCAGCTGTGTGATTTGGGCAAGTTACTTAACCTCTCTGTGCCTGAGTTTCCCAACTGTTAAGTGGACAAAATGATGATACTTGCTTTGTAGGGTTATTTTGATAATTGAGTCGATGTTGAGTAAAGTCGTAAGCATTAGCAAAGTGCTAGCTGCTGTCATTTTTGGTAGCAGTAGAAGTAGTTTCTTAGTGGGAGAACAGGCGGAAGATAATCTTCACTCAGAATTACCCTCATTTATATTGGATGGCATAGATAATCACTCAAGGTAACATTTAATTCTAGCATCTTAAGTTTATTAAGTGTTATCACTTGATTTATCGGTGTAGGCAGGTGCTTCTGTGTGTCATGACATTCATGAGATTGCTGCTGGGCGATAAGCACAATTAAATTACCCGTAGCATCTGGCCCTTTAACCAGTCGCTGACAGGACATTAAGGTTTTATATTTGTTCCCTCTTAGTGTTCTGACATTCCAACAGCTCATTAATTTTGGTAAAAAATATACTATTCTTGATGTGAATGTTTTAGATAAACATAAAAATAGTGAGTTAAATGCCTTTTATTAATTGCATTATTTCACATTGGTATTTATTGAATATCTCCATTAAAAAACAATCTGAACTCTATAATGTGCAATTTTTTTAAATTAAAGTTATCAGTTCTCCCCAGAGTTAACTTACAAATGCAAAGCAATTCAGATGAAAATACTAGTGGATATCTTGCTGGAGAAATATTTCAAAAAAATGTTATTGAAAAGCCAAAAGAATGTTAATATATATATATATATATATATATATATACATATATATATGTATATATATATATATATATATATATATATATATATCAAATCTTATAAGCACAATAACTAACACAGTTTGGTAGATAGATCAAGAGCAATAGAATGGGATGTAAAGTCAAGAAAGACACATGTATCTACAATAAATCAATATAAGACAGATATCTTTTCTATTCAATGAGGGTATGAGAGGAGATTACTTATTAAATAATTGAGGTTGACATAATTGTTTAACAGTTTAGAGGCAAAAGTTCAATAAATCCAATCTCTATGTCTTTATACAATAAAACAAAGAACTGATCGTGGTATAAAGATACTATTTTAAATCTGAAACAAGTAATGGGAAAACCTATCAGAAGAGGTAACTGATCATGTGTGGAAAGATCTTCCAGAGTATAGTCTACATCAGAATCTACAGAAGAAAAGATTTATTGATTTATATGCATGAAAGTTAAAAGCCTTCTGGCCATTATTCTCATCAACAAAAACAGAAGTAAATCTAAATATCAGCTGAAGCACTATCTCATTTGAACTTCTGAAAATGTCTTCCAGTAGCTGGCATCAGTACTCCCAGTGTCTTTGAGGATTCTTGTTACTAGCATACACTTTTTCCAGACTCTTCTGGTTTTAAGCCCCACTCCCACTTCTGGTTGGAATCCACATGGACAGACTAACTGTGGGACTAGATCTATGTAGCTGTCATAAGAATTCATTCGATCAATGTGTGCAAAGCATACTACCTATTAAGTAGAAAGCCATCTATGCTAGCTTTTGCCGTTATTATTTTTATTTCAGTGAATTAGTTCAATAGTTTTATTTATTTAACAAGTATTTATTGGGTACTACCATGTCTCGGGGACTGTGCTAGGAATGGAGATAATGGTGAGCAAAAACAACAATGGTTGCCTCTAGTGGCCATTATAGATGGTAATCATAAAAATCATATCTAAATGTGACAAGTGCAAAGAAAGCATTTAGTAATACATAGTCTTCTAACATATACTTTCCCAGTTCAGAGCTACCATTTTGCTAGTAAACAAATCCTCTTTCCCAGGTTTTACACACACACGCGCACACACACACACACACACACACACACACACACACATGCACACTGACACATGTCCATAAGGCATTGCTTATACATTACCTTCCGAGTCTGTAGAAGAAAATGGCATTTTCATTTGTTGGCATTTTGTCTTTCAAGGCTTCTGGCCTCATTATTTCCTGAGCTCCCTCTTCTTGGGCTTCTTGAAATTCAATGTTCTGTTTTATATGAGGCAGACCAAATGCATCTTTTATTTCTACTTGTTTCTTGACCTCCCTGCCCATGGCCAAATGCTAATGAAGATACTACCTCAACCATTAGAACATCTACACCAACATAAGATAACTTATACAGATATGTTTTTCCCTCTTTGTTTCCCACTACTTTAGGTGGTGGAAATGGCTACATTTTGTTTTTAAATCAGATTGATGAAGCTACCTTCTTTACCAACTTTGCACCGTTTTTAATAAATAATTACACTAGTGGATTGAAATGTTCTGAAATATTTTTTTTCATCTGTGGAAATGATATAGTTTTGTCTCCTTTATTCTACCAATAGGTGAATTGCATCATTTTATTAAACTTGTATTTTGAAATAATCATAGAGTCACAGGAAGTTGCTTAGAAGTATACAAGGAGATCCCATATACCTTTCACCCAAACCTCCTAATGTTGTATCTTGTATAATTACATTGTATAATATCAGAGCCAGGAAAATGGAGTTGGTACAATACACAGAGTGTATTCATATTTCCTCAGTTTTACATGCACTCATTTGTGTGTGTGCAATTTTACCACATGTGTAATTTTGCGTGACTACTACATCAAGACACAACTGTTCGACCACAAGATTCTTTTGTGTTACTTCTTATAGCTCCTAATTTTTTTATTGTCTTATTTCATTGACTACAATATTTAGAATTGCAGAGATTGAGTGGTGAGGGCCAATATACTTGCCAATGCAACTGATTTTAGGAGAAAAGTATTCAATCTTTCACTATTCAATGTTAAGTATAGGCTTTATTTCAAGTTGAGGAAGTTCCTTCTACTTCTGGTTTGCTGAGTGTTCTTCTCACATGTGGATGTTGGACTTTGACAATTTTTTTTTCTGCACCCACTGACATGAGTTGTCCTCTTTAGATTATTGGGTTACATTGATTTTTTTAAAGTTGAAATAGCTTCCCATAACTGGAATAAAATCCCACTTGGTCATTGAGCAGAATTATTTATATATGTTGTTGGATTTTGTTTGTTAATATTTTGTTGAGGATATTTTGCAACTAAGTTCCTAAGAGATATTGTCCTCTAGGATTTTTTTTTATTGTCGTTTGCTTGCATGTGTGGAGGAGTTTTTGTTTGCTTCTTTCTCCCTTTATTTTTTACTATCTTTGGCTGGATTTGGTATTAGGGAAATACTAACCTGATAGAATGAGTATGGAAGAACTCTATCCTTTTTTAAATTTTTTGAAGATTGTATAGGAATCATCCAGACCAGAATTTTCTTTTTGGAGAGACTTTACATTTCATTTAGCATTATGGGAGTATTCAGGTTATCTCTTTCATCTTGCTTTGCTTTTGGTAGTGTGTGGATTTTGAGAAGTTGTTTTTTTTTTTTCTAAGTGTTCAAATTTATGAGCATAGATGTGTTTATTGTGTTATCTTATTACCATTTTAATGACTGCAGCATCTGTAGTGATATTCCCCTCTTTAATTTCTGACACTGGTGATTTGTGCTTCCTCTCTTTTTTTTTTATCTTTTTTTCAGTTTTGGGAGTGTATTTAAGAGTGTTGCTTTATTTTTTCCTCAGAGAAGCAGCTTTTGGATTCACCAGTTTTCCCTGTTGCTTCCTTGCTTTCAATTTTGTGGATTTCTGTTCTGTTATTTCAATCTTTCTTCTTGTTTTGGAATTATTTTGCTATTTTTTCCTGGTTTCCTTAGATAGGAACTTAGATTATGATATAAGGACTTTCCTTTTTGTTATAGTTAGTTTGTGATACGGGAAGCTTCCCTGCTCCCCCCCCCCCCCAGTTTAGTGCTGACATTTTCTTTTATCTTTATGTATTCTATGTTTATTTTCATTCAGTTCTGTATATATTTTTAAAATTTTCTGACAGTTCTTTGACCCAACATTAATTGATAAATGTGTTAATTTTTAAGTATTTGAAAATTCTCCTGCTGTCTTTCTATTATTGATTTCTAGTTTGGTTCCATGATAAACTGAAAACACATTCTGTATTATTTAAATACTTTAAACTTACTCAGATTGATTTTGGGACCCAGGATGTGGTGAAGGAGCACACACTTTTTGGCAGAGGTTCCCTGGGCACTTGAAAATAATGTGTGTTTTGATTTTGCTTGGTAAAGTGTTCTATACATGCCAGTTAGATCCCATTTGATAGTGTTCTTCAGTCGTTCCACATCTTGCTAATTTTCTGTCCTACAGTTCTGTCAGTTGCAGAGAGCATGGTGTTACAGTCGTTATCTATATAATTTGTGGATTTAACTATTTCCTCCCTCAACTCGAGCAGATTTTGTTTCATGTATTTTGAAGATCTGTTCTTTGGTTTGTACCAAAGATCATGTACCAGACCATGTACCAGAGATCATGCTTGTGATCTCTGTGTCTTCATAGTGGAGGGTTCCTTTTATCATTATGAAATATCTCTTTAGTGCCTGACACATAGCGTAATAGTTTGCACTCTGGATTTTGAAATGTCTCTTCTTGGGCCAATAGCAGTCTTTAATCCGAAGTCTTATTTGATACTCATATGGACATGACTTGTTTTTTAGTTTTATTATTGTTACCGTACTATATATTTTCCATCCTTTTACTTTCCATCTACATATAATGTTATATTTGAACTTATGTATTTGAAGACAGCATATAGTTGGATCTTTTTTAAAATCCTTTCTGCCAATTTCCATTTTTAAATTTTAAAACTGTTCTCTTTTTACAGAATTATTAGAAAAATGGTACAGAAAGTTCCTATGTATGGCACATCTACTTGCTCCTATTATGAACCCTTACATTAACATGGTACATTTATTATAAGTAATGAACCAGTATAGATACATTATCTCTAGCTAAAAATCATATTTTTTTAAGTTTACTTAATTTTTGTTTGAGAGTGACAGACAGTGCAAGTGGGGGAGGGACAGAGAGGGAGAGAGAGAGTCCCAAGCAGGCTCCATGCTGCTGGTGCAGAACCTGACATGGGGCTCGATCTCTTGGAACCAAGAGATCATGACCTGAGCTGAAGCCGAGAGTTGGATGCTTTACCAATTGAACCACCCAGGCGCTCCTAGAAAAACAGGATGTTTTTCCTTAATATACTTTTTCTATTCCAGGATTCCATCAGAAATACCACATAACAATTAGTACTCATGTCTATAGGCTCTTCTTCGTTGTGATAGTCTTCTCAGATTTCCTTGTTTTTGATGATCCTGACTGTTTTGCAGAGTACTGTTCTGCTGTTTTGTAGAGTGTCCTTTAAGTGAGGTTTGTCTGACGTTTTTCTCAAATCACACTGGGGTAATGTGTTTGGGGGAGGAAGAAGTGCCATTATCATCACACTGTATCAAGGGCACATACAATCGGAATGTTTTAACACTGTTGATAATTTGCTTACCTGGTTGAGATGATGTTTGTCCGGTTTTTCCACTATAATGCTATTCTTTTCCTTTCCCTTTGTTCAATCATTTATCTATCATAGTAGGGACATATGAATAATATATTTTTATTCTTTGGGTTCTGATCCAATGTTACTATTTTTTTCACTATGTTTTTTTTTATTATTATCAGTTTTTTGGTCAGATGGTTGCAGCTTCAGCCCTTGGGATTATCTTTAGTTGGCTTCTGTGTCCTGTATCTTTTGACCTATCCTCGTATTTGTGGTTTCATTTGTGTATGTATATGTGTTTTGGTTTTGGTTTGGTTGTTTTTGTTGTTTCTTATTTTCAGTCACGAAGAGATGCTCCAGGCCCATCTATTTCCTGCCTTAGTCCTCAAACCAGCCGTTCTTCCAAAGAGTCATGGTTCTTTTAAGCAGGGACATATTTGGAGATGTATGCTATATATTTATCTATAAATATGTCTGCATGTAAACATCTTTATATTAAGTCAGAAATGAGTTCATTCTCTCACTCTAGTCCTTAGCCTTATGGATTACTTTAGCCTCATTTTCTTGTTGATCTGTAACCTATCATACCAACACTGAGAGACCTGGTTTTCCCTATCTGCCATCCATTTACTAATTGTTCAACTCCAGCATGCATGTGTAGTGGTTTCGGGATTGTTAACCTCTACTCCCAAAGGAAAAACCTGTCTGAAATGTGTAGACTCATTTCCTTTTGTCTTACAGGCTCCATTCATTTCCAGTTACATGGGTCACACCTCCCCCCCAGTCCCCATTACAGAAGCTATTCCGTACATTTGTAATACATTTGGGTTCTTTCATCACATTAGGTGTTCAATCCTAGAATCCCCTAAATCTTCTAAAACATTTTTTTATTTGCATACATTAAGCTACTCCTTTTGTCATAAAGTCTCATGGGGTTTGACACATACTTAATTTCTTGTATTCACCATTATAGCATCATACAAAATATTTTCTCAGCCCTAAGAAATCTCTTGTAGTTTCCCTATTCTATGTTCCCAACAAACACACATAGAACCCTAGGCAACCACTTACCTGTTTAATGGGTCTATAGATTCGCTTCTTTCCAGAATATGTAACTGCAAAAATTATATAGCCTTTCATACTGGATTCTTCACTTAACAATAAGCATTTAAAAATCAGCCATGTATTCATTGTTTGACAGTCATGTCTTTTTATCCCTGAATAATATCCCACTGTAAGGATGTACCAGTATCTGTCTTTCAATTGGTGTATTCAGACCATTTTCGATTTTAATTAATTCTGGATGTGTTAGGTTAAAAATTTTTTTTTTAGGGGCGCCTGGGTGGCGCAGTCGGTTAAGCGTCTGACTTCAGCCAGGTCACGATCTCGCGGTCCGTGAGTTCGAGCCCCGCGTCGGGCTCTGGGCTGATGGCTCAGAGCCTGGAGCCTGTTTCCGTTTCTGTGTCTCCCTCTCTCTCTGCCCCTCCCCCGTTCATGCTCTGTCTCTCTCTCTCCCAAAAATAAATAAACGTTGAAAAAAAAATTAAAAAAAAATTTTAATGTTTATTTATTTTTGAGAGAAAGAGTGTGAGCAGGGAAGGGGCACCGAGAGAGGGAGACACAGAATCCAAAGGAGGCTCCAGGCTCTGAGCTGTCAGCACAGAGCCCGATGCAGGGCTCAAACCCACTAACTGTGAGATCATGACCTGCACAGAAGTCAGACTCTTAACCAACTGAGCCACCCAGGCGCCCCAGATGTGTTAGGTTTTAGGTCTAACATTTCATTATTTACTTTCTGTTTCTTACCTCTGTTCCTTGTTTCTTTTTCTCTTCTCTTACCTTCTTACAGGTTACTGGATCATTTTTTTTTTTGATGATTCCATCTTGATTTATTTATAGCGTTTTTGAGTGTATTCTTCTATAAAGTTGTTTTACTGGTTACACGAGATATTACCATGTACAGACATGACTTTTATCAGGCCCTATTGGCATCCACATTTTTCCCACTTAACATAAAATATTGACACCGTGCTTTCATTTAGGTCTTGTTACCCTCTCTACTTCTTATATCTTATTATCTTCAGTGTTTTGTGCACATACAGTGAGCACTGTATCAAATTATCAAATAATTATTTCAACCACCAAATACGATTTAAGAAGCTCCTGGAGAGAAGAAAATCGTTGGTTTTGCTTTGCCTCCGTCTCAACCTGTTGATAGTGATGCTATCAGACAGGAATGTTTGGAGGCATTTACCAGGGCCCATACCACGTATGGCAGCCCCAGCAGACATTTCCAAACCAGAGCCAATTTTGTGGGTGCCGTGTCCCCTTATTACACTTTCTTTTATTTTAATTTTTTTTTAACATTTATTTATTTTTGAGACAGAGAGAGACAGAGCATGAACGGGGGAGGGGCAGAGAGAGAGGGAGACACAGAATCTGGAACAGGCTCCAGGCTCTGAGCTGTCAGCATAGAGCCTGACGCAGGGCTCGAACTGATGGACCGCAAAATCATGACCTGAGCCGAAGTCCGCCGCTTAACCCACTGAGCCACCCAGACGCCCCAACACTTTCAAGATGCACGTCAGCATCAACCATCAGAGAGCTTGGAGGAAACAAAGTTAATTATTCACAAGTGCTGGAGGGTACACAGCACACCCAGGGTCACACGGTGAGGTCATGGGAAAGGAGAAACACGATTACTGAAGTGGTCAGTTATCTAGGTCTCCTGGGACTACTTACTTACTTATCGATTTATTTATTTATTTATTTATTTATTTATTTATTTATTTATTTATTTATTTTTACCCAGGGATGAAATAGTTATTTTTATTTTTATAAAAGGGGAACCTCATGGGTAGACGGCCTGGCTCTTTACATACTTGTATAGCTTTTAATACATTTATTTGAGACGCATGTCTTTGAAATGGATGTCTTTCCCATCAAAAGCTTAATGTCAGGCACTTAAGTTACACATATACTCTATATTTATCCATTCTTCTGTTTTTCTTTCCTTTCTTTTTTATTAAAAAAATTAATGTTTATCTTTGAGAGAGAGAGAGAAAGAGCATGAGTGGGGGAGGGACAGAGAGAGAGGGAGATACAGAATCTGAAACAGGCTCCAGGCTCTGAGCTGTCATCACAGAGCCCAATGTGGGGCCTGAACCCACGAACCAGAAGATCATGACCTGAGCTGAAGTCAGACGCTTAACTGCCGGAGCCCCCAGGCACCGCTCCTTTCTGAAGTTCCATGCCGCCTTCTCATATTATAGCCTAGATGCTTAGAAAAGTTCCTATACTTTTTGTTGAGGCTAGATCTGTTGGTGGCAAAGTCTCTTAGTTTTTTGTCATTGTTTTGTTTTGTTTTGTTTTGTTTTGTTTTGGGATTTTTTTTTATTTTTGTCTGAGAATATATTTATTTCCCCTTCACTCCTGAAATACAGTTTTACCAGAGACAGAATTTGAGGTTAACAGTTATTTTGCTTCAGCACTTGGAAAATGTTGCGCCTCTTGTTTCTGTTCTCCATGGTTTCAGATAAGAAATCACTGTCATAAAAATTCATTCTCCTAAAGGTAGTGTCCCTTCCCCCTGGTTTCTTATGAGTTTTGTTATTGTTGTTGTTCGTTTTTAGTTTTCAAAAACATAATTATCATATGCCTCATATAAGTCTTTGCTTTTATTCTGTTTTAGCTTCTTGAATTTGTAGCTTATTTCCTTCCCCAAATTTGGGAGCATTTCATCCATTATTCATTTAAATACTTGTTTAGTCCCTCGTTGTTTCTACTCTCCTCTAGTACCCTGATCATACAAATGTTAGATCTGTTGTTTTTTTCCCCACAATCCCTGAGAATCTGTTTACTTCTTTTGGCCTATTATTTTTCTGTTGTTATAATTAAGAATTTTGTTGATCCATCCTGAAGTTCACTGATTATGTCCTCTGTCATTCCACTCCACCCAGCCCACCCAGAAAATTTCTTTTTTAATTTTCATTAGCATAGTTTTTAGTTCTATAATTTCCACTTGGTTCTTTATAATAACTTGTATGTCTCTA
Organism: Prionailurus viverrinus; assembly: GCF_022837055.1. Taxonomy (NCBI): domain Eukaryota; kingdom Metazoa; phylum Chordata; class Mammalia; order Carnivora; family Felidae; genus Prionailurus; species Prionailurus viverrinus. The sequence goes on from NC_062564.1 coordinate 24,441,224, forward strand.
CCTCAGTTTTCTATTTTTATTTGTTTCAGGAGTATTTGCAATTGCTTGTTGAAGCAATTTTATTATGGCTGCTTCAAAATCCTTGTCCATTAGTTCGGACCTCCAATTCATCTCATGACTGGCTTCAGTTTGACTGTCTCTTCTCATTTGAGCTGTATTCTTTGTATGATGAATAATTTCCAGTTGCGTCCTGGGCATTGTGTATGTTACCTTGAGAGACTCTTGCTTCCACTTAAATCTTCTATTTTAATAAGCAGCAACCCTGTTTAGGTTTAGTGTGTAAGTTCTGACCTACTTCGAGGGATATAGTTTCAATGACGATGCGGTTTGCTGAGCTCTTGCAATGTTTTTCCGGCCTGCTTCTTTTTTTCTCTCTCTCTTGGTCCTGCTGAAACTCTTGCTTGACCCGCTACTGGTGTCACCTGAGGGGGCAGAAGCACTTTTATGGGTCACTCAGTGTACACAGAGAAGGAGTTGGAGATGCCAGGCACTCAGGACAGAGAGTGGTTCCCTTGACCTGTTTTTCAGTTGCCTATTCCTCTTAAGCTTTTCCTGCAGTCTCTGCCCATCCTACCAGGAAAAGGGAAAGCTGTGTGGGCCACCTTCTGCTTCTTAGGGAAAGATCAAGAAATGCCAGTTCTGGGTTGCCTTTAAGGGAAGGGAAGGGCCGGGTGGTGATGCCGAGCCTTGGGTCACCCACTGCTTCAGGTTGGAGGACTGAGGAGATGTGGCCGTTACAAAGTAAAGAGAACTCTAAACGTTACAGGAATGATAGACATAAGGAGCAGCCACTCTACTCGCCCTGAGCTAAATGACGCCAAAGAGAACTTGCCGCTCCCGTGCGCCAGGACTGAGACCCAGAACTCGACGGAGTGTTCACTGGATGGCAGACACTTCGGTGACACTTCATTGGTACTTTGGACATTTCTCCCTTGAACTTGTGGGCAAAGTACCCTTTAGGATAGGTGCTAGAGAATTTTGTTCGCAAGGAGATGTCTCACCTGAGGCCGTGTGCTATGAAATTATTTGTGGGGTGGTATAGGGGTGTTAGGGGAGCTGCTGGCCACTGGGTACTGCAGAAGCCTGGTGCTGGGGCAACTGCATGTGTTAGGAATCTTATATGAAAAAAACATCCTTGCTGCAGGAACTGGACACTTCCGTGACTGCCACCGCAGGAGCATGAAGAGCTAGCACCATAGACCAGGAGGCAAAAACGTATTTGACTCCAGCCGTATTGCTCTGGTACCCTCTACTGACAAAACATAACATCATGCCAGCTGGCGAAGACAGATTATGCAAAGAGTCCAGATCCATTTCCACAGAACAGACAAAAAGAGAGAATTTAGAGCTGAGAAACAGCGAGTGGATAATTGGCACACTCCTTTGGGGAAACGAGAACATCCCAACCATGTTTTGGCGTGGTGTTGATAGTAATTAAGTTGGGTTTCTTAGTTCAAACCCAGTGAGTCTTTCCAAATGCAATCAGGAATGATGTTGAACTGCACTGAAAAATACTGAATAGAGGAAAAGCAGTTAATGATTATTTCAGTAATCCATGCCTACAGTTATAATGCAGTTACCTAACTTGTGGCAAAAACAACAACAACAACAACAACAACAACAACAAATGATGCCTACCACATAGTAACCATGAAGTAATATCTTTAAAATAGATGTGAAATGAGAAAATCAAGAAAGTAGAAATTACATAATTTTTTTTTAAATAAGCCACACAGAAAACAAGTAAGGGTTATTCCAAGACTTGAGCCTGATGGCTTGGGAAACCAGTAATGATATTTTCAAAATTTGGTCATGATAGTAAGAAATTATTTCAAACATCAGGAGCATTGTGAAGGTTTTATAATGAGTTTGAGGATATAGTATTTAATCAAATGGAAAGAAAGAAATGAGGAATATATTAATATATTTATTCAGAAAAAATTAATACTTTATTTCTTTCATAACTAATTCATAAGATAAATGAGATAATTATGTTTTTTCTTAATTATGCACGTTATAATATTTAAATGAAAATGTAAATTCAGAATGTATAATAGTGATATAACTCATCCCAGCTTCTCATTTGCCTACTGCTGACACATTAGTAAATATCCATATTATCTTTTTTCTATAAATATACACCATATAAATATAAAAATAGGTGTCTGTAACAGAATGGGATTGTATTAGGTGTACATTTGCTAACAAAGATATTATAGACATGTCCTGTGTCATTAAATATTCTTGAAATGTTCCATTTTAAATCATATTCCATTATTTGATTGTTCCATAAATTATCAAGCACTTCCCGGATCATGAGAGAGATACTGCCCCTAAACTGTCTTATTATAGCTAATGCTATGATTAACATCTTTGTACATAATCCTTGGTATGAATACAAGATTGTTTCCTTGGGATAAATTCCCACTCAATTATTAAGTTTTTAAAATTTTTTTTGTGGAGGAAACAAGTAGTAATATAAACTATTATGTAATTAAATGTTTCCAGTTGCCCTTTATAAATGTAATAACAATCTTCCTAGCTACAAACAATGAGTAAAAGCGTTGGATTCCATTATGCTTGCTAATACCAAATTTGATTCTTAAACACAAGGAAACATCACTTTGACAGTCTGAAGGAAATGGTACCTCATTTTTCTTTACATTTTTAAGTTGCTAACGTGGTTACAAATTTTCGACATTAACTTTTTATTTGTTTTTTGTTTGGTTTTGTGTTTTGTTTTTCCATCCCTCCATACTTGCTTTAGACATTTTTCCATTGTGGACATTTAGAATAATTCCACCTTGATTCAAAGCCTTAAATGGATACCCTGTGAAGATCTTACAATCCTACATTTTTACTTAGTATCAGTGTGATTACTGTTTTAAAATAAGTGGTATACACATTTTGAAATGTTATTTAATCATGCTAATTATATGTTATCTTTAAATTACCTGGCCCCCATTGGAGCACCTGGGTGGCTGTAGGTTAAGCTTTTGACTCCTGATTTCATCATAGGTTATGATCTCAGGGTTTCATGAGTTCAGTGCTCTGAGCTGTATGTTGAGCCCTGTGTGCTGACCATGTTGAGCTTGCTTGGGGTTCTCTCTCTCTCTCTCTCTCTCTCTCTCTTTCTCTCTCTCTCTCTCTCTCTGCCCCTCCCCTACTCACACTCTTTCCCCCTCTCTCAAGATAAATAACTAAACTGAAAAAATTAAGAAAAAAATAAATGATCTCTCCTCCATTAAAATCAACATGGAACTTGTTTCATTGGAGCTTATTGGTTGAATGGCTGATATCTGTCTTAATGGAGTTCAGTAACAGGCTTGTTTTCTGTTAAATATGGTTTGTCAGAAGTACTTGTAATATGAATCCTTAAGACTCTGTAGTAAGTGAAAGTTGATTGGCTTTAATCAGTTTCATTTTCTCTTCATAGGAAGTAAATATTAACAGTTTGTCCTACTATGTATAAAAAGAGTGCAGCATTTTCTGCCTTATTAAGGGAAAGAAAACTTTCTGGGGTATGTAGGACTCTGCTTATCACAACCACAAGTCAGTTTATACTCACAGCATCCACATGATTAAACCTACCCAAAATTGCATATCATGTGCTTGCTTGGTCAAAAGAGAACTAGTCTCTACCCTCCAGGAGTTTGTTTTTTATTTGTTTGTTCATTTATCAGAAACATGTAGTTGTGATGGGTAGAATGAACTTAAATTTTCTTTCTTGAAATATTTAAACGTATGCAACTAATCCTTTCTTTGTCATTATTGATTATATTGATTATGTATCTTCTGTGTAATAATAAAACACCACCACATAACTAGAAAAATGAAACTGAGTATTTCAAATATAGTCATGATACTTTAACATAATACTTTAATAAGGAAGCATTATAAAATAAATAGAAACCTTAAATGTAGAAAATTAGTCCAGTGTTGACTAGACTAGGTTAGAAAAATTTAAACCAAAAACCTTCTAGTGAAGAAAGGTGCTGTGTGTGTATTTCTGAATTCTTAGATTATGTTTCTTACATTAAATTTGCAGTATGATATTTGAGGCTAAAACGAATACAATGAGTCCCAATGCCAATCTGTAGTAGCAGAATAATTTTGAAGACAGCTAAAGAACTGGTGATTTGTTTCTAATTTAGCTCAGCAAAACTTAACAAATCATTGTATTTAAATTAAATGACTAATTAAATACTAACTGGCTAATTTAGCCCATACATTTATAAAAAGACAGACTACCAGTTGAAACAAAAGAGAAAAATAGCATATGTTATAGATTATTATTTTTGAGAGCAAGTATCAACACCCTCCACCCTTTATTAGAAGGTGATTCTCTCCATTACAGGAATTTTGTTGTTGTTATTTGAAAATATAGCATTAAATTAGTCAGTTATGCGACTTGTATTTAACTGCCTGTTCAGTTTCAATGCTGCCCCATAGAAGTATCAGAAAATGACATGTGAATGACAGAGCATCAAGGCAACTTGGCTACATAGCACATGCCATCGTGGATAATGTGCTTGCTTCGGTGCGGGCTGAAGACCAGTGGGGCTTGTGGTCTCTAAGAGCTCAGATTCCACATAACCTTAGGAGGCGCAACCAAACTGCCTAAGATGACAGAATTAGGGCTGGAGAAAGATGATTTGCTTACAGAAATAAAATGCCACTACCATTCCCCAAATCAGGTAATTAGGCATAAAATTTTTATCAGTTATAGTAGGATACAATAGGGAACAAGTCAGAATTGACAGCTTATTATATAAAATGTATCATATGAAAATGAGCAGAGTGTATCCTGGTAAAAGTTGTATCACAGACCCAGATGCGACTTATTATAAGTTATATCATAAACTTCAAGTTCATGTTTTCAAATCTCCTGGGAGGAAACTCTCTCTCATAAAACAAGAACAAAGCCAACTTCCACTGCTTCACAAATCTCTTCATTTTCAGCTGAGATTTCGTCTCTGTACATGTCAGGATTTCCTAATTTTCCTAATTTTTCAAATTTAGGTTTTAAATGAATAATTTTGTGTGTTTGTACTCTATGTTAACGTATATTTATTACTATTTATTTATGTATTTTGAGGTGAAGGTATTAAATAAGTGACTGGTTGTATGACATAGATACTGCTCAAAGCAAATGTTATTTTTACAATATAAGGTTTGATGTTATAAACTGCAATTTGTGAGCACTCTTATACCATAATATAAACCCTAAAGATTAGATAATACTTGGTATGCTACTGGAATAAAGATATTATTATTAGTTAGACCAAATCAAAAAGGTGTAAGTTTTCTAATATTAAAGTCACCTTATGTAATTAGGAACATAAACAGATTATTTGTACATAAAAATACAATGTTATGTTAAATTATAAAGAAATGTTTAATCAGGTAATTCTATAATGGAGAGAACATTGAACTTGGTAGAAGTGAGTTTTGACACCAACTATTCAGTTCGTTTAGTCAAAGAAACCTGGTGATTTTTCTTAACTCATCTGAACCTAAAATTATTGTGTAAAATAGAGAATACTGTTGAGTCATTATTAGGAAGATTGGCTGGTTTACTGTTTAGTGGAAATGTCTTGCTAAATTCCAAATGCTATGTGATACAGCTTATATTATCTCAATGCATCTAAACAGGATAATTGATTTCAAAACCACAATTTAAAATAGCATAAAATTATCATGCCATTCAATTATATTAAGCTATCGGCTACCACTGAGCCTTAAAATTGGTTCTGAGCTACCTAACAACTCAGATTAAAAACAAATCAAGTCTGCAAACAAACAAAACATGCTTATATTTGATTATATAATTATCTTGGACAGATTAAAAGAAATCGTATTTGCTCATATAGGGAGACAAAGTTGTCCTCAGGCCCTGAACTATTAATTCTTACAGAGGGAACATTGTATGACATAGTGGACAGTGTTTGAACTGTGATTTTCAGGGTAAAATGCTGAAACAGTAATTGAACATTTTTTATAAAACCTCTGCATGAAAGCCAAAGAATAGTGTTACATTTTAACTCTAAAAAAGCATTTTATCCGGTTGCTAGGAAAATATGTTCCAGGGACATTGCTTTCTGAAGGTTTGAAAATACATAAAAGAAAAGGAAAAAAAAAACAACTTTGAGAACATCATCTAATGACTAGTTAGCATATTGAGGGGGTGTCTATTTCAATTGATATCTTGAATGACTCTTTGACAAGTGTCATTTTGTATTCTGTGTATAGAGTGATTCTCTTAAAAAAAATTTTTTTTAGGATACTACATAGTTGATTAAATCGTATGCATGTGATTTTGTAAATGGATTTTTTTTTTTTTTACAGCCCAGATAGGTAGGTGGGAACAAAATAACATTCTTAAGTTAACTTCTGCAGAGCCCACCAATACTGTTGTTGAAAGACTTAGAAAGTACTCACAGTTGCCCAGGCGATACCTGGGCTTCTCAAATCACCTTTCAAATTAAGGGGTAGACAGAATGTAGAATTCCGTGGTCTCAGTTAATTGTTGCATTGGGTGTAAATGGAGTCATGGATGTTAGCCAGAATATCTGTTTAGGATGAAATGAGAAGAGTCTGGAAAACAAGCCGTCTTCTAGTAACAGAAATGACGGAAAGAAGAAAAGCCAGTGACCTTTGCCTCTTACCATAACATATCTTTCCACATCATGCCCTAGCTGTGGCAAAGGTCTAAAAGTTTGGCAAAGGACAGAAACCAGTTCCAGAGATTGGATTGTATTCTTCATCAAAATGGGAATGACTGTAGTTTCCACAGTGTACCAGACTCTCTGTTCTTCGTGTATTCTTAACTCCTTAGTCTTTCTACTTGGAATACTCTCCTCCCAACTCTTTTCCTAGGTAACTCTTAAATAACCTTTCTGTTTTATTCTCATGGTACCTGTCTTTCTAGCATCTGCTGTGTGCATCACTAATGCCCTCTCACTCATCCTCTGATAGTATTACTTGTATTCTGCTGTAATTACCTGATTCTTTCTGATAACATTCACTAGGCTATACTGTCTTTAATGGCAAGAGCAATGTTTCACTTGGCATTGTTTTCCTGGCGCTTACCTTCAGTAACCTCCGATGACCTCTATACCTGAACATTCTCATGGTAACAACTTGTACCTTGTCATCACTGAAAATACTCAAGCTTTGACATATTAATGTCAGGTATCTAGTTTTCTGATCGAAATACATTGTTCCGCTATCGCTGACAAAAAAAGTATGCAAAAGATAAAATTTAGGATACCAAATTTATTCTTGGGAAATAAGAATTGATATTTATGTGCGTGGGAGAGAGTTTAATAAGGTCATGCGAACCTTATAAATTATTTGTATAGAAATCAAGATTTGTATTAAGTATAAAAAGTTGAAATATTTACAAATTAACCAAAGTGGCCAGTTCACTTTTAGCTCCAATAAAATAATTAGTTTATAAGCCTAGAGAAGAAAGGGCCTTCAACTCTCTTCAGGTGTTGCAGCATCTATCAATTTGTTTTGGATTGAGTAGCATCTCTTTAATAGATCTTTGCTGGTCGAACTTTAGTTTAAAGCCAAATAGACATAAATATATCATTAAAAGTATTAAGACTTCAGACAAATGCATTTTTCTTCTATTTTAAAATGTGTCAGGGGAGATCTTTAAAACATTGGGTAGTGCACTTAACAACTTCAAATTCTAGGAAGGAGGAGGATGAGTTTATACACCCAAAGAAGAAATTCAGTGTAACTCCTATACTAGATTAATGCTATGAAATTACCACGGGGTCTTTAAACCTTTCATAAAATATCTTGGAAGGAGATAAAATAGAAAACCCTTAATCAAATATTTTCATCTATTTTCACATCAACATGGCTTTAGAATAAAACTTATTACATTGATTTGCCTTTCATCAATGTAGGGTATTAACAGATTCTCCCGGTATGGATTTTTTTTCCCATTATGAAACCAAATAAACACTGGCCAGAGTTGATAATTATCTATGGCTGTTATAACAAATTATCATAAACTTAGTGTTTTAAACTGACACAAAGTTATTGTTATGCAGTTTTAGGGATCAGAAATCCAAAATGCCTTTTCCATTTCCTAGAGGTTGTCCCTGTTCCTTGGCTCATGACTCCCTTCCATTCTCAAAGCCAGCAAAGCCCGTTGGGTCTTATTCATATCACATCACTCTAGCATTGACTTGCCTTCTGCCTTCCTCTTCAAAGTCCAAGAACCCTTATGATTACACTGGAATCATCCAAGTATCATTCCTATTTTAAGGTCAGGTCATTAGCAGTCTTAATTCCATCTATAACCTTTTTTATTATTGCCATATTAGCAGAATTATGCCTGATTTTTGAAGATCAGGATGAGGGCATCTCTGGGGTGGCATTATTCTGCCTAGAGTAGTTGTGGATCCATAAAATCTGTTACATGTAATTTGATGTTTAGAAAAAAAAATATTCTTTTTTCAAAAGACAAATCTAACAATTTCTTTTAACAAGCTCTCACTAGTCATACTTCTGATAACTTTAAGATCCTCATTTCCATAAACACATTTCTTGAATAAATGAGCTAGTGAGAAAAATCTCTTGAGTATTTTCAATTTTCATAAATGAAAAAAATTATGAATGTGCAATTTACAGTTTGTAAATTGTAGGAATAAAACAAATGTATTTGGATGAAACCCTAAGAAACTTGCTGTGATTACAAAAACATTAGTTTTGAGCTAGTGCATTGAAAAAAAGATTTGGGTTTCAAAACAGTTTTATTCACTGGAAAAATGTTTAAAGAGTAATATATAATAACTGCCATCTAAATAAAATTGTGAAAAGCAGACCTTTAGCTCACATAAGGGGATGATGTAGTTATAATAAATTATGGATCCAGTCATCAAAGTTATGTTCAATCCCATCTCTGCTCATGCACTTACAAACAGATTGTTCTTAACCCTGGTTTCCATTCTGAAAATTTGGTAGGTGACATTGCTTTTAAAATGTTCTTAATTAGAACTGCAAGCTTGTAAATTTTAAGGGTCTGACCATCCCTTAGTTTATGCAAATTTAGAAGCATAAAAATGTGTGACAGAAGTCTGAGAAAGTAATAGAAGAAAAAAACATACATGTATTGATAGCAGCCACTTTTTGAGAATCTACTAGGCAAAGGAAGTGTGCTAGAAAATGCATTTTCCAATTCTTAAAAACAAAAAGACACCAAACCTGGATTTCCAGTTTCCAAGCCAACATTTAAGATACATAGGACTTTACCACTCCATTCTAGCAACAAGAAAAAAGCTGAACAAACTGAAAAAGCAACAACTCTTCTTAAATCTGCAGGAGAAAGGAAGTCACAGGGCAAATCCTGCATCCCAAATCAGATACCAGCAAGCAGTTACCGAGAATCACAGAGTAATGGAGTTCCTCCGTGAGCTACAACTTTTGCAGGAACCATTACTGGGGCAGAAGAATCTTAACTGGAAGGTGCACAGCTCCTTTTTATTGCCAAGGAGTATTCCATTATGTGTGTTTATTCACTCAGCAGTTATGGGACATTTAGATCTTTCCCAGTTTTTAAGTGATTGTCAATATTAAGCTACCACAGCATATACCTACAGATTTTTATGTGAAAGTAAGTTTTCATTTGAAATGGGTAAATACCTAGGAGAGGGATCACATTGTCATATGGTTAAGTGCAGGACTAACTTTATTTACAAGGATATTTCAAACCGTTTTCCAAAGTGGCAGTACCGTTTTGCATTTCCATCTGCCTGTGTGACCATTTCTACCTGCTCCATAGCCATGCCAGCACCTGTTTTTTGAATTCTAGCCATTCTAATGTGTAAGTGATGATTTTAATTTGTATTTCCTTAATGACTAGTGGTATTGAGTGTCTTTGCATGTGCTTATTTTTCATTTGCGTATCTTCTTTGATGAACTGTCTGTGTAAATGTTTTGCACGTTATATTTGTGCGGATTTTTTTCTAATTATTAAATATTGAGAGTCCTTTATACATTTTGAATGGAAGTCCTTTATCAGATATGTGTTTCATAAATATTTTCTTCTAGTCTGTGGCTTGTCTTCTGATTCCTTAACAGTGTATTTTAAAGAGCAGGTGTTTTAGTTTTGATGAACTTGAATTCATCCATTTTTTAAATGGATCATACTTTGAATGTCATATCTAAAAATATCATTGATTTACTTCAGGGTCACGAAGATCTTCTTCCATGTTCTATTCAAAAAGCTTATCATTTATAATCCCTTTTGAGTTAATTTTCCTATATGTTTTGTTGTAGAGACAAAGGTGATTCTTGTGTTTAATGGAAGTCCAGATGTTCTAGCACCATTTATTAAAAAGACTGCCCTTCTTTAAATCGCATTGGAATTTGTTCCAAAAATCATTGATTTTATGTATGCAGACCTACTCCTGGGCTCTCTACTTAGTTCCATTGAACTATGGGTCTACCCTTTAATAAATGCAAAACTATCACGATGCTTGTAGTAATCTACATGATTCTTTTTTTTTTTTTCAACATTTATTTATTTTTTGGGACAGAGAGAGACAGAGCATGAACGGGGGAGGGGCAGAGAGAGAGGGAGATACAGAATCGGAAACAGGCTCCAGACTCTGAGCCATCAGCCCAGAGCCTGACGCGGGGCTCGAACTCACGGACCGCGAGATCGTGACCTGGCTGAAGTCGGACGCTTAACCGGCTGCGCCACCCAGGCGCCCCTCTACATGATTCTTTAGAGTAATCTGTATTAGTTATTTTAGTGAGTTGTCCAACACTGGTCTTTATAAAAATAGTTTTGACTGTTTAGAGGATTTGTTTCCCATAAAAATTTAGAATTCACTTAGAAATGCCTACAAATATTCTTTCTGGGATTTTTATTTGCAATAAAATTCCCAATTCTCTCTTTGGGGAAAATTAATATGTTAATAATATTGAGTCTTTTGAAACATGAGTATCGTGTATCTTATCAGTTAGGTCATTGATTGTCTTTGCTGATTCAAAATTTTCAGCATACAGAACATGCATATGTTCAGTTAGATTTAAACCTGAGCAAGTAATGTATTTTGGCGCTATTATAAATAGGATTGCATTTAATTTAAATTTCTAATAATTTCTTACCTAGTGTAAAGATGTACGATAAGTTCTTTTTATGCTGACCTGCAAACTTGCTAAAATCACATCAGTTTTAGTAGCATTATTTAAATGTTCTTAGGAGTTCCTATGTAAAGAATCATGCCATCTGCAAATTAATTCCTTTCATTTCTTCCTTTCTAAAGTGCATGCTCTTCATTTCTTTTTTGTTTGTTTGTTTTGTTCTGGTGAGGACTTCTGTAGGAGTGGTTAAAGGGGAGGAGACATCCTTTGTTTAGGCTTTGAACATCTCATTACCGTTAAGATTTTTATGAGTACCCTTCATCAGGTGAGGAAGTTTCCTTCCATTGCCAGTTTATTAAAAGTTTTTATAATAAATGGAATTTGAATTTTGCAAATGCTTTTTCCTGTAGCTGAGATGACGATATGGTTTTTCTTATTTACCCTGGCATAAAATCTTTGCATATACTGATTGACTTTCAAATATAGAACACTGATCTCAAAGTATTTATCCTGAGATAAACAATATTAGTTATCCTTTTTATAGGTATTTCTTGGTTTGATTTGCTCATACATGTGATTACATCATACAGTAAAGATTTACAATGTTTTTTTTTCAAGAAGGATATTAGCCTGTAGTTTTTCTTTTTCTTGTAATATCTATTTTGCTTTAGTATCAGAGCAATGCCAGACTCATGAGAAGTTAGGAAGTATTCCTTCCGTTTCTATTTTCAGGAATAGTTCATCTAGAAATGGTATTTCTTACCTAAATGTGTAGTAGAATTGGCCATTTTGCAAGTAAAGCCATCTGGACCTTAAGTTTCCTTTAAGAAAACTATATTAAGAGCTTCATTGATATTTAATTTACATAACATTAAATACATTCATTTAATTAAAAAAATTTTTTTTTAATTTTTGAGAGACAGCACACGTACATGAACAAGTGGGGAAGGGGCAGACAGAGAGAGAGAGAGAGAGAGAGAGAGAGGAAGGATCCCAAGCAGGGTCTAAGCTGTCAGCTCAGAGCCCACTGTGGGACTCGAACTCACAAATTGCAAGATCATGACCTGAGCTAAAACCAAGAGTTGGATCCTTAACTGGCCTAGCCTCCCAGGCACCCCTACATTCATTTTAAATGCATACTGCAATGGTTCTAATAAATTTACAGAGTAAGTAGTGCAACCATGGCCATAATCCTTTTTAAAATCATTTCTATTACCTCCAAAATGTACCTATTACCTGTTTGTAGTCATTTCCCTTTTATTATATGCCTCCCCAGCCAACCAATAATTTATTTTCTCTGTATATAAATATGCCATTTCTGGATATTTAATATAAAGGAGTAAGATAATATGTGGTCTTTGTGGCTGGCTTCTTTCATGTTGTGTAAAGTTTTTGAGGTTCACCCATATCATAGTATGTGTCAAGGTCGTCTATTTTATCTCTGAATATATTCCATGACATATGACTTTACCCTATTTTGTTAGTTAATTCATCAGTTAATAGATATATGGGTCATTTTCAATTCAGAGCTATTAAAAATAATTCCGTTATGAGCATCCATGTGCAAATCTTTGTGTGTATTTTTGTTTCCATTTCCCTTGGGTAGATATATAGGATGGGAATTGCTGAGTCATGTGGTAAATGTGTGTTTATTTAAAATGCTACTACAGTGTTTTTCAAAGTGGTTGAAATATTTTGCATTTCAAGTGTCTCCATAAATTTACCAGTACTTGTTACTGTCTCTCTTTAGGGACAGTAATTCTAATGGGTATGAAGTGGTATCTACTGTGTCTTTAACTTGAATTTTCTTACTAATATTCAGCATCTTTTTTTGGACTTGTTAGACATTCTTTGTTTCTTTTCTTTTTTTTTTTTGGTGAAATGTCTATTTATATATGTTGTCCATGTTTAAATTGGGTCATTTATCTTCTAATTGACTTGTTAGAATTCTACAGGAAAGTTTTTAAACGTAAATTAATGTCTCTAATAAATATAAGGACATGTAATTCATCTATTTCTCCTTGAGTGAACTTTGGTAGTTTGTGTCTTTCAAGAACTATGCCCATTTTATCTAAGGTACCAACTTTATAGGCATAAAGTCATTTATAATGTATGTTTATTAATTTTTTATATCTTTTGAATATGTTGTGATGTCACATTACTCATTACAGTTGTCTCCCCTTCTTTGTGGGGATACATTCCAAGACCCTCAGTGTATATTTGAAACTGTAGGTACTGCTGAAGACCACATTTATTTTCTCCTATCCCTACATACCTTTGATAAAGTTTAATTTATAGATTAGGCATAGTAAGAGATTAACAACCAGTAAGAAAATAGAGCAACTATAATAAGATACTCTAATGAAAATTATGTAGCTGTGCTCTCCCTCATATGTTCTATGGTACTGCACTCACCCATCATCTTGTGATGATGTGAGATGATAGAACGCCTAAATGATGAGATGAGGTGAAGTGAGTGTTGTAGGCGTTATGATGTAGTGTTAGGCCATTGTTGACCTGAGGGTATGACAGAAGGGTCGTCTGCTTCCGGACCACAATTGATCAGGGGTATGTGTAACCACAGAAAGCTGAAACTGCAGACGAGGGAGGACTACTGTATTGATACTTGTAATTTGTGTCTTCTTGTTGTTGTTTTTTTTTTTTTCCTTTTTGAATGTTTATCAGTTTTATCGAACTTCTCAAACAATAGAATCTGGTTTCATTAAGATGCTGTATTGTTTTTGTCTTTCCGTTTCATTGATTTCTACTTTGATTTTTGTTTTTCCCTGTTGCCACTTTGGATTTAATTTGCTCTCCTTTTTTCCAGTTTTTTTGAGGTGAAAACCGGAGTCATTGATTTTAGGGTTTTCCACATTTTTTATGTAGATGCTTAGTGCTGTCACTTTACACTTAAGTACAACTTTGGTTGTACTTAACAACTTAAGTACACTTAAGTACAACTTTTGTGTTATCCAAAAAACTCATATTAGGGATGTCTGGATGGGTCAGTCAGTTAAGTATCTGACTCCTGATTTCTGCTCAAGTCATGATCTCCTGGGTCCTGAATTTGAGCCCCATGTGGATCTCAGCACTGACAGCACAGAACCTGTTTGGGACTCTCTCTCCCTCTCTCTCTGCTCCTTCCCTGGCACATGTACTTTCTCTCTCTCTCTCTCTCTCTCTCTCTCTCTCAAAATAGACAAATAAACTTAAAAAAACCCCTCATATATTTTGTTTACATTTTTATTTCTTTCAAAATACTTTTTACTTTCTGTTTTACTTTCTTCTTTGAGGGATTATATAGACGTGCATTATTGAGTTCCCAAATATTTGGGATTTTTCAGATCTCTCCATATATTTTATTTCTTATTTAATGACATTGCTATAATAATATGATTTGTAAGACTTGAAACTTTTTCTAAGTTTATTTATTTATTTTTCAGAGAGAGAGAGAGAGAGAGAGAGAGAGAGAGAGAGAGAGAGAGAGAGAGATTGAGAGAGAGAGAGAGCACGTACAGGGCAGAGAGAGAGGGAGAGAATCCTAAGCAGGCTCCATGCTGTCTGTGCAGAGCCTGATGTGGGGCTCAAACCCACAAACCTTGAGATCATGAGCTGAGCTGAAATCAAGAGCAGGCTGCTTAACCAACTGAGGCACCCAGGCGTCCCAACTTGAAACTTGAAAAAAATGGCCTAAAATTTTCTCTATCTTGGAGAATGTTACATGTGCACTTGAAAAAAATAGCGTATTATTTTTTGTTTGGATAACATCTTTTTTTATAAATGGCAAGCACAGTTTGATTGTGTTGCTCAAATCTATTATACCCTCGTTAATTTTTGGTTGCCTCCTTATACTTATTATTGGGAAATAGGGCTTAAAATCTCTGTAATTTTGAGTTGGTTTTAGTTCTTTTTTTTAATTTATTTTTTTAATGTTTATTTTTGAGAGAGAGACAGAGACAGAGAGAGAGGGAGAGAAAGTGGGGGAGGAGAAGAGAGAGAAGGAGACATAGGATCTGAAGCAGGCTCCAGTCTCTGAGCTGTCAGCACAGAGCCTGACATGGGGCTCAAACTCAGGAACCGGGAGATCATGACCTGAGCTGAAGTCAGATGCTTAACCAGCTGAACCACCCAGGTGCCCAGGTCTATAAAATTTTCTTTGTGTATATCCTCCATAGCTCTTCATTTTAAGTGTATAAACATTTAGAATTTGTTTTGTACCCTAGAAGACCTCATGACCTCTTTATCCATATGAAATGGCTTTTTTTAATCTCTAGTAATAGGCTTGGCGTTAAAATTGGTTTTATTTAATATTGAACGAGTCACTTCTGTTTTCATTGGATTAGAGTTAGGATAACATATCTTCTTCCATTTCTTTTTTACTTTTAACTTGTGCCTTTTTATTTAAAGTTGATTCCTTGTAGGTGGAATATAGTTGGGTCTTGTTTTTTGTCTAGTTTACCCGTCTTTACCTTTGACCGCAGTGTTTACATTATTTCCATTGAATAGATGTGATTAGGTTTAGGCCTGTCATCTTGCTATTTGCTTTCTACTTGTCCCCTGTGTTTTCTTTTTATTCCTTTTCTGTTTTCTTTTGGATTAGTTGAGATTTTGTATGATGCCATTTGGTCTTCTTATTGGCTTTTATTTTTCTGATTGCTTTAGTGCTTATGAGAGAGGGAGAGCGAGGGAGACACAGAATCCGAAGCAGGCTCTGGGCTCTGAGCTGTCAGCACACAGCCCGATGCCAGGCCCAAACCCACAAATTGTGAGATCATGAGCTGAGTCAAAGTCAGATGCCCAACCCAACTGAGCCACCTAGGCGCCCCCATATAGTTTTCTTAATATTTTTGTGTTTAGGATTTGTTGTTGTAAATTTCTTGTTCGTTATTCCTTCAAATATTTTGTCTATTCTCAGTCCCTTCTCTTCTCCTTTAAGAAAAGTGTATCAATTCCCATGAAGTTGTTTAAAACATCACTGATGTTCTCCTCATTTAAAAAATTCCATTCCAGGGCCACCTGAGTGGCTCAGTAGGTTAACGGTCTGACTTCAGCTCAGCTCATGATCTCAAGGCTTGTGGGTGTGAGCCCTGCGACAGGCTCTGTTCTGACAGCTCAGAGACTGGAGCCTGCTTCAGATTTTATCTCCATCTGTCTGTGTCCCTCCCCGACTCATGTTCTCTCTCTCTCTCTCTCTCTCTCTCTCTCTCTCAAAAATATTTTTTTAAAAAAAATCCATCCTCTCTTTAGATTTTATTATGTATCACATTCATGAATGTATATATATTTTGCAATGTCTAACCTACTGCTAATCCCATTTTGTGTCTTTTTCATTTCATTGTGGATGGATTTCATCACTAGAGGTTTGAGTTGAGTCTTTTTTATCCACATCTCTAACTTTTGAGCGTACAGCATATAGTTATAATAATCATTTTATCATCCATTTTTGCTAACTTAAACATTTTTGTCAGGGTGCCTGGGTGGCTCAGTCAGTTAAGAGTCTGACTCTTGGATTCAGCTGAGGTCATGATCTCACAATTTGTGAGTTCGAGCCCCACATCGGGCTCTACACTGACAGCACAGAGCCTGCCTGAGATTTTCTCTCTGTCTCCCTCTCTACGCCCCTTCCCTGCTTGCTCTCTCTCTCTCTCTCTCTCTCTCTCTCTCTCTCTTTCAAAATAAATAAGTGAACAACAAGAAAAATTAAACGTTTTTGTCAATAATGAGTCACTTTTGATTACTTACTGTCTTCATTATGGGCCATGTTCTTCTGCTCCTTTTTATGGCTTGTAATCTTATAATATTTGAAGTGAGGCATAGTACAGTTTACTTTCTTTGGTGCTGTGTACTTTTTGATGTCTATAAATATTCTCAAATTTTGTACTGGGTGCAATTAACTAAAAATGGATTCACCCTTCAGGGTCCTGCATTTGAGGTTTCTTTGGCAGATCTGTGGACTTGCTAGGTCTGTAGCTAATCATCCTATATTATGAATCGTGATTCAAGAGTTTCCTGAGTCCTCTCCCAGACCCCCATTAATGTTGATATTTGTGTTTGTTTTTTCAAACCTGGCAAGTACTATTCCCAGCCCTGTGTAAATGCTGGACACTATTTCCTCTATTTGTTTCCCTGACCTAGGGCAGCTTTCTCACACACTTGGAATAATATATAATCTGCTGATTATTTGAGGAAGATCTTCTGACGATGTCTAGAGTTCTCATCTGTCTGCCTCTCTGTTCTCTCTGGTACTCTGTCCTGGAAACTCTACCTGTTGGTCTCCCTGGAGTCTCGCTCTTTCTCCCCAACTCAGGAAGTCTCTGGGTTCCACTTGGATTCTTCCTCTCTTTACCATCGCCTGTAAGTTCCCTTAAATGAGTAACTTGGAGGGACTTGCAGGGTGGCTCAGTCGGTTGAGCATCGGACTTCGGCTCAGGTCATGGTCTTGCGGTTCAGGGGTTGGAGCCCCGCATCTGGCTTTCTGCTGTCTGTGCAGAGCCTGCTTTGGATCCTCTGCCCCCCTCCTCTGCCCCTCCCCTGCTTGTGTTCTCTCTCTCTCTCTCTCTCTCTCTCTCTCTTAAAAATAAATAAACATGAAAAAAAAAAGAGTAATCTGCAGTATGTATGATCCCATCTCGTTTGTCTTTTTCTGTTAGGTGTACTATTCTCTGACATCAGAGTGTCTTGAAACCATAGTTTTATATACTTTGTCCTTCTGTTGTTATTTCAGATAAGAGGGGAAATCTCATTTCAGATATTCCATCTTTTCAGAAGCAGAAATATTTTTTTTCTCATTTTGTTTCTTTTTCTATCATTACAGGCTATGTCAACATCCTTCCTAAACCTTGGAGCTTAAAACATAGCTGAGCGCTCAAGTAAAGTGTGACCAAAATGTGTGGCGCACTTACCCCCTGTTATTTATGTGACCCTGTTTTTCACTCAAACTATGATTACACTACACTTCTGTTAGCAATTTCACTGTATTGACTAAGTTTTATATCTCTTCATCAACAAGGTTAATCTTACTCTGGCCGCATTTTTATTTTTTATTATTTTTTTTTTATGAAATTTATTGACAAATTGGTTTCCATATAACACCCAGTGCTCATCCCAAAAGGTGCCCTCCTCAATACCCATCACCCACCCTCTCCTCCCTCCCACCCCCCATCAACCCTCAGTTTGTTCTCAGTTTTTAACAGTCTCTTATGCTTTGGCTCTCTCCCATTCTAACCTCTTTTTTTTTTTTTCCTTCCCCTCCCCCATGGGTTCCTGTGAAGTTTCTCAGGATCCACATAAGAGTGAAACCATATGGTATCTGTCTTTCTCTGTATGGCTTATTTCACTTAGCATCACACTCTCCAGTTCCATCCACGTTGCTACGAAAGGCCATATTTCATTTTTTCTCATTGCCACGTAATATTCCATTGTGTATATAAACCACAATTTCTTTATCCATTCATGAGTTGATGGACATTTAGGCTCTTTCCATACTTTGGCTATTGTTGAGAGTGCTGCTATGAACATTGGGGTACAAGTGGCCCTATGCATCAGTACTCCTGTATCCCTTGGGTAAATTCCTAGCAGTGCTATTGCTGGGTCATAGGGTAGGTCTATTTTTAATTTTCTGAGGAACCTCCACACTGCTTTCCAGAGCGGCTGCACCAATTTGCATTCCCACCAACAGTGCAAGAGGGTTCCCGTTTCTCCACATCCTCTCCAGCATCTATAGTCTCCTGATTTGTTCATTTTGGCCACTCTGACTGGCGTGAGGTGATACCTGAGTGTGGTTTTGATTTGTATTTCCCTGATAAGGAGCGACGCTGAACATCTTTTCATGTGCCTGTTTCTGGCCGCATTTTTAATTCACATCAACAATCAGCTATCAAAGAATACCTGTAATAACACAATAATCCTGACAGGTACAGTTTAATCAACCTAGAATTCGACAGGATCATTTTCTCACTCATCAGCATTGTGTTTGTAGTTATACAGTCTAAGATAATATTTACTCCTTAAACCCTTACCACTGAACCCATCTGACAGAGTTGTCTAATAAACAAAACACTTCTCCCATAAATGTTCACAATTCTTCCCCCCTCACATTCTGTTCTTGTGTAGATTTTCGTGCCAACCTGTCAAGATCCTTTAGAATTCCCATTCTGCTATTCTGCTCTCCTTCCACTTTTAGTGTCAGATGAAAACGTAATTAACATGGCGTCACTGTATTCCTCAAAATGATTAATAAAACATGGTGTTCAGATAGGAGTTTTCTTACTAAACCACAAGCAGTTAACACTTATCAGAATAATTGTAAGCAAATATAAAATAAACACACGTTGAATCAAACAAAAGCTAGGCAAGTTCGGGTGCCTGAATTATTATATCCTCTCATTTATCTAGACTGTCATAAACTGAAAAGTAATTTAAAAGTGGAGTACAATCGTTACATGAAAAGCAATGGACAAACATTGTAAAAAATGTGTATTTGTTTAAGAAAAAGAGATATAAGGGGCGCCTGGGTGGCTCAGTAGGTTAAGGGTTCGACTTCAGCTCAGGTCATGATCTCACAGCTCATGAGTTCGAGCCCTGTGCCAGGCTCTGAGCAGGCTCTGTGCTGACAGCTCAGAGCCTGAGGCCTTCTTAGGATTCTGTGTCTCCCCCTCTCTCTCTCTGTCCCTCCCCCTGCTCGCTCTCTCTCTCTCTCTCTCTCTCTCTCGCTTTCAAAAATAAATAAACATTAAAAAAAAAGAAAGATATAATTATCTGTGCTTATATTTGCTAAAAGTAAAGAAGTTCACAAGGAACAGCAAAAATTGTTGCATTTAAAAAATGTCAGACAAGGATTTATAGGGCAGGGGTAGAAGTGAGTCTCATCCAGTATAACTTATGCTTTTAACTTTTGTATTATGTAAATGCATAGAGAGAAAAGAAAGACAAAATGTGACGACAAAAGAAAATGTGATTTATGAACAATAATGTAGGAGAAAAGATTTTAACAGCCTATTGGATATTGTCTTCTATTGCGATATCTTTGGGAAAAAAAGTTTCCCTTCTGCCAACATAACCACAAATAACATATGCAAAAAGTATATATGTAACCATAGCAATTTTAATATGATATTATCACTCCTTTCAGTATTTGCAGACATTCACACCCATCATATATAATTTTTAGTATGTGAACTATAGTGTCTTATGGAATGCACTGATTCTTTTGTATTCGACTAAATCCTTATAGGTTTCTCTCCCTGATAATTTAATTTTGAAATGAAAATTGTATTCTGAATTCACATCTATACTCCATGAAGGCTGTATCCTGCTCTTTTCTACAGTAGCTCATATCTTAATAGCTAAATATATGTTGGAAAGACATTAAAATAACATAGAGAAACTAATGTACTGACATCAATTTCGTGCTTATCTACTTAGTGAAGATGAGTCTTGTAAGAAAAGAAATACAGAATCAGGTGAAATAACGGATAGTATTAAACATAGGCTGATACAGATTTGGGGAAAGAAAGCTCAAACATCATATACAATTTATTCGTAAATATTTTACTGGTAATTTTTATTAAAGAATGCTCGGAGGTCACAAAACACTTGAATATCTCAATGTGACATTACTTTTCATATATATATATGTATATATATATATATATATACGTATATATATATATGTAATAGAAAGAAATAGTAGGGGTTGAGTTATATGAAAAGTGTTTAACAATATGCAAATTATATATTGTAAAGAAAGAAATTCTGACTGAATAATAATATTTAGCGGTAATTATCAAGCAGACGACTAAACAATAGATAAAAGTCTTTTTCCATATTACCATTTATTTTCCTTTAACTGAACTATATACTTTGACAACACAATAATTTCCTAAATAAAAACATAATAAAATTATTTATTTTCTGTCTTTACAATGAAGCATTACTCAGCTAGAATTTTTGGAAGGAATATTGGTACTGAATCAGTATGTTTCTAGCAAGTATTTGCTTATGTATGTGATTTACTCGTAAACTTCATTGATTATGTGGCATTCTTCTGTAAGTCATAGAAATTTTGTGTTAATAAAACAATGTGTTTATACAAAGTGTGACTCAAACCTAAGAGTCTCCTGCTTCTGATAGCTTTCCTTTAGTTAATTTATAGGCGAAGGGATCTGTGCTATTTTAGGTAAAATAGCAAGACTGTAATTAAGGTAAGGAATCCTATAGGATATGGAATCCAGCTATTCCTAGCAAAAGAACCATAAGAAAAATGTGTATACATGTTGACTGTAGGGTTTTTGGAAGTCTGAGAAATGATTAAGATTAATTTCTGAGTTAAAAACACTTTTGTGATGTTGTAGATAGCATTAACAGCTCTCTCCCTATGACAATTCTTCCCCTTCGAATAACACCACCTCAGGTGTTGGGCATGTGGATTAGCCAAATGAGGACCGCAGGCTTCTACTGCAGCCAGGTGTACCTGAGTTCTGGCCAGTCGGATGTAGGTGGAGGTGACAGGTACAGTTTCAGATGTAAGTGTCTTTCAAGGAAACGTGTACCCCGGAACCTTCTATAACACCGTATGCCAACTAACTGGAATGAAAATAGAAACTTAAAAAAAAGAAAGAAATGGGCCTGCCCTCCGTTTTGCTTTCCCTGTCTCTGGAATGAAACGCATAAAAGTGACCTGAGCACCTGTGTTCGTCTCCAAAATGGAAGCTATCGTTTGAAAGTTGCAGAAGCCCTCATGTTGTCATTTTAAGCAGCGAGCACATACCAGACGTGTGCTGGAAAGAGAAGCAGCCTAACAAGTAATCTGCTAGACACGAATATCCAGAAGGAAATTTTTGGAAATATACTTCCAGCCCTTAGATGCCTTCATTTAATACCTGCAGTTAGCAAGTGATGATAAGAGAGTTTGCCATCTGATTTTTTTCAAGTATTATTATAATATTCCACTTCATTTCATCATCAAATTATTTTTATCCTCTGGGCACCAAACAGCTGGCTTCAGGGAAAGATAGATAATGATATGTTTTTGAAGGAAAATTAGACTAGCATTTAAAATGTTCTGCATGTTTATCTGTGATACTTTTTTTCTTTTACATTTAGCTGGAAAATTGATGACAAACATTGCTTTTAATCAGAAAATACCTTAGGAGTAAAAAATATTAATCACTAGTGAAGGACAATATGTGGAAAATAATTAGAAATTTCAATTAGGTGAGAGCAATGTAGGAAGTTACTTTTGATGACTCTGTAAATGCACACACTGATTTAAATACCTATTCTGAAAGGAGGGATGGGCCATGAAGAGGTAACATGGCCATGCTTACATCCAAAAACCGAAGAGATAATCAGGAAATAAACTTAGAAATCCATTTTGGAAATTACTTTTAATAAATTCAAATACTGTCTACTGAAACACAGTTAACCGTCTATAATAATATCAGAAGTTTCCTCAAACATTCAATTAAATACATGACTTCATGAGATCCTCACCCCAAATATTACCAGTATATGAAAACATTAGCTTGGGGGGAGGCATTTTAGCTCTTGACATTTTGTCTTGAATGTTTTTTAAAATTTCAGGGTATCAGAAAGTCCTCAGGAGACTAGAGAAAATAAGGGTGTTGTTAGAAAGATTAATGTAGAGAAGATAGATCTTAGACAAATATTTATTCTATTTATCTGAAAATCCTGTTACTATTTTGAAACAATTAAGCAGTCACTTTATAAACTGGAAGATAGCAGTGGGTTAGGCAGGTCGTTTTCTGAGAGAAATATTTAATTGAAACGTCATGTATTAATTTAAGGGCTCAATCTTAATTCAGTACCTCTGCTTTTTCTATTCCCATGTGGAAAGAAATCTTTTATTTCTTTACCTTTTTGGGGGGGTTTCTGTATCAGGAAGGCACTTAGAAGAAAAAATGGTACAGTGAGAAGGGTATTTAAGAATGCCCCTCAGCCCTGTCTACACTCTTGCAAATAGTTTCTTCATTAAGTTCTCTTTAAATACTCCTTCTCACTGCACATTTTCTCATAGACATCAAAAGTAATTATATTAATTAATGAATAAAATTTTACAGTTCATATAAATGTACTTCCCCCCACACATTTAATATTCAAGCACTGGAAACGTTAGGTAACAAAATCAGAGCATTACTTCTAAAAATAGAATAATTTAAAAGGTATATTAAGAGCATTATTCTTTATATAGTCTCTTAAAATTAGTGGAAAATTTGTAATTCAATAAGTTGTCTTTTTTGTGGAAGAAGCATATCTGTTAATTTTTGTGAGTTTTTTTTTTCCTTTAGAGTGCACAGTTATCAAACTACACTTAAGATAGCTCCCAAATATAAACATATACTAGCTGAATAAACATTGCCCAAATATTTGTAAAGAACTTGAAATATACTCATATCAACATGTATGTCACAAGTATATATTAAGTATTTGGTATTATCAGCTAAGGCAAGTCACATAGAATGTTTACATAGAAGGTGAGGAAAGACAGAAACTGAAATAGACCTTGAAAGAAGCCAGAAAGCTAAAGGTGCAATCTTATTAGAAAAGATAAAAGATAATTTGAATATATATATATATATATGTGTGTGTTTATATATATGTATATAAGTAAATAATTTGAATATATATATTTAAGCAGATAATTTGAATATATATATTTAAGCAGATAATTTGAATATATATATATATATTTAAGCAGAATATGAGGCATTTTTTTAGATGATAAAGGAACTAGATGTTAGTTTTTGACATGTTTATTGAGGCAAAAATTAAATGAGGTTATTAAATCAATAATCAAATTTTCTTTGCAAGAAATATTTCTTGAACACCTGTAATAGGCGAGAAAATGCATAATATAATTACCGAAGCTTCAGGGATGAACCATATAGATATAAATCCTTAAACTAATGTAGCTTATATTTCAGTGAGGTATTCAGAAAATAAATAAGCAACCAAAAGTGATAAGAAAAGTAAAATAGATTTAAGTGGAAGAAAATGATGGTAGGAACAGGATTGCTTTATACAAAAATGGTGGGGTAAGGCTTCCAATGTGAAGGGTGTGGTGAGTTTCTGTAGACGAAACAGAGAAGGGAGAGAGGGAATGGTGGCCATTTTAAGGAATGGTAGAGGATGAGCTATTTGAAGGAATAATTCTTTAGAAAACCAAATACAGTCATGAGCAAAACACACCAAGATCTGGCTCAAGATCATGGCAGACAGAAGAGACAAAAAGTATAAAAACCTGTGTGTTTTATAAAAGCAGCGTGTTTAAGAAATGGCAAAAGAACCATTGCAATGAAAGCAGATGCTGGAAGTCCTGAGAGTTGAAAACATGGTGTGCATTCTGAATATCATGTGGAACTCCTGAAGACAGTTGAGTAGATGAGTCACATGGTCTGATTTTCATTTTGAAAATGCGACTCTGGCTTAAATGTGGAGGATGTACATTGGGAGGCAGGGCAACAAGAGCAAAAGTAGAGGCATGAGTAAGAACACTTCTCCATTGTTGCAGAGAAGTCAGCCCTTAACCTTAAGTGGTTTCCTTGAAACTGAGGAGCCATTTTTCTCTCCATGTTTTCAAGGTTTCCAGTGTGTTTGGCTTTCCTCATCTGTACTATGATGTGCCTGTATGTGGATCTTTTTGTATTTTTCCTCTTTGGAGTTCATTAAGCTTCCTGGATATATAGGTTATTATTTTTCAATACATTTTTAGGAAGTTTTCAGGCATTATTTCTTAAGGTATATTTTCTGATCTTTTCTCTTATTCATCTACTTCTAGAATCCCTATTACACACATGTTCATGTGTTTAGTGACGTCCCACATTTCTCTCTGAGGTTCTGTTTGTTGTTCTTCATTCTTTTCCTCTTCTGTTGCTAGATTTTATAACTCTTATTTGCCTTTAAAATTACTAATTTTTTCTTCTGCTAGTTCAAATCTACTCTGAATTTTTCATTCAGTTGTTTTACTTCTTAGCTTCAGAATTTTCATTTGCTTCTTTTATAATTTCTGCATCCTTATTGATATTCTCCATCAGATGAAACATTTTATTAGACAATCATTTAATTCTTTAAATACAGTTTCCCTTAGGGACGCCTGGCTGGCTCAGTCACCAGAGGGGGCGACCCTTGATCTCAGAGTAGCAAATTTTAGCCCCACCTTGGGTGCAGAGATTACTAAGAAAATTAAAAAATGAATGCAGTTTCCTCTAGTTATTTGAATGTGTGTATACTGGCTACTTTAAGTAGCTATTTGAAGTCTTTGTTAAATCTGACATTTTGTAATTTTTCACAAGCAATTTCTATTGCCTCATATTTCCTATCTATGGGTCAGACTTCCCTATTTTTGGCATGTCATTTTTTGTGTTTCTTCATTTGCTATATTTCCTTAGAACTATTTACTGAGAGTTCAATTGTTAATAAAATATGTTTCAACAGTTTTTCTGAAGATCAAATCTGCCAAGTTCCTATCATTGTCATTTCAGAAGTGGAACCTCAGATTAACCTTGAAGTTGAGGGCTAACCTGTTGGAGTGAATTGTGGCCCTATTTACTGAGAAAGGGATTACTGAGGAAAAGATAAATTTAGCAAGTATGTGAAAATCAACAGTTCTTATCGAGATAAACATTGTCTTTCAGACATTTATAAACAGTTATATAAATGTGGATTTAAAGATACATATTAATGCACATGTTATAAATTTTGGATTTACATACATTTTATTTAAAGTATATGATCTAGGATGAGAACCTTAGGTGAATGTATGTAAATAGTGAAGGATTTTTCTCAATTCTTTTATTTTTATTTGCCCTGGAGAGATTTCATAAAGAATATACGTAAGAGTCATTAGTCTGACCTCTGTGGCATGTAAATATTTTGTAAATATTTAGAGAATAGAAATAAAAAGGGAGAAAGCGGAGATGTGGACTGAAAAAGTATGACCAATGAATTACAAGAAAACCCAGGAGAGGTGTGGTTTTTCAAATCTTAATCTTCCTGTATCTCTGATAGTGATCTTTTTCTTGAAAATAGTCCTTTACAATTTTTTTAAAATTAATTTGTTTGTGATTAGTTCTCTCAGTTTTTGTTAGTCTGAAAATATCTTCTGGCCTTTGATCTTGGATGATAATTTTTCTAGCCTTAAAATCCTAGGTTTGCATTTTTATTTTTGTTATTTTTTTCTTATTTCCCCCATTACATTGAAGATATGTTTTACGTGTTGAATTATATCCACTCCCCCAAAAACAAAATTTCATATAAGAAGTCCTAACCCTAGTTCAAGAATGTGATCTTATTTGATTATTTGGAGATAAAGGTAATCAAGTTAGAATGAAGTCATTAGGGTGGACCATCCAATATGACTGATATTCTTATAAAAAGGAGAAATTTGGACACAGAGTATACCTATAGAGGGGGAATGAAATGCATGGAAAAGATGACCATCTACAAGCCAAGGAGAGAGACTAGAACAGACCTCTCCCTCATTAGCCTCAGAAAGAAGCAACTCTACAACACCTTAATCTCTGACTTCTAGCCACTGGAACTCTAAAGCAGTAGCTTCTGTTTTTCAAGCCACCCAATGTGTGGTGCTTTGGCAGCCCTGAAAAACTAATAAACATTTTCTTGGTCTCTGCCAGTTTTGTATTTAGAGGTGAACATCAGGTTAAATATTATAAATTCCCACTTATTTGGAAACAGACTTGATGATATCGCTTTCATTGGCCAGTAGTACAATAAATGATGTATTACTTCTAAATGAAAGTTAAAAGACAGCGCTCAGTTCGCCATATCCTTTTCTCTTGTTGCCACCGCTTTGAAGGCGTGTGTTAAGATGGAGCCTTTACCATTTGGGTCCCTGAGTGATTTCTGTGACCATAGCGTCCTGCTGAATCATGCTGGAAGTGAGCATGAACAAGGAACAGACCTTCGCTGGCCTAAGGCACTCTAATTTGAGGGATTGTTTCATTGGATTATAAACTAGATCATTCTCTCTGATACAAGACCCAATTTGGTCATTTTTCTAGAAACCCAAGACTGATGCTTCCTTGGAAATCAGAAATAATGTGTTCCATTGCAAGCAATTCTAAGAATTACATGTAATCATAAAAATATGCATCAGCTGTAACAAATCAATAATAATGCACAGTTGACTAACTGCTTAAAATGATCATATTATAATAAAAACTGTATTTTATGCTAAGGTTTCTTAAACTGCTTATCTGGAAGTTTATTGTTTCGTGCTCAATTAACTGATTTATAACACTAAAAATGTGTTCCCACTAAATGAAATCCAGAGACAGTCTACCTAATGTTAAGGGGAATATGGAATATTTTGAATGTAAAAACTAAGTATCAATAAGCACACCTCAAATATTCATACTAAGAAGTGTTAGTAGGTAATATAAATAAATATGCAAGCACTACTCTGTAGCGAAGGTGGTTACTTTTTCATATCATTTTCAAGAATACAGTTCTCTGTCTGGAATGGGTTCTGTGTAAGACCTCTTACATTAGAAAAGTTAATAAAAGTACTGTTACGGTGACTTTCACTATGATATTTAGGTGATAAGTTGTCAAAGTCGGATTTTTTAAAAATGTTTATTTATTTTTGAGAGAGAGAGAGAGAGAGTGAGAGAGAGAGAGAGAGAGAGAGAGAGAGAGAAAGAGAGAATCCCAAGCAGCCTCTGTGCTGTCAGTGCAGAGCCCGGTGGCTGGGTTTGATCTCACTAACCATGAGATCATTACCTGAGCTGAAAGCAAGAGTCAGATGCTTAACTGACTGAGCCACCCAGGTGTCCCAAAAGTTGGATGACTTTGGAAATCGAGAAAAAGCAATCTTGAAATCTGGTATGAAATTTGTACTTAATTGGTACCATGAGACCGCATTATTAGTGAATACATCTGCAAAATTATACTATCGCAACCAAACAAGTTATATTGCATGTAATTTAGAGGGAATTTGCATAAAAATATTATCAGAAAACTGTACCAACTCATTTTTCATCCTTGTGTTGATGTCTAAACATGGATACACATATTAATTATTGTTTGAAATAAAATGCATGTTAGAAAGGAAAAGAAATAAAATTTTTAAGCATGTACGTGAAACTACCCTGATAATTGTGTCAAAATATAGCAGAAGACCAGGTCAAGCTGACAAGAAAGAAGGAAAAATTCTGAGAAGTTACTTGTTCTTATGAGACGTATGTTAAAAATTAAAAATAATACACCACAATGGGAATAATTTTAGTTGGGTATTACCAAGAAATGAGTTTTCAAGTCTCATGTTCTACCCCAACTTCCATAAATTATACTGCATCATTTTAGACATTATTAATGTCTGCTGAAAAGTTAGGCAATGAGAGATTACCAGAAGATCTTAGGAATTTGTTTTCTCCTTTCTTGTAATATCGACTTAGCAAAAATGTAGTTGTAAGCAATCTCTTCTCATTACTTAAGGATTCACTGTTTCTGCTCTTACATGATAATTCTATCATATTTATTTCACTGCATGTGACATGCATTTTTGTTTCAATTTTTTCCTTTATATATTAAAAGAAAATGAATGGTCATGATATATAAAAAAATTTTAGAGAATATTTCACTCACCAACTTTGTGCTGTTCATAGTTTTGAAATGCTGTAATTTTATGTCTGCATACTATACTGAAAAAAAACAGAATATTTTATGCATATGTTGTTCCATTGGTCCTCTTAAACAAAATCACAAGTCAAGGATGTATGCTTTCACTTGTCTTAGACAACATAGTCAACAAAAGTGAGATAAAGAGGCATATATTACCTGATCCTCTCAGAATTCATAGAGGCCAGGTCCAGGAGAAAATACCATAGTAATTTATGAAATGGCTGGTTA
The DNA here is from genome assembly GCF_022837055.1 of Prionailurus viverrinus. NCBI lineage: Eukaryota > Metazoa > Chordata > Mammalia > Carnivora > Felidae > Prionailurus > Prionailurus viverrinus. The sequence continues at coordinate 24,470,228 of NC_062564.1, forward strand.
GGTAGTCATACAATTACAATGATAATGATTAATTAATGAACAATATTATTATGATATTGTTATGAATCACCAAAAAGAGGGAAGAATACAAGCACGAAAGATTTTATTTACACCATTAAGTGTTGAAATTGTCTAAGTAGAAATTTAGTTTGCTCAATGCAAAGGCTATAAAACAATTTGCCCCAGGATATTATGGTGTCCATTTCCACAGCATCATTTTAGGAAGTCCTAGAGCATATTTTTTCCCCATTTAATTAAGCGCTAATGATTTGTATATTGTGCATGTGTGGTGGGGCAGTGTTTCATAAACGTGGAAGGTTTCTAACTTATAATTGATAAAGATAATCATGACAGAGAGGGAGAGAGAGAGGGAGAAGGATACATGGAAACCTAAAGAAGTAAACAGAGAAAGAGTAAGAACAATGAACGGAGAAAATTCAGAGTTTAAGAACTCCTCAACCTGGGTGGGGCGGATGAGTTATTTATTGATTCATATAATAGGCAAGCCCAGGGCTAGACTAGTTTGTCTCATGGGATCCAGCCTTTAAGCAATAGTTTCAGGCATGTCTCTCTGTCCTTCTCATTCTCCTTCTTACCTTCTCCCTGCCCACCTCCTCCCCCCCTCCCCCCGCCATTTTCACTGATTGGCTGAATTCTCAGGCCGACTTTTTCCACATAGGGGTATAGCTAGCCTTAAAAGATGAGTTTATATCATGCTCTGGGTCTGTGATCTGGAAAGAAGATTGTGCCTCTTTTTCAAATCATAAAACAAAATCAGGAGAGTGTTTGGGTCATGTGCTTGTGAAAGAATTAATTGTTTTGGTTGAAGAGAACTGAACAACTTCTAGACAGAGAGTCAGCACCCCCCTCCTGCCCCCATAGATTGATCATGGGGAGCATGTTATCAGTAAAGGAGACTGAGGAGCAGTGGCATAAAAGAGATAGTCCCTCCAACAGTAATCCAGGAATTATTCATTGAAACCATTGTGGCATACAATTTAGGAACTCAGATTGGCAAAAATTACAAAGTCTGATAACACTGAGCGTTGGCAGTGATGTGGAGCTACAGGAACTCTCCTATTCTATTGGTGGGAATGTAAATTGATACAACAGTCTGAAAAGTAACTTTTTATTATCCAGTAAATTTGAAGTACATTCTCTATGATTCAGCCATTTCACACCAACGCAAAAGCTCTGGAATTGCTTGAGTATAGAAGGAGACTTGTAGGAAAATTTTTATAGTGTCCTTGTTACTGATTCAGATATTCTAGAAACCTATAAGATCACCAGTGGAAAGTAGATCCCTAACTGGGATATCCATATAATAGACTATAGCACTGAAGGTGAATAAACCAGAACCACATGGATCAAAAGAGATGAATCTCATAAGCCTAATGTGTGAAAAAGCCTAGTCACTGAAAAATAGAAGTAATATAAAGCTGTGTGTTTGTGTATGCATTTATGTGTGTGTGTGCGTGTGTGTGTGTGTGTGTGTGTGTGTGTGTGTGTATTGCAAAACTGAGAGAAATGTTTTAAGGATACATACGTTAAGTAGTAAAGTTACAAAATGGAAGTGGTGAGAACTCATTTCCGAATAATGCTGACATGCAGAGTTCCCGTAGGGTGAAGGTACATGTGATTAAGAAAAGATGATGCTACTGTCGGTGGGAATGCGAACTGGTGCAGCTACTCTGGAAAACAGTGTGGAGGTTCCTCAAAAAATTAAAAATAGATCTACCCTATGACCCAGCAATAGCACTGCTAGGAATTTACCCAAGGGATACAGGAGTGCTGATGCATAGGGGCACTTGTACCCCAATGTTTCTAGCAGCACTTTCAATAATAGCCAAATTATTCAAAGAGCCTAAATGTCCATCAACTGATGAATGGATAAAGAAATTGTGGTTTATATACACAATGGAATACTACTTGGCAATGAAAAGAATGAAATATGGCCTTTTGTGGCAACGTGGATAGAACTGGAGAGAGTTATGCTAAGTGAAATAAGTCATACAGAGAAAGGACAGATACCATATGTTTTCACTCTTATGTAGATCCTGTGAAACTTAACAGAAGACCAAAAATAAAAAAAAAAAACAGAAAAGATGATGCTAAAGGCTTCACTTCACTAGCTATTTCTCCAGCCACATGGTGGGAAATATTATGTGTGCAAGTTTTATATGTATGAGGTTTTCATAACTTTTTTAAAAAGAAAGATTGAGTTTCTCAGGATCCACGTAAGAGTGAAAACATAACAGAAGACCATGGGGGAGGGGAAGAAAAAAAAAAGAGGTTAGAGAGAGAGGAAGCCAAAACATAAGAGACTCTTAAAAACTGAGAATAAACTGAAGGTTGATGGGGGGTGGGAGGGAGAGAAGGGTGGGTGATGGGTATTGAGAAGGGCACCTGTTGGGATGAGCACTGGGTGTTGTATGGAAACCAATTTGACAATGAATTTCATATTTGAAAATTAATTGATTAATTAATTAAATAAAAGGAAGATGGAGAATAATAGTATGAGGTCATGGCTATGGTATAGATGGGTGAAGGAGTGATAAACAAGGCATAAAAATACAGAGTGTGGAAAGGAGTGGAATGCACTTCAGTTTAAAAACAAACATTTTTTAAAAGGTTTTTATTCAAATCCCAGATAGTTAACATACAATGTAATATTAATTTCAGGTGTATGGTATAGCGATTTGACAATTCCATACATCACGTGGTGCTCGCCATGACAGTGCACTCCTTAGTCACCTATTTCACCCGTCCCCACCCCCAATGTCCCCTCTGGTAACCACCAGTTTATACTCTATAGTCAAGAGTCTGTTTCTTGGTTTGCAGCCCCCAACCGTCCCTCTCTCTCTTCCCCTTTGCTCATTTGTTTTGTAAAAAACAAACTTTTATTGAGGAATTACTGTATACAAAGCACTGGTCTAGATACAGGATGGTAGGAAGCCCCAGGTAGGGATACAAGGGTGAATGCAACCTCAGGGTTCATATAACTACCTTATTTGCCAGAGAAACAATGGTTATTCCAATTCTGAAACAGAAATCAGTTCCTATGGTTGGGGGCTAGGTTGTAGGGGTGCGAGGAGAGGGGTGGTATGCTAATCTCAGACAGGATCCAATGTAGATTGCAATTGCCAAAGGCCCTGGAGCCCTTGTTCCGAGATCAGCCTCCCACCCTGGCCCCTATGATCTTTCCCTCATTCTGCTTCTCGTTCTCCCCCCAAGTACACTCATAGTACACTTTCTGCAGGCGAGTTTCTAATGACATACATTGTATAGAGTAAAATATAGTGCTCATTTATATTTATACTTCACGAAAGCAGCTTCTTTTGTTTTGTTTCAGCCTTTTTTTTTTTTTTTGGCCCATGATAATTCCAAAACAGGAATTTGAGAACTCTGGATTTAGTTGACTGTATTGACTCTTGCTTTTGTTTTTCTTGTGGGAATTTCTAATCTTTTAATTATACTCTTCTTCAAGACCTTGAAAATATTGGCAACACATAAAATCAGAGTTATATAGGAAGAAAGATCCATCACTATATGCTTGAGGAAAACACACCAGAGATAATTAGATATATCCATTTTTATCTTTGCCTTGTTTTCTTTAAATTAGGACTAACTAGTACCAAGAGGCCCTATGGAAATATATTGTTTGAGCTCCTGTAGAGGTTTTTATTGGAGAAAATTTTCTAATTTGTTTGTTTGACTGATTTAATGTAGAAAATGCAAAAACAGTAGATAAATTACTGGAGCCTCTCTATTTGTCAGCAAATATGCCTTTGGCTGCTGACTGTCTTAAGAAATGTGAATGTTCCAAAAAGGAAATGGAGCCATCTCTGAGGAGAGCAAGAAATTAGCTTTGCTGTTACTTTTCTTTATTTGCTTTTAAAGAATATATACAGAACGTTAAGTGAACTAGAGAAAATATTTGGAAATATATTTAATACTTCAGTCCTTTTGTGGAATCTATTATTTTGCTTACATGGTTTCTCCCTTTTCCTGCTAATTCTCTTTACTTTTTTTTTTTAATTTTTTTAACATTTATTTATTTTTGAGACAGAGAGAGACAGAGCATGAACGGGGGAGGGGCAGAGAGAGAGGGAGACACAGAATCGGAAGCAGGCTCCAGACTCTGAGCCATCAGCCCAGAGCCGGACGCGGGGCTCGAACTCACGGACCGCGAGATCGTGACCTGAGCTGAAGTTGGACGCTCAACCGACTGAACCACCCAGGCGCCCCTTCTCTTTACTTATTTTATCCCTGACTGTTCTTTGTTTGATTTTGCAGTTGCTAACAGAAACTTCCTCAGCTGTTCTTAAGGAAACATTTAGTCTTGAGACTTTAGTTAGCAAGTTAGTGTTTAAGGTGACTAGTAAAATATAGAACTGTCTGGATCATCCCATGCCACATGACCTATTTGCTAAGGAATCAGAGCTCCTTATCCAGAGTCATTCAGGCATATTGCTTTCCTGCAACTCGGGAAGCATTGATGGTTGGGAAGAAAATGGAACTGAGCATTTACCTAGCTCCTCTGAACAACTGGATCCGAGTTGACCTAGCCTTACAAATATGTGAAGCCAGGAATGTGGAAAACAGAGTAAGACAACGCAAAACATGTTATGATATAATAAATTCAGCTTCATCTCGCCTAATAAATTAACTTGAAACATAAATATTCACAGTGATGCACTATGTGTCTAATTGCATGCATTACTGTCTGCTATTTGTAGAAAAGGAAAGCAATGTACAACAGCACAATATATTCAAAATTGTTTTCTGATTTAAAATATTTACTGTCAAGTATTGCTAATTGCTTGCAAATATGCCTTCTGAAATGTTAGTAATATGTTGAATAAAGTGTAGTCTGCAGTATTAATTTATATGTCTATTTTTAGTTGAATGATTTTGCATGCATTTATTTATGGCCTAGATGCATTTTTTAATTCCAGGTGTGCATATATTTTCTTACTAGCTTATTGCTTTTGCTTATTTAAATTTATTGAATTAAGATTTCAACTCACTTTGCCATATCCAGATTCTCCACGTGTATTTCTACTAGTTTATGTGACACTCAATATAGCATGCTTATGTTAATAAAGTATCTTACATTTAATGACATCAAATGTTATGCCAAGAAAAGTCTTATCAACTTGTGTCTATATGGGGCACGTGTATGTATGGTGTGTAAAATATATATTATATACATATAGTGATATAAATCACTTCAATGTCATTAAAATCACTGATATATTTTGTGGATCAATTCACCCAATAATTATGCATATTTGAATAAAGCAATGTAATATACATGTTAAGGTTTTATGTGTATAATATCTAGAATATCTTTCAGGCAGTTCGGATTTAGGTTATGTCTGAGTGCCTTGAAGACAGATTGAGACACAGAGGCCTCAAAACTTAGAAGTCACATTTATCAACCCATCCAGCCCCAAGCACGCTTTTTTGAACATCACCCAGTTGGGTTACTATGGTTTAAAGATTAAAAGCACAATACAGGAAGGTTAGACCATGATTAGAAGAAGACACACTCCACTGAATACAGGCTGCTAAATAATGTTTGCCAGATCAAAGGCAAAGACTGTTACCAAGGACAATAGGTCTCCCGTGGTTCCAATATTGCCATTAAATTTCATTTAAAAAAGTGCTTTGCTTAAAAAAATATATATAACAGACACTGAAATACAATTCATGCTGTTTGGGTCTTGACATACTGCAAGGTTAACGTCAGATTTATCTTACTTAGCATTGTCATAAAAAGTTGAAGCTTTTTAAAATTTCTATGTGGACCTGAAAACATGTAGGTAGTTTCTTATATTAAAAGAAAAATATACGTCTTGTTTTCAGAGAAATTATCCCACAAGTCATCAGGGTTTGTAATTAATGTTTTCCTCTTATTAAGTGCCCCTCAGAAGCTATGGTGGTGGGAAGGTATAAGATACTAAAGCCCATGGGCTAGGACTGGCAACAAGGCCGAGGTGGGGCTGAGGGCCAAGGAAAGGGAAAGAAAGTTTACGTCTGGTATTCATTCACCTATCCAACTTCCTACCCTAAGCACCTCTAGAAATCAGACCCAAGTTTAAATTTGGAGGATATTTTGGAATACGAAGATGATCTCATGTTTTGAATTCCGGGGGGTTGCATATCAAACAAATTATGGTAAAACATTGTCTTAGTCTGCTATAACAAAAACCCATAGAGTGGGTGGTTTAAACAACAGACAGTTGCTTCTCACAGTATTCCAGGCTAGGAATTCCAACAGCAAGCCACTAGCATAGCCAGCATCTGGTGAGAGGCTGCTTCCTGGTCTGCAGATACCAGCTTCTCACCGCGTCCACACTCAGCAGACTGCAAAGAGAGAAAAAGGCAAACCTTGTATGGCCACTAATCTTATTCCTGAGGGCTCCACCGTCATGACCTAATTACCTCTCATAGATGGCCTTTGAGGTATAAGTTGGCCTAATACCATCTCATTGTGGGCTTGGATGTCAACAGAAGAATTTTGGGCAGACACAAACAAGCAGTCCGTAGTATATGGAAAGCAAATGAAAAGAGGTATGAGCAAACGTGATGTGCCTAGGTCCGTGATTGGGCTGGGTTGTATCTGACAAGAGTTTCTGATGTAGATAGCAGAGGAGAGATACTCCGGATCTTACAGGAGGGGAAGGTATATCATATGCCAAATGTGTTATGCCAAAAGAAATAAATAGATATTATGGAAATAGCAATTCCTCACCCTCTGACCAGTTTGATCCTCTTATTGAAGCCCTTCAAACTTACAAATTGATTATGTATTCCGAATATGGAAGCTGCCTTCATGGTTTGTAGATGGATTAATATGCAAAATTGCCCAGTATCAGAAACAGATTTCCAATACTATGATGTAACTATATTTAATACTATATTTTAATAAATCAAGAAAACTTTTGATGAGAAAATACATTGGGGAGCACTAAAAACATATATATGTGTGTGTATATATATGCATATATGTATTTATATTTGCAAGATTAACTATAAAATGCATTCACGTTCAGTGACAGTAAAGGGTGAACAAAGTTCAATATTAAAATCTGTGAAATGTAGAGTAGCTAACGGTTCACAACTGAGTAATGCTTTATAAGTACCTTGCCATGTACCAAGCACAGGCACTATTGTCTGCTTGCAGAGAGAACAGGGGAGTAATTCAGTCCATAAGTATTTATTGAGCAACCCGCATGTGCCAGGTATAATGCCGCATGTTCAGGCTACAACCAAGAACAAAGTAGACGTCATCTCTCCTTGTGCATATGTAAAGGTTTTTGGTTTGTTTGGGTTTGTTGTTGTTTTGTTTTGTTTTTTAGTTAGCTAAGGCTACAAACCTTGTTAGGACTATGCAAGCATTTAGAGGTCAGACGTATGCCCAGCCATCCTAGCCCAGCAAACCCGACCAAATTAGAGAGCCTACTGGAAGGGAAAACAATTTCAAAATATTAATTCAGGTATAAAATGTACTGCAGAGACAAAAAAAAAACCCTAATATATCTATTTCTCCTCTTTTTTTCTAAAAAAAAAATACATGTTAATGGTTTCCTACATGCCAGTTTCATTTTTAAACCTTTCCTCTGACCATAGGAGCTGACGCTGTGGAAGCTCAGTGTAAGAGATTTGAAGTGAGAGCGAGTGAAGATGGCAGGGTGCTGTTCTCTGCAGATGAAGATGAGATTACCATTGGGGCTGAAAAGCTGAAAGTTACAGGTACTGTAGCTTGAGGTCTTGGAACATTGTTTACTTCTCGAAAGAACATGCAACTGAACAAGAGCTACGTCATAAGATGTACGATTCCCATGCCTCACACTGAGTTCGCATCATAACATGATCTCCCACCGTTTGATTTTCCAGTAGTCTTCAACTAGAAGGCACTGGTTGTGGTACCAGAAGATGAGTAAACTTTGGCCTCAGTGACATAGAAGTACAGCTGCACGTCCTAGGCGTCCTAGGTGGATGGAATAGGATAGGCAGAGCAAAGTGGGTCAGGATAGTGGAAGACAGCCTAGAATTCAGACACTGAGAAAAGCTAACTAAAGGTGATAGACATATAAGATTCAGAGGTATTATTTAAAAGTGAAAGACATGCAAAGAAGACCTAAAATGCAAATATCGATGGTAGACTGAAGTAGGGGAAAGGTTATGAGTAAACTAAATTCTTTTCTTTAGATCTTGTAATTACTCTCAAAAGCACCAAGAAATAATGTTATCCACATATTATTTAGAAGTTATTAAAGTCATTATTCTAATGTTAGGGCTATTAAAGTCAATCACCAACCGAAATTAAAAAGCAAACAAAACCAGAAATCAAAATTAAAAGCAAAGCTGGGAGTGAGGAAGGATTTTATGAAGACTGTTTTAAGCATAATCTTTTTGAATCACTTGATTTGCCATCATAATTTGTATTGTTTTGATAACATATTTAAGAAATACCCAAAGAGGCCTACATTTAAAAAAATGAGATAAGTTGGCCTAGTCTTTCCCAAATTTGAGTTTGGGAATAGCTCGTGGGATATCTGTCCTATTTAGGTCCTACTGAGCCCTGTGGGCCATGTGAGAACACTTAGCATGGGAATTGGTCTCTGCTCTCAGGCTGTTTGGGTTGAATTCTGCCTCTACCGTTCAATATTGAAATAAACTCTATGCCTCCCATTTTCCTTCATCTAAGTGACTGAAATGATAACGATAACTTTAGTGGTCAAATTACACCGGTGTATGTGTGCACACTTATGTGTACTTATAGGTGTTTAGAATATTTTCATCACATAATGAAGATATTGTATAGGTTAGCATGTTCTATTTATCAATAAAGACAATATTAATATTGTTAATGTTGCAGGCATGAGGGCCTGTGTGTATTGCAAGAAAGGTATACTATTAAATGGCACTGAAATTCAACAAAAAGATAGTTTAATGGGGATCTTCACTGGGCCTCCATGGCTTGGGTCACATCCTGCCACCACCCACCCGTTCCGTCTCCCAAAGCGTCCTTTCTCTCATGGGATGTTCCACTTAGCGGGAGGCTGCGCCATCAGGTTGGTGTTTGGAGTATTCCCCAAATTGCCCAAATGCCTCCTCTCCTTTTCTTTCTTCAGACTGCTTGGAGAGGTCAGGAAAAGAAGCCCCCACCGCAGGAAAAAATTGACCTTCCTAAGCCCTGAGTGTGTGTGTGTGGGGGGGGGGGGTGCGTGGAGGGGGATCAGGGAACAAAACACGAAGCATGAGCGTTTTGATTGGCACAGAGCACAGACAAATAGGACAGGACATTGACTTTAGGGCCCTCAATGCTAACATTTGAGTTGCTGGTTGGTGGGAAAGTGGGAAGACGGGGTAGAAACACACCCAGGGGGATCAAGTAGATGTGATTTCAGTATGTAACACTCTTTGAACTTTGCTGGTGCCTACTGGTTATCAGCTTTAATCTTGGGATAGCTTTTAGGCTATTTCACACTCACCTAAAAAGTATCTTATCCATATTCAGATATTCCCATGGAGTACTTTGCATTTGTAAGTGACAGGAAGTTCTTGAGCTTTTGACAGCTTTTATGAACTCATGGAATTTTAACTTTCTCTGATCTTTGTGCTAACTTGACTTGTCTCATAACAGTTGCAATGAAATGCTGTCTTCACAAAATTTGACTCATTAACTAGTTTTTAAATTTTTCTTTGAGGTACATGGGTACTCACCTTTATTTTCCTCTTTTTCTTGGTAGGCTGGCTGTCATCCTTGGATTAAGTGGAATTATTAAGTTAGTAAATTAGAAAGTCAGTGGAGAAAGTGCTCCCTGAAAAATCGAAGTTTTTCTGCTTGTCAATTAACTGCTTTCAGATAGTCAGCTCTGCTGATTTAATCTCTCTCTTTCTCTCTCTCTCTGTCTCTCTTTATCCCCCGCCCTGCGCACCATATATATGTGAATGTATGCATGTGATGGAATATATGGTATGTAGATATATGTGGATGTATAGATGGATAAATACATATGTCTCATTCCGGCTTTCTTTTTCCATTTCCTTCTGTCTCAAACATATATACATCACTTTGAGTTTATTCTTCGAACTATTTGTGATTGATTTTTATTATTCAGTTATTTCAGAAAATGAATCAGTGTTATAGTGGAGGTCTGTATCATGTATTCCAGAAGATCCTAAATAATAAAATAATATAATTTTGAGGTCATGACTGCAGAATCCAGGCAGAAATTTCTGTAAGGGTTTGAAGCATAACACTTAAGATGAGGGAATCAGAACGCCTGTAACAAGTAACCCCAATTTCTAACCTGATGTCGATATAGAAGAGGCTCCCCCTTATTAACAAAGAAATGGTAAGTTGAGGAGTGTTTTCATTTGATTGGAATCCACCCCCCACCCCGCCTCCCCAGGAAGCAGTCACATTTCTGTTTCCTCCCAGATGAGCCCACACACCCACAGACACAAACATACACACATTCACACACCCTCTCAAATTCCTGCTAGGTCCTTTCTCCCTTACCAGAATATTGAATATTCACTTTACAGTGGCTTTATTCGTTGCTGTGATACTTCTAAAATAAAGGAAAACAGAGATATCAAAGGCAAATATGACTTAGAATTTCATATACTTAGAGGGGAAAATTGTGCACAGTGCAACATACAATTTAAAGGCATAGGGATTGATTAGAAACTCATATATCCTTTAAACCAGTGCTTGAATCATTTGACAAATAACACTACAAAGAGACACTGACTCCAGGGTGCTTCATATAAATTAGGTAGCTGTGCTGACAAGACTTCAAAGTTCCATGTGACAAGAGATCTGTGTGAGGTTGATTCCAGAATTTTAAATTTGTGGCACAAAATTTTCTACTTAAGCAATATCCGTTGGAATTACAATAGATTCTTTCTGGCTTCATACTTTATGAGCAGTGGCATTTCATACATGGACTTCTCTTTCAGGATGACAGAAATGGATGAATTTATTTAGACAACGTGTCTATACACCTGAGGCAAAATCACTTATGACTGAAATTATTCACAGATCTAGTGTAACTCAGGATATTTACAGTTACTCTACTTAGAAAGTAGCAGGAATTTACCTCAGACATTCAAAGACTCCTAGGGTGCAGGGGGATAGAATAAAATCACCAGTGGTTACCTGAAGAAGGAACATGCCTCATTACCCCATCACCCTGATAAACAACCATGTGCTTAAAATTTGGAATTGTTTATTCTTGATACCGAATGACTTGCCCCAGAATAGCTTGCTTAAATCTTAATAGGAAGATGCTTCTATGACCTTAATATGCCCTCTCTACATCACTAAATATATTGGAGTGTTACACTTTAGACCACATGTGCATACTTGAAAACTTCATTTTCATTTAGCGTTCCCTAACATTGCTCAAACATCTTACTTACTGCAATTATCTTTTGAGACCAGGTAAACAAATAAAAAATATAAACCTTTACACTTAGAAGACTCTTAAATTTAGGGCTTTCAGGTAGAATCAATCACCTGCAATTTGCACGTTCATTGGTATTCCAAGTAGTATATTAACTTAGAAAACAAAGTGCAAGTGTATGTCCTTTGACTTTTGAAAGTGAAAACTTTAGCTGCGTGGAATACCTTCACGTTAAATTAAATGCTGTTAGTTGGATTTAGACCTCTCCGTTTGGTTTATGAGAGAAAAGTGGACAATAGCTAAATGTGTAAGGAGAAAGGATATCTCATTTTTTTCAGGCAGTAGAAATTAAAACTGGCAATCTGAAAGAATAGTGGATCCCATCCCAGAATCCACCCTGTGCCCTAATGTTTGCTTGAAAAGCCAAGAATATATCGTTCCTTCATCCCTGTTCTAACTGAATGGTTGGACAGATAGACAAGCTCAAATGCTTGTTTGATGACAGAAGAAAGGGTTTTCTGAAGAGCAGTCTTTTAGATGCAACACCATGTTTCGGGGTGGTAATCAATATTTTCTGGTTTGTTTTTATTAGTTAGTCTTCTACATCCTTGTTCTTGTCTGTTAAATTGGCACGCTGTGAGGAGGTCAACCTTGGAATCAAGCTTTCTATTAGGGAGGACCATTGTTCCCCAAGTTGTCCAAATGCCAAGAGTGTGGTAACACACAGCCAGCAGGATGGAGCTGCGTGGTTTGAATAGCACCAGAAGAAACGTGATTAGACCGGGTGCTGAGAAACGTAATGTTCAATTTTCTCAGGTGTGGCATTTCAAGTCTGTGGACTTGGGTAAATCACTCACCTCCGTTTTCAAATTGCCTTTTAAAGACACCGAGGATACAGATTTTAGAGACGCTAAAGATGAGTACCATTCTATTTCCGCCCCCCCTCCCAAATCTTCAGGTGACAAAGGATTACAGGTTTCAAGGTATATAAATAATGAACCATGCCATCCTCAAACAATAAGCCCTGAGCACCTTACCGACAGTCCTTTCCATGACTTATTTTATTTTTCCAAGCTGTCATTTACATGTCTCCTACTTTAATTAAAGCAAAACTTATTGAAAATATAATTGTGTAATAGAAATCTTAAGAAAGTTGTAAAAGAGGACAACTCCTTTATAAATAAGGTCAGAGAGTGGGGGGCTTGAATCAACATCTTTGTGTATTGGTTTTACATTTTCCCACTGATATTTAAATTTCTTCCCATAGCTATGCGTCTTAAATCCACAAAATATCCCAAAGATATAATTTATCCTGCCACTGTGTAAATGACTAGTCTGGTTTCTTATATATTGTGATGACATTCTAAAAATACATTACTTATAGAATATGGTCTACTAGAATTGCCTGCAGTTTCATTGTTTCTTTGCTGGCTGTCAATCAGGAGCGGGTATTTGCTTCTGAAGGTGACCCATATTCCTCCTCACGCTTTCCAAGCATCTTGCCTCTAAGAACACTGGGTGAGTCCCTCTCATGATTCAAATCCCTCTAACTTTCCCTCCCCTTGAATCTCTCTTATTTCTTCTGCCTACAGCTGGAAAAAGATTATCTGCTTTTCATAGCTCATATGATTGCATTGCCTTATTACATTATCCAGATACCTAGATAATCCAGGATAATCTCCCTATTTTAAGGTCATTGATTAGTAACCCTAATTACATCTGTGGAATCCCTTTGTCATGTAATGTATTCACAGGCTGCACGGTTTAGGATGTGAATATCCTGGGTAGGGGGAGTCCATATTCTGCCTGCCATACTATGCAAATTATTGAAACTCTCTAAGCCTTTTTTTTTTCTTTTTATGCTAAATTTTTATTTCACTGTTATGCAGCTGCATAAGTATAAATATGTGTTCAATAAACACTAATTATGACATCCATATGGAATTTCTTAGGGAAAATAAGACTGCAGATACTTTCTTGCCTTATTGCACACATTTTAACAAACTTTTCAGCTGTTGTAAATTTATGGCTGGGAGTACTACCAAGGAGCACCTTTTACAATCCCAGGAGACTGACCAAATAGAACACAGGAGAATTTCTACTAGCTCACTGGATAGGTTTACAACAACAAATTAATGACATGAATGTAACCTTAAGTAGCCTCTACTCATCCAAAATGCAAAAACATATTTGGCAAAAATGGTAATAATACTATACAAAACATACATGAACATATTGTTTGGAAACAAGCACAGAGTTGTGCTTTGAAAGAAACTAGACAGTTAAAAAGCAAAGGTTGTAAATCATGACTTGTTTAGATGTCTGAATTCAGAAAGATTGGGTTATGACAGCCTCCACACACAGATATGAATTATAAATGTTAAAATCACTTTTGAGTTTCTAGGCCTTTTTTTTTCATCTTCAAAGGAGCATTATGAGAAATACCCAACCCATAGGATTTGGGTGAAGGTAAAAGACACATATGAAAATCTCTTAAGACCAATCCTGATACAAATTTGGTATTTAATAAATATCACCATGTAAAAATTTTTAAATATCATTACTGTTTTCCTCATTTGCTTACTTTTTAAAAATAAATACTTACAAAAACTAAAAGACATCAGATAATGGGTGAAGGAAAAAAAAAGAGTGGTAAAAATACATGAAGTGAAAACTTGTATATTCAATATTAGAAATGGGAAATTGTATACTTTACTGGATTTGCATACATATTTGAAGACTTCTAGACAAAATGCAAAAAGAAGGATAGAAGATAGATAAGTTATATTAGTTATATTCTCAAAATGTTCATTTCTCTCATTTAACAGTGCAGACATAGGCAGGCTCTGTGAGGCATCCAGTGAACAGGTTCCTTAGAAATTACCCATCCAGGGGCATGTGGGTAGCTCAGTCGGTTAAGCTTCCAGCCTCAGCTCAGGTCATGATCTCACAGTTTGTGGGTTTGAGCCCCACGTCGGGCTCTGTGCTGACAACTCAGAGCCTGGAACCTGCTTGGGATTCTGTGTCTCCCTCTTTCTCTGCCCCTTTCCAACTCAAGCTCTGTCTCTGTCTCTCAAAAATAAATAAACATTGGGGAAAAAAATAAATTACACATCTGCAGGCTTCTAGTCCACATTGTTGTCCTTCACCATGAATTTGAGGCTACCATCATCTCTGCATTCCAGCATGGGAGAAGTGAGAAAAAGAGGAAGCAGAAGGAAAATGCTTTTCTAAGAATATCACAATATCACATCAGCCAAAATTTAGTCATATGCTTATGGGTAACTGCAAGGGTAGCAGAGAAAGGTTAGTTCTAATGAGGCTTTGTTCCTTGTTAAAACTTTGGGTGGATACTTCAATTAATAAATAAATAATGGATTGAGTGAGAAAATGAACCATTTCTCCCACAGGAAGTGATTTGTGTGACTTCAAAGAGAAAGAAAGAAAAAATGCTAATATATTATCCATTAGACAATATCAGCCTTCAAAATGATCCTTAAATTTGCACTCCTCTTCAATCCACCACACTCTCCCTTATCCTATTTTACCTATTGCAGAAGATTCCCATGCACTTAATTCTGACATATCTATTTTCTAAAAGCCCTTACTATCGTGCCATTCAGTACATCAAGGCCGTATCTTCACTCCCTGTTGTAATCTTTATTAAACTGAAACCTCACTTCTAGTATGAAGATTCTTAAAACATTTAGTATGGCATTTTTCTTATTTCTTTCCAACAAACACATTCTAGTTGGATCAATCAACTCACTCAATTTTCCATCTCTCTGCAACTCAGAATACTTGAAGTCAAGGACTGAGTACCAAAGAGTTAGAGTGGAAATTTTTACATTTAGGCAGCTCAGAATCTCTAGAGCTGTGTGAAAAGAGTCAAGTCAGATCAATAGAGGAATTCTGACATTGAAGTGCTAAGGAATTCCCAAACATCAAGTCCAGAAGATTAATGGTGAGGTGAATCTGGAGATTGCAATATTGCAGAGCTTGATGGAGACAGAATCTGTGTGGAAATCAAATTAAAAACAAAGCAATTGTGTTGTACTGTATTAAGGAGTAGAAACCATCTTTATGGGTCAAAGACCTAAAGTTATAGATGTAGAAACAGAACTGAAGAGGCTGATGGTAGATGAACCGATATTTGTTTTCTTCCTTCCTCCTTTCCCTCCTTTCTTTCTCCCTTCTATACTTCCTTCCTTTCTACCTTCTTACCTTCCTAACTTCCTTTTTTCTCTCCTAACTCCTTTCCTAATTTCCTTCCTTTCTTCCTTTCTTTCCTGGAAGGCAGGCAGCCAAGGACAAAGACAGGTCAGTACAGCAGGAGCCAGCATGTGGAGGGCAAAAAAACCAGGTCAATAGCATTTGAAGTAATGCAAGAATAGTGTCGGTGTAGCTGGGGAAGGAAGCATGGCAGGGGCAAGGGCACAGGTGAGGGGGCATCAGAGAGGTATAGAGCTCCATCAGGTTTCTAAGATTGGATACATGTGGGGGCATAAGCCAATAGTTAAATAAATTGATATCCTCCTATCTAGAGCAGATAGGTTTCTCACTTATTGAGAAGGTGGTAGAACTATGGAAAGGAGGAAAACAAGCCAGAATTAGCTCTATGTCATTGGACTGGAAGTACTGATATGAACTCATAGTTTTCAGTACCTAAGGGTAGATAAAGAAATAGATCTAGATAAGAATATGAAAATGTGTTATATATATATATATGTATATATATATATATATATATATATATACATATATATATATATATGCATTTCCTAGCACTATCTGTAGGGATGCTATGGATTAGTGATCCTAGTAGCATTGAACACAACTAGTTGTCAGATTTTATTTCAAAATAACATTCTCCAATAAAAATAATTAAGGGCTTCTTGGGTAGAAAATGCATGACACTAAAAGCTGGAGCAAGAAGAACAATAAAATGAGAAAGTGCCTTTCATATGCCAGAAAGTAAAGACAATACTCAGTTGAGGTTGGGAACATGTCAAAAAAGACAAAAGCCAGTTCAAAGAGGCTCTTAAAGGCACTTTGGTCATCAATGCGTATAATGAAGTTAAAAAAATTTGTCTTAATAAAATAAAAATCCATGAATCCATATTGATATAAATAAATAAGAAAAAGATAAATCTCTTTTTTACGGTGGGATGTGAATTAAAAATGTAAAGCTATTATGGAATTAGAAAGGCACCATTTGACAGTCGTTGCAGTAATAAATAGAGGAAAATATCAGTGGACAGTAAAACTAATGGGATAAAGTAAGATAAGGCTTGAATTTTAGATAGCCTCAATGCATATTTCAAACAAAATATTAATTTTAAGAGGGAAAACGAGTAACTTTACAACGGTAAGTTCTGGCTGTCCCCATCTTACTCAAAAGCGTCACTAGTCATGGTATACATAGGCCCCATGCTATACTTGCTAGGCTGCAACAGGGATTGAGGAACACGTCTTCATTATTTCAAACAAAATGCATAACCTGAGAATAGTCATAATGAGATGTATTACAAACTCAAATGGAGAAGCATTTTACAAAATATTAATGTCCTAAAACACTGAGGCATTCTTAAAGGAAATGAGATATTTACCAAATGGGTGCACCACGTGATTCTAGAACAGCTCCTTTGTCAACAAAGTATGTTACTGGAACAAATGGTGTTCTGGTTATCTAATTTTGTGTAACAAACCACTCCAAAACTCAGTGGCTTTAGAACAATAGTAACACTTATTTTGCTTAAACCCTGCAGTTTGGGCAGGGCCCAGTGGAGACAGCAGGTGTCTTCTTCTCTTGGCTGTAGCTGAGGTGACTCAAACTCAGGAGACTGTATCCTTTGAAGGTTTGCTCACTCACATGCCTGGAAGTTGATAATAGATGTCGTCAGAGACATTGGGAAGGACAGTCTACCAGAACATCTATATAGGGTTTCTCTATGTGCCTCAGTTTCCTCATTTCATAGTACTTGGGCTTGAAGGGTAAGCGCTCAAAAATGAGAGCTTTATAGAAAATTTAGAAATTTTCTAAAATGATTTTATGAAAAAAGTATAAAGAATTTTCAGGCATGTTTTAAAGCCAATTTCACTTAGCAAAATTTGAATGGGGACCCTCAGCAAAGGATATACACAATTTTTTAAATTTTTAAAATATTTTTAATTTATTTTTGAGAGAGAGAGACAGACAGACAGAGCACAAGTGGGAAAGGGGCAGAGAGAAGGGGACACAGAATCTGAAGCAGGCTGTAGGTTCTGAGCTATCAACACAGAGCCCAACACAGGGCTCAAACTCATGCACTGTGAGATCATGATCTGAACTGAAGTCGGATGCTTAGCCAACCGAGCCCCCAGGTGCCCCCATAATTTTTTTTTAATTATACTCATGACTTTTCTTTAGGCTTAAAATTGTTTTAAGCAAGGAATATAAATTTGAACAACATAATAAACCACAGATAACATTTTTCAGAATATAGAAAAATATTTGCTACATGTATCTTGGTCAGCTAGGGCTGTTGTGACAAAATTTCATAGACTGGGTGGCTTAAACAGTAGAAATTTATTTTCTCACAGTTCTGGAGGCTAGAAGTCCAAGATCAAGATGTCAGCAAGGATGGGTTCTGGTGAGAGCATTCTTCCTGGTTTGCAAACAGCTGCCTACTCACCATGTCTCACATGACACAGAGAGAGTGAGTAGCCCTGATATCTCTCTCATCTTGAGGACCCCACCCTCAGAAATGTATTAAACCTAATTATCTCCAAAAGCCCTTATCTCTAAATACCATCACCTTGGGAATTAGGACTTCCACATATGAATCTTGATGGGACAAAATTCAGTCCACAGAACCTTGCCAAGTTATTTGATTATTAAAGTTTTAAAAAATCAAGTATACAATATTAAATTTCAATCATGTGAAGACATTTGTATAGAGAAATATATTTACATAGCATTTGTAGCTTTCTGATGATATGGCTTTGATACAACGGTAGTTCTCAGAGAATCTAACACAACAAAAGTTATATGGTCCCTTAGTCTCTTCCTCTCAAATATCAGTTGCCTTGGTAAGGTTTTATAGCAGCTGGTTTGCAAACAATGGAAGACTATAGTCCCTAGTAGGTAAATGAAAGCACAGTCCTGTGCCATTGATTGAAAGGGGATCCTGGAGTTTGAATCCATTTCATTTCTCCTTTGGTTCCTTCTTGGCAGTAGAGTCAAATCCATGGTCACCTTACTCTATAGACTACATCATATCATCAATGAACTCGAGTCTCAATTCTTTTTTTTTTTTTTAATGTTTCTATATATTTTTGAGAGAAAGAGTGCAAGTGGAGGGGGGAGAGAGAGAGGGCGGATAGGAGATCCGAAGCAGGCTCCATGCTGACAGCAGAGTCTGATGCGGGGCTCGAACTCAGGAACTGCAAGATCATGACCTGAGCCAAAGTTGGATGCTTAACCGACTGAGGCACCCAGGCACCCGGAGTCTCAATTCTGACTTGTCTGTCAGGTTAGACAACTCAAGTTCCTCTTACTATCCCACTCGTGCTTTGGGATAGGCTGCAGATCACTTTTTGACATAGTCCAACTGTCCTAAGGAAGAAGTTTGAGACAGGCTTACCTATCAAAGTGAGTATACTCAGGTTGACCCCAAAATTCTGACTTTAGGAGACAAGTTACCAAGTGAGTGCTAACTATAAACTTTTATTTTGAAATAATTATAAATTCACGTGCTGGTGTAAGAAATGACACAGAGGGATTCCAAGCAACATTTACACAGCTTTTCACAATGGTAACAACTTTCAAAACTATAGTAGAGGATCACAACCAGGATACCGACATGGATATAGTCAAGACACAGAACAGTTCCATCACCACATGGATCTCTCTTTGCCCTTTTGAAGCCACACCTGCCTCAACCCTGATTATCACTTATCTGTTCTCTGATTCTATAATTTACTCATGTAAGAACATTATATATAGACCCATTCAGTAGTGACACTTCGGATTTATTTATTTATTTATTTATTTATTTATTTATTGTACTTAGCCTAATTCCCTGGAGATCCATTCAAGTTGTTATATGTATCAATAGTTTCTTCCTTCTCATTAAAGAGTAGAATTTGATAGTATGAATGTACCACAGTTTATTGATTCACCCATTGGAAAACATCTGGGTTGTTTAGGTTTGGGCTACTATGAATAAAGCTACTGTGAACATGTGTGTACAGGATTTTGTGTAAACATAAGTTTTATTTATCTGGTATAAATGGCCAAGATTATAATTACTTGGTGATATGATGGATATATGTGTTGTTTAAAAGAAACTGCCCAATTGTTTTACAGAGTAGCTGTAATATTTTAGTTTCTTTCTAGCAATGTATGTAGGAGTAGTTCAGTTTCTTTCTATCCTTTCCAGCTTTAATGTTGTCATTATTTTTTTTTTCTAAAAATTGTGTAGTGACATGGTGATAACTGGGTAATATCCATTGTGCTTTCACTCTGCATTTCTCCTATGTCCAGTGATGTTCAACATCTCTTCATGTGTTTATTTTCCATTCATACATCGATTTTAGTAAAATATCTCTATATACTCTGTTGCCCATTTACTAATTGGATTGTTTGTATTTTTTGTTTTTGTTTTTGTTTTTTTTAGTATTCTTTCTATGTTCTACATACTAGTCCTTTGTTAAATATATGGTTTGCAAATATTTTCTCCCATCTCTGTCGCTTGTCTTTTCGTTCTTTGAACAGGCAGGGTCTTTAATGAAACAAATTTTTAAATTTTCATTTTCTTCTATGACTCACACTATTTCTATTGAATCTGAGACTGCTTTGTCTAATTCTACATACCAAAGATTTTGTTTAATTTTTTAAAAAAAAAGTTTTATAGTTTTATGTTTTACATTTTAGTCTGTGATACATTTTTAATTAATTTTTTAATATAATATGAATTTTAGATCAATTTTTTTGTTTGTTTTCAGTGTTTGTTGTTTGTTTGTTTTGCCTATTAATATTCAGTTGCTCCAATGTGTTTCCTGTCTCCATTGATTTCCTTTTACATCATTGTCAGAAATCAGTCAGGCATGTGCCAACTTCTAAATCCTCTTTTTCATTATCTTTATTGAGTTGTTCATCCTTCTGACAATATCCCAATATTTTGATTACTATAGCTATAAAATAGGTCTTAGTATTGGGTAAAGAGAGTATTACAAACCTTATTTTCAACATTGTTTTTATAACTGTATGGCCTGTCCCTTTACATATAAATTTCAGAATATGTATTTCTATGTATAAAAAAAACAAAAAACGAAAAAGCTTGGTTAATTTTTGATAGGAATTGCATTTAAGGCACACATAAATTTTAAGAGAATTAGCATCTTTGCTATTATGAGTCTTCTAACCCATGAAAATATTATATCTCCCCATATATTTAGGTTTTCACTGATATATTTCATGAACGTGAACATATATTCATTTTGTTATTTTCAGCACACATATCTGGTACATGCTTTTTTAACTTTTTAATGTTTTTTGAAGTAATAATATTTGGCATAGTATTTTAATTTTTCATTTTATATGAATATTGTTAATATGTAAATTTTGATTTTTTTCATGTATTGAATTAATATATTTACATCATGTGGTTTTACTAAACTCAGTAGTTATAGAAAAGTTTTGCAGATGTGAGGGCTTTTCCATATAGATAATCATGCCATATACCAAACAGAAACAATTTCATTTCTTCCTTTTTAATCTGTATGACTTTTAGTTCTTTTTATTGCCTCATTATAGGAGCTAAAATTCCAGTACTATCTGGATAAATAATACAATAGACAAAAGAGATGTTTCTCAAACACATGTTTTGAAAACCTAATAACATGATCACATCCTATGAGGCCTGGCCAGTCTATTCCAAGATTAAGGATCACATATATTGCTTCCTTGTAAATAATTTGAACATTACTCAGATCATAATGTATTTTCTGATTGGACAGGCATATTGAAAACCCTCAAAATTATGAATATTCCACAGAACATAAGAAATCTATAGTTACTTACACTGCTCATGAATCAAGTAAAAATTCAGATGAGAAAGAACACTAATCATTACTTCAAAGTGATAAGAATGGTTGTGCCTTCCAGAGGTCATGATTAATAGTGGCATCCTTCAAATAACATAAAAATGTCATTAGCCAATACTGTCCTAAAACTAATAGGGAAAATAGGAGAAAATGTACAAAATGGAGTTCTAAGCCAAATAAATAAATCACATCCCAATACTCTTTCTTTTTTAAAAAATGCTTAAATGTTTTTTTATTTATTTTTTGAAGGAGAGAGAGAGACAGACAGAGCATGAGTGGGGGAGGAGCAGAGAGAGGGGGAGACACAGAATCCGAAGCAGGGTCCAGGCTCTAGGCTGTCAGCACAGAGCCCTACGTGGGGCTCGAATCCACGAACCGTGAGATCATGACCTGAGCCGAAGTCGGACGCTCAACTGACTGAGCCACACAGGCGCCCCTAAATACTCTTTCATTACAGTAGATTCTAAACCTAATTTGACAAACAATGACTTTTATCAATTATTTTTGAGTTACTGTTACACTAGAAACCTGAAGAGAAGTTTTTAACTTTGGCCCAGTATAAACTAGCTCTCAGGGATTTATTCAACAAAATGATTTTGGGCAATGATAACCTGTCACTGAATCCAAAAATGTTCAGTTCCATGACAGTATAGCTGTTTGGAAAGGTCGGATGGGGAAGGAGGAATAGAGTTCAGAGAGGAATAAACTGGGCAGAGATTACTGGAGGGATTCAAGGTGCAGCAATTAAGAACTTTGCCTCTGGCATTACAACTCTCCTGCTTTCTAGAAGAGTGATCATGAGCAATTTAGTTAATAGGTTTCAAAGTGACCAGTTCCTCATCTATAAAATATGAGGATGATAAATAATAACACCTCATTGTATTTTCACTGAATTAATGTGAGCTGATCCCTGTAAAGCATGATGTGTGACACATACTAAGTGGTCAATAAGTGTAAGGAATTATCATTGTTATTATAACAGACATAAAAGTATTACTTTATATCATGTGTTAATGAAACAACACTCTTCCTCTGGTGGCACTTATTGTAAAGACCTTCTAAATTTAAATGTTTTTCATTTGTCTCTCTCGTATACACATACCTATATAGAAGAAAATGTTGAACACTTCATATCATACTGAATAATATTATTCAATCTAGTGTAATCAAAGTAATTTTAATAGGTCTTCCAGGGCATTTAAGTGAAAACCACATGGGATAAAAGGAACAAAAAATAAATATAAGAAATGTAGTACATATTAAGTTTTAAAACAAAAAAAATTCACAACTAATCAAAATAATGAAATGAATAACATTTTGGACTACCCTTTGCTATTGGCAAAGTATAGTCATTTGTACTAATTAATTTACTCCTCAGTATTTAGGGAGGTGTTTACCATTATCTTCATTTCACAAACGGAGTCTCCGTTAAGTGAGCTGCACAAAATTCACACAGCTATCAATGGCAGACGATGAAGTATATCTGTGTCTTCTCACTGGAGCCCCGTCTCATTTCTATTTCATTTTATCTGTGTCCATCTATGCATATGTGTATAATACATTCAGATCCTGAATAAGAATTTCTGTAAAAAGAAGGAGAGCTTCTAGGATCTGATTTATTTAGTTGGTAGGTCATTATTTCAAGCAGATTTATTTAGTAGGCTGGAAAAAGTTAAAGGTGAAGAGGAATGAGCACATTTAAATACTATATATCTGACTTCCTCAACTAAATCTTAGAGAGCTCCGGGAGTAACCTATCTTCATGTAGCTATCTAAGTTGAAAGCTCACGATATACCAAACAATGTCAAAGGAAGAGATTGAGGTAAATGATTGATGCTATAGTCACAGTGGAAAAACACTAATGTAATCTTGGTCAGAAATTTTGAAAGTCCACTGCAATTTGGGAAATAACTAATTTTCATTTTACCAACTGAATATTCATTAATCAGGCTGACTTTTGTCTTCAAAAGGTGACTTGCTAGAGTGTGTCAAAGTAAATGTTATCCCAAATTTCAACTTCGGAGTTTTGTGTAGGTGTGTTTTGAGTAAGTGGATAAAATTTTCATGTTCATATGCATGATCAAGAGGACAATCTTTCATTTCACAATAAAGATAGGAAGAGAAAAGGGAAGGAGAAAGGGAAAAGATGTTACAGGCTTGAGTGGGTTGCCTATATTTGCCGATTACTAATTGGTTGCATTAATTCCCTGTTTCTGCAATGACAATTACCACAAATTGAGTGGCTTAAGACAACACAAATTTATTGTCTTCTGGAGGTTAGAAGTCTGAAATGGCTCTCACTGGTCTAACATCAACGTGTTTGCTGGGCTGTACTACTTTCTGGGAGAATACGTTTGTTTGTTTCTTTGTTTTTTCCTGTTTCTAGAGGCCCTAGGCCTTCCTTGGTTCCTGGATTAACAATGACAATTCCAGTTTATCATCTAAATTCTTCTTTGTTTTAGAGCACCTGGGTGGCTCAGATGGTTAAGAGTCCCACTTTGGCTCAGGTCATGATATCCTGGTTCACAAGTTCGAGCCCCATTTGGGCTCTGTGCCAAAAGCTCAGAGCCTACTTTGGTTTCTGTGTCTCCCTCTCTCTCTGCCCCTCCCCTGCTCATGCGCGCTCTCTCTCTCTCTCTCTCAAAAATAAATAAAAACATTAACAATTTGTTCTAAAAATAGTAAGTCCCCCCTTTGCTTTTAAGGTAACCTATTCACAGATATCAGTGATTAGTACTTGGATCTTTGGTGAGGGTAAAGGATACTCCTGCAACGACACTAGTTGATAACTGATTTCACTATTTCACTAAACAATATTTTTACACACTAGATGGACAGCTCCTGGAAGATAGAACCAATAGGTATAAGTTGCCTTCTTTCTTGAATTCAGAACTGGTGAGAAAAAGAAAACTGAACTAAGACTAAGCTTATCTGTGTTCTGGCAATAATTGGTTTGTGCTCTTTCTAACCCTAGTTCATCTATATGTGTGTGCCTTAGAACAAGCTATTTAGCGTCTCTGTGCTTCAGTTCTCCAACCCACAAAATAATCTCTCAGAGTTTTATTGTAAGAATCACATTATTTGACTTGCTTTTCGTTCAGTGCTTAGCACATGATTGAAGCATATAAGTATTCAATGAATGTTTTCCATGATCATCAGCATCATTAATGGCAGCAGCAACAATAGTAGTAGCAGCAGAAGGAGTAGAAGGATGGGCACCTGGGTGGCTCAGTCGGTTGAGCGGCTCACTTTGGCTCAGGTCATGATCTCGCGGTCCGTGAGTTCGAGCCCCGCGTCGGGCTCTGTGCTGACCGCTCAGAGCCTGGAGCCGGTTTCAGATTCTGTGTCTCCTTCTCTCTGATCCTCCCCCATTCATGCTCTGTCTCTCTCTGTCTCAAAAATAAATAAACGTTAAAAAAATTTTTTTAAAAAAAGTAGGAGGAGGAGGAGGAAGAGGAAGAAGAGGATGGAAGAAGGAGAAGTAGTAGGATTATCAGTGTTTTCATCTATTAGTTCCTGGTCTCTTCACAAGGTTAATCTAAGAATCAGTAATATTATGTACGAAGGAACACCATACAAATGATTTGAAGTTTGGACTAAGTATTTTTCTCTTTAAAATGTGGCCAAACTGAGAATACAAAAGGGCAGAGGTTGGTAGTGATTTGGCATCATCTGAAGCCTGACAAGGGACAGTCAGAAGGTAAAACCTGGGGAGGTTGGGATGTTAAATGCCAGAGAGATCAAGCAACATAGGGGCTGGAGATTGACCCTTGGATTTGGAAAGTAAGTACTCTTAGAATCAAAGGCCAGAAAACTTCTGTTTTTCTCGAGCATCTCATCTCATAAACATTCAGCCTCCAAAAGCAACTCTCAAAATGTTTCAGATAGGCAAATGGTTATTGTCAGCCCTGGTAGAGCACTGACTAGAAAAGCCAGTGGCAGGTTTAGGCTGTGAATAAGGTCCTATTTCTTGAACTGGGTTCTAGTTAGGTAAGGTATTCTGTGTGCAAACAGGCATGGAGTCATATAATTCTGATACGAGAACTTCTTGGATACATATTATACCTTAGGAAATTTTTTATTTACTTCCCATTTTCCCTTTTTCACCAGGGAGTTCTGATCACCTTCGTGGCTCAATCACATTCTTATACATTTTGACCTTTATGGGTACATTCTGTTTTGTTTTTTTTTTTCTGATTTTGCTCCTTTTTTTTAAATTTTTTAAAAATCTTTATTTTTGAGGGAGAGACAGGGTGTGTGAGCAGGGAAGGGGCAGAGAGAGAGGGAAACACAGAATCTGAAGCAGGCTCCAGGCCCTGAGCTGTCAGCACAGAGCCTGACGCGGGGCTCGAACTTGCGGACCGTGAAATCATGACCTGAGCCAAAGTCGGAGCTTAACCCACTGAGCCACCCAGGCGCCCCTCTGATCTTACTCTTCTATTCTAAATTGTATTTCCTTGGTACAAAATTTGTATCTTTAGTTTATGATTATATGTTTTATTTTTATTTTTGTTTGTTGATGTTTGTTTATTTTTGAAAGAGAGAGGGAATGAACAGGGGAGGGGCAGACAGACTAAGGGAGACAGAAGATCCGAAGCGGCTCTACACTGACAGCACAGAGCCTGATGTGGGGCTCAAACTCACAAATCATGAGATCATAACCTGGGTTGAAGTCAGACACTCAACTGACGGAGCCACCCAGGTGCCCCATGATTATATGTTTTAGATTTCACTTATGTATACATCCAAATGCTTTAGGGAAGTATATGAAGTAGAAATAGTCTTTCAAATAGGAAAAAAATAAATGTGGCCAAGCTGAAAAATAAACTGCCTCTCATAATTGTCCAACTGAAAGACAAGGCTGGTGCATTTATTCATCAGCTCTTTCCCCCCATTGGTTGAAAGGTAGCCTCTGGGGTACTAACTCCTTGGTGAGGCATTTTGAGGTGCCCTTTGGGTGCTGCTTGTGCTGAGCCTGTTTCCTGGGGCTCTGAGAAGCAGAGAGATACTACATATTATACATATACATATCACCACATTCTCGAACTTAGATGTAGTGTATATGAGTCTGAGGTACTCTGGAACTGTCCTCCATATCTGTAAGCTGAAATCAGACATGAGCCAAGGAAATTTTCCCAATTCATTCAGAAAATAAAATATATAGGATTTGATCATGGTTCCAGACATGAATTATTAATCTCATGTGACATGCCTATAAAATTGGGAAGGAAGATGTTTTAGAATAGCTTAATCACAATATAAATGTTGCAAATCTCTTCTACATCAAGTAAAATACTTGTTTATGGAATCCATTTCTTACTTATCCACAATTCTTCCAACATTTCTCCTCGTATGGGTACGAATACAAAATCCATACAAAATTGATGAAGAATATGTTTCATTGCATGGCCTCTATTAAGTTCCTGACTGAGAAATGAAATGAATTATTTTTTGATAGTCATTAGTAATCACCCTCGTTGGTTTGGACTTTGGAACAAGTGAATCAGAATAAACTTTCAGCAGCCAGTCTTCTTACTCATCAATCCTTTATTGCATGATAGGTGAAATAAATATGGAATCTGAGCCTTGAAAATTATCCAGAATTTTAATTCTTACAAACTTCCCACAAAGTTTAAATCTTCTCTCTTATGTCTTTGTAATATGGCCATTCTCCCTGCCAACAGTTGACAGAAATCTCATAACCTCTCAAGACTGTGATTTATCTTTAGGCAACATTTACCTAAATACTTCTATTTAAGGTGATATCTAATTAAGATACTGCTATCTTTTAAGGTGGCTGGTTCACTTTTTAGGAAAATACCATTAAAAGTTTTTTTATGTGTTTAAGTAGAAAGCTTTAAGAGGAAACAATGTCGCCCAAACTTCTCTGCAAATTAAGCAGTATGTTTGAGTTTCTAATCCGATGAAGGAGAAAAAAAGGGCCTAAAAACACGGGGAGGGGAAATGAAGAAGCTTGCCAAATGATGAATGTTGACCAGTGGAGACTTTATGAGCCTCTTTAGAAAAAAAGATGTTTATGCATATCTTATGGAAATCTCATTTTCATTTTTAATTTATGTCAGTCAATGGTGTTCTATATTTTAACTGGCCAAAAGTATTCCATTTTATTGAACCACAATAATTTATGAATTAATTCCCTGTTATTGGACATCTGGATTATATTCAATGAACCTAAACAGGGCTGTCATCAAATTCCTTGTAGTTACATCTTTGTATACAAAGATACCTCTTTAGGATAATTTCCTTGAAACTGAATTATTTGTTTAAAGTATAAGGACTCTAGAAGGTATTCATTATGTCCCCTCTCATCAGCAGTGAATAAGAATTCTCATATTCCTAAACCACCATAGATCAGTAAGTCTTTTAAACTGACTTTACCCATAACCAATAATGCTAAGCAATCGTGAAGTAACATAGATATAAATAACACAGATATAATATGGATAAAAATATTTTTTAAAAAATCACAGTCCTGTGAGGAGGAGAAGACACACAGTTTTGGTTTGGGGGTTTTGGGGTTTTTGCTGTTGTTGTTGTTGTTGTTTACATAGAAGAAAATTAAGATTTCAGATAGCTAATTGGCTTACTGAATGCCACATTGCTAATGGGACATAGCAAGACAAGACGTTGACATGTTTTCTGTGATATTGTATATCCCCTCCAATGTTACCCTGTTGAAAAAATAAATACTTTCTGATACTTTGAGTAGTGAATTAACAAAATAAATATTGCCACACAATCATTTAACTGAAGAGCGAACTTTATCGAACATCTATCTAACTTCTATCTAACTATCTATCTAACTTCTATCTAACTTCTATTTGATTTCTATTTTCATATTTCAGGTAAGATTTTAAAAGAAGGCAAAACCTTTTTAATTCAAAACAAGCCTGGAAATTTAGTAAGGTGTGTTATTTTAAAATAGCTACCTAAAAAAAGAATTCCAAGAAAGTTTATTTTCAGTGAAAAATGCACTTTATATAAATTCCACAAATATTTTATAGTCACTTTCTAAACAGCCACATAATAGCATCCCTTGGCTATGAGCCTAACATGGAAACTACGAAATAACGCTTTATTCAGCCAGAAAGATGATAGAAACCAACATGACAGGTTGACTTTTCTAGCATCCTGGTCACTAGAAAAGATTCAAATAAAATTACAACTCTTTTTGGTTTTCATTTATAATGCCCAACATGGAGTACCCCCCCCCCCACCCATTGCACTGACTGTTCAAGTTTCTTTTTTGTATTATTTATTAGTATTTTTTTTAGAATGGGTTGTTTTCTTGATGGTCTGTAGGAGTTCCTTGGATTTTCTAGATGGTAATTATTGGGGTGCCTGGGTGGCTCAGTCAGTTCAGCGTCTGACTTCAGCTCAGGTCATGATCTCACAGTCCGTGAGTTCCAACCCCATGTCAGGCTCTGTGCTGAGAGCTCAGAGCTTGGAGCCTGTTTCAGATTCTGTGTCTCCCTCTCTCTGCCCCTCCCCTGCTCATGCTCTGTCTCTCTCTGTCTCAAAAATAAATAAAATAATTTTAAAAAGTTATAGATCATAATTGTTTATCCATTATATTTGCTGTTGACTATGTATATGTTTTAGTATCTAACTTTGTTTAAGGTATATTTTATTGTTAAGAAACATTTTATATTAATATAGTCAAATTTGTTTTCTTAAACTTTTATGTTTTCTGTCTTAAGCGTTTATCCATACCTTCCCATAAGAAATATGTTTTTTCACTGTAAAGTTTCTGCAAGACTAGAGGGTTTAACTTGGTGCCACATTGCAGTTTTAATTTGTTTCATTTGATTACAAATGAACTGTCTTTCCCAGATGGTTATTGAATATTAATTAACTTTTTATTTTGTGAAGTGTCTCCCCAAGTTCTTAGTCATTTTCTGTTAGTTTAATTTTTCTCAATGACTTTTTAGAGTTCTTTGGTATTTGGAAATTGATCTTTGTCAATTATATGTACTGCAAATATCTTCCCCAAGGTCAAGGTTTGCCTTTCAGCTTCTTGTGATGCTCTTTGTTCAGCAGAAATACTTAATTTCAGTATATGAGTATCATCATTTTTTTCTTTACTATGTGAGAAATCCTTCTCTAATCTGAAGTCAAAAAGATATTCTCCTATGTTGTCGTCTACATATTTTATAACTTGACCCATCACATTTTTAATCCTGCTGAAATTTATTTTGCATAAGTGATGAATACAGTTTGATTTTCCCATATGTGTAAACAATTATTCTAGCATCAGTTATTGAATAATCATTTGTTACTCACTTATTTTTCATAGTGACTGTAATAAATCAAGTGTGCATACAGATGTAAGTTCTTTGGTAAGTTTCTGGAGCCTTCTTTATTCCACTGTCTATTTCTCTCTTTTTACCACAGCCACGCCAACTTAGTAACTTGAACCTTATATGTGTCTTGTTATGTGATAGGGAAAAATCTTCCTACTGAAATTGGGGACGGGGTTCAGAATTGCTTTATTATTCTCGGCCCAATATTCTTCCATATAGATTTACAATCAGCTTGTCAAATTCCATGAAAACATCATTGATGACCTGAGATTGCATTAAATCTATTCAAGGTTTTGGAGAAAATGAACAACTTTAGGTTAATATTTTATTTG
The DNA here is from genome assembly GCF_022837055.1 of Prionailurus viverrinus. Classification (NCBI taxonomy): domain Eukaryota; kingdom Metazoa; phylum Chordata; class Mammalia; order Carnivora; family Felidae; genus Prionailurus; species Prionailurus viverrinus. The sequence continues at coordinate 24,500,403 of NC_062564.1, forward strand.
TTATCACATTACATTTAAAATGGCTTTCATATCTTTTGATTAAATTCGATGATTCATTCTATAAAGGGCTTCCAGAACTTTCATTAAATTTTGAGTCAAAATAATTCTCTAATGTTATTAAATTACCTTTAGGTTCTTTTAGGTTTTCTGTGTAGAAAACTGTATTATACATGAAGCATGAGAAATTTGTTACTTTTTCCCCAAACAATATGCTTTTCACAGATCTTCATTCTTCCTTCCCTTCCGACCAAGGGGTAGTACAAGAACTGTAGTGGGGAGCTGAATTGAAGTAGTGATTCTAGACAAAAGGTGAAACCACATCACACCTTTGTACTGCTGCTGCTCGTAAATGAGATGTTTTAATGTGTCACCAGGAAGTTTGAGGTTGCTGTAGGTTTTGTTGTAGATGACTCTTAACTGTGGGAGAAAGTTCACCTCCATTTTCCTAAAAGGCGGTAATTGTTGTGATCGATGTAGTTACTCACGGAAGAATTTTGAACTTTTTGAGTGGTATATCTGTATCTTTTGATATGATTAGATAATGTTCTCCAGCAATAAGTTACTCTTGATAATTTTGTTAATTTTCTGTTGTTAAACAAAACTTATATTCCTATAATAAATGCCAAAGAAAAGACCCTGATGCTTCTTACTTTATTGTTGGTTTCAACATGATATTTTCTTTAGGATCTTGGTATCTATACCCATGAACAAATGTGAACCTTTAAATTTTCTGTTTTGTGTTGTTCTTGTCTGAGTTTGGTATTGAAAATATTCTTGATATATTAAGGCGTCGTGTTTTCTCTTTTCCAGTTCTCCGAAAATGTTTCTATTAGATTGGAATTTTATTTGGATAATATTGTCAGGACTCACAAACTAAACTAGTTGGGTCTGGTAGTCCTCAGTGAGATGCTACACTCTACATACACACACACACATACACACACACACACAGATATGTATGTTTGTGTCACAACTTATGCTTTCTGGAAAAACATGGAAACTTTATACTCAGAATATTGTGTCTCTGCTGAACAGGTCCATTTGGTGAGGTATTTGGTGAGTATACCAGTGTATTCCAGAAATGTAAAATCACGAATCTAGATGAATCATTGTTCTGTTGTACATCACCTCCCAACTTACCAGCACAGACCCATTTATATAAAAAGATTTGATTTCTATAAAACTCTGAAGCATTATTTTGTAGCTCAGAGGACCACCATCTTTAAAGCTACTTAGTGTGGCGCACAGACCACACATTTAAAATCAGGGTGACATGACAGCTCAAGAAGTTTGAAGATCCCTGGACTTGCCTACAAACTGTGGATACCCAGACTGGTTATGATTTGCATAAAACTCTAATGGTTTACTCTGCTTGGAATCGCTCCAAGTATGGTGCAGAGGCATTCATGGCAATCCCAGCTGGGAATATGATGGGTGCTCATGCTGAAGATATCATTATAGAGGAAAGCAGGGTTAGTTCGGGTAAAAACAAAACAAAACAAAACAAAAAACAAAAAAAAAACCCTGCTATTCTTTACATTAATTAAAAGTAATGCTACCAGTCCTCTTGTGGGTAAAAAACAAACCCAAATAAATGGAGCTCTCTTTGTTTACCTATTGGCACACAATGAATTACATGGCAGCTGATAACATAAAACTCGCAGGAGCAATCTGGAACAACAAAAAGTTAAAAAAAAAGTGAAACCTCATAGAAATAAAAGGATGAAGGAAATTTATTTTGGCACTAACAACTGCTTTCCGATGTCTGTGTACCTAGCTGTTTCCCATTTAGGCTCTATCTGTGGATGCCACACTACTCTGCTATTACAGGATAGGCTTTGGAGACTTCATTTTTTCACCTGAATTGGTATAAAACTCAGTTATTACTAAATGACTGAAAACATAAATATCAAGGCAAGTTGTCTGCGCAAAGATTCCAGATTCTGACTTTGTCCACATCAACAGAGATACTCAGAAAATGATAGGTAAAGCTGATGTTTTAGGATCACTTGGGTTTCTTGAGGAGAGTATAAGTTGTGTTTAATGAGAGATCATGTTAAAAGTCCTAGCTTTGTTCACATGTCTGTTTGTACAGATTAACCATGTAGCTGAGGCTTGTAAAGATATTTACAGAATTAGCATCTTTTGAATATACGAGGGTGTTTTTTCATAATAAAAAAAAAGATTCTAGAAGGTTCAAATAAGTCCATAAAGAATGTAATATCTGAAGCCACTGAAGACAATCAGGTGCTCTCTGTTTTGGACAACTTCCCTACTGATTTTTACTTCTCATAAAAAGCAATGGAAATGTACCCATTTGATGGCATTGTATCAAAAATCTTAGGAGCAGGGAATTAAGGAATTAAATAAAAGTATGGCTGAGATGATGAGTCCCTCTCCTTGCGCATTCCATCAGGTAGTGATCAGCACGGTGTGCCAGTAAGAAACACAGTCTTCCTGTCTCTGGCTAACAGCAGTAGAAAGCCCATCTTCTCTTCAGAGAATAATCTAAATAGGGGTGAAGAACCCGAGGCATAAAATATAACAAAAAGGCAGAATTAAGGTATTCACTTTTCTTCCCCAAAGAAACACGAGTTTATCTTGCAACTGACAGCAGATTTTTAGATAAGTGAATTTCCACAAGGATCAGAAAAGCTTCAATGGCATATGGATTGAGGAATGACTGAGTTTCTAAAGGAGAGGGGTACACAGAAAATGTGCATGCATAAAAATGAACATGACCTTAAAGAAGCAAAACTAGTATTAGATATACCATCTGCATGTTAGGTAAAATGCCGAACATCAAAACAAAATAGACTACTAGATTAAGTATTTATTTTTTTATTTTTATTTTTTTAATGTTTATTTATTTTTGAGAGAGAGAGACAGAGAGAGACAGAGTGTGAGCAGGGGAGGGGTAGAGAGAGAGGGAGACACAGAATCCAGGGCAGGCTCCAGGCTCTGAGCTGTTAGCACAGAGCCTGACACGGGGCTCGAACTCACAAGCTGTGAGATCATGACCTGAGCCAAAGTTGGACGCATAACCGACTAAGCCACCCAGGAGCCCCTAGATTAAATATTTCAAAGCTTAAAAAATCTATTTAAATGTGGTAAAAAGATACTTCACCTAGAGATCTGGTTTTATTAATTTTCTAAATCTTACCATGAACTACTCTTTTATGAACTTTTTTTTTACAAAAAAAACAAAAAACAAAAAAAAACAAACCCCAATATAGGTAGTTCATTTGTTATCAAGTTATTTCATTGTTTTATATTTCAATTTCTGTTAGAATGTTTATAACGTAGTGATAAATCGATTCAGACATTCCTGCCTTTTAACAAATCCATAACAATAGAATCTTATGATTATTATGTTTACTAAAGATATGCTCTTGGTGACATTTTTTCATTTAGGATTTTCTAAAAGCCCCAGATGTATATTGCTACCCATTCCTTTAGTGATTATTAAAGGGCAAAATGACAACGTCAGTAATCTTAGACCTTAGAATTTCTTATTATTTCCTGAAAAATATATCTTCAGAGTGAATGAGGAGAGCTCTTCTTAACTATTCTAATATTTTGTGGGGGGAGGAAGGAATTTGAAGGGCGGGTTATTTCTGTATATTTTCCTTAGATGTAATTTTCATCAAACTACATATGCATTCAATATGAGAATAATTTATTTTCTTTTCCCTTCTGTTTTCGTCACACATACTTTAAAATTTCCATTATTTTTGCTTCATTGAAAGCCATAGAATGAGTTAACAAATGAAGAGGCATTCTCCCCTCTTCAGAGAAGCAAATGCTAGTATAATACAAGCTACTTGAAGGTTATAAAACATGAGTAGGAGGGCTCCCCATATTATTTCTACTCTTGATATATTTGAGTCTTTTTTTCATTGGTGACAAATAAAATATTTTTGAAATATACTGCATCTTGAAGGAAATAGTTTCATTCGTATGCATTTTCCATCTGATTAAGTATCTTTCCCATTATCTTTTTATCTTCTGAAAACCTTCAGAAGTGGAAGAGAGGACATGATTCGGCATCTGGGAGCAAACGCCTTGAGATATTTTTTAAATCATAAAAAATGCTGACTGAAAAGTAATAACAGATTTTGCAATAATTTATTTTCAGAAATCTTGGCAGCTTATTCTCCAGTTTCAAATGAACAACATGGTGTTCTTTGTTTCCGTTAGACAGACAATTTAACAATATTGTTTCCTTGTTTCATTGGAATAATTAACATTGGCTAGGCTCATAATAACAGTTTCAATAAATGCAGATAGTAGATAGTCACCTCAGGCTATTAATAACCTGATTTGTATTGAAGTGTTGAACAGAGAAATATAGTAAGAAACAGGAAGTTCCCATGTTTTACACATAAATTATAAATAGAATAATTGTTAATGTGTTCATGCTTTCATTCTTCCATTCCCAATTCTTTCTTTCATGTACTGGCCTCAACTATATATCAGAAGAACAGTGCTAAGTGTGCAAAATTAGTTAAGACGAAGTCTTTGAGTTCAACGAACTCATAAGTTACCAGATAAGAATTCAAAGCAAATTGCACAGCAATGTGATAAATGCTATACCAGGAATTTTCACAAGGGGCCGAGGATGCTGACCAGATAGAGGAAGAGCAGAAAGGACCCAGAACATGTTTGTTTCACAGAGAAAATAATCTAGAATCAGCCCCTCAAAAATCTATAGAGATTATTACCAAAGGGGAGAGAGGCTGAGGGGTAAGTTGGGACGAAGTAGCATTCATGACAGTTCGTAAACATTTCAAAATCTGCAAGAGTTTTATTGTCACTCAAGTGTAAAATGCATAGATAGCACTGCTAAGAGGTAAATTCTACTAAGGCATTTGGGCTTGACTTCTATAGGCGATTGGATTCTGGAAGCATTTTAAGTGAGAACTGCACAATAAGTTTTGTTTTAGAGTGTTAGATGGCAGTGGTATGGAGGAATAACTGAGAGAAAACAAAAGTGATACTGAAGTTGTGGAAAGAAGTAAACTAATACTGAAATTGAACACAGGAGGGCATCTCAGCATACTTCCCAGTTTCTTTTTTTTTTTTTTTAACCTTTTTTAATGTTTATTTCTTTTGGAGACAGAGCATGAGCAGGAGCAGGAGCATGAGCATGGGAGGGGCAGAGAAAGAGAGGGAGACACAGAACCTGAAGCAGGCTCCAGGCTCTGAGCCATCAGCACAGAGCCCAACGCAGGGCTCGAACTCATGAACCACGAGATCATGACCTGAGCCGAAGTCAGATGCTTAACCGGCTAAGCCATGCAGGCGCCCCCTGCCCAGTTTCTGAATTACTATTCTACTATTCATTAAACTAGCATTAAAAACAGGAGGAAAAGAAAAACTTTCAAGAGAAGGTCCTTAAAGTATTGATCGTTATCAATATTGCTACTGATACATCAATATGTAAGGCACCATGTTGTGTACAAGAATACAGTGGAATATGAGCAATATGTCTGTAATTTTTTAGTTTAGATGGGGAATAACACATAATTTAGAATGAGTGTGACAGGTAGTACACACTAAATATGTTGAGAGGATGAACAGATTACATTTACCTGAAAAGGTGGGAACAATTAGTAAAGAGATTTCATAGCTAAGTAAAGGAGAAGAAGTCTGAGCAGGTGGATGGGCTCAGATTACAAAAGTTTTGTATGCTAGGCAGAAGCAGTATCCAAGAATTTAAATGTTTCTACTTCTCTCTGGCCTCCTTCCCATGGTGTGCCTTTCCTGATTCCTTTGTTCCTCTTCCATCTGGCTTTTCTCTTTTTTCTTCTCTCTCACTCTCCAGAACAGCTAATATTCCATGCCAGGCCTTAGCCTTCTCTTCTGAAGCCCTTTTTGACAGCTGATATGGAGGCCCTAGGGACACCCAGTCTCTTCCTGGACAGCAAGCACTGCCATGTTCTTCATTTCACTTGCAACAACTTCAGAGAGACATTTAATGAAAGTCTATCTTATACCAGATAAAGTGCTAGGAAGTGGCACTACAGAGTGAAAAAGGCCCCTGATCTCAAATACAATAAAAAAAAAAGATTTTATAATTTGAAATTGTAATTAATTATGATTTTATAATTTATAATTTTATATAATTTATAATTTACAATGGAAAGGGACTTTCAATATAATTAACCAAAAAATTTATGTGCATTCAATAGCACAGGTTCAAACTTGGAGATAACGAATAAATAGGAATATTTTTGCCCCTGAGAGCTCAGTGAATTCACTCTGGACTTCAGCCCCGTTCCAATGGAGGAATTTAAAGTACTGTCCATCTAAAGTTTATTTATTATTATTATTTAAGTCTCTTAACTGTCCTATGGACTGGATGTTGAAGGTGCTGCTGCTACCATTAGTGAGATTCCACCTCTTTAAGTTCTTAGTGCTGATTGCTAGCTTGGAATTCTTATAAATTCCATGACTGAGATTTCACATTGAGAAGAGAAATATCCTCAGGAATGGCGTCCTGTACTACTCTTTCCTTAACTTTTCTTTTGACTATTTTTTTTAAAGTTTATTTTTTGGGGTGGGGGGTGGTTCAGAGAGGAGACACAGAATCCCAAGAAGGCTCCATGTTGTGAACACAAACCCAGCGCAGCTCAATCCCAAGAACCATGAGATCAATACTGGAGCCCAAATCAAGAGTTAGAAGCTTAACCAGTGGAACTGCCGAGGTGCCCCTTCCTTTGACTTTTAAAAGGGAGCTAAAGCCCTGGTGGAGTTAATGACTGTTTTACCAATCCAGCTACTCCTATGATGAATTTCTGATAACCCCACGCAGAGAGCTAAGTATAAAACACAGAAAAATCGCAGCTATCCATTGTAGTTAGTAAAGGACCTGCTATGCATTTTTGTTTTCATTTTTCTGCAGTTGTTTAAGCATTAGGATAAAGTTCAATTAAAAGGGAGATTATGCTGGACATAACTATTTAGAAGAAACTTCTTTCTCAGGTTTTTGGGTGTTGATCGATCCTATCTGGTAACTAAGCAGCTGCATTAGGGAATTCCTTGACTACTGAATAGAGTCTTGATTAATAAAATTAATTCACTATTTAAGAATCTCTTTACAGAGTCTACATTTCAGATTTCAGAATTCAGCATGAGACCATGTAACTTGAAGCTGACATTTTAGGATCAGCGATTTCACGTACTAACGACTGGACCCATGGTGGGCCATTAACTCTACAAACACAATGTGTATGTCTTCTGTGGCTGATTTTCACAAATAAAAGTGACAGAGGGGGGGCGCCTGGGTGGCGCAGTCGGTTAAGCGTCCGACTTCAGCCAGGTCACGATCTCGCGGTCCGGGAGTTCGAGCCCCGCGTCAGGCTCTGGGCTGATGGCTCAGAGCCTGGAGCCTGTTTCCCATTCTGTGTCTCCCTCTCTCTCTGCCCCTCCCCCGTTCATGCTCTGTCTCTCTCTGTCCCAAAAATAAATAAACGTTGAAAAAGTGACAGAGGGAACTAAGGAATACTGAATTCTTACAGCGAACCAGGCACATTTATATCCTATTTAAGAAAACCCTAACCCAACCTGTAAGGTTGGCATTTCTATCTTTAATTATATCTATGGAAATTGAAGTTTGGACAGATGAAATGACTTGCTGAAGTCATTTAGGTAAGAATGAAGGAGCTGGAGTTGTCTCCTTCTGTCTGCTGACTTCAAAGTGCCTAGTGTATACATCAGAAAACCTGAAGGCCAAAATTCTAGCTCACCAATGCGGTATTTAATTTCTCTGATTACAGCTTCCTCATTTTTCAGATGTAAACAATATATTATCTACTTACATTAAAAATGTCTGTGAGAGGGACCCCTGGGCAGCTCAGTCAGTTAAGCATCTGACTCTTAATTTCGACTCAGGCCATGATCTCACAGTTGTGAGCTTGAGCCCAATGTCTCGACGTTCTCGCTGGGAGTGGAGCCTGCTTGAGATATTTTTTTTCTCTCCCTTTCTGTCTGCCCCTCCCCCACTCACTCTCTCTCTAAACAAATAAAAAAGTCTGTGAGAAAAAATGAGATAATTTATGTCAAGTTAATATTTCAAAGCACAGGGGTATCTTTGTTTTGCTTCCATGTGTATTACTGATCACAGGTGTCTCCACCCAAAGCCAATGACCTCATAAAATTTTCTCTGAAATTAACTGTAATGGAATTTATGAAGCTAGTGGCCAGAAAAACGTCACATTTCACAGAACATACATACATATAAATGAATATGAATATAGATATAAATATAGATATGAATATATAAATATAAATATAAATATAAATATAAATATAAATATAAATATAAATATAAATATAAATATAAATATATATTTAGTTTCTATAAACTCAAGGAAGAACCTGGGAACACCAAGTATTTTTGGTTTGGTTTCTTTTTTTGGTGACCTCTGTTCTGGGGCTAATGGCAAACAACTTCAAGTAAAACATTTAGAGTATGGATAACCACATTAGGAGGGATATGTAAATTTACTTTTAATGGCATTCTTCATTTGGTGGGGAGGATGGCATTTTATGTTAGGCATTTGTAAAAAGTAGCATTCTACTTACACTGTCGTAAACTGTCTTTAAATGTGGAGTAGGATCACAGTCCATGTATATAGTCTTTCTCCTCCCCAGCAAAGCAGAATATGCCATCCTGCTTACTTGTCATTGAATGACATCCGGCGTTTTTTTGACCCAAAAGTTTGCTTGTCTCATCTTTCCAGACCTTTACAATAGTCAACAGTCTATGTTTTCCCCAAGTCTTAAAACATCATCATCACTTTAAACTGATATACCCTTCAACATCTATACAGTCAAGCAGAATAGAACATTATACCCTTTTGAATGGTCCCTTAAAACAACATTAAACAACAAATATTTGGGGCGCCTAGGTGGCTGGGTTGGTGGAGGTCTGACTCTTGATTTCAGCGCAGGTCATGATCCCAGAGTTGTGAGATCACGCTCCATGTTGGGATGCTTGCTGAGCATGAAGTTTGCTTAGGATTCTCGCTGTCTATCTCTCTCTCTCTCTCTCACTCTCCCCCCCCCATACCCCTTCTCCAGCTCACTTGTGCACGTGCTCTCATTCCCTCTCTAAAATAAATAAATAAAGGGCACCTGGGTGGCTCAGTGGGTTAAGCTTCATCCAACCTCAGCTCAGGTCATGATCTCACAGTCTGTGAGTTCGAGCCCTGCATCAGGCTCTGTGCTGACAATGCAGAGCCTGCCTGCTTGAGATTCTCTCTCTCCTTCTCTCTCTGCTCCTGCCTCACTTGTGGTCTCTCTCAAAAATAAATAAATAAACTTTAAAAAGTTAATTAAAATAAATCAAATAAATTAAAATAAGTAAATAATACAATAGAATAAAATTTGAAAACAAGTTTATTTACTCAACAAGTTACATACATATTATATATATTATGATATATAAGGAAACATCTGCGTTTTGCACCTTCTTGTCCTTTTTCTGTCCCTCTGTCTTTTCGGTTTCTGTGGACTTTATAGCTTACAATGTGAAAATTCATCACACATTCCTTCTTTTCCTGAAATGAGAGTAAATGTGGTCTGTACACATCTGTACTCTTGGTACCAAATACATGTTGACTGATGGTTAGGGTCACCAGGTATAATACATGATGCCCAGTTGAAATGTTTTTTTGAGGATAGGTTACAATTCATTTATTTTTAAAATATTTTTTTATTTTTTTATTTTTTATTTAACATAACAGTTAACATACAGTGTAATATTAGTTTCAGGTATACTATATAGTGATTTAATTTTGAATTTCAGATAAACAACACATCAATTTTACTCTAAATATGACCCATGCAAATATTGCACATTTATATTAAAAAATATTTCATATTTATCTGAAATTCAGAATTAATGTGATCCCCTATATTTTTAATTGCTAAGTCTGGCACTAATCATCTGACATTTGTAAAAATTCCCAATTCCAAGGAAATATGTATTTTAGGGGCACCTGGGTGGCTTGGTTGGTTAAGTGTCCAACTCTTGATTTCAGCTGAGGTCTTGATCTCAAGGTTCATGAGTTTGAGCCCTGCATCAAGCGGCCAGCACAGAGCCTACTTGGGATTCTCTGTCTCCCTCTCTCTCTCTCTCTCTCTCTCCAATCCTGCTCATATTCTCTCTCTCTCTCTCTCTCTCTCTCTCTCAAAATAAACAAATAAGCTTTCAAAAATTACAAAGGAAATACATTTATTTATTTATTTATTTATTTATTTATTTATTTATTTATTTATTTTGTGAGAGAGCACATGAATGAGGGAGAGGGACAGAGAGAGAATCTTAAGCAGACTCATGCTTAGCATGGAGCTGTATCCCATAACCCCAGAACCATGACCTGAGCCGAAATCAAGTGTCAGGTGCTCAACCGACTGAGCCACCCAGGCGCCCCAGAAATTTGTATTTTAATTTTGACTTTTTATGCTGTGAGAGTATGTGCTTGCTTCAGATGGCTTTTATCTTCTTTCACTGATTTCCTTTTAAGATTATCATTATTGCTTATTAGTTATTACCCCCTTGGCTCATTCTGGGACAATAAAGGAGAAGTTAAGAGTACTTTTCTCATTATCTGGAGGTCTATAGTTAGTAATTTATTTATGTTATTTTATTCAGTTTTCAAGTTAGCCCCTTAGAGGATATGATTATACATTATTTCTTCAAGAATCGTTTGTTTTTAATCATCAATAATTTTCTATACTGATACTTAGAATTAAGACTTCTATCAGCTTTTAATCCTCTTTGAAAAATTAAAGCTTTGATAGCTTTCCCCTTTTACTTTCGCTGATATGTTCTGTGCTAAGTTACTATATGTTCCATTCCATGTTTGAAAATAAATATTGCTACTGTTCTTTAATTGTATTTTTGTCATCTCGTTTGGGAAGTCTTCAAAGTCATAGAATAGTGGAAATTAATTTTTAAACTTTACAGATGGATAACTATTTTTTCTGGAAGTTATATCCTCTTAAAATGATAAAGGGGTCTCTCGTTGGGATATGAAAACTTATACCTTGGAATGTTTTCTCAAATGCCACCTTCACCACCATCACAAAATTAGGGTTTTATCTAAAACTGTTATTTTATTTTCAAAGACCTATTCCTAATAATTTTCCACTCACAGAAATAAAGCACCTTATAAAATATCAAAAGAGCAAACTCCATGAAGAAATAATTGCTCTGATAGTCTGTCTATATATCATATGCCCTGCAGTCTCTTTAACAAAACATCAACAAGTAGTAAAACCAACCCAGTGAGAGGTCAACAAATGCCAATAGCTTTTAGCTTATAAATTGAAATCTGTAACCTTAGGAATTTACTACTGCAGAACCTTGTAAATTTATCCTTAGAACCATAATATAGATGAAACCATGTTACTGTCTTTGAAAAAAATCTCTTCCTCTCTGATTCAAGATCAAGGTCTGCATTGCTGTTTTATGTACAGGAGTTGTCTGGTGATCTCAGTATATTTCTATATAAAGCCACTTATTTTTAAGGAATTTAGGTGTTAGCTCTAATTTTCTAGTGAAAATTTCATGTTTACTGAAGAAATCACTGCTTGTTTTTCATATACTGAATCAATACATTTTTCATTGTTCTTCACAATTAGCATAAGCAACTTTATTTTATAGGTTTAAAATTTATGTATTTTATTTGCATTATTTGTATTATTTTATATAATTTGTATTATTAAGCTGGTGTTGGGGCCATTGAAGGAGGAGACATGACATTTTTACACCAAAATGTTTGATGAAGATTAAACCAAAAGAAAATAAAATTAATCCAGATGGAATGATCTAAAACATCTATGTCAAATTACAAAAGAACAAAAATAAGATTTTGTCATCAATATTTTTTTTGTATTTTTGAAAAGGAAGATCATTTTATTTTGCTCAGTTAAACTATGGAAAAGCTCTGGGATCCAGGACAATCACATGGAGTCAATAAATGATAGTGTAGATGGAATACCATTCAACTGCCTGAGCAGTGTTAGAGTGCATGACCTGTTCAGGTAACCAGGACCTCACATAAAGTCAACTCTATAGAAATGATTTTGAGCAGTTCATGGTTTTAGATAGAGCCTTAGTACCAAAGAAGCCAAATTAAATTGCTATTGATAATCACTCTAATAAAAGTGGGCGCTGTGTGGGGGAGAATTGCCAAGTGTCCCATGAGACCTATGTCTTTAAAGAATTAATGATAGGGGCACCTGGGTGGCTCAGTCGGTTGAGCGTCTGACTTTGGCTCAGGTCATGATCTGATGGTTTGTGAGTTCGAGCCCCATGTGGGGCTCTGTGCTGACAGCTCAGGGCCTGGAGCCTGCTTCGGATTCTGTGTCTCCCTCTGTCTCTGCGCCTCCCCCTCTCATGCTCTGTCTCTGTAAAAAATAAATAAACATTAAAAAAAAAAGAATTGATGATATACTACAAATGATCTCCTCTCCACATTTTCATTCATGCTCTGCCATTTGTAGAAAGACAGAACTGAGTATTGTGATCTATCCCTCCCTCAAATATACTTACCTGGGAAATAAGAAAGGGGAAGGGGATGGATCTTTGTTCTTTGATCAGAGAGTGAAAATTCTACCTCAATCTAAACTTTTCTAAATACGGTCATCTTAAAAGTTAGCTACCAAGGGACATTTAGATTTACCCTTCTTGGCCCTTCACTACCTTGAACACTTTTCCAATTTTTCTATTTCATTTTCTGTACTCCTGTTTCTAGCTGTCCCCTTTTTGAATGCATATTTGATGCATAAAAATAGAGATGAAAACCAACATGTCTGTCTACTTGTTTGTATTGACTGCTGACTACTGGATTCATGTTCTGTCCAGGCACCGAAGGAGCAGTATTTGGGCACTCTGTTGAGACACCTCACATCAGAGCAGAACCTTCCCAAGACCTCAGGTAAGTTCTGGGTCTTCCACGTATGTCAGACTTTCCATCACTGTTGATGGCCCTTGGTATGTAGAGAAGTAAAATAGAAAATGTGCTACATATTTGTATAAAGAGTTGACATTCCCTGCCTACATGGTAAATGACAAGTATTTGAGGGCAAGAAAATGTGTGTTATTATTGTAACCTTCTGTATATTTTTGCCCCTAGCAAACATACAATGAATATAAAAATAAATATATCAGACATGAGTGTGGAAAAGGCAGTTATAGAGAAAATTTAGAGGAGAATTAATAAAAATAAGGATTCCAGAAAATCCAGCATAGACAATGAAATACATGACACATCTAGGCAGAAAGAAAGAGGCGGCAGAGAGTAGGAAAAATCTATAAATGGTCAGGGAATGTTATGTAAAGGGAAACACAAAGCAAATATGAATAGTAACCAGAAAAAGACAGAACTTAATTACCTTATGATGGATTCCTCAATCTAGTATTTCCAACGGAATAGGCTGCTTCCTGACAATGTGCTGTTTCTAAGAGGCACAGTTGTATGTAACAGCCCTCACTACCCAGAAAATTGTGAGATGACAACTTTATAGGGAATTCTCCCCAAGAAAATCACAGCAACTGTTAATAAAATTTGTAATATTAAAATCTATCAAGTGATCAATGAATGATCTTGATTCAATAAATAAGGTTTGGGGTCCAGTGATATTTTATATAACTTATAGCAGTAATCATTTCACAACTTTTACGTACATGAAATCATTAGGTAGTACACCTAAAACTAATACAACTTTAGGGGCGCCTGGGTGGCGCAGTCGGTTAAGCGTCCGACTTCAGCCAGGTCACGATCTCGCGGTCCGGGAGTTCGAGCCCCGCGTCGGGCTCTGGGCTGATGGCTCAGAGCCTGGAGCCTGTTTCTGATTCTGTGTCTCCCTCTCTCTCTGCCCCTCCCCCGTTCATGCTCTGTCTCTCTCTGTCCCAAAAATAAATAAAAACGTTGAAAAAAAATTAAAAAAAAAAAAACTAATACAACTTTATATGTCAATAAAAAAGATGTTTTATATAGTTACTTTCTGATAGATAAATTACATTCCAAAATACATTTCTATAGGATGAAAAAAAGACAACAATAATGATATTTAAAAAGTAAAACACACATTAGAAATCATTTTCAAAGCTGAATCAAAGTATCAACCCGGGAGACAGTCTTTGTCTTAGAAAGCACAATATAAATATTAAGCAAAACCCAAATTATTTCATAAAGATCAGGTGCAGCCCTTCTCATTTGGATGAGCGGAAAACACTGCTCAAATGAAAATAGAAAAATAAAGTAAAACGATTTAAATGTTTTAAAAAAGCCATACTTTCACAACAGTAACTTTTTCAGACCTTTATAGTTCTGTGATAAAATTTTCTAAGGAACGCAGTTTCTCACTATCTCAGTATTTCAGATTCAAACCGGCTAGTTGACAAAACCAGAAGAAGGTGGCCACGATCTTCCTGTGATCAAGGCGCTTTTCTATTAGACAAAGATAATAACTGTTTGCTCAATGCCAAAATCCCAACTCAGTGGCAAAGGATTTAGACGGGTTGAAGAGTATGTGTAAACAGCAACTCATAATGCGTTATAGTTTTAACTTAGGGCTCTTTTCTCAGTTAGGAATTCCCACATTTTTGTGTGATTATTTATTTTTTCCCCTCCCCATCTAACAAAGGTGTATGTTCCCTTAGACCAACATCTGAATCTTCGTTGTTTATCTTCAGTGCTATAGCAGTCAACATATATCTCACACATAATTGTGTCTGATAAATACTTATTAATGTGAAATACTGATATAGCAAAACTCAATAACGAAGACACTGAGCGCATGTAATGTAAGAAACGTGGTGGTCGTTACTGCATTATTAGGACCCAGGTGGCTGACATTGACTCCAAGCGTTTTTGAACTGTGTTTTAATACAGATGCCAGAGTTAATTGATTCATTCCTTAAAAAAAATGTTTAAATTACACCATTCTAAAAGAAACTTCTTTTTACGTCTAACATTTTAGTAATTATATACTCAGTGTATGATTTTCGTTATGAAAATCTATTGCTAAAAGAAAAATAGGAAGTGTTATTTTAATTACCTTGCTGACATGTCTCAAAATTCATAAGTGTGAATGTGAATTAAATGATAATTAGTATATGGTGTTTCTGGTTTTTATTTCTAATTATTCATCAATTATTTAAATATTGCACTAAGCTGAGTTTATCTGCTAGTGCTAAAAGCAAATTAGTAACCCCCCAGATGAGCGTTACTGATCTAAATTTGAAACTGAGACAGAAGCAAAGCACAGTAATGATGGGGGTATTCAATTATTCATTTGTGTACATGAAGATTAAAAGCAGAGTGTCTGAGAAGATCTTTACAAGTCCTGCTGACAATTTTCCTTTCAGGGCAGTAAGAAGTACTCTTAGTCGACACCTAATTCTAATCAACAAGGTGAGATTGGTTGGCCAGGTAAATCAAATGGTAATTTGGGGAGTAAGTAGCCGTGTTGTCTTTAATTTTGTTTTTGTCGAGAATAAGAGACTTTAGAAAGATACATTTCAAAAAGTTTATTAAAGAGTATAGGGAATGTTTTGGTGTGGACATGAAGTAGATTTCTATAATTTATTTATTCAACGAATGTTTGATGAGTGCTTAATGTGTGCCAAATTCTGTTCTAGTTTCCATGTGCATTTCAAACCTACACATGTAGATTTTCTATGATGTCTTACACAAAGTTATATTGCTTTTCACTAGGGACCTCTGTGTTAAAAAGGCTAAAACAATGTATATTGAGTAGTCGAGACATAAGGGTATATTTTCCCAGAATAGCACAAATATGAATGTTCTTCCTTTTTTATTTCCTAAATTAATTTAGCTAAATTATCACAGTTCAAAAGAGTGTCTGCACTTTATGGTGAGAAGTGAGGAAACCCGTTTTATATTGCCCAAAGATTGTTTGGATCTGAGTTTCATTAACTGTTCCAAGAAAAGAAAAGAAAACAAAACAAAACTAATCTGGACTTGGGATCAGTAAAATGAATTAATATGTAATGATGTAGCTGGAATCTTTTCATCATGTTTATTCTTGTGTGAATATAATTTTAAACTGAAATGTTAAGTTTTGCAGGCTCCAAACTGATCTCCGAAAACACATAGCTCTCATATACGTCATTACTGTGTTCAAGGAAAAGCCACCATGTATAAGGTAGTAAGGATTTTGCACTGAGATGTTTTGTCAATAAGAGGTTCTCCTCTCCTCCCCCCTCTTCCCTCTCCTCTTTTCCTTTCTACTCTGTCTCTCTGTTTCTTTCTTCTTCCCTTTTACTATTTCATTCTATGTATGTATATATTTATTTAGAGTTGATAGCAAATGATCATTATCAGAAGCTTGTATTAGGGTGTAATCTTGGAAACATAGAGCAACAATTGATGTAAACATTTGTTTGATCTAATTTGAAGAAAGAGACCATAACTGAAAGTGCAAGTAAGCAGAAAACAAACCAACCAAAAAAATAGAGGCCACGAAAACCATGTGATTTGCAGCTGAAGAAAACTCTCCACAGCTTGAAGTGATACGACAGTAAAATTGCTTGTATATTCAGGTCAAAGTTTACATTGTGTTTTTTCCCCCCTTAAAACATTTTTCTGTTCAATTTTCTATTCATTCCATCATTGAAATAAAAAATAATTCACTAAATGCCTGACACCATGTTAAATATTTATGAAGAACCAGAAACATGATGCTTAAGTTCTGCTTAAGTTTCTATTTAGTAATTGCATCTCACAACTTACTTTTTAAAAGGAGTCTGAATTCTGTTCTCAGAATGTTGAAAGTTCTTCTAGAGACCTAGGCATTTTTTTTTTCAAATTGAGAATTGTATAATACCATAAAAACAAAATCTGTTGCATCTTTAGTATGTAAACACAATAAAAACAGCATTTCTTGGGAAAAAAAACAGGTGGTAGGGTGACTGCATTTCAACATTACTCCTTTTCTCTACAAGAATCTCTTGGTACCTACTATAAAAACTAGTCTGAAATCCGTCACTATGATTGCTATAATGCTTTCAAAATGAACACAAATAGTACTTCACTAATTCCAATGACTAATCACATAGGAATTCACAAGCTTTCAAATAAACATGAGTTTCATTTTTCAACAGGCCCCTTTAGAGAATGTTTTGTAATAAAATGAATTAAAATGAAACCTCTACTATGTTGTAAACCCTCCTCAGGGGAGGATTGACAATTGCTATATAGGACAGGAGCAGGGCATCATTTAATTGTTAATGCTGTATTGCCAAGAGTCTACTTACCAGATTGTTCTCGAAGGGAATACAGGTTTAGTCTAATTTGAGTTCCAGAGTATTCTGGAATGTTTGAGTTCCAGACTTCTATAGGACTTCTATAGGAATTCTAGGCTTATTTGAGAAGGTCATGGTATCTAGAGAAAACCAATATAACCTAAGGCTTAGTGAAATTTTATCAATTCTTTTTCTTTATGATTTTGGGGCTTTCCATCTTGTTTCAAAGGTTGTCTTGTTTTGTATTTGGGTATTTCCAGTATTTTCTTTTAATTTTCTGTCAGTTAGTTTTACACTGGGTATTTTTTAGTTTTATGTTGTGAATAAACACCGTGGGAAATTATGTTTTGAATTTTCTTCTGATTTGCTACTGAAAATTACAGCCTGTGATTTACTACTTTTTGTATTTAGAATAGATAGAACTGGAAATTATTCTTGCAGAGTGTGTTAAGGATCTAATGTCATTGTCTTCAGTATGGATAGACAATTTAGTAAGCATCATTGACTAAGTAACCTAGTATTTCCACCCAAAATGATTGCTACATTTGTCAGATATTAATTTATCATAAATACTTTTGATCTATTTAAATTATATTGTGTCCATTGATGAAATTTATATTTTAATTCAAATCTCCTTTTGAATTGAAATAATTTCATGTTAATTTCTAATTTAAAAAAGAAAATGTCTGGGGTGCCTGAGTGGCTCAGTTGGTTAAACATCAGGCTCTATGCAGGTCATGATCTCATGGTTCCTGAACTTGAGCCCTGCTATGGGCTCTGCACTCACTCTTCCTCTCTCTCTGCACTTCATGGGATTCTCTCTCCCTGTCTCAGAAAGAAAGAAAGAAAGAAAGAAAGAAAGAAAGAAAGAAAGAAAGAAAGAAAGAAAGAAAGAAAGAAAGAAAGAAAGAAAGAAAGAAAGAAAAGAAAGTTTTAAAAAGGAATTGCTTATTAGTTTAAAAAAATAAAGTAAATAAAAATCTGATAAATGTTGCACATACTTTTCTCCCCAGAATAGTTTAACATAATGTTTTAAGTTTCAAGAGACTCTCTTTGGATTCTTGTTGAGATTTTACTACATACGTTTATTACTTTTTTAATATTGGATTTATGATAGGAAAGTAGATACGAGTTTACTTTTATCCAAGAATATATCAGATTCTTGAATTTTCAGGTAAATAATATCAGATGTGCTTTCTAGATATCCCTCTCCCAGAAATAGCTGTGAAATACACACATTGAGTGTTATAGCATTCATATTAATATGGTCATTTAGCAATGGAATTGTATATAGTTTAGAAGCATCCCTTTTGTAATTAGTATTTTTTTCATTCTTAAATTTTATTTAAATCCAAGTTAGCTAACATGTCATTATTATTCTTTACTGAGTTTTAATACAGTCAGTGACAATCAAACACTAGCATCAGTTAACAGTTTTCCTATTTGGATCTGCCTAGGTGATGTTTTATAAACTTTAACCAAAACAAACAAAATGGATATTCCTATAAGATCTGAGACCACACCTTCTTTCCCAACACCTTATGAAAATTCTCAAACATATTCAATATTGAAAGCATCTTGCAGTGCCCACCTATATACTCCCAGCTAGATGCCTCCATTATCATTCTCCTATAGGTCTTTAATCACATATGTACACATTCCACTAGCCATCTGCCAGTAGATCTTATTTTTATGCATTTGAACATAAATTGTACGTATCTGTACACTTTACCTGATCACTTTGGCCTGCATATCATTATCTAGTTTTCAATATTGCTTAAAGTTTTTTTTATTGTAAAATAATTATACAATGACATTCACAAATAATTAAGTGCACATTTCCTGAGTTTTGACAAATGCATTTACCTGTGTAACCCAAATTCCTGTCAAGAAATAAAACATCATCATCACCCAAGAGAGTTCTCTTATGCTCCTTCCCGGAAATCACCACCACTACCCACAAGAAGCTACTTTTCTCTCACCCTTTTCACTCTGGATTAGATTAGATTGATTTAGTACTAAATATAAAATACAATACAATATGTACTCTTCTTTGCAAGATTTCTTTCACTCCTCATGATGTTTTTGAGTTCCATCCCTGTTGTCGACTGTATCAATGGTTCCTTCTGCCTTTTTACTGATTAGTATTCTTTTATATGAACATATAATATTTTATGTATGTATTTTCCTAATTGATAGACACTTGGGATATAGCTGGCATATATTAAGCTTTATATGAAAATGCCAGAGCTTTCCAAAGTGATTATATCACTTTCTGCTAAAAATGAATGAGAATTTCAGCAGCTGCACATCTTCCCCAGTATTCAGTAGTGTTAGCATTCTTACTCATTTGAACCATTCTGGTAGGTGTTTAGTGTTATTTCATGTTTTTAATTTGCCATTACTTGATGAGTAATGATATTAATGACTTTTGCTTGTGCATATGGAGCGACCATATATTGTTTAGTGACGTATCCATTTCTTTATAAACTTTTGTCCGTTTATTTTAATTATGTTTTTTGTATTTTTTCTTTCATTTTTAATTTTTTTAATGTTTATTAATTTTTAGAGAGAGAGACAGAGACAGAGCAGGAGTGGGGAGGGGCAGAGAGACAGGGAGACACAGAATCCGAAGAAGGCTCCAGGCTCCGAGCTGTCCGCACAGAGCCCAGTGCCAGGCTGGAACCCAGGAACCGTGAGGTCAAGACCAGACCTGAAGTCAGATGCTCAACCAACTGAACCGCCAAGGCGATCCATGTTTTGTGTATTTGTATTTTATATTTCTGTATTTTATCTTTGAGCTGGAGGATTATTTATATATCCTGGCACCAGTCCTTTGTAACATCTGTAACATCTGTATTTTGTGGATATTGTCTCCCAATCTATGGGTATATTCATTTTACTGATGGATTTTGAAAGGCAGCTTTTCACCTTGAAGACATCTAATTTATATATTTTTTTTAATATTTACTAGTTATTCCTTTTTGTGGCCTAAGAAAACTTTTCCTACTCCCAAGTCACAAAGATATTTTCCTTTAAAAACCTTATGTTTTAGCTTTTACTTTTGATAACAGTGGGTGGTATAGATTGAGATTCATTTTGTCCTTACAGAGATCAGTTATTTGAGCAGCATTTGTTGAAAAGACTTTGCTTTTTCTCACTGGATCACTTTACTGCCTTTGTCAAAATCAGACGACCCTACATGTTAAAATTTATTTCTAGTGTCTCAGCATTGTCTTCATTATTAGAGTCTTGCAATAAGGTTTTAAGTTCAACATTGTTCTTTTTCCAGATGGTTTTGGATATTCTGTGATCTTTGCATTAGCTACATAATCCTAGGCAAATGACTCAACCACACTAAGATTCAACTGCTTCCTAAGTAAAATATGGATAGAGTACGCATTTCTCAGAATTGCTGGGATGATTAAGAGATAATCCATGCTAAGCTTTAAGTATAGAATGAGTTCCCAGTATTAGATGATTATAATTATATGGCTAATTCACTAATAAAGAAGGGTAAATTTAATGATGGTTGTCAATGGCTACAATAGTTTATTTTTAACGTATTCTATGATTTTATTTATCAGGTAACTGAGCCCCATAGAGATTAACTGTATTTAAAATTTGAGTAGAACTCTGTAGAACCTATGAGTTTCTTATTCAAAGTCCTACATTTAATTCTTTCATTAGGTCGACATATCTCGAGCACAATACTTTTCAGTGAGTACAAACCTCAATTTCCCAGACTACTTTTTAGAAATAACTTTCATTACTTCAGTATACAGCAGAACTTTCAATACAGGGAATTATTTTCTATGATTCTACAATTTATAATATAGCTTTTAGAAGCATCCAGCTTCTAGTAATGACTTGGGAAAATACTATTACAATTTTATTAGTGTTAATAAAATATTACTAATAAAATAGCCAATGAAATCATCAAGCCATTTTGATAAGCTGGCATGGCTAGTAATAGGTGATGCCTACTTTTATATTTTAAAAAAATTTGTATCTAAATCTATTTATTCTCTAGAGTTCTTTGGATAGGTAATGTTATAATCATAAGCCTATCTAATTTCAAAGACTTTTCAAAGTGCCTGATTGTGCTTAAACGCAAAGATTTATTCCCAGAATTCATGGAGTTTAACATGTGGAGTTTAGATGGAGGTTTACAGCAAATTTGCATACCATTTGTGGACAAAAATATTCTTTTCCTATTAGCATAGCTAGATCTTGAGACAATGTACCTTGGTATGGAGGTAATATATGTGCATATATGTAAGTGTAACTGTAGATGTAATTGCCAGTGGATGATTCAGATATATGTATCTGTAAATGTTCACAATGATTTATGCTATCCACAATAGTGTCAGTTTTTAGGACTCCATATATGTTATGATTTTTTGCCCACAGAAAATTAGTTTATTATGCTAGATAGGCAAGCTTGTAAAACATAGTTTGCAAGCTTACTTTAATTTTCATATTCATAAGAACTACTATACTGCCACTTGTGAAAAGAGAATTATTAAATCCTCCAAATAGTCTAATAGTTTTGTTACATACTCTTTAACTGAGCACTCTCTATGAGTAATTTAAGTTCCTAGTGTATATTACTCATCTGCATTGGCTATTATTTAAACCAGACAGTATTATTAATAATAAAATTTATATTATTTCTTTTTTTCACCTTTTAAATTTTCTTTTAATTCCGGTTACTTAACACACTAACTGGAATTATATTAGTGTTATATTAGTTTCAGATGTACGATAGTGATTCAACAGTTCGATACACCACCCTGGGCTCATCATGACAAGTGCAGTCCTTAATCCCATCACCTATTTAACCTATCTCCAGCTCCCCTGCCTTCTGGTAACTATAAGTTTGTTTTCTATAATTAAGAGTCTGTTTATTGATTTCTCTCTCTCTTTTCTCCCTTTACTCATTTGTTTTGTTTCTTAAATTCCATATATGAGTGAAATCATGTGGTATTTGTTTTTCTCTGACTTATTTCACTCAGCATAATACACTCTGGCTCCATCCATGTCATTGCAATGGCAAGACATTTCATTCTTGTTTATGGCTAAATAATATTCCATTATATGCACATACACATGTATATAATGGGAAGTTTCCATCATTTGCTTGTTGTAAATAAGGCTGATATAAGCATAGGGGTGCATGTATCCCTTTGAGTTAGTATTTTTCTATTCTTTGGGTAAATACCCAGGAGTGTGATTACTGGATACGGTAGTTCTATTTTTAAATTTTGAGGAAACTCCATACTGTTTTCCACAGTGGCTGCACCAGTTTGCGTTCCCACCAACAGTGCAAGACTGTTCCTTTTTCTCCACATCCTTGCCAACACCTGTTGTTTTCTTGTGATGTTGATTTTAGCCACTTGACAGGTGTGAGGTAATAGCCCATTGATTTGCATTTCCCTGATGATAAGTGATGATGAATATCTTTTCATGTGTCTGTTGGCCATCTGGATGTCTTTTTTGGAGAAATGTGTGTTCATGTCCTCTGCTCATTTTTAATTGGATTATTTGTTTTTCAGGTGTTGAATTTTGTTTTTTAAATATATTTTGGATACTAATCCTTTATCAAATATGTCATTTGCAAATATCTTCTCCCATTTTGTAAGTTGCCTTTTAGTTTTGTTGATTGTTTCCTTCTCTGTGCAGAAACTTTTTATTTTGATGAAGTCCCAATAATTTATTTTTGCTTTTATTTTTCTGGCCTCAGGGAACATAGCTAGAAAAAAAGTTGCTATAGCCAATGCCAAAAAGGTTATTGCCTGAATTCTTTTCTAGTATATTTATAGTTTTAGGTCTCACATTTAGATCTTTAATCCATTTTGAATTTATTTTTGTATATGGTGTAAGAAAGTGGTCCAGTTTCATTTTTTGGCATGTTGCTGTTCAGTTTTCCCAACACCATTTGTTGAAGAGACAGTCTTTTTCCCATTGTATAGTCTTTCCTGCCTTGTCAAAGATTAATTGACCATATGGTTGTGGAAATAAAATTTGTATTATATCTTAATGATTACCACACTTAGTTTTATCAAGATTAACAAAAAATACAGTTGAAGCCTGTTTAATTCAAAGTCTTCTTCACTTCATAACTTGAAGGATTTATCAGTACTATAAAATTGCTACCACCTTTTGAATGTTTTTTATGTATTTATTGAGTTTATATCAAGAAATGAAAATATTCTTGTAAAACTTTATTTACATGTTTTGTCTCCATTGCACTGTTATTAGAAACTCAGCCCCAGTCTGTTCAGTTCTCTTCTTTTTCCTTGGGGTTGTATAAGGATACCAAGGAGCTTCCACCATGTCAAAGATTTGGGGGCGACGTTTGACCATTGGTAGCTTCATGACCCAAAGTAGCATTTGCCAAGAGCTTCTCATTCTTCTCTTCACTTAGTATTCCTCCACCACAGGTCACTGCCCCTCTGTCCTTTGAGAATCTTTGGTCTCTTGTCCTCAGTCGTCTGAGTCCTGAGATATCCCTACTTTCCTCAGAGCTCTAGCATCTGAAGAATAAAGGCCTTACGATGTAGAACTTGGCCTCAAGTAGAGGAACACAGAGAACAATTTGAAATCAATTCTGTTGATTTCCCATCCAAATCTTCTTTACTCCATGAATCAAGAAGACAGTTCTTCAACAGGTAGAAATACACAGCAAGCTCTCACTGACTTTGGTTTTCTTTTGATGTGTTTGTTCATGGGCTGAATCATTTTCAACATACTAAATGGCTAGGTTTTTCTCCAACTCAAAGTGTCCGTAAGATTAGGAAACTCAAAAGGTCTTTGTCAGCTTCTCTGATCCATCTTCCACTGTTTGTGGCAAAAGATACTGTTTAGTGAGTGGCAGAACTCTAAGGAGACGTGACAGGGAAGGAAATGCCATCAGTATCTCAAAATACTACCCTACCCCATCTTTCTCTCCATTAATCCTCCTAAGACATTTCTTATTGTCCTGTGAGAACTTTATAACTTTCAATTTAGAGATGTTGAAACTGGGTCTGGTTACTGCTAGTTAGTTTTCCCAAACGCATCTCTCAGTCTTTACCACCTCTTTGAAGAGAGATGCTCTAAGTGTTAGCAAAGCACTCTGCTTAATGGCTACGCTGGCATTGGATACCTGAGGTCGAAAATGAAAATGAATATAACAAAAAATTTTGTTAAATAATTAATAAAGATGAGAATGGAAAGGCTCAGAAGCCCAGAAAGACATAATACATTTTAATGTTCTAGTCCCAAATGTAAACATGATGGAAATATGACTCAAAAACATGTATACATTTAATATGGATGTCATAGATATCATACTATCAAATATATGAACAAGAACCTCAACCCTTTATCCTTGGAAACAAACTAAACCACATCAATTATTTGATGAAGTAAGTGTGCTTTTCCTTCCACTCAGTTCACTGAGTTGTGTTTTCTTGAAAGTCAGAGTCATAATTTTAGAATATTAATATGAATATTATGCATATTAACTCATTTTAATTAAGTGCCTATCTGACTTCTATTTGAATGGTTCATCAATCCAAACATATATAATTACATTTAATGTTGCGGATAATTAACCGATGAAAATAGTAGTGGTCACAGATATACTGCTCAAGATGGTCTCTATTTGGGGGTTTATTAGGGGAAATCAATGATAAAATACACATTTTAACAGAAATGTAGATTGAATATGCAAAGTATGGGTATTATGAGTGAAAAAAATTATGGATGATTATTTTATTTTCAGGTTTTCAAATGCTCTGTAAAAATATGTGACTTGTTTTTCAAAAAAATACATCTATTAATATATATATATATATATATATATATATATAACAATGTTTCAAGTAGAAGATAAGTAGATAGGGTTATATATATATATATGTAACATATAGGGATATATATATATATTCATATATACACATACATATATATGTAACATATAGGGAGATATATATATATATAGGTTATGTATATATATAACCTAACCCCTCCAGGGGTTTTATAAATATGCCCAAGAGGCCCACAGAGATGAAAGTTTCAGAGTTGCTTAGGTGAGTGAAAAACATTGAAAATGTCAAAATCACTTCTTCTAAATGCTGGCTCTACTCCTTCAATAACATTTTCGAGTCTAAGTTCAACTTCACTACTGAAAGAGAGCTTATCTTCAGAGATCTATTTGATGTGGTTCTCCCTGCAAAACAGCTTTGGATCTGTTGCCTCAGAGGAAACCAGTTGCTTTGGATGATGGTGAATGTGAACCTGAGGGGACTCTTGTCCTAAAGTTGTGTGGTCAAGGGGAACACACAGAGTTGCTCCCCCATAAACAGAATGTTTATCCGTATCAGGGGCCCTTTATCTTATCACACTAGCGCTTTTTACCACTGTATTCTAGCTTCCATGTTCTGCCTTCTTTTGCTCTTGTCTCTAGTTTTATATTTGGAGATAATTTGAAACTGCCTCCCAACTATCTTTCTTTTCAGGCACAACAAGCTAAAACAGTTGGTTTTGGGGCCACCTGGGTGTCTCGGTTGAGGGTGAACTGTTGATTTCAGCTCAGATCATGATCCCAGGGTTGTGGGATCGAGCCCTGTGTCAGGCTCCGTACTAAGCATTGAGCCTGCTTGAGATTCTCTCTCTCCTTCTGCTCCTTTCCCCGGC
The DNA here is from genome assembly GCF_022837055.1 of Prionailurus viverrinus. Taxonomy (NCBI): domain Eukaryota; kingdom Metazoa; phylum Chordata; class Mammalia; order Carnivora; family Felidae; genus Prionailurus; species Prionailurus viverrinus. The sequence continues at coordinate 24,526,375 of NC_062564.1, forward strand.
TTGCACACTCTCTCTCTCCCTCTCTCTCTCTCAAATAAATATATAAATAAACATTGGGGTTTTCTTCCCTCAAAATGTATGCGATCTTTATTCATATTTCATTAAATGAGAGGTGGATCACCGCTCATTTACTTGTTCTCTGTCAGGATAATGTCATTCATTCTGTGGACATTTTCCTGGGCCAGTAGAGGTCAGTGGATGTAGGAAATGTCCCATTTCTTCATTTTAATTAATTTCTAAACGTGTAATGCGTACTTTGAAACTTTTCAGGCTTACAGAATTTTGACTGTGGAATTCTTGAAAGTTCACAATATTAACAATTTTCATTAAAGCTCTCTCGTCTTTGTGAGACTCTTGATAGCTACATGCTAAGTTGGTAGAAATTTATTAAAACTCCATCATTAATTTTGAAAATATATAAAAGATTTAAGCAAGTAAACTTATCACGACCTACTTTTCATGTGCGTTGTGAAAGGAAACAACATAAGAAACTGTTATTAAATCATTAAACAAATGAGAGTAAATAATTGATGTGAACAAATGAAGTTTCATAAAGAACCAAAAAATAGATAAGGCAATAAAAAAGGATTCTAAAACTCGTTTTGCCTTTTGTTTTTTTTTTGAAATGGCAAAGATTTTTATTTATGCCTACCTGTTTGTTTGTTTTAGTCACTAATGTTATCTTTTAGTCCATCATAATTGTTTTTTTTTTTTTTTTTACTATGAAGGAGTCTTTTGTTTTACCCTTAGGCTTGAATCACCCACCAGGTCCTTGATCATGGAGGCTCCTCGAGGGGTCCAGGTCAGCGCTGCTGCGGGAGACTTCAAGGCCACCTGCAGGAAGGAGCTCCATCTGCAATCTACAGAGGGGGAGGTGAGTTCCCAGGGGGCAAAGAGGCCCGTGACTGCTCCTCAAATTAGATGCATATTCCTCCAGGTGACATATGATGAACTGCTTCGTAAAACAGCTTAAATTATGAAAATATAGTACTTCTTGAATATGAAATTTGGTAAACCTTCTGTTATTTTCTTAAAACAAAGCCCCACTTATTTTCTAGGGAACGACTTCCATTCATGAGTCAATTATAAGTGGGGCATCTAACTTCCTGTAGTTTCAGAATTGACAGATAAACATAATTTCAAGATCATATCAAGAATAAAGGCAGGCTTTTCTTTTTCTTTTTTTTTTTTCCCCTCTTTTGGTCTTCCAGAAAGTTCTTCCAGGAATTACTTGGGATGTTTATTTCTGTAGAAATGGTTCCTATGTGTCTTCTAAAAGAAAAATGAAACAAGTTATTTTACTACTTAGCCAGATTGTCATTCCCTAGATAAGGAGGTAGATACATGGCAATATTTTTCTCCCATGTTACTTTATTTCCTCCAAGAATCTCCTTTAAATCTGTTCTCATTCCATTAAAGATCACTCACTTCCTCCCCTCACTGAAGTGATGAAGAACCGTTCATCTTCCTTCTGCCAGCTTTCACTGGAGTGCCAGAGGCACACGTTCATTTCATGTACCTTATTTGCTATGTACATTGTGATTATTGTATCAGCAGAATTACATTTTTGTCACTTCTGGAAATTCCTCAGCATTCGGTCTTCAGGTATTACCACTCCCCATTACCGCTCCATGGCTCTTTTCTGGAACTCTGAAGAAATACTGTGTTTCCATTCCCTTACCCTCCACATCTCTTAGCCTCTCCTTCCGAGTTTCTATTCCTCTGTCTCCCTGTTCCTCACTCTGCTTATTCTTTCAGCAATACATGCTCAGGTTTCTTTTCAGTATCTAATTTCTTATTTAATCCCTCCACTGAGCTTTTCATTTTAATAATCATGCTGTTCCCTTTTAGGGTTCTCATTTGTTATTTTTTCAAATCTGCCTGGACATTTTGGTAGCTGCTGTTTTGTTTGCTTGCTTTTAATTCTATTTTAATTATTTCAAATCCTTACACACACAACCTATTGTGTATATTTTTACTACGACTCTCAAAGGCCTTGAAAGTCTAAATCAGTTCTTTTTACTGTTTCTACCAATTAAGTCCCAAAGTATTTTCTTCCTTCTTGTGTTAATTTTATTATAAGTTTATAAAGATCAAGTTGAGAAGAAAAAGAATGGAAGAATAATTTGAGAAAGATGCTCTAAAGCATTTTATACGTCTTCAGATGTAAAGATGAAGGCACAAATGAATAGAATCAAAGGAGGATGTTCCTTTGGTTAAGCCATTATCTCAGTTGTTGATTCACGATAAATGTTCCTTATAAATTGTGTTACTTTTCTATAAACAAACTTACTGGCAGGACCATATTAGCATCTTAGCAGATATTACAACTTAAATGATCTAGAAATAGCCTTCCTAATATCTTAAGAGTAGTATATCCATATTACCTTTCAAGATTTCTTTCTACTACAGTTACAGAATACAATACTTGGTCTACCACAACAAGATAGAAATCTTTCTTAAATATCTTGCATCCTTTTTGAAGAGTTGCTTTTATCATGATAATTATTGCATTCAAATTATTCATAATGAATCACACCATAATAAATATTGGTTGTTATTAATCTCTGTTCTGTTCCTATTTACTCAGCACCTACTTATGTTCTTTAATTCAGTGTATCAGCAGAATGAATCCTTGGATTCAATTACAGGTTACCATTTAATTGTGAATTGAATATTAGGCCATAAATAAATCATAGCCAGAGATTTTCAGCCGTTGTCATTTTTTATATTAATAATATAAAGACACAAGAAAGCACAGCACTTTATAGTAGAATAAAATTATATCTAATTTTCCTAGGAAAAAGTGTGAAGTTATCTAAAACTTTCTCTTTGTTTCACTAACTATGCACAGAAAGGCAGATTGATCATTTACTAAACAAAAGAGATAGATATAAAGTCCCTCCCTTAGACTGTTTTTGAAGTCGTTAAGATCAAGACAAACATGGCATTGAGGTAACAAAGTAACAGACAAAATGCTTAAGAATGAAATTGCACACAAAATTCTGCACTGATGAAGATTTAGGCGTTTCAGACATAATATTGCAAGGAATTTCAAATTCACTTCTGAGGACGATCTGAATCATAATATAGGGGGAACTTTGACAGTATTAAAACAGTGCAAGCCAAAAAAAACCACATTCAATGCAATAATACGACATATTACAAGGTCACTGGGGAAGGAGAAAAAATTATTTTGCAAATTTAGATTTTCTATAACACTGGTAGGCCTGATTTCAATGGGTAAGAAAGGGATAAATGAGTTCTTGGTGCAGAAAAGACAGTGGATGGTGATATAAAACCTCAGGCATGTGATCCTGAGTACCACGGAGAGTTTTAGAACAAATGGATTATATGGTTTACATGGTCAATATATAATAGAAATATCAATTTTAGAATATGGAGGGTGAACAGTATCACAGTAACTGCCTTCGCAGAAAAGAGATATGAGCAAGCCTGTTACGCGACTCGAGTCCTTGGACCCAGCAAGGACAGAAATGAGGCTGGACTCCAAATGTAAAAGCACAGGCAAGGCTTTATTGGGGCTAATGCTGGAGAGTCAGGGAGGCGGCACAAAGGAAGGAATCCTCAGGCTGACTCCCTGAGGAGAGGTCAGGGAGAATATTTTGAAGAAACTTAGGTGGGAAAAGGGGTGCCATGTAAGCATCTAGAGGCGGGGATTTATTAGCACCTGTGCACTTAAAGATCATGCTTCTTCATGCATCGCTTGTTTAATTGACATGTTAAATCTCCGCCCCTGGGTATGATTTTTAGTACTATAATGAGGGGGAACGTCAGTGTAAGTTCAGCACTGGGGTCCACGATGGTGCAGACTGGTTTGCAGACTGGACTGGGTTTGCTCCTCAACTGGTACTTTGCTCTGGAGAAGTGATAACAGCCAGTAGGGAGTTCTATGAGAAACGTGATCTCAGTCAGCAGGCGGCAAGGAGTTTTTCAGATACACAGGGGCTTGTTCCCAAGGTCCCTGAGGGATTTCATCCTTCTTATTCTGAAGGAGAAAGGATAAAAGGTCTCATTTTCTGAAACTGCTTCCTGTTGCATGAGGCCATTGTCCCTGTCCTAACCTGGATGGGAAAAATCTCTCATGGACTGTTCTACTGACTTACAGGATTTGAATCTTCCTATAGAGGTACAGGGTGGAATCCTTGTGTTACCATTAGCTTGACTTGGAATTGTTGGACCTTGGAGGACACAGATTTTACTAACAGGTCAAACAGACACCAAAAATAAGTAGCAGGAGGATAGCCACCAACAGTCTCAGGAGACGTAAACATAAACAAACAACAAACAAACAAACACCCAGAAACAAAAGAGAGACTGGGGAGGGCATTTTTGATTGTTGACCAGATATAGTTAAGATCTGTCCCTAAATTGTGCCGACGCAGGCAGGATGCCTGCTCATAAACCCTTTATGTATTTACTTCAATTTTTCCTGTGTTAATTACATAGGCACAATAGGTTTTGTTAATAATGGCATAGACTCCACCTTGTTCAACCAGCAAGTAGGTAATTAATAAGAGGCATTTCTGTGACAATAAAAGAAAAACACAAGTTGATGGATGGAGCAAATTATAAACCCAGTTTCTGAATCCTGACTACTCCGGTGAGAAGATTTCTGGATGTCAAGCTCGAAGCACCGTCAGATGGAGTGGGCACAGGCAGCAACAGTCTGATGCATTTTTTCTGGTTTGTAGTTCACATTCTCTGGTGATCTTTTTGAGGGGCCCAGAGAGCAACAGGCATGAAAAGTGTCTACACAGGAGCTACTGTGGCCATTTCTCTGAGATGTACCTCAAGTTGTCTAGCTTTAGTGTGCAAGGCTTCAGGAAAAGGAACAGTTTTACTTCTTAGTGATTCCAAGACAAGAAAATGCAAGAAGATTGGAAGCCATAGTTTGAAGAGGCATAGTCAGATGTTTGAGGAAACCAGAAGAATTCAGGATCCAGACCAGTCTTCTAGGCAAACAATAAACACTTTAAAGATAATTGATCAGAACTAGAATTTAACATCCACAAAAGGTACGTTATTGAAACATACTTTGCCCTCTAAAATCATCCTCCTATTCATCAAACATAACCAAACTAAAACCAATTTGTTTGTAAAAACAAGTCTAGTTTTAACAAACTTGGTCTAATTATTTGTGTAAGTACAGCAAGAATAGTGATTGACCACATAAGTTCTCTTAAATCTACTTTGCTGGAACTTTTGTAAGGAATTTTACTTTTTACTTTTTATTTTACTTATTTTTATTTTTTAAAGTTTTTTTAAGTTTTTATTTTTAATTTATTTTTGAGAGAGAGGGAGAGCAAGTGGGCAAGGGGTAGAGACAGAGGGGGAGAGAGAATCCCAAGCTCCGATAGTACAGAGCCGAAGTTGGACACTTAACTGCCTGAGCTACCCAGATGCCCCTGTAAGGGATTTTAGTTTGAACTTTTAATAGCCTCTCCAGGCCAGAAGTCAAGCCAGATACTTGCCATTAGAATTGCCTGAACTACCTGTACATTTGGGTGAATTCTTCTTGAGGTCCCCAACATATCCTTAGGAGTCTGCACCTGCCAAGAAGTGACTTTACTCACCCCGTAAGGCTGCTGGAAACTCTGTAAGCAAGGTACCAGGCCAACAGTTCCAAGGGCCTCTTTTGGTTCCATAAAGTCAACTTTAGTTCCTTAAAGTTGTCTAGTCATATCACTTTATCCATACCTTTCTCAACTATGACATCCCAAAGTCTTGGTGATATAGTCAGTGTTTCTAAGGGTGTACTGTTACAAGAATGAATTCTTATTGAACTTATGTAAACAATTATAATTGCCACGAAAGAAAGAATACTCACTGAGAGTTTCTGAATTTTAAAGGATTCAGGTAGGGAGAAAAGTGAAAGGTCTTAACTTATTTGCAAAGGAATGTTTTATCAAATTTCTGTAAGACATAGACATCATAGGAGAACATGTTTCCTGCAGTCTGAAAGAAAAAATGTTAGTGAACCAGCAGCATTTTTTTAAAAAGTTATAAATACTATGTATTCAGGGGGTGCCTGGGTGGCTCAGTCAGTTGAGCGACCGACTTCGGCTCAGGTCATGATCTCACAGTTTGTGAGTTCGAGCCCCGCATCGGGCTCTGTGCTGACAGCTCAGAGCCTGCTTCTGATTCTGTGTCTCCCTCTCTCTCTGTCCTTCCCCCACTCATGCTCTGTCTCTCTCTGTCTCAGAAATAAATAAACATAAAAAAATTTTTTAAAAACTATGTATTCAGCCCCACATTACTAATTTTTGTTCTATTTAAATACAGTTTTCCCAGCAAGTCCAAAAATTCTTACCTAGTTTAGTTTCATGATATTAAGGGTGTCAAAAACCTGTATTTTCAAAAGTTCTTTTCATGAACCTCTTTGAGGTTGAAAACATTTGCAAGAGCATCAGAACAATGACTGTAAATGACAAGACTCAAAAATGGACATGGTTAAAGATCTGATGAGAGTTCATTATAGTGTAGTTGACAAGGAAATCCAGGTATTTCTGTAACATACATTTTAACAATGAAAATGTCAAGTGACAACCTTATACCAGGACATATTAAAGCTTTAGGGATTTCATATGATTTCTGGAATAGTTATTTGTAAATAACTTAATTCATAAAGTTGAACTCATGTAATTCATATAATTTCTAGAACATTGACCCATAGAGTATAACCTAAGAAAGTTTATTATCATTTGTTTAATAATGCCTCCCTTATAACTTAACAAACCGTATAAACAAGCACATGCCTAAATAGGATCAGAGATTACTATAAATCTTAATATTCCAAAGACAAATACATAGGATTATACAATTGTTAGCAAAATTTAGCTCCTTTAATATTGAAAGATTTCATTTACTTAAGTAATCAAAGACCTAACAAAAACAAATATGAAATCTTATTTTTCTGGACAGATAAAAAAAAAACTTTGTTTATAAGTTCTTATTAAGAGCAGACCAACAATGCAAGAAAACCTTGTCTCTTTAATAGAAAAGCCAAATTTTATTTTTATACCAGTGTACTTTTAAAACTCATCTATTCTAATCTTAGTCCTGACCACCTGACATTCTTTTCCAAAGATTCTCTCCACAAACCTTCCGCAGCTTTCTTTTTCATTCAGATTTTGTCCTAAGCCTTCTCTCTCTAAACAGTCTCATCTTAGGACAAAATTACTTTCTTCCTGCAACAAAAATATTTTCTTCATTCTTTACGCCTCTTTAAACATAGTTCCTTTTTTTTTTAATTCAGTGTTGTTTTCCTTCTCATTTCCAGCAGTCTCAACTACATTTATCAGAATTTTAAGTCTTAGAAACCTCAATTTCTAGTAAAAACTAGGTAGTAACCAGGTATGAACGGTCTGTTACAACAGTATTTTCTTTACTTTTGGCAATTTACAAATTTTTTGGAAATATACAAATACATTTCATAATTTTTAAAAACATGAACTTTTTTATGGTACAATCATTTAATATAGCATAAAACATGTTTACCAACAGATTCAAATTTATCTTTAGTTTTTTTGTAAAAAGCCAAAAGCAGATGAATCTGTTTAGCAATTAACGTGTTAGTATTTTATCTTATTTTGAAAAGATTCAGATTCCCAATGAACTTAACCCAATGTATCACTTAACCTAGCAAAGCTTTAAAGTTTTAGGTTACCAAAGATTTTGAAAGCTATAGACCTTTTTATTTAATTTACTTATTCTTAACAATTACCCATGAAAACCTCAGGAGACAGAAAGAACCTAACATTATTTTAAGTCATTTTTGCTGACAAATTGTAACAGATACAACATGAATGTAATAAACTCAGGTACAATGAAAGCTCGATGTTGATAACTCCGAAAGACATGTTTTTAATTAAACCAACAGCCTTGAATTAGCTTGAATACCAAGGATGTCGCACCTGTGTCCACTAAACAGCCAATCTGTTTGCTCCCCACTGTCCATTTTACTTGGTGCTCTTGTGGGGAAATTGAAAGTGAGCGCTTTAAGTCTAGGGGGGCTCTTGGGCCGCGGATGGTGCTGGACGCCCCAGGGATGGTACAGGAGGAGGAGCCAGCAGCCTGAGTGGCCCCAGTGGTGGTGAGGGGACAAGAGGAAGGGGAGGAAGAGATGGCAGGGAGCCCCCGGCAAGGCCAGAGGCAGATTTTAAAGTTTGGACAATCATTTCTCCATCTCTGTCTCTGGTCTCTCCCTTCTGCCAAACATGTTTTTTCTCTGGTTGCCCTTTGGCCCCCTGGGGGGTGGTCAGGAGCAGGTAGTGGGTCGGACATCAGTTCTGGTGCTCGTACTCGGGGAGGTGGAGTTAGGATTTCTTGTCGCTCCCCATCTCCCTCCTCCTTTTCCTCAGTATTCTGATTATTGGGAAGGGGGTCAGGTGTCTTAGATTTTTGTTCCTCCTTACTTCTCTGGAGCATCAAGTAGGGCCCTTCCCGTAAGGCATCTGTATTATGGAGTAATGTATAGGCCTGCATGTAAGGAAGTTCATCCCAGATCTAGTGAACTTAAAAAACATACGGGTTAGTTTTTATCTGAGTGGTTTTTAGAATGCCCAGTTTTTACAAGTGCTTGCCTTTAAACCAATTACATAGAGCTCCTTTACAAATTAATTTTAGCGATTCCATCTGGAGATAGAAAAAATATCTCGTATTTATAACACATATGGACACATATACACAAACAAGATGCAAACAAAATCTAGCCTGTTTCACTATTTGTGGAGAAGACATGACAAACCCGATTTCTAAATATCCTGTTTTTATTAAAACAAACCTAACTGTAAGATAGCATTATAATTTATGGATCCATTCATTAGTTACATTTTATTTTCCATTTAGAACACAGCTGACTTTGTGCAAAGATACCAAAAACCGCAGCAACAAATAAATCAAATGAAGCCTAGAATACCTGGTTCCTCCCCCAAGGTGGGAGGCTTCCCTGATTGAACCAAACAGCTTCCTAGGTTTTGGTTGTTTAGTCGTATAGCCAGCTTTTTCTAATTCTGTGTGCAAGAAAACTAATTTAGACAGGTCAGAAGAGCCCTATTTGAGACTCAACGTGATCCTTAAGTTTTTTTTCCACCTGGAGAGCACGAGCGGTAACCGTCAACAGCTCAAATAAAAGCAGGACCATCAGCTTAAATTGAGGGGGTCTGGCTATCAGGTCTCTTTGCCGACATACCTGTGAGGTGCTGAGACGTCAGAGGGGCACAGAGAGTGGGTGCTGGTCCCCCATTGCCAGTTCCAGAGGAATCCCCCGGGGGTTCTCAGCCGAGCTGCTCCAACCTCCTGTCCCCTATGCCAGGAAAGGTCGGCGCAAAATGAACAAAGTCTAACAAAATTTTAAAGAGAAAGGAAAAAAAAAAAAAAAAGCTTTATTCCGGTCAAGTTAGGATAGCTGCTGGGGATACGGTCTTCAAAGAAGAGAAGGCTTCCAGGGAAGGGGGGTTCAACTACGAATCATGAGAGGACTTTTCAGGCAGTTGTAGGCTTTTGAGTTCCGCGTATGGGCAAGACTGCATAGCTTTAGTCTCGTGGGGACTGAGAGGGGGGTTTACTCTTCATGTTTGGAATAGTCCATTTTAAATTTTAAATGAGGCAGATTTAAGTCCACAGTTGAGTACACAGATACCAAAAGTAAACGGGTTTTTAAAAGTTTATTTATTTTGAGAGAAAGAGAGAGAGCCCCAAGCAGGCTCTGCACTGTCAGCACAGAGCCAGATGTAGGCCTCAAGCTCCCGAACAGTGACATCATGAGCTGAAATCAAGAGTCTGATGCTTAAACCACTGGGCCATCCAGGCAACCCCAAAAGTAAATAGGTTTTCCAACAAAGTTACAAATCAGGGACCTCCCAGAGGGGAGAAAAGGTGGTTAAAAAAAAAAAAAAAGACAAAGAGAAGGAAAAAGAAAAGGAAGCCCAAAAGCGGACTCTAACTCTAGCCCAGGAACTCTAGCCCCTTACCGGGTTGATCGGTCCTGGAGGGAATCTCCCAAAATCACCGCTCAAAGGGACCTAAATGGGAGTCCCTTTTTCCAAAGGTACTGGTAGCAAAGATAAGAACCAGGGGGCTCCTGCTCCGGTGGGAGGCTTCAAATGCTCCAAGTCTGTGGGTGGCGTCAACTACCTTCTGAAGGCCCAGGCCGGCTGCACCTGCAGGGCCTGGGACAGGTCCCTGCCACTTGCGAGGAGCGGAGCCCTGGTGCAGTCCGGTCACTGAGATTACGTCCTTCTGTTGAAGGAAAACAAGGGAGCAAACAAAACTGCTAAGAGAAGATAGAAAAGAAAATCCTGATGGGAGTGAAGGGATGGGGCCAGAGCATTGCCTGAAGGGCAGTGAGGAAAAGGGGAGACTGGAGACTCACCAGTCCCCGTGACTCGGAACAGAGAGGCCTGGCGGCCCTTCAGTTGTGGGCGTTGGTCCGGGTCTAGCGTCCCTAGTTCTACTGGATCTCGTCTCATCTTAGGGCCCCTTCCTGGTCCACAGATGGACTCGCGTCCTTGGGTCCAGCAATGGTGGAAATTGGGCCGGGCCCGAGATGAAAAAGCACATGCTCCTGAGGCTGGAGCACCAGGGAGGCGGCACAAACGAAGCAATGGCCAGGCTGACTCTCCGAGGAGAGGTCAGGGAGAATATTTTAAAGAAGCAGGTGGGAAGAGGGTGGAGTGGAAGCACCTGTGCGCTTAAGGGTCCTGCTTCTTCAAGTGTTGCTCGCGTTTAATTAACACGTTAAATCTCCACCCCTGGGCATGATTTTTAGTATCATAATGAGGGGAGAAAGTCGGTGAAAGTTCACTACTGGGCTCCGTCTTGGCGCAAGCTGGTTTGCCCCGGACTCGCTTGCCTCTTAGCTGGTGCTTTGCTCGGCAAGAAAACTCGGGGCGCCTGGGTGGCTTGGTGGGTTAAGCGTCCAACTTCGGCTCAGGTCGTGATCTCACGGTCTGTGAGTTCAAGCCCCGCGTCGGGCTCTGTGCTGACCGCTCGGGGCTTGGAGCCTGCTTCGGTTTCTGGGTCTCCCTCTCTCTCTGCTCCTCCCCTGTTCATGCTCTGTCTCTCTCTGACTCAAAAATAAACGTTAAAAAAAAAATTTTTTTTTTTTAAAGAAAACTCATGGTGGCCAGCAGGCAGCAAGGAGTTTTCCAGGTGCGCAGGGACTTGTTCCCGAGGTCCCTGATAGTCTCACAAACATGCTGCGGAAACCTGGCAGAGCTGGGCTGGAAAGGGCCGACGTGAAACACCTCTTTTTACCTCCCGATTTATTTTTTTCTATCTCAAGCCAAGACAATATCATTTCCAAAAGCCCCACGCATTTAAAGTTATTAATAAAATATACGTCCCCTAAACGGGTGAGGGTACAGTCTGAATCTCAGAAGTTCACGGAATTAAGTGTTGTCCTCTGAGGACAAGCTGTCAAGAGTAGAGATTGGAGAACATGGTGGGGGTGGGGGGGGGGGGCGGGTGTTGCTTCTCTGCTCACATCAGGCCAAATGGTTGAGCCCTCCACAGCTGTGGTTGTGTCCACAGCTGCCACCTGCACACCCTGCCTGTACAGAAACCGCCACTCTCCACAGCTGTTCCCTCAGGCTGCAGGCAGGGGCAGGGGGATGACCAGTTCCATAGCTGTAGAAACTGTGTCAGCAAAGCTGCGCCAAACTGCCAGGGCTAACCAGCCACGTGGATTTCTGTGCTTACTAATAAATGAACCACTCACAGTATCTTCCGGTCCCATCCCACAGGAGCCCACAGACCCATCCCACAGGAGCCTCTTCAGCCCACGTTCGTTAGCTTTCCATTTCCACCCTCCATCGTCTTATTTATTTGTCCGTGGTTCTCTGGACGAAATACCAGCTCCTGGTGTTTCCTCAGAGCCAACTCCTCTGCAAACATGCAGACCTAAACCCGGCTGTCCCAGAGCTCGCCTGGTAACATGTTTCTGGCAAAGCTGAGATTTCCGCTTTCTGAGAGCATGCTAGCTTCTAAAACGAAGTGAGGAAAGTGCGAGCCCAGTTCCTCTCTTAAACCCATCCAGTAGAGAAGTCATCCCTCGGTACCTGGGGAGAAGCGAGCTAAAGAGCCCAGACTATGTCAATAGTTGGTGGTACAGTCGCTCATGTCTCTCAACAAGGGGACACAGAGCCAGGAGAAAGGAGGCCCAGCCTCTCTACCCCAAAATATATCTTTTCCTTCTTAGATTTGTGAGCTTTTAACTTTCCTATCAGGCAAAAAAAAGGTCTCCTTAAAGAAATGAGAACGGGAGCACAGCAGTAATTATGTAACCCTTAAAGAAGTAATTATGGGGTGATAAATTTCAATATTTGACACCTACAAATGAAAGTTTTAATGACACTTTAACTCGAATATTGTTGGTGAATTCAATCATCCCTATGCTTTCCGATCTACTCATTTATTCCACCACCATTTGTATATTATGTGGAAACTGTATGTTGCAGAGTCAAACACTGTGAAGTTATAAAAAATTTCAGGTATGATTCTATCTTCAAGGAGGATATAATTTAGTATATAAAGGCAGATATAAATAGGACTGTAAAATAACATCAACTAAGGAACAAAATAAAATATAATATGTATCTATGGGAGAACCAATAAGGAGAACCTTTCCTATGGAGGGTGAAGTGAATGCACTGGGCTTTGCTGGAGGGTGACACTTGTACCCTAGAGGGGAGAGACATGCCTACTGGCGAAGGAAGAACACGATTTCATGCACCAAGCAGTGGCACAATTTTATGCACTGTTCTGCAGCTGTGAACCAAAGACAGCTGTAGATCGACCTTGCAAGTAAGAGAAGCAAACAATGAAGGAATGCACACTTAATATAATGTTAGGAAGGGACTGGTACTATAGAGAAAAGTAAAGCTGTCAAAGAGAGATTAATGGATTAGTGTTATTTTCATGGAGTGGTTAAGAAAACCCTTTTATAGGTGACCTTTTAGCGGAGATCTGACCACATCTAATCTATAATATACATGTCTCTGGTATATGAACTCTTTTTCTGTCTTATTTGCAGCATGCGATAGATTCCTGCATTTCAATGCTTTAATTAATAAAACATAAAGGAGTTGGCTATCAAAAAATAATAAAAACTAAGCAGAACAAGTCAGTCAGAGAAAGACAAATTATGATTTCACTCATAGGTGGGGTTTAAGAACCAAAACAAATGAACATAGGGGAAGGGAAGGAAAAACAAGATAAAAACAGTGATAAGATAAATAAGAAAAATAAGATAAAAACTAAGAGACTCTTAAATGCAGAGAACTGAGGGTTGCTGGAGGGAAGGTGGGGGGCATGGGCTAAATGGGTGATGGGCGTTAAGGAGGGGACTTATTGGGATGAGCACTGGGTGTTATATGTAAGTGATGAATCTCAATTTAGACTCTTGAAACTAATACTACAGTAGTTGTTAATTAACTTTAACTTAAATACATACATACTTAAAAATAGTAATAAATACCCAAAAAAGGCAAAAAGTAGAAATCACCCTCCTACCCCCGTTTTCTAACCAGCCCGTGAATAGCTAACTCCACTTGTAAATATCTGGAGCAAAAAAGTATTCCAGGCTGAGGAAATAGGGAGTAAACAAGACCTGAGGCCAGAGTTCTTTTGATATGTTGGAGAAAATGCAAATGCTGGAGCAAAGACAGTGACCGGAAATGGTGTCAGAGAGAGGCCAGATCTTGGAGGGCTCCTGAGTCTTGGGGAGGAATCCATATTCATGATAAATGTGGTGGGAGGCCATCAGGGAATTTTGAGCGGGGGGGGGGGGGGGGGGGGGGGGGGGGACAAGACCTGGTCTGTAGTTTTTAGAAGTTCACTAAGCAAGATGATGTAAAATAGGCTCTAAGAGGACAAGAATGGCAGCTGGCAGGCCAGTTAGGGGGCTATCCTAGGATTTCCGGTGAGAAACAAATAGGACTTGGAGGAGAGCAAATATGTGGGAAATGGAGTAATCTCAGACTCTCCTGTCAATTTAGAGACGCCTGTAGGCAGTAATTAGCTACCTAACAATGGAATGAAGAAATAGCTCCAGAAAGTGGTTTCTTTGCTCATTCAAATTCATGACTCAGCTTTTCTTTCTCCGAAACTTTCCCCCTGCATGTCAAAACCACGTGATCACTGTCCCTCAACGTGGCAAGTCCATGTTTGGAATAAGTGAAGTAATTTTGCAACTTAGAAAATACAGCAAAGGAAGTGTGGCATACAAGTAGTACGTTTCATGGAGATTTCAAACCTGATTGTATCTAATAATTGTTGTTAATAGTGTGAATTATCTACTTGGTATATTTCCCTCAGACTCTCTGTCAACACGATTTTATGACTTTTGAAACATCAGGCCAGAGAGTAATTTTTTTTTTAATTATTAACTGTCCATCCTTTCAGTAACGCCCTCTCCATGCACATCCTTATTTCTTTGTATATTCTTTAGACCAGGCACGATTGAGAAGTTGAAAGGGAGAGACTCTGTCAAACTCATTAATTTTCTGTGGTGTTTGAATAAGTGGGTTGGCCCCTTAAGCAGATTGTGCAGTATTGCTTTTCAGATCGAGGGCTTTCTGTCAGAATGCACCACGTCTCAAAGGAGCAGAGAGCTGCCGAGCTTTTGGGCTGTGCCTTCGGAATGTAATTTGTTTGTTCAACAAAGCGTGGCAGCTAAAACCAATAGCATTGTTTGTTGTTTGGTCTTTCTTATTAGACCCTGTTGTAAAGCTCCGAGGAACGTAGAATGCTAAAATGAATTGAAATGCACTTTCATTTCCCCCTAGATCTTTTTGAACGCAGAGAAAATCCGGCTGGGGAATCTACCGACCGGCTCTTTCTCATCGTCTTCACCCAGCTCCTCAAATTCTCGGCAGGCAGTGTACGAACTGTGTGTCTGCCCCAATGGCAAACTTTACCTTTCTCCAGCGGGACTAGGTTCCACTTGTCAGTCCAGTAGCAGCATCTGCTTGTGGAGCTGAAGTGACTGATTTCTCCTCACACCAGAATAGCCTTTTGTTCCCGTCCGTCTGCTTCACAGTTCTGCTCGGTTTCCCTTGTGATCAGTCCAGAGCTTCTTCGAATGGTCCACAGAGCAACTTGTTCCCATGCAAGCAGGGATCGCTGCCACCTTCTCTTGTGATTTACTGTACTGCTCAACGCAGAGAGTGTGGGTGACAGAACAGTGGAAAAAAATCACCTTCCGCGGGAAAACTGGATCATAACTTTTGCTCAAAAGGGAGAAAAACATAGGTGCCTTTGCTACGTGAAGTGAAGCACACAGTTTTAGATTTTTGCAGGACCTGGATATGAACTGCACACATACACATTACATAGATGAAATTCTCAGTATCCAATGGCAAGATGAGATGGTTGACCCTGTCAGAAAACTAATTCGACAGTCTGAAAGCACAATTTTCCAATCATCTTTTTGGATGTAAACTTTTATCCCCGAATTTTAAAATTTTGAAGCATTATATAATGCTTGCTTTACTAAAAATTAAATTCGATACATGATTTTTAACAAAACGAAACAAAACAAGACAGAACCCCACCTTGAGTTTTATTTGTTTCTTTGGATTCAGTGTGTTGTTACTCTTTGTCTACTAAGTCTAGAATTTTGTACATTAGGTAATTTTGAAAGCACTCAGCAATATAATCTTTACAGAATTAACAAAATGCCATTATACTGTCATTTGTCAGATCTGAATGGCCTTATATAGTATTTACTTGGCTTTTGCATGTGACGTATTTGCTTTTAACAAAACATCTAATTTATTCCGATATAAGATAGGATTAAGAGAGATCTACTGATGGTATGGAATCCATAGATTTTTATTTTTTTTAATTCACCTGCTATCTTTTACACTAGGTTCTCATAGTACAACTGTTTGTTTTCTCCACTCCCTTTAAATTTGACTCTGACTGCTAAAATTCAACCATATCCTCTAAATAAATTAATACTAACGTGATGCATTATGCCGAGAATGGGTTCACTTTCCATTGGAATATAACCTTCAGAATTATATCTATGTATTCTTTTTTATTGGAGATTAAGATTTAAGGATGGTCGAAAGTAAATTATAACTCCCTGCTTAAACAGTAAAAACTATAAATGTTAACAAATATGTTGAAAATGTGTTTACTCCATTACATTCCTATTTTAAGGAATTTGGTTGTGTTTCCTTTCAGCTCTTAACATTTGGTTACCTTTATTAGACTGTTAAGCTACCCTGGCATCAGAAATCCTAGCTCCTTCCATTCTCCACTGCTTATTTTTGTAAAGTAGCACGAATAAATAACTCCAGAATAATGCAGATTTGTTGCTCACAGCACTCCTTAACTGGAATTCTTGAAACTTACAGAATCCAAGAATGTAAAATTGTATTTAAGTCTTTCCTATTATGGGAAGATGAGTTGATTAAGGTAAGTCCTTAATTTTCACATGTCAATCAATTTCCTTTTCCCCCATGCACCCGATGGCAGGCGTGTGCAAGCTTCATTCGGGGCTCTGTGACTGTAGATCCTTTGAAAGTCAGGCCTCCACGGCAGCAAAGTGGGGATGGGACCCTGTTGAATAATTTAGCAAAAGTAGGAAAACTTAGGTGATGTAAGCAACAAACTGAACCATTTGGCCAGAATACATACATACCCTTGTTTGGATAACCTAACCTACTGAATGCTTGAAAAAGCTCCATTTTACTAAAATGCATTCTGTACTCAGCAAAAAGTCAGAAAGCTAGTGCACTTTTATCACTTTTCACGATAGAACTTGACTTGTGCTTAGAAGTTATTATAGAAAACTCAAATTCCTATTGAAGTAAGCACTATGCAGTTGCTTACAAAGTCCTATCGTAACGTAAGAGTTCAACTTATGTAAATGAAAACATTAGAATTTAATATGAGAAATTCTCATGCTGGGTTAGCCAAGTACACGAAGTATATAACACAAGAAGTTTTGAGAAATTATGGGTGCTAATCACTGTGTTATGGACCTTTTAGGAAAACACTGTGCATTAATTTGGACATATTCAAATTCTAAACATCCCTCAATTAAAACAATTAGAAAGGTTTTTTTTAGTCAAATGGTAACAATTCTTTTGATTAGTAATTAGCGCTGTTTCTAATCTCAGCTCTGTCCTCTACTGATCAGTGAGCTGATTTAGGCAGTCTGGGGATATCTCCAGACTCCAGTTTACTCAACTATACAACAAAAGTACTGAATCAAATGGTCTCTTGAGATTCCTTCCAGCTCTAGCATGTTCTAATTCCAAGAGCAAATATTTTAGGAGGTGGAAGGGCCGCTGAAATGTAAAATTATATGTCATAAGAGGAGAAAAAAGGAAAGAGAATGAGGAGACAAACAGTATAAAATCCAATTCCAGTGACGGGCTGTCCAATTTCGTATTCAAATAGGTTCTGAAATGGTATAGACACAATTTGAAATATATGTTAAGAGATTTAGACTAGGTCTGAATGATGTAAAAATATCTGTTTGATTTAGTACAAAAAAATAGTGATACAGATGGCTTTTCCTATCCAACACTGAGTGGTTGGTTTAAATTACTCGGCTGGCTGTTTTAGATTCCTGAAAATCTAAGTATAGACTCAGCCTCAGAGTTTGAGTTTCTATTGAAGGCATAGACGATTGCTCCTAAAAGTCCTTCATTTCCTCATAAATGAAGGCTTGGTTCTTTCCTATTACAGAGTTTCTTTAACTGCAGACTAAACAGATTCATCATATTTCTCCAATAGCATTTTTTTATATGACAACACATATAAATATAGTGCAGTTTACTTAGATGCAGGTTTCATCTTTCCTAAATTTAACTCGGAAAAAAATAATTCCTTTAAGGTGTCCCACATAGATAATAAACTGTTTATCCTGGAGAAGGCGGGAAGAGAAGAAGGGAGGAAGGCAGGCCCACAGGCAGGGAGCATACAAGGAAAGAAAGGGATTGACAGTATTCCTAGCATTAAAAGTTTTAGCTGGGAATGAATGAACAGCAAGTATTTGAGTTCTGATTCTGGGGAGGTTGAAAGGAGAGAAGCAAAGAAGACACACTATTCCTTGTTCTTTTAGAACATTTAAATGAGACACGCTCAAAAAAATATATTTCCAAATTTCCTGTTTCTTTTGCTCAACCTCTCTAAAATTTCTACCCTGTACTTCTTGGTCCTATTCCCCCCCCCCCCCTTATTTTATTAGGAACCACAAGCTGATAGTTTGGTACATAATTATTTATTGAAGGATTGAAGATCAATCTATACTTCAAATTTTACACTAATCAGGAAATCTTAGATTTCAGTCCCCCAAATCTCTGAAAACGGAGACTGGAATTTGAGTTCTAGTTCTGCCCCTATCTACTCAAGAAAGGTACTTAAGGAATGTGCTTCGTTATCTCAGCCACAGTTTACTTACCTGTGAGAGTGGTACAGCCAACTAGAAGTTTCCTTTGGTTTTCACTGATTCACTCAAGAAGAGACTCAGCAATCTCGAGTTCAGTAGCATCGTCTAAACTAGCATTAGTGATCTTCTCTACCTTAACATGTTGGTTGTAAATGTTAAAATGCGGATCTTTCCAGCGCCCTGCACCTTATTCCTTTTTCTGTATTCTTTCTTGCTCTTACCTTGTGGACACTAATGTCTCTTTTAGAAATAATGCTTCGTTGACAGGCTTCAGTACTATGGTTGACATTAAATATATGAAAGAGAATATATTTGGGTCTCATTAACAATGACTGTTCAGGAAATTCATAGAGATATTTACCAAATATTAACACTCTCTTGGTCATTCTGTTCCTACTTATCCCCTTCAGACTAAAACACACTGGTCTTCTGAAGAAAAGGTAATTTGATCACCAAAGTCAGTTGCTGAATTTGTATAACCATTCAAATTTGCTGCATATTCTACCCTCTGAATTACTCAATTGGACTCTGCCTCATTTCATAAAACCGGCATTGGATGCAATAAAAACTCCTCATGGATTGTGTCACTGCAAGCCTGGAATCTCTGTGTGAGGCAGCAGTTGGGAGAAGGCTGGAGAGTGTTTAGTGCACTTAAGTGCTATATTTTATAACAGTGTCAGTATCCTAATATTAAATTATTAAAATAGCTGAAGATATTTATTGGCCAAATTTTCTATACAGCCATCAATGCCAAATTCACATTTGAGTTACTTAAGAGTAAGGCCTTACCTTATTCTTCCAGCAGCTTTGGTCTAATTCGAATTGTTCATGTGACCATATTTAAAAGATACCTGGAGAACGTATTTTCTCTATGTAGTAGTATATGATAGTAATGTATATTGCATATATTGCATAATATCATTATCACAAAGTAAAATGATATTGTATTTTTATTCTTTTAAAATAATCATAAACTAATGAATGACCTCATTGAACACTGTTATTCATATTGTTTTATACTGCAGTTCATTAGTTATCTGAATATCAAAGACCAAAGACTGGCATTTCTATTGTATTTAGCTCTGCAACCCTGCTGCTTCTACTAATTTATTCAAATGAATAGGAGGGCTTATAATTATAACATGAGGCAGTAAACATCCTCCGTGCAGGATTCTGAGCTGTAGATCATTAATTACCGTTGTGGTTTTGGAAGGAAAATTTTGTTAGTATAGTCCACTTACCTTTTATACATGCATAATAAGCTCCTTGATACTCATAAGACCAGTATATAAAGACTATATCCTAAAGTGGGCACCGGATGGATTTACTCAGCGGAGTTTCAACTTTCATTGCTTGGTAAAAATTCTTTGGAGAATGTAATTAATTTGAAATACTTTCAGAACCAGAGGGCTATTTTTTAAGTGTTGATTGAAGCGGTTCCACTCTTTGAGAAAGTCAATGAAAAACATGAAAGGAAATGAGGTATAATGAACTGTGATCGTTTATGTTTTTGCAGTCTTAATACCTCATTTGTCTGAATATTTATAAATAAGAGCCAAACAGGGTTGAAGATGTGCAAGGACATTCGCTAACAATGGAGATACGTAATTTCAAGTTTGAGTGTCTCGTTATTTATACAATTCTTTAAACCAGGTCCACTACTCATTTATTTTGTTTTGTAATTTTCATGTAAATGTTTTCTTGTATATATAGATATATGAAAAATGGAACTATTTTCTTACACATACTATGCAATATGTTTGTAAAATTGCAATATTACCAAAATACAAAAGCTGTGCTTTTGTACTCTATCTTGCTTTATGTAAAATCAATCTTTTTCTATTTAAATGGACTACCTGTCCCATAAACTGTAGATAACCTATCTATTCAAAAATCAGTCTATTGTATCTTTTGTTTAGTTTGGGGTGGATTGGGTTCTATTTCTTTTGGGAGAAAACGCACCAGTTTGGCAGTTGGAAACTTTGTTTTCCTCAAAAAATGAGACCTTTGAAGCATGCAATGAGCTCATATAATTTAAGATCTCTCCTGTAATACTTGTATTTTGTCCTGATTTTGGTGCTACTGTGTAACCATGATTAAACGTGATAGTCAAAACAAAGAGGATCAAAACTTACATGCTATCATTTATTTAACTGAAAAAAAAAGTTTGAAGAGGTGGGATGTGGGTATTGTAGTGATTAGAGACCTTTTTCAATTATGTGTTTTAGATACCAATTCTAGTAAGACATATGCTTTTCAAATTTTACTTTAATCTGTATATTTATACTTGATAAAGATGCTTCCCTTATGAAAAATTGAACATATTGTTCTTCTTAAACATATGCCCAGTGAAACTAGAGGAGTCACATTGATTTAAAATTCTTGGTCACTACATTTTACCAAACGATTAACTAATAGTTCATCCCTTCTGCAATCTCCATGATATGATTCTGGGGCTAAGATTAAATGAATTGCTATTTGCTCAAATATACATCCCTACACAGACCCATATCATTACACATAAATACATACACGTGCAATGGCACGTGTATATATATATATATATATATATACACACACACACATACACATATATATACGTATATATACATATACGTATGTATATGTATGTATTTTTTTCTTCGGTTTCAATAAGAAATATTACTTTCTATGAAAGTGAGATATATGGTAATGAAAAATCTTGCTATTATAGTAATCACTAGTGATTTTAAATATGTTCTTCCAGGGGCGCCTGGGTGGCACAGTCGGTTAAGCGTCCGACTTCAGCCAGGTCACCATCTCGCGGTCCGTGAGTTCGAGCCGCGCATCAGGCTCTGGGCTGATGGCTCAGAGCCTGGAGCCTGTTTCCGATTCTGTGTCTCCCTCTCTCTCTGCCCCTCCCCCGTTCATGCTCTGTCTCTCTCTGTCCCAAAAATAAATAAACGTTGAAAAAAAAATATGTTCTTCCAGTTAAAAAGTATTCTAACTCAAAAAAGGAATAACTTGAAATTATTGAAAATATAAATTGCCCCTCTGGTGTTTTGTTATTTAAAGAAATAGCATTGATACTAAAAGGAGAAAGATTGTCTCATAAAGATTTAATTGCACCTTACAAATACATACTATGCTTTTTCTCAGAACTAGCCCAGTCCACTCATTTTTTTGTTTCTCGTGGTGGATATAAATTTTGAAGATGAGATAAATACATTGGCTTGGCACAGAAAGCATGTTATGTTACAATTAAATATTAGAACAATTACATTTGCAGATTATTTTAACTGAT
The DNA here is from genome assembly GCF_022837055.1 of Prionailurus viverrinus. Classification (NCBI taxonomy): domain Eukaryota; kingdom Metazoa; phylum Chordata; class Mammalia; order Carnivora; family Felidae; genus Prionailurus; species Prionailurus viverrinus. The sequence goes on from NC_062564.1 coordinate 24,548,091, forward strand.
CTAATCAGGTTTTCTAGGTAGTGATCACTTAGTTTCCAATATATCACTTGTTACCAGAAAGAATATCAGATTTCTTATAACATAGAGTCAACACTTAAAACAGAATAAAAATGAAATTAAAGCCACAGAGAAGAATGAAGGAACAAAAAGGTTGATCGTTAAAATAAAACTAGTTAATATGTTGAATGTTAAGCTTATATTTAAGTTTTCTGAAAGTCCATATTTAAAAGGAAATGGTATAGAATATGTCATAGAGAAAAATAAGTATGTCGCTTCACAATGTATAAACATTTCCTATGTTAACTCTAAAGAATCTTCTGGCCTAGGTATTTATTCATGGGCCAATAAAGAAAACGCAATGCTTAAAAGAAATCATTTCATTTAAAAATTTGTCCTCTATTCACTATTAATAGTTATACAAGATAAGATGCTATAGGATCAGAGTGTTACAAAGCATGAGAATTTCAATTGATTCATAATTATTATTCATTAAGACCTGAATAAATTACCCCAAATGTATACAAATTATCCAAAATGTGTAAGATGTCAAATATACATGGAATAGATCCAAAGCATGTGAGATCTTGCCAGATATTTTTGAAAATATGTAGTTTTTCTTATTATGCAATTGTTACGTGTCATATAGCAGTGTCTATAAATGAGTTTGCTTTATAATGCAGGAAAGTGACAGTTTGAAAAGTACTGTAGATGAAAAGTCTTGGTATTTCATACCATTTGAATTTTATGAATATGGTGAACTCAGTATTTTCCTGATGTTTACAACTTCCCAGAAGATTCTGAATTCATTGGCCACCACACCTAAGGGCTTTTGGACATCTGTGGAAAGTTACCTGTTGTTCTTATGATTAATTAAGGAAATATAAAGCCAAAGAAAGACATACCCCAAATTCTAGAAAGATATAATACTGTGTGTCCTTGGGTCAATCTCACGACCCAATTGGATTTTACAGACCGTCTTGAATTTATAGCTGACTTAATGGCATTTCAGTATATTATGAATGTATAGCACATTATACTGAAGTCGCTGTTTAAAGGTGATCTAAAAGCCCAGAAAAAAAATAAATTTAATAAGTTATGGCTTTAGAGCAGAGCACCATAATATAAAAAATTTAAATTCATTACATAATAACTGAAATTTCAAAGTAAAATATTAAAATATGTTTCCTTTGACATATCAACTTTTGACATCTACAAATGACTTATTTTTACTGTGATCCATTATCCATCTTGAAGCAATGCAGTCCTTACAAGTAAATGGATTTGATTTTTAAAAAAGGAGCATCAGTAAAGTGGAAGTAAAAAAAAAATCAGATTCTAATTCCTGTATTGCTCTGTCATTCAATAATCTGCATACATCTAATCTAAGCAAGAGGTTTAAACTTCATTTGTGATTGCACATGGATTCACCTTGCATGCCAACTCTGACCAACTCTGAAAGGGGCTATCAGTATGGGACGCTGTACTGAGAATGGTTCCAGAACAAAGTTGAAGCTCTCCAGGAAGAGCGACATGATCATTTATAATGTCAGGGGTTCTGGAGTGATTGATTAATTGCAGTACATCTGCCCTATTTTAGCAGTGAAATGATTTTCAAGTTCTTTCAACTCGATACTAGGCTTCAGTTTCCTAAATTGTAAAATAAAGACGTTAAATACAAACTACTTTTAAATGCATCAATATCACCTTAATATGCTTTATGGTTTTAAAGGGTTTAATTCTGTGCTATATAAGATTTACTTTTACTCTAATGTGGCAGTATAACCTATAAAGCAATGTACCGAAATGAAACGAATAAGGAATAGAGGTGGCAGTTGTCAAGCATTTGATGAATTATAGTCCATTCTGTAATTCAAAGTCCACAATGGAATTGCCTGAGTTATGTAAATTATCTGGGCTCTGGATAACAATTTTACGTGACAGTCTACTGTTCAAAGATAGAAGTAAGTTAACTAACATGGGTTAAGCTATATTGTTCATTGTACACTGAATTAAGACACTTAATTAATGTTACTTCTTTAATTATAATCTCACCTCTTTTTTGGATTAAATTTAATTACTCCCAGTTTTATAGACAAGAAAGTTGTATTTCAGAGAAGTTAAGTAAATCAACTATTATACTTTGTATGTTTAGTTGATTTTAATGCATTCATTTGCTCATTTATTTAATAAATGATAACAAGTACCTACATATGTCAGGCACTATTTTACTAGTCTAGGAATTGGTAAACAAATAGTAGCCAACCAACCAGAGATAGAAAAGGCCCTGACTCTTGTGGAGCTTCTGGATTGGCAAGGAAATGTGGATCACAAATAGTACAAAAATAAATAAGATTATCTCATAAAATGAAAAGTTCTAGGAAGAAAATAAGCAAAGAGTGACAGGGTGAGTCTCACTCTTTATAATAAGCACTTGAAGAAAAAGAATAACCTTGTAATTTCAAGTCACAAAGGGCTTTCTTTATAACATTATCTGGTGATCTGGGGTAGAATGTGGCCAACCCAACCACCTGAATACAAGGATGTCAATTAGGAAAATTGTCATAACAGAAGTTAATTAGGAAGTTAGTATCAAGATTTCAGTAGACTGGGTGGCTCAGTTGGTTGAGCATTGGACTCAAGATGTAGGCTCAGGTCATGATCCTAGGGTCATGGGATTGAGCTCCACATAGGGCTCCACACTGAGAGTGAAGCCCACTTAAGATTCTCTCCCTCTCCCTCCTCACACACTCTCTCTAAAAAAATCAAGAATAAATATTCACAGCAATTTTTCAATCTATAGTAGAATTCAAAGTCATAAACTGATATCATGGCTTAGATCATAATTGCATGTAAGTTTTCATGTTTTAGCGTCAGACATCCTCTCTTTTAACACAGACCATTATTGCTGTTGATTTTATGTCCTGATTACATGTGGAAAATTATGCTTCTTCCTGTGTGAGTGTGATGCTTTACCCAGTATCAACAAAAAAATTATTTTACTATGAAATATCTCCCCTTCAAAAAATAAATCTCAGAATGCTAATGATAAAAAATAAAATCCTCGATGTACTGAAAAAAAAAATTAATTCATAATGTAACCACCTTCTACCGGGAGGCCATATTTACTCTGGATTGTAGCCCTTACAAAATGCTTGAAGCTTCAACGTTGCTCATATTACATCAAATGACTTATTAGTTGTTTTTCCTCTTCATGTGTCTATTAGAAGAAGTCAGCTATAAAATCGACCTGAGTATTATCACAAAATATATCCCAAGCTAAAGCAATTTTGTCTCTCTCTCTGGGACTCATCTATTGAGTCAAGTGACAAGATTCTTACTATTCCTGCAGTTTTAATGATTGAGTAATAGATTATCAGCTTTGTGTCTTGAATTATTCTAAAGGCATTTGACAAATACTTATCATGGAAAACACTGAATTACAAATATACACCTTGGTCATTTGCCCCTAAGGAAAAGTAGAATTATATGAAGAGAGGGGTTTGGGTAAGTTATTCTTTTTACTTAGGCATCCTAAGATTTTGTGTTGTTACAATGTCCCCAGAATAGTCCAATAAATCTTTATGCCAACCATAATGACTGGCCTAAAAGCAATGCGGTATTTGAAAGCTCCAACATTCAATTTTCAAAGTTTTAATACATAAAGAGTATACAGCTCAAGTCATTTCTTTAAATGTGGCTTCTTATTATGCGGTATGGTTATCTTAGCATAGTTAGCATAAGAAAATGCATGGTGATAAATACTTGCTAATTAGAACACTTAAAACAAAAACAATCAAATCAGAGGACTAGTATCTAATATTAGCAACTTAGAGTAACCATCATTTGCATTACAATAACTTTTTTTTTCTAGGATAAATCATTTCAGTTTGGAGCACACTTACTGTCAATGTTGATACTAAAAATAGATTCGGAGGCTCTGACTGATCCATCAACTTCCCCACACTGCTTAAAAAAAGCCCAAATGACCTACCCTGTTTTCACCACCCCCTAAATGGGTAAAGACAAATAGACACAAATACCTTATAGACTTGTAAAATCCATACATATTTCTAAAGTTGTCCTTAGGTGTTATTTCATAATCTAGTTTAAGTAAAGGGTTTTTTTTTTTTAATAGTGGCCCAAGGTAATCCCTGGTCCATATTTGTGTCGTGATCAGGAAAATTAAATGATCTTTTATCCTACTAAAGATCAGGAAATGGAATATAAATCTAATCGAGTCTCTTCAGCCTCAACTTTATCTTTCTCTGTGTTTGTTCTGTATTTACAATCAGTATCTTAATCCACATTTAGAAAATGCTTCCATATGATTGTACTCCACTTTCTAAATTCCTAAAAGTTGAAATAAGATTGATCTAGTTGAGTTACCATGATAATGTAATGCAAAAACTGTTAAAATCTTTCATAGCATAAAAGTTACTGGAATAAACTCTACAAGACAACATACAAGATAAGCTTGAGCACTATTTGAACATGGCTACTTTGTATAAAACGTATAGTTTTTTACCTAGTTTAGCCATATACTTTCAAATTTAAGATGCTGCACTGAAAATGTCAAAGAAAATTGTCATTTTATCTGCAACAATGTGTTAAATTGTCCTGCTCTGGTGGGGAAATATATTTAATCCATTCCGTGTAATGGCAACAACTTGATATGAATTCTCAGGAAATGGTTTTAGTTTCTGTCCTACCATGCCTCTAAATTCTATGATGGTGTGTAAATGGATCCTGAAAGGGAATTCAGATGTCTGCTTAACCTAAGAGCAGTGATCAGTCATTGCCCATAAAACATAATGTGTTCAAAAGGTGAATGAATGATAAGAACTATATTTTGAAAATTAAAGCGAAATTGATATCTAAAAAATAGTCAAAGATTAAAGGCAATTATTCTCATTAAAATGCATCATTTGTATTCAACTCAAAGCCATTATTTACAAACATGATTCCCTCCATGATGACTTCAACACACTGAATAATATATTGAGAAAATAAAAGACACATAATATCCTTCAAGTGATGCAATTTCCACAGGTTTAGCTTCTCAGTCCATGGTGTCTGGATTAGTCTGGTTTTTCATACCTCAGAAAAGAAGAATCATCTCAAAAAATAAACAGAAGGAAAAGTACATGGCTTAAAGTATTAATTATTCACTGTTTGACTAGGTTAGCATTTCTGAATCTGAAGATGTATTTAAGCTAGTAATAATCTGGTACCTACAAGTTTTCATTTAATTCCCTGCACTTTTCCCCAAATACATTTATCAAATAGATTAAGATATAACTGGGACACTTTTCTTTACCCAAGGAATTCAACAAAATGATCTTAACCTAAACACCCAAATTCACTATTTGCAAACAGGAACATCTGCAACAAAAGAAGCTGCTTTTCAAACTAAAAGACTGGATTTTCCTAATATAAAAGTGTTACTGGGCCAAAATTTTAAGCAGAATTCACTTAGTAATTGCTTGACTATGGAAAATTCAATTAGCTGCATCTCATTTTTATCCTACACTAACAAAGACATGCTCTATTTTATTTGAAAATTGGGCCACTCGAATAAATTCAGTTATGAGACTTTTCACAGAAATCACCTTATGATTATTCAATGTATAGGAAACTCTTCATAATGCGATTATGCTTATCCCAAATATATGTAATCTAACATGCACACCTTTAGTTTCCTTTGGGTAATTTGGGAGTTGTATGTCAACTCTTCACAAAAATGCATGAAAGTCCTTGTATTTTTTTCCATGATTACTAGCCTTGTTTGCAGAAAAACATGTTCTCTACCTTAAGAGTGTGCTGGAATCACATCTTTTTTTTCTTGGTTTTGAGGTTTTTGGGTTTATTTTTTGCCTCCTGTTTTAAAGTCTTACCTATTTTTAGGTATTATGAATTTTTAATTTTTACTCCTATAGAGTACATTTTATGCTTTTTAAAAGGCTGAAAGTTTTATACCTAAAGAAAAAAATAATCGCCATATATTTCGGATAACAAGAGGAAAGAATGAATTTTGACCACATAACTTCACTTTCTGAGACAATATAATATATATCAGTTTAGCTAATATCCCTATATAATTTTAAGATGTATAAGCATATCTTCCAAAAATGTAATCTTGTACATTTTAATTTTAAAATATAACTTCAGTCAAATTATTTTTCTAATAAAATATTTACATTCCAATAAAATTTCTAAATAGTGTATTATATCCTTTTATAAATTAGTTTTATTGGCATTATTTAAAAATACATGCAATATATTGTAAAAATTTTAAATGCATATTCATTGTTTTTTTTAAAGTAAATATAGATAAAAGTATTTAGTACAAATTTTGGTCAAATGTGATAAGTGTGTGTCATTAGAACAAAGGCTTTGCCCTTATAACAACATCATTTATTTTAGGAAGAAGAGAAGTCTCTGGGAAAATAGTGGTAAATAAATATTATTATAAAGATCGAGACCTCTAATAAAGTGAATCTTAGATTAAAATAGTTACTCAGAAGATAAACTGATCCTTTATTTCTTCTATGATAATATGCCTTTTATTCTTCGTGAGTAGAGGATATTCTACAAATATGCACTTTCTTCAATTAATTTTTCTGTAAAAAATCAGCCTGTGGAAATAGGCGATATTCACCTAAAACCAGACTAGGATATAAGTCTCTTAATGCAGACATATCACACTGAATTGGTGTCTTCAAATGTATGTTTCATTACACACCGTTTCCACAAAATATAAGCAAGGGGGTAAAACAAAAAAAGTCACATGGACAAAACAGAACTGAACAAGAAAAACCATGAGAACGACTGGACAAGTGAAGTCATACAATTTTTTTTACTTAAAGACTAATACATGTTGAATAACTTCAACGTGGAGACACATTTTGCAATGTCTCCCAGTTACTGAAGCAGAGAACCTTTTTTAACAGAGAGTAGCATACTGAACCATATCTTTGGAAATGCTGCTCTAGGTTTTTCGGCAAGGAGCTATATTGTTACCTGAGATTTCACTTACATAAATTCTCCATGTCATTGTGTAAAGAAATGCTTTCAAATCACCTGTCTATCGAATATTCAGATAGCAATATTTTTTAAATAAAAATTTTCTAATTTACCCCAAGAATTTCCCTTTTGTTTTATTTATGCTATCACTTTGAATTTGATTCTCTTACCTTACTGGCTATTAATATTCATGAAAGCTTCTATGTCTGCACATAAATATTTGACACACCTGGTTTTGATGACAAGTAAATAAAATTACATACTACATAAAAATTGCTTTAGACCTAGATCATCATTTCTCCTTTTACAAGAGTTCAGATTGCATGTGAGCTAAGGCTGTAGCATTAGAGGCTCTGGAGAAGTGTGACATTTTTATATTTAGTAATAACATACAGAACTAGCAGTTCTATAATCCAATTGTTATTTCACAATGCTTTCTTATACATTGTATTTTACAAGCTCATTTGTTCCCAGAGCACCTTTAATTTTACTTGTTTCAAGTTTAGATCTCCAAACGTTTTTGTTAAAGATTTATGAGAATAAAACTACATAGCCTTTGATAAAAACATTATCTTGCTAAAAGGTAAATGAGGATGAACCCAGTTTTGAAAAGACAGAAAGTCAGCAGTTAGATAATGTTATTTACTGATTCAAATTTCTGTATTTTCTTTTTTCATTGTTTGAAAGCATTAATAACATAATCTTATTACCTCTAGATTTTACCTAATGAATTGGAATGCCTGATGGCTTGCAAAACTATAGACATACCAGTTTTATTTGTAAAAAACTTTCCAATATTTTTGAGAGAGAAAGAGAGCATGTGAACACACACTTGTGCAGCATATGAGCAGGGGAGGGGGAGAGAGAGGAAGAGAGAGAATCTTAACCAGGCTCCAAGCCCAGTGCGAACCCCCCCAAACCTAGGGGCGCTTGGTCTCACAACCCCAGGATCATGACCCGAGCCTAAATCAAAAGTCAGATGCTTAACCAACTGAGCCACCCAGGGGTGACTCCAATATTTTTAAAAGAATTCATTTACATCATTACTATGAGATCCAAGATGCAGTAAGAAAAGGCGATTTCCAAAACTAGGAGAAGTCCACCATAATCATAAAGCGTACACATTAAATAATTTACTCATTCCTACTTTTGTAATTGTAAACTGTTATAAACACTCTGAAATTACAATTAAAAAGGAGGAAAAAAATCAATCCAATAATACAATATAGAGCTAAGGCTCTATCAATATATGTGAACACATTGGCATATATATCGGTAGGAAAACAGAACAAAATGTGTGAGAATGAATTTAAAAATCTATATTACAAATAGTACCAAATCAAAAATATATTATGGATTGATTTAAAGACCTCAAAGTTCTTCAAAACACTTAGGGTAGGATTATCTTACTATTACTACAGGAAATATTTCAATGGACAAAAACCAGACTGACTCTGTTGTTAAAAATGTTTTCACTAGAGTCAAAAATAAAAAAATAGCTTACCTCTGTAAAAACTATATAATCCAGAATCTTTCAGTGCAGCTTAAGATATACAACAGTGCCCCACTGGAGACTTCTTAATCTAAATTCCCAAAAACAAAAAACAAAAACACTTGTTTTTATACAGATACTAATTCTTTATTCCTCTCTAGCTACTTCCTCTCCCCAATCTTTCCTGCCAAATATCTTGCCAATTTTTTGAGGTGGTTTCAATGGTAGCTGAATGCCCTGACAACCTCTATCTAAAATATTCTTAAAGACCCAACAATCACTGCTAGGCAGAAAATCCATTTATTCAGAGCGAATAGAAGGATTCCTCTTTTGTATTGTCTTATGGCCAGGTAACCACGAGTCACTACATTGATCACGCTGTTCATGTTTGCAATTTCTCGTCCAGCACGTCTTTCTGACTTTGATGTCTGTAACCCTGAGTTCAAACACCGACACCCAGAAACACAACGAAGCGGTTCCTTCTCTTACACTTTAATACCATGTAGCCCTTCATCAATAACAGAACCTCATGTGTATGGCTCTTCTTCAGCGGTTCAACACAGTCAATATCATCTATTTTTAACAATGTTTGAGACCAAGAATCCTGAATAATAATTGTATTGTGAGTGTTTCTCCCTTACCTTTACTTAAATTTTCGTAGTTAGAATTCGCTTAAAGAGATCTATCTAAAATCTGAAGTATTTTTAAATGATCGCGAAAATTGTAAATACTTTTACTGCAGATTATGTAAATATAAAATAATATAATTCATGAATGACGGTGAGGCAATTCATAAACACATTGCAAATAATACAATTCAAGTAATGTAATATTAATATGAACTAACTATAATAAGTTGTAAACCACCTGCTCATAAAGCAGACGTGGCATTTAGTGATGGAGATAAAGCACCATGTTGGATACCAAAAAACTTACCTTCATGGTTTTGTAGGTTTTTGGAAAAATGTATTTAAGCACTAAATCAGTTCTAAAGAGTCAACAGGTAAGTGAAAAATAAGAATAGAAAATAAGACAGAGAGATTTTAAATACAGATAATCCTAATTTGGGGGGAAATAAAGGATATTAGTAAGATATTTGAAAATGTATATCCTTTACTCAGTCCTAACTGCCTCTCGGACTCACTTTTTACTGAACTCTCTCTCACCAACTTAACATACTTGGTGTTAGTCTAACCGCTCACCCATATGTTAGCTTGTGGTTTGATTTGTCCCCCGAGGTACAATTGAGACGTTTTTTTCTGTTTTTTTCTTAAAACAGTTGAATGATGATAAGATCTGATAAATGTATTCAAGGATCGCTGAAATTTCAACAAGAAAAAGAAATGTTATCATACATAAAACACAGACATTACCCTAAACTCCCTCAAACATATAAGCTTTTAGGCAGTTTGAATGTCTAACAACACATTCCCTTACATATTTGTCACACATTGCAGTGTCTCCACGACTCCACCAAAGCACAAGTTTTTGTGCTTTCTTTACCACAGAGTGTTATTTTCTCAAATTATCAAATTTTCTTGCATCATGTAAAATCAGAATTTGGTTTTGCTTTCTTCCCCCCAAGTTCCAATTCCTTAATGTTAAGCATGCCGTTTGCTAGACGTCCTTCTACTGTAAGAAGTCCAGTTTTAATGTCTCTATATTCATGGAAAAGGATGATGCCTTTCTCATGGTTGTGACCAATCATAAGGCAAAACCTCATTCAGATGGGCTTAATGAGCGTATTATGGCATGTATCCTGCATTATGTGAATGTACACACGGGATGTCCTACTGGTCAGGTGTATAAACATGTCAACAATCCTCAGAGTAAAAATTTTCATACTGCTACACTTATACGTCATATATCAAACATTGTAGATGCTCCTATAATCAACAACCCATATATATGCAGTAGAAATTCTAGAATGCAACCTTGATCAGAGCGCCACCCATTGCATACCAATATCTCAAAATCTTGCCACATAGGGTGAAGGAAATATTGCCTACTATCTGATCCTTTGAGTTACTTTCTTTTTTGCCCCAGGACACATGGAATTCATGATTTTCACCAAAATCGCACACACCAAAGTCAAACCCAGGTATATGCTCAATTTCATACCTACCAGCTGAACTACCCATTTTCTTTCCACTCCATTAAACATAGCAAAAGGAAAATATTTTAGTCCATTGTAGGTATAATGTTGAATTGCCTCCTGCTCATAAAATATAAATCGTGCTGATCCCGCGAGAATGGCCAATACATTTTTTGGTACAGCAGATCTGTTGTATGCCTTGATTTTGCTCTTTTAGCCAATGAGAGTAAACTGCATGTCTTGATTCTGGACTGCCTGATGTAACCTCCTGGTGGTCTCATTACATAGAAGAAAACTCCAGCCTGGGGACCACAGAGCTAATTTCCCTGTGGAAGTATCCAGATGTCACTTGCTATCACTGAAAATAATCAAGCGTTCCCAGAGAAATGGGAAGAACTAGGAGGAATATCTACAGAAAACTGTATCTTACCTCTATTTTCAACCCCTGGTTACCTTCTCGTAACAAACTACAGCTGAGAAAGGATTGTTAAAGTATGAGAGTGAAGAAATATTTGACACTGCCTCAAATAATATTTACAGTGATTTCCCATGGATTTGGAAAGTAGTTCATTTTAAATTCAGGGCAGCCTCTCAAACACTTTTTTGGAGTCAACTCTATACTCTTAACTGTGCCAGGAGACTGGGAGAAGTCTGCGGGCAAGAGCTACGCCTCTCTTCCTGAAGCATATGGTATAGTGAAGGGAGAACTGTCAACTACCTGGTTTAATACAAGGTGTCAGATGTTATGAGAGGAGAAAAGCAAGACGTAATTCTTAATTTGTTGAGTCCTTCTTTTGTTGACTTTAGTGGCGGCCAAAATACGATTTCATCAATGAAATACGAAAGATTTCAGGTAAAGATACATCTTAAATATGTCGTCTTTTTTAAATATTTTAATGTTTATTTTATTTTTGAGAGACAGAGAGATAGAGCACAAGTGGGGGAGAGGCAGAGAGAGAGGGAGACACAGAATCCGAAGCAGTCTGGGCCGTCAGCACAAAACCCCACGTTGGGGCTCGAATTCATGAACTATGAGATCATGACCTGAGACGAAGGACCCTGAACCGGCTGAGCCACCCAGGTGCCCCTGTTGTTTCTATAAAGCTACTTGATGAACATGGGCTTCTGTGTGAAACAAAGTGAGGCATCTTTGATGAATATAATCCAGGAATACTCCATCCTACAAAAGCCTCCCTAGAATATCTTCACGGGGTATGATCTTTGGACATTTTAGTTCTAAGACTTTAAAAAAAAAATGATATTTAATTAGTTTAGAAATTTTACTCAGGGGCATTATCTTCTTCTCATTGTAAACTAAGCGCTTCATGATGGAGATGTTTTTGTTCAGGGGAAAGAATGCTGACACTTATTGCAAGGATAACTATGAGGAAATGTTCCATGAACAAAGAACAGAACGGCCAATGACAGGGACAATGTGTAGGTGTGACACATTCTCAGGAAGCTGAAGATCAAAATGCTATATAAGAATAACAATATGTATGCCAAAGATCCGAGGATAGAAAAGCCTACAGGAAAATAGTCAACACTTTTTCTCTGCATTGAACATGCATGTAGATAATAAAATTACCAGAGAGAGAGAATGTCTGCCCTACTCTTATCAATAGAGCATTGACAATAAAGATACCTGTAACATTAATGATGCTCAATTACTGTTTAACCAATGACTACTACAAGTCTCACTTCATAATCATTTTCTAGAATACAAACAACATTTCATAACGGATATCAGCATTCCTACTTTCCAAATAGGGAAAAACTAGCCTTAGAACATGAAACAGTACTGTAAACACTGGCTGGCTTTACTGGTTAATCATATTTCAAATGTATTTTAAAAATCGCTTTTGAAGCATAAACAACAGGCTTATAGGAAGGAAGTTAGAAGTCTAGATATGAGTGTCAAAAGTTTTATCTTTTCTAATTAAAGATTACTTTTTTTCTAATTATATTGAAAGTATATGGTAACGGTCACTTGTTATGTTTTCTGGTTACTAAGCACCTTTTCAATACTCCTTATTTTGGAAACTTCTGTGCCTTATAAATCCTGCATGCTGAAAATAGAGACATAAAACTAGGGTGTGGCCATGTCACATAGACCGTGTGGATCAAACACACCCATGTAAAATTGTTTTTGCAAACTTGCTTCCGTGTAGAATCAATTTTCAGACAAGTATGATGGTGGAGGCACCCATTCTACCACAGAAGTCATGGTGTCAGCAATTCGATTTCTTCTGTCTTTGCCAAGAAGCACTGGAGGTGATGTCTTCACCTGAAGCCAAGAGCTATTGAATGTATTTTAATGGTTTCTTTCATGAACTAAAGTGGGCTCTGAGTTTTTTTTTCTTATTTGTGTGTTTGCTTGCTTATTTTTTTTAATTCATAGCCTCTACATGCTGAGTTTTTACTGACAGAATTCAAGAAATTCAAGAATATGTAAAATGTTAAAAGGAAAAAAAAAGAGGGCAAGAAAATTTCACTACCTAGAGACACCCAGTGGTGATATTTTCTTTTCAAATACCTCTATACGCTTTAAAACGTTATATACATACTCACCTATGTATGTATATAACTCATAGTTGCATGCTGAGTGAGGCAGTTCCTGATATCTGATACCTATGGGGTAAAGTCCCAAGGATGCTGTGAACATAGACAAACAAATGCCTCCACATTAATATTAACACACCACAAAGTGTTAAGTATATTGCCCTAGGATTCATGAGCAGACATACACTCTTCCCCACCCCACCCCCGCCCCTGACCCCGGATTCCCACTCAAAGACCAAAACACTCATTCCACTTAATTCTGGGATATGGTAACCTGGGTGACTCTCCACAACTTGTACTTGGCTAAACAAAGTTGATATTTTCTCCTTCCCAGAGGCAACCCATATCCCATCATAGGCTGATGAAGGTTTAAAAAGGACTGGCCTTCTTGTGTCAAATTCAGACAACTCGAAATGGCCTTCGAAGCTTTGGAACCCTCCAAAGAATCTGTGGAGGGCTTTGCTGTGACTGCATCATAGCTAAACCCCTCTCTATCCCAAATCCTTCTCCCTTCACTCCACCCTACATGTTGAAAGCACTCCCAAAAACCTTGCATACTATTCTTCTTACCAGAGCCTGCTTCCCAGGGAATGCAGTCTGCAACAATTGCAAACTGATCCTGAAAACCAATCAAAAGGAGGACTAAATAAGTGGGGAAGGTGGCAGAGGTGGGGTGATTGTAGGAATTTGCAAGCTATAAACAGTTCTGTAGTGTTCTTGTTTCCCTCTCCGTGAGATTAAAAAAAAAGATAACAGATAAAAGAGCTTGAGAAATTATGCATGTCTTTAAGAAAACCATGAGAATAGTTCCCTCTCTGGCCCACACCTGTCTGTAGCTCTTCTGAACTGCAGAATGAGGAGAGAGAGAGAGTAGAAGTTAGCATCACTGTACTTCCACCTTTGGATAAGTATGGGTGTCTGAGTTCCCATAAACCAGGAGGAAGTTGTCGGATGTGGATAAGTCAGCCATCTAGAAAGGACCTCTCCACCAGGCGGTGGAGCAAGTAGATACTAGGAAAGAAAGGTCATAACATTGTGATAAAGAATATTTAAAGAAACAAAGGTAAAACAGTGGCTTTTAGGGGCGCCTGGGTGGCGCAGTCGGTTAAGCGTCCGACTTCAGCCAGGTCACGATCTCGCGGTCCGTGAGTTCGAGCCCCGCGTCGGGCTCTGGGCTGATGGCTCAGAGCCTGGAGCCTGTTTCCGATTCTGTGTCTCCCTCTCTCTCTGCCCCTCCCCCGTTCATGCTCTGTCTCTCTCTGTCCCAAAGATAAATAAAACGTTGAAAAAAAATTAAAAACAAAAAAAAAAACAAAAAAAAAACAGTGGCTTTCATGTAAAATAAACACGTATCAAAGATTTTAGCACACTTGCTAACGAGGGAATTGGTAAGTGGTCACAACGGGTTTAAAAAAAGAATCCAAAGAACAGACAAACATAGAAACCCAACAAAAATGTTGAAATTCATTTGCTTAATAGATGCAAAATGGGCAAAAATCCAGAGGGCAGTAATCAATAGCACTTAACCGGACACAATCTGCATTTCTATGAACACGAATCATTTGCTTTACTATCAATTTTCTATAACTTACAGTTTTAGAGGAAAAGATGACTCAGATGAGTGACCTACATAGAAAGCCACCAGTCTTCTGACATCACTAGAGGACAGAAGCTGAGGGACATCTCAAAACAGTAGCAGGACAGTGCATAGTCCATGTAAAAGATCACAGTTCATGATGTGAAGGTCCCCAATCCAATGATCCCACAAATAGCCCATAAATGAATGATCATTTTGGAGGCTTGCCATGACAGAAAGCTTTTATCAGTCAAGTAAGGACAAGAAAAATATTGAGAAAAAAAATCCTGTTTCTTCTATTCATAACCCCCCACAACCTGCCCGATCCCTAGAGAAGCCAGAGGTAACACCATGGATAGGGGGGAGAAAAAAAAAAAAGACTGTCAATGTGGTGGCCACTGCTGGCCTCTAGGGGTGGAAAGGAAGTGGCCTTAGGCTAAATGTGTGACTCAAGTTTTTCTATAGACTAGACTGGACTTTAAAATTTGAAAATGATACTGTTTTATTGTCTGAAATATACCCAAAAGCTATATTATACTGGTTATTCTAGGTTTGCACTTTCTGATCCATTCTGGTTCTTTCCTGCCCTGTACCTTGCCCAGTATGGTGACCCCAGTACATTGCATCTCTTTGGCCCCCCCGTATCCTGTGACTTCTGATTGTGTCTGTCCAGCTAGGGCACCACACCAGCTGGACATCAGAGAGAGAAAGAAAGAGAATTTAAGCCCTTTTACTTCACTTATACCCTCTACTGGGGATGTCTGGGTAATGCCTGTGTTTTCTTAGCCATGGTGACAACTCTGGCAGAGCCCCATAGCTAAAGTTTGGTTTCCTGCTTCAAGGGCTCAAGTCACAACTCCCAAATCTTACCTCTGAAGGCATAACTATTGCTGGTATCAGGGTCCACCACTGGCAGTCCCCAAGTGCTTCATCACTTCTTGGCTTCCTTACTCTTGCCGTTATCTCTGTAGTCCCATCTTATCGAACTCCTTTTTATTTCAATGTTCACTATGACACCTGTTTGCTGATGCGAACTGGAATCATGCATATAAAATCTGTCAAAAATATTATCCAAAGCCACTGAACAGCTGATAGAATGTGACTGAAGCAGTGGTCTGAGAAAAACAAAGTAATTTTCTTTTCTTTGTATGTGTGTGTATTTATTTATTTTGAGAGAGAGAGAAAGCAGGTATGGGCCAGAGAGAGAAGGAGAGAGAGAGAATCCCAAGCAGGCTCTGGCACAGAGCCCAGTACAGGGCTCAAACCCACAAACCATGAGATCATGATCTGAGCTGAAACCAAGAGTCGGACGCTTACTCGACTGAGCCACCAAGGTGCCCCAAAGTAGTTTTCTTTTTGCAATTTACCATGTAAAACTAGTTCAGTGAAGAGGATTTTATATATATATATATATACATATATATGTGTATATATATATATATATACACATATATATATACACACACACTTATATATATAATAAGATTTATTATCTTATATTATTATATATGTATATATATAATAAGATTATATATGTATACAGATATATAATAGATAAGATTTTATATATAATAGATTAGATTATATATATAAAGTTATTATATATATTTAATTTTTATTTAAATACATTTATATGTTATGCATTTAATATTATATTACACAAAATTTATATGACCCTATATATATTAATTTTAATATATTTAAATATTTTAAGTGTAATAAACTGTTTTATAAATGGAAGATAATATGCTGTACTCTTAGGTAAGCAGTGTTTGTTTCCAACTCAAAAATGTATCAAGGAGATTTTTGATGTACAGTATCATTTATAACAGCTTCTAGTATCCCAGTTCTTAGATATATAACAATTTAACCACATTCTCTAATCACAACAATTTGAGTTCTTTCCAATTCAGAGCTAGCATAAACACTGGCTTCATGAAAGTCCTTAATACACTCAATCTTGCATACAATTCTAACAACCCATTCTACATTGCAGTCAGAGTATACATATACATATATTTTAATGTTTATTTATTTTTGAGACAGAGCATGAGCAGAGGAGGATAGAGAGAGATTGGGAGACGCAGAATCCCAAGCAGGCTCCAGGCTCTGAGTGTCAGCACAGCGCCTGACGCGGGGCTCAAACTCATGAGCTGTGAGATCATGACCTGAGCTGAAGTCGGACACCCAAACGACTGAGCCACCCAGGCGCCCCAAGAGTATATTTTTAAAACATAAATTATACTAATTTACATCTCCAACAGTACTGTATATGGGTACTATTTTATTCATATCCTCATCTGACATTATCAATAAATAACTACTGTTAAGTGAACATTTACTGTATGATATAAATTGTATTAAGAGCTTAAAAACCACCTTATTAATTGTCATACCTTATATAATCTCATTAATCCTTATTTTTTCCTAATCTGGTAAGCAAGACGTTAATACCTCAGTTTTTATGTGCAGTTTCCTGAAGACAGGTTAAGTGAATATCAGCAGCTTGTATTCCTTCTTTAATAACAGCTTGTTCTATGCATTATTAATATTTCTGTTGACATTTAAGTATATTCTTTCAGTTTGTAAAGAGTTTTATGTAATGAAAATATTAATGCTTTGTATGCCATATCTGTCTCAGAAAATTTATCATCTTTTTCCTTAGTTTTGTTTATTTTGATTTTTATGGTGCTCTGTCGCATGAAAGTTTTTTTCATGAATTCAAATCTATGATTTATTTATGATCTCCAAGTTACCTCTAAAATTTGATTAAAATTTTCTGAATTCCAAAGATTATGAAAAAGATATTCACCTATAATTTTCTTCATCATCTTCATAATTGACACTTTACATTTAAAATTAGATTCGTCTGTTACTGATCTTTGGTTTACTGTGGTCCGTCTTATGTTTTAACTGGTAGGTAGCTAGATATTTCATGATTATCGATGCAATTATATTGAACTGAAAATGATCGCCATATGTACTATCATGACTGTGAGGCCCGAAAGAGCTCATGCCATTTGGATGAGAGACGGGCATGGAGATTGTCTAACCTGACATGGCGATTTACGGGTTGATACGGCCCCTTGGCAGAGTCCCAGAATTGTCACACGCTCCAGGCAGCAAGTGATTATGGCAGGTAGTCTACATAATAAGGATAAACTATAAAAAAGATCTGATAAACATGTGCATGCTAAAATTTTAAAACTTCTTTATGGGAAGCAAAAAAGCCCCATTACAAAGAGAAAGACCAGGCAAAATCTGGGCATATCCATGAACAGACTTAGGTTTCACACGTGTCTTGGAAATGATTCGTTATGGCAACAACAATATACAATTTCACCTCTGTCAAATGGACCAAAAAAAAAGCAATTGGCAAGACCGAAGTTTTGAAAGTGGGAAACTATAAGCTATTAAACCCTACTGAAGATGGTGTAACTGATACAAACTTGAAGAGAAATCTGTAGATTTCATTCCCTGTGACCAAGTGATTTTATTTTTAGATTACCAGAGCCACCAAATTGTGTCTGAGATAAGAGGACTTAGCCAAAGGATAACATGGAAGGGTGAATTTGTCTTCTGCTGTGCACAGCAAGTTATGCACCCTGATGTGGGGGTTCCTGCCTCCAGAATACGTGTGTATTAATTTCCACATGGGGTTTCTTGCATCAAGAATACATGCGTATTAATTTCCACAAATGTGCCTCATGAATTAGCCCTAGTCATGACGTGTCTCTGGAGAAACTGTTACATGTATGAACAAGGAGATAGATACAACATGGCTACCACACCACTGTGACTAATAGCAAAAATGTGTAGGCTACACACTGTCCATCACTGAAGAAAAGGATGATTAAGCTCACCCTGACATTTATATATACATAACATATACAAATAAAATATATTCGTCCATAACAATTTTGTAGAATGTTGAGTTAAAGAAACAAATGCAGAAGAATAAAAACAGTATCATACCACTTAAGGCCATAAAACATACATAAACAGTAATAAATTTACTGGGAAAGTAGATAAAGGGATTAAGAATGCACTTATCATGATGAACCTTCAGTAATTTGTGGAATTCTCGAATCATCATATTGTACACCTGAAACTAATATAACACTGTATATTAATTATACTTGAATAAAATATATAGACAAAAATATACATAGCAATAATAAACTTATTTGGATATGTTGTACACAGGAGAAGTACATGACAAAAATATGCATCAACTTCAGGGGAGGGAAGAGATGGGCAAGCAAGGGTATGGCCGGGAGTTCAGCATTATTGATAATATTTCATTTCAGTTTGCAAAAGAAATCTACCCCAAAAAGAAAGGGTAAGAAATAAAAGGAAGGGCAGGGCAGGGAAGGGAAGGGAAGGGAGTGCTTTAGAAAAGATGAGTAAAGAAGTCTTACCCCTTCCCTTCACTGTCACTAAATCTCTCCAGTTGAAATTAACACTGTAATTTATGTTGTTTGTATTTATCCCCTTAAAATACCTCTCTGTGGTCTAGCATTAGGACTTTTTTCCTGACTGCTCTTCGAAGCAATATAATACATTCTGACTAGGGCTGTCTTGAGCAGAGTGTTTTAGAATCAGCTTAATATTTTGTTTCACAAATTGTTAACTAAGTACAGACCTAAGCATTTTTGTGTATTAGAATCAATTGAATTGATACCGTATCTATTACTTCGATGACATTTCCTTTCTCTGATAGAAAATGCCTGTTGAATTTACACTGGTTAAAAAGGTGTTGCTACAGGGAAGCATCTAGAAGTTACACATTCATAAGGACAGTTCCTAATAGCACAGGCAAACAGGATCGTTAGTACATAGGGCATTTTTATCTCGATTTTCTGCACCCCAGACAGAAAGAGCTGCCACTTAGAGCTGATATATCATCTAATTGATGATCACCTGTAAGGAGTTAACACGCTCTTTCTGAGCAGCTGACACATAGTGTGGGTTTTTTTGGTGTAGACTACATGTTTAACACATTACTATCTAAATTCATCCCAACTGGGACCTGTACATTTTGTAACTGTAAATGGTTTCTTTAAATACCTCATTAAACTGTTCACTATTATCCTGGAAAGAGAAAGGTAGTGCAGGAAAATGCCCCATGTTCAATTGCACTGAACATTTATCTAAAAAATGAAAAATTCTGGCATCTAGTGCTTTTAACCACCTGAAATTGTGGTCTGTAGGCTAAGTTACTTAACTCTATGTGTCCAATTGTCCTAATTAAAAAAAAAAAAAAACAATGTGGGGGAGCTCATACATATTGAATCCTACGAACATATCTAGAATGAATAAAAGAATACCAAGGATGTGAAAATAAAACAAATCTCACTATGATGCGAAATTAAAACAAATCTATTAGTTATCCCATTGTTGAACTTCAAAATTCTCCTGAATTTCGAGACAAATACAAATTCTCTAGTTTCCAGCCTATACCTTCAGATTCATTGTTTGCTGTTCAAAATATGAAGTCCTAAAAATAGTGCTGCTCTCTGGATCTCCACCCATGCTCCTGAGGAAATGACATTCCTCTTCTGGGAAACTCCTACTCACCAGCTCAGTTCATATGACACCTCTTCTGAGAAGTCTTCTTTGATCATAAAATCAATGATCCTCTATGAGCTTCCATACTCCATGTGCATACCTCTACGATAACACATTAGCATTTTTAGTTATTGAATTTATTTCATTTTGGTTCCTGAGGGCTGAGCTGCCCACATTTGTGTGTTTTTGGTGGCCATTCCATAAATGCATTAATAAATGTGTGGAAAACAGTGAAGTCAGTTCCATTCCCTTCATGCAATTTTTAGTAGTCTTATTTTGAATATAAAGAATTATGTTTCATGGAAGTTCACTAATACTTGCTGTTCATCTTCTATCTTTCTAAGTAGGAGTGTGCAACTTCCAGATAGTAGCTGAGACATTTGTGTATCCTGGTTTTGCTCGATTGGGGCATGTTATAGCATAAGAACAAAAGTACACATAAGGCAAAAACACTTAGAAATCCTTATCCAAGAATATAAATGATTACATGTATAAAAAAATTTTATCAACTATCTGAAAATCAAACACTATTTCTTAACATCACATTTCTCCCATATTCGCATAAAAATATAAATAATAATAATAAAGCTAAAGCCAATGATGATCAATAGATGAAAATGCAAGGACTGAGTCCAGAAAATGAGAGTCCAGGGCACTACGAACATCTTTCAGGTAATATCAATATTGTAATTTATTCTTCTCAAATATCAAAATCTTTAGTATAATTTATGTTTTTCAAACACCAGTACCCAAGTATAAATTCTGGCAGAAAATATATTATTTTTCATTCAGATGATGAAAGGACATGTTTATGGATATATAAAATTAGGAACATGCTCTTGCTAAAAAGGGATCATTAATGAGGTATGCAAATAGATTCCTCATTTGCTTTTGGAATATTCATAAAAAGCAAGTTATTCATCTATGAAAAATACAGACACCATAAAACACATCAACCACATCTTCAATCTTCTTTACATTAAGAAGATACAGTACCTTGTGATGTTAGGGAATGCCAATGTGAAATATTTCAGGTAATTTGTGCTGTTTGCTTCATTTTATTTTCAATAGACAAAAAAAAAATGCTTCGTTGTAAATGGAAACCTTTCTCCAATAGGTGTTATTACTGAGATTAAAATTTCTAGGTGCCGACGAATCATAAGGTTAAAGCATTTATAATTTAACATACTCCATTCTGTTAGTCTTTTATGCTAGAGAATCATTCTGTGACCAAGTAGGCCTTGCTCTGAAACCCTTCCTCAGGGCTGCAGAATACATAATGTGAAACTGCAGTGGGAGAAAGCCACTTATTTATTCTCCCTTTTGCCTTTTTTGAAGACAGAGGAAAGAGACCCATTTCCAGGAGCTACACCTGCTGGGCCGGGTACTGCTAACACAAGGCATCGGTAGGAGATAACCTCCTTCTGATCCTTGAGGCAACTACAGCCCTCCCTGGTGTCCTTTAACACTTGGAAAAGGATCCTAACAAGGAAGGTGCTAATGGTGTCAGTGTTCGTTGTTAGCACAGAGTCCATTACTCTCTTGCTGGGCGGTTAGCCATGCAGCCCTGGTGTGGGGCACCTTCCCCTTTTCATACAAACTAGAAGGTCAACAGCAGGCAAGTCCAGAACACAGGTAGGGGGATTCTCAGTCATGTCGCGTGAAAATTAGTGGATTCATGGACTATCACCCATTCCAACTGGGCAACAGGAACTTAAGGCCTCTTCTCCTGGGAAAACCCATCTGGCACTTCCTGGGTGTGTGGGGGTAAAGGGAGCAAGCTTCTAGAACAAGTGTCCTGAACCAGGTCCAAAACTTCTGTGGGGTCCTTTCCAATAAGCCTCTTGCTTGGTAGGTTCCCAATTATCCATACTTCCATTTGATCACAGAATGTAATTGATAATAATAGACTCTTAAACCTAAGTAAGCCCTAGTCATTACCAAGGGAAAAACAAGACAAAAACAAACAAACAAACAAACAAACAAAACTCTGAAAACAGAAGCCTCCCTCTTCAAACTCTTCCTTGAAGTATTTGGGAGTCGGTTTGCCTTCTATGATTATGTTTTCGCTTGTATGTTTACAAAGGTCATGGGGGTTGCCAAGGGTTGAATTTCCATATAAAACCAGGGTGAGCATCTGAACATTTGTTTCCCTATAATATATAATTGTTTACATCTGTCTATGAGGTTGGCAATTTAATCTTTGTAGCAATCCTATGAGGTAGGTATCTTATTATTAACCCCATTATAATATCACAGTGACTCATGTTTATAGATGAATAAACCGAAGTTCAGTGAGTGGAAGCAACTTGTCCAGGTTCATAGTGTAATAAATGTCAGGTCCTGGATCCAATCAAGCCCTATGTGAATATAAAGTTTCTGTTCTTTACTATTTGGCAGAAAACTTCCTTTTCTATCTCTGTAGATTTTCATATTGTTCTAAGGCAGAAGTAGGCATACTGCTTCTGTAAAGGCCTAAAAAGCAAATATATTAATCTTGTGACCAACAGGCAAAATTGAGGCTATTATGTAGGTACTTGAATATCAAGAGGTAAAGTAACTGTGACAAATTTGTATTCATGAATTTCAAAATATAGTAATTGGGAACACTCATAGGTCCATTGGTAAAAAGAATGGAGTTCATTTGTGGCAGGAGGACAAAATTCCTTTTTAAAAATTTTATTAAGTTTTTTTTTTAAATTTCAATCCCAGTATAGGTAACACACAGTGTTATATTAGTTTCAGGTAACTGAAGTTTAAAGTTAGTGTTTTTTACCATGAATCTAGTATAGATGTTCATCTGTAAAAAAAACATTCTTAGACATAGAGAAACAAACAGCCTTAGATTTGGTTCATGGACTGTAGTTTGCTCTAAAAATACTTCCATTCAAAGGAGCTGGTTATCTGTTCATATTTTAATTATGACTGCACAAGAAGGTTTTCCTAACAGTTTTAGGCAGGGACAGGATATTTCTTAGTGTAGTAAGAGTATTTCTTAGGCAAACACTTTGCCTGAAATTGACTCAGACCTGTCATCTCCTTAGCACATAGGGAACTATTCTCTGGAGATCAAATCAATTTCATAGCATTTGCCAGATATATTTTAAAACTTCTTCAGCAGATATACTTTAAAATATAATATATTTTATTATATATTTTAATAAATATATTATTATTTTTATATTTTAAAACTTCTGCCAGATATATTTTAAAACTTCTGCAGATAAATACAAAATTTAAACATATAAGCAAAACTAATGCTATACTCAAAGCTAAGTACTTTTTATTCTTGTGAACTATACCAAAAAATTTAAGGAAATATAAGTGGCTCCAATTATATACAATTATATACTAATTGAAGAAAATCCTGTCAAAGCTGAGAATAACTCAAATATTTGTTGAGCTAGGATCACAGAAGTTATCTAACTTAAAATGATTCTTAATTTCAAAGAATCTTCAAAAAATTCTTAATATGTTCTCCATTGTGAAGATCCAGAAGTTTTGATCCCCCAAAGTGATACATGCTAATAATATTATGGTCTTAAGGGTATAAGCATTCAGATTATTGGGTTCAAAATCCAAATATACTTTATGTTCAGCTCGTAGATGAAACTAAGTATTCTCAATTTGGGATATATCTTTCAGAGAGGCTTTTTCTTTATTTTAAAAATATATTTCTTATTAGGAAAATGTAATGCTCAAGTTTCTGATTCATTATTCTTAATTTTCTCTGATTGTTTTAAAAAAGCAGTATGATGTCAATGATGCAATTAGAGATTCTTAACAAGCCTTTTAACACTATTTTCTTAACCCCAGGACCTGACTTTGATTTGCTTCTCATGTAGCATGCTGATAGGGGTGGGTTTTCTTTTTCTAACGAATGTTTAATAATTTTAGGTTCACATTACAATAACAAGAGAAAAATGAACACAATGGAAAACTGAATGAATAAATGCCCTTGTCATGCTCTTTTTGTTGAATAATAAAGCTTTGCCTTTTCTGAGCTTCTAAAATCTCAAATGCATCGGTAATCTTCCAACAAAGTGCTAGAGCACATGATATGAAGATAGAATTTAGCAACTCTCTTCCACTCCTCTTGTAGCATCTGGAATATGCTCTAGGTATTAGGTCTGGCTGTCAAACTCTGTAAGACATTGCTTATTGAGAAATCCAAGGCTCGGGCGCTGAGTCAAAGTACCAATTTTGCTTTCAAGTTAAAACACAAACTGATGATATCCCTAACATTATTTTTAAAACAACCATGAAATGAAGTACTTGCCCTTGACTAGACTCAGAAAGGCAGATCTCATGGAAATCAGTGAGCGGCCTAAAAGGGTGTTCATCAACAATTGGTCTACAATAGGCAAGGAACTCACAGATAAATAAGTGATGTTAACGAGCTGCAGAGACAGACTGAAGAAAAGCATAGAAGGAGGCAACAGCTAATTTGTCACAGATTTCTTTCTTCTGAAGTTCAAACTGTCAAAAATCTTTTTTCCCCTTGGAAAAGCATGTTACCATACATCACTTGAAAACTGTTGGGAGAATTTAGTGGGACAGTTGAAAAGTCCCTTTTGGATGGTGAAATAGATCTTCTGGAAAGACTGCATCAGGATCAATTACCCCAGGTTTCTCTTGAATGGTGGCAAGGAAACTGAAGGGGAGAATGATTTATAGGACAATTTAACAGGTGTCATGCTGGGTGGGTAGTATCTATGGGATGTGTCCATGGAGGAGAAAATAAAATCAATTCTGTAATGAAATATTTGGTTGTAGTTGGCAAAAGATAAATTTCAGAAATGGAGTTCCCTTGAGATTTAGTAAGCAGGGGCTGGGGGGCGGTGTCATGCATTCTAGATAATGAGGAAAAAGTCAGGTTAGCACTAACATCCTAGATAGCCAGCTAAAGAAACAACTATTAGAATTCACTGTCAATTACTTAAAAGCCAAACAAAATAAAACTAGGAAACCCAAAGCATAGCTTTATTAATCAAACCCCGTAAGAAATCTGTTAATTCTCCATTCTGTTCATCTCTCTTTCTCTTTCTGTAGATAGAGCTGTAGAGTTCAAGTTTTTATTTTGAAATATTGCTTATATTTGCTGTATCTGTTGTGTCTTTGTTCATAAAGGAGAGACCGTTTTGTGAATACAATAAAAATGATCGTAATGCTCAGCAGACAAATTTATTGGAAAATTTTAGCTTTACTTAGAATTTATTTTAGATACCACGAAGGGCTTATTCTGTACCATTCTCAAAGTATGTGCCGAAAAGAACGTTGCTGTTAGAAAAAGCACAGGTGATTTGGGGTAATGAAAATAACAGTGAACTTTAAGTTCTGGGTCCAGCGGACTCCTTCAAGACGAACTAGACAGACATGTTTCAGGTACCAGACGCCAAAAGACCCAACAAAGCAGTCATTTGACTGTGTGTGTGTTAGTTCTCAGTTATAAATCTCCTCTTTCATAAAGCATGCCCTCAATACATGCATAGTAGTAATAACAAAATTATAATCCTATATATAATTATATATATTATAATCCTATTATATATATTATATATTATATATTATATTTATTATATATTAAGCATATAATATTATAATTATTATATTATACATTATATAATATTATAATTATTATATATTATATATTATATTATATATATTATAATCCTACTATAATACCTGTAATCCAAAGGTATTTATGTGATGTATTTGCAGATTCAAAATTTCACTTAACATAAACTATCCTTTATGATTTTTTCCTCAATACTATACTGCCTTCTGTCCTATTCAAATAATGCCCAGACTGTTCTTTTCAAATGTAATTTGTTAAGATGTTTACTTACTTTCTTTACTCTTACCCTGTTCTCAAAATCTATCTATCTATCTATCTATCTATCACCTATCTAATCTACATTGCTTAAATTTTAAGCATAAATTGTCAGCCTATTGTTGTTGATTTCTTCAAAAGCATCTGGCTTCCTCTTTGGATCCTAAAGCAATTTCTGAAAGTGAATGGAAGGGGAAATCTTGATATTGCATTAAAGGGCATCTGGAAACACAAACGTTGTAAGACTAGGTGTGGGGTGCCTGGGTGGCTCAGTCGGTTAAATGTCCAGATCAGGGCCTGGAGTCTGCTTCAGATTCTGTTAAGTAATCAATTTTCCCATTTCCTATTTCCTATTCTCACTCTTACAAAAGCAATATCAATCTCTAGGGTTCCAAGAGAGAACATGCTTAAATAATCCAAAAAGTTTGGGTCTCTTTTAACTACTGATATGACTCACT
Organism: Prionailurus viverrinus; assembly: GCF_022837055.1. NCBI lineage: Eukaryota > Metazoa > Chordata > Mammalia > Carnivora > Felidae > Prionailurus > Prionailurus viverrinus. Next base: position 24,574,701 of record NC_062564.1, read on the forward strand.
GTCAACTGGAGAAATCTGATCATCCATTAAGACGAGAACAGAAGCCAGTTTTAACATCTTTATAGTCAAAACATCTTCATTTGAGTGTGATCACAATTTCCTCTTTAGACTTCTCTGCTAAGTTGTCAAGGCAGTATATTAACCACTAATCATTTCTTGATGTTATTTTAAAGAAAGTTCACTTAACTTCCTTAAACAAAATGTGGGATTATTATGGAAAAATTTACCCAATTTAAATCCTATTATACATAAACCTGAGTGAACTAGGATGTCTATCCTTTCTTATAAAAAAATCTCATTACTAAAAAATATCAAGACTATAGGAATACAGTGTGTCATATGCAAGAAGAAAATGAAAAGGACAGATTTCACTCTCAGAAGGGTATGGCTGAAGATTTTGGAATACTTCCTTGCTGTCTATTGATTCTCAAGCATCATTACATGAAAATGCTTCATTCTAGATATTAAATGATATTTTTTTATAAAAGCTTGATGAGGGACATTCACAGCATTGTATTATCATAACCAAATAAAAAGTAAAGTTCAAAATATGTCATATGCTTTTCCTTTTCTAGGCAAAGTTCCTTTTTCCTTTTGCTTCTCGCATTGTTTACCCAAGTCACTTCGCTGGTTCACTTTTCTCCTCTTTCAAGTGTAGACATTACAAAAAACTTAATATGTATCCTTGCATATTTTTCTCATGCACATCTGATCACATATAGATATAATAATATGCATTAGCTCATTTGCATTTATGAATATTACTTTTCTCCGTTTTACAATTATGGCATTGTGTGTACATGTCTGCATTTGGTGCTTTTTATTTCACAATATCTTTTCAGAAAGGATTGAACTTTTTTCATTTTTGCCAATAATGCACCTCGACCCCACATGTGTGCCAACAATCGTGCTATTTTTTTTTCTGCATTGCTTGCCATTCTGTTCGGTGTAAAGTTATCGATGTTAAGTCAACAGTCCTGCCTTGCCATTATCTGCATTTGGATTTCTCTGACTACCAATGAATATCTTTTTTATGTCTGTCAGTGGGATTTGCTCTTCTGACAGTTAATTCATCATGTCTTTATTCACTGCTTTGTTTATCCCATTCTTGTCAATTTTCAAGAAGTCTTTATATGTCATAAACATTAGCCCTCTGTCTACTGTCTGCATTAAAAAATGTTTCCAAATCTCATTTGTTATTGATTTTGTTTTTGACATCTGTTAGCTATTTATATTTTTTTTACCCCACAAGTGTCCCTGTTTCTGAATGTTTAAGATGATGTCTCCAAGGTCTTTTTTTTTTTCCTAAAAGACTTTTCACAAGCTCTGCGTTGATTTTCTTCTGGTTTACTGATGTTTAGATGATGGAAAATCATTTCCTTCCTGCTATTTACCAACGGGAGAGCGTATGAATTGTCCTTGACCCCATTCTGGAGCACTTGAGCTCTGATTTGATACTCTTCACAGTGGCAGTTTATAGGCAGAGATTCTAAAACACACATGGCTCGGCTGGACTTAAATATGATTTCTGGCCCACTATCATTTTTATGAATCTGTATTTTTGGACGAGGCTCATCTGGACTCCATCACCCCTAGCAGTTGACGATGCTTTATTGCTGAGGATTATATTCCCGGGATGAGACTAGGCACCAGCAGCCCTCCCAGCGCATGTGCACACATCCACACACACCCACTCTTTCTTCCTGGCCTCTCAGTGTCCTTCCCTCTCTTTTGCTTTTTACCTATGCTTTGGCAAACTGGCTTTGGTAACAGGGTTAGAAAAACATCACTTTGGGCAGCACAAGAATCAGTAGTCATACAGTTTTCATTTTTGGAAGAGATTGCGTTGCTGAAACAACGGTCAAACAGAAAAAGGTAGGAAAAGATGGTCGGCCTTTGTGAATTCGTGTATGTGCAGGTGGACTGGCTCTGGGGTTTCAGAGAAGAGTGTGGAGTTCATAAGTGACTCAATCCGCTATTCATGTCAGGTCTCTCAGCCCTTCAGAGAGAGTGGACTCTCTCCCTTGGGTTCAGTCCTAGGTCTAGTTATCAACACTGCTGCGAATTTTCATCTTTTTTATTTTTATTTTTTCATCTTCTGCAGCTCTTTCAGTAGGAAGCTCGGAGAGGTCATAGTAGGAGCTGCTAGAGAAATCCCCTTTAGAAAAAACGATAAAAGCACATATATTGCCAGAACTCAAACCTATTACTCCTCTCTGACCATTTAACTTCATTCGTAAAATATATAACTCACATTTCATTCCAAATATTGTTATGCTTGTGTGAAATCTAAGAAGGGATGAGCCACATCCATTACAGATAAGTGAGAACAAAAGATGTCAAGCCACTGGGGCCATTTATAAGTTGGTTATTCTGAAAACATATTAAATAAGGGAGAACAGGAAAAGAGGAAGGAAGTGCCCGGGAGTAGACAGTGCATTAGACCAATGATCTCCTAAACCCCTGCCAATACTCATATTCCAAAGTTATAAACAAAAAACACATGCTAGGAATCAATAAAGGCTCACTGTTACTGGTGCTGTGGGAGACAGGATTCTGAATTGGGCCCTAAGAATCCCCCCGGGAAGCACTCCTAGAGTGTGGGCAGGACTTACAAATATGATGTGATTTTATCCCCACAATTAGATTACATTCTGTCTGAAAGATGTAATTAAAGTCTCTAATTGGCTGACTTTTTAGCAAGCCTGACCTAATCTCATAAAGCCTTTAAAGCTGGGTCAGAGGCAAAGAAAGTCTGAGACTGAGAGAGATGGAGACCCTCTCCTGCTGGCCTGGAGGAAAACAGACCGCCGTGTCATTGTGAACCACATACAGAGGGGCCAAGTGGCTGGGACCTTTAGTTGCTGAGATTGATGTCAACTGACAGCCAGCACCAAAAAAAACAAAAACAAAAACAAAAACAAAAACAAAAACAAAAACAAAAAAAACCCTGAACTAACAAACAACACAAAGATACCAGTTCGACAACTGCAAAGACCTAAATTCTGCCAACAGCCTGAATGAACTTGAAAGAACAACCAGAACCTCAGATAAGAACAGCACAGACAATGCCCTAATTGCAGCTTTGAGACCCCGAGCAGAGAACCCAGCTAAACCATGTCCATATCCCTGACCCATGGAAACTGTGAGATAATAAATGTGTGCTGTTTCAAGCTGCTGAGCTTATGATAACATGTTATGCAGCAATGGGAAATGGATAGGAGTACTAATATGCTTTGTAATTCAATGAGCTTAGTAAAACCCCTTTGCACAGACATAGATGGGTGCAGGGAAACTGCTTATTAAGTAAATGCTCTAAAATCCGAACAATACCATGTTACCTCCTTTCCCTTCCCAGGAAGTATACAACAAACATGATAAAAGTAATACTCTCTGATACTGACATGAAAAAAAATGCAAATTCTGAAGGGCTTGGCATCGAATGTCCCCAACGCTGTATCACATGGTCTTTGTAAGATAGACTGTGGTGCTGTTATAAATTATAGAATCCATTTCATGTTTCCATTTCAAGTCCAAGGAAGAAGAGTCACGTTCATCAACTGAGTGAGGAGGCTGCACGGTAATGCTCGATAATGGCCCTAAACAGATGAATTGGGTTTTCTTTGTTTTTCTGTTTGCTTTTCAGATCTTGGGGTTTGATACTTCCTTCTATAATGCATTAGTTTTGTAGTTGTGCTATAACACATTGCCACAGACTGGATGATCTAAAACAGAAGTTTATATTTTCTCACAGTTCAGGGTCTGGACGTTCAAAATCAAGGTGTTAGAAAGTTATTTCCTTCCAGAGTCTGAGGAAGAAACAGTTCCAAGTCTCTCTCTTAGGTCCTGGTAGTTGCTGGCAATCGTCATTCCTTGGCCCATAGACATGTCCCTCCCATCTCAGTCTGCACTGCCACAGTGCCTTCTTCTCCGTGTGCCTTCATGTCCTTTTTTTTTTCCTTCTGTCTCTCATAAGGATACTCTCAATGGATAGAATTGAATTCAGTGTGATCATATCTTTATCCTTTCCTTGGATACATCCGTAAAGATCCAATTTCCACATAAAGTCATAGTCCGAGGTTCTAGGTAGACATGAATCTGGAGGACACACGATTTAGCCCACTACCTACAGTCACCTGCACAGAGCAAACCACTCTGCTACACATGTATAAGCGGCTTACTGAATATGCAAACAAATTCATAATTGAATAATGTCAGACATTACATAATTGAGTAATAATTTGTTATATAATTGAAGAGGAAGAAAAGAATTAAAGACTTAAAAAATAGACCGTGATAAGTGGGCCGGTGAGCTTTAAGTCCATTAGCAGATTTAAAATCACTGGCAAATTTCCCAAGTCTTTAGGTCTCATTTTTATCATTTATAGATTAAATGGATCATACCTGATGCTCTCAGAGTTGCTTTTTGGCTCCAACATTCTGTGATTCTGTTAATCATGTCTGTCAATCATTTAATTAATCTGTAATAGTAACATGGCGTGTACTCGGGCTAGGAGACACTCATGTCAGTGTTTTACACTAGCTTTTCTGTTTATATTAACAGGAAGCCAAAGATGGCTGCCTTGCCCCAACAGCTTGTTCCTGTAAGTTCACACAAAGTAAGCCGAAGCAGTCTTTCACTGTTAACACATTTTAAGAAGGAACTGGAATTTGGATCAGAACCTAGAAGCGAATTAGAAGTCACTAGAATTTCATTCATTTGTATAGATTTAGCACCAATAAAAGTTTGGAAACAGTACTAATAGGCTTAAATAAGTCTACAGTGCTCATGATTCTTTTGAGACAGTTATGGAATGCTGTCCTAATTTAAGCATAATGTGCTGATTTACCCTGAATTTTTCAATTAGAACAAAGACTTGATTCAGAGGATGAAAAAGGGATAAAACAACCTTAGCCAGAAACACTTTTCTCCTCCCCTCCCTATACCTCTGTCAATAAATAAATAAATAAATAAATAAAAATAAGTCTAACTCTGGTAATTATCACAGGTGTGACTGCTTAGTGACTCTACTTCATTTCTAGCATGTTCTCCCTTTCATTCTCCTAGGTCATTAGCTCTTACTTTCCCTCTCTCCTCAGATCTTTAACAGCCCCCCCTGCCCCAGCTTCATCCTCAAATGAGCTTTGCTGTTTCACTTAAAGAAGAGTCATGATGAAAAGTCAAGTCCAGAGGAAATGAGGTACAAAATAAATAAATCCTGGGATGTGATGTGCAGCATGGTGACTGTGGTTGCCAACTGCATTAGAGATCTGAAAGTTGCTAAGAGGAGAACATCTTAAAGTTTTCATCACGGCAGGTGTGTGTGTGTGTGTGTGTGTGTGTGTGTGGCTGTGTGTGTGTGAATTGTAACTATTTGAGTTGATGGAGGTTAACTAAATTTATGGTGACCATTTTGCAACATATACTTTCATCAAATCATTATGTCGTACACCTTAAACTAATACAAAGTTATGTCAATTGTATCCCAATAAAACTGGGAAGAAAGGGAAGGGAAGGGAAGGGAAGGGAAGGGAAGGGTAGGGAACTGCCCACACCAGTCCTCCAAAGGCACGCGGGTTCTCATTTCAGGTAGGACACCAGCAATTCTCCCCTCTCTCTCCTGAATTATTCATGTTTATTTGTCTGTCTGTTTTTTAGCATTCAAACATACTATTTCTTCCATTTTAAATTTTAAAAAGAGCTTCTAAATGACAACTATCTTGACCCCACAAACTCCTGAGTTATTGCCTTGTGTCTCTGCTTCAATTTGCAGCAAAATTTCTTGAAAGTATTGTCCAATACCTCTGGTCTCATTAAGTCTTGAACTAGCTTCAATCACTTTTTCAATCCAAACACTTAACAACAATCTTTGTCCAGGTCACTGTGCCCCGCGTGTTGGCAAATCCAGCGATCAGTCTTCAGTCCTTCTCTGACTTCTCAGCAGCATTTGTGACAGTGTAGAACCCACTCCTTACAACGCTTCCTTCTCTTGGGCTTCCTGGATGCCACCTTCCTTGCCTCTCCTGCCATTGCCTCTCACTCATTCTCCCTCTGCTCCCAGATCTGCTTTATGCCGCTGACTTCAGAGGTCATCTCCTCTGTCCTCACCTCTCTCCTTATTATCTGTGTGTCTCCTCCCTATCTCTCTCTCCTCTTGCTCCATAGGTAAACTTATCCAGTCTCTCAGATCTTAAATTTCTTTTTTTTAAGTTTATTTATTTATTTTGAGAGAGAGAGACAGACAGACAGTAGGAACAGGAAAGGGGCAGAGAGAGAGGGAGAGTGAAAAAATTACAAGGAGACTCTGCACTGTCAGCACAGAGCCTGATGCTCTGATGTACTGCTGATCTCCTCTACCACCAATGCCACAACCAAGCAAGCCAGAAATATCTCTTGCCCAGATTGTTCTGATAACCACCCAACAGTCTCCCGCAGTCTGCCTCCTCCCTGCCCCCATCTCTTGCACATGGTAGCCCCAACAAGCCTTGTAAAGAGGGAGTCACATTATTCTAACTCTCTGATCATGAGAGGATAAGCAAGGTCCTGGTAAGCCCCATGAAGCCTAACATGGTCTGGCCCTGGCTATGTCTCCTGTTTCATCCCCTGACATCTCCCCCCGTTCACCCCCACAGTCCTCCTTGCTGCTGCTGCTTCTTTTTTAATGTTTCATTCTTTCGTTCATTGATTCATTTAGGGACAGAGAGTGTGAGCGAGGGAGGGGCAGAGAGAGAGAATCCCAAGCAGACTCCACACTGCCAGCACAGAGCTTGATGTGGGGCTCAAACTCATGAACCGTAAGATCAGGACCTGAGCTGAAATCAAGAGTCCGGCACTTAACCAACCGACTGCCCCCTCCTTGCTGCTTCTTGACCATAGCATGCTTTCTTCTGCTTCAGGACCTTTTCAGTGTCAGTTCATTCTTCATGAAATGTTCTCCTCACTCAGTTCCTTCATGTTTCTGCTCTCAACTGGTATTTCATTATAGGAGTCTTTCCTGAAACCTCTAAATAAATATCCCTGACTGGGATCAGGCTCCCAATCCTCACTCTCTTGTTTGTTTTCCTTAACTGTGATGTGTTCTTCTCCACAGCACTGTCCCCTTCTCATCACATCGATTTGTTTTCTTATTAATTGATTTCCCCACCTTAGAACATAAGCTTCATGGAGACACTTGTCTGTTTCTTCCTTGTTGGATCATTGATTCCTAGCTGATACTCTGGCATATTGTAGGTACTCAACAAATGTTATCAAATGCACAAATCACACAATAATAACAAACAAAAATCATATACTCTGCAATATGATTTCGAAACGTATTTCAGTTTATAATTACTAGTTTTCTACATTTCAGATTGCCTGGCTGGTCCTAATACAGTGGGAGAGATGAAACCCTTGAGAATACTGTTGACAAGAGAGGGGATGTCTATATTTTAGAGCTGAATGGAAACAACCTTTTATTCTTCCCAGTGTTTTGAGAGTGAAGTATATAGCACCTATCTAACGTCTGTTCAATTAGTTTTTTTTTAAATATAACCTCTAAATCAAACAAGCCAACATATATGGGAGATAAATCCAAAGGCTTTATCCAGTCGTGAGAAAGTCAACTTGGAAATGCACAAGTAACAGATGAGTTGTCTGTGGCCCGGATAAAGCAGGTTGACCTGCTGGATGGAGAATTAGCTTTATGGATTGATTGGGATTCACATCTCAACTCTGCCACCTACTAAGGGTGGACCTTGAACGAATAATCTTTCTAAGCCCCATAGTCCTTAGATGTATGGATTTTCCCTCATATGTGGGAGGGGCTTAAAGCATATTTTTAATAATATGTAGCTTCAGCATTTCACTTAATCACAAGAAAATATATCTGACCTCTACATGCCCTAGGTGGCTCATTTGAATATATGATCAGAATAAAGTGTCCTGGCATAAAATTATTTTCCTTTTCAAGGAGTTTTTGCACAATCTCTATGTTTAAATGTAGATAATATTGTCCTACTGTGTATAATTCATGTAAATGTTATTACACAGATAGTTCAAAAATTATGTAAGGAAATCTTTAATTATAAATTATTAAGAATAAGGTAATTTAAAGGACAGCTAGCCAGTTTTTATGGATAATGAATGTGCATCAATATATGTCCACTAAAAATGGAAATACCAAGACATTTATTATAATGAAATACTTCCCTAGATATATCACATACAGCAAGATAATAAATACTACAGATTACTACCAGTATGGAATCATATTGAAATTGTTAATCTTCTTTAAATTTTCCCTAAGGCGTATAGACAGTCTTCACTGTGCATGATACTATATTAGAAGAAATATGTACATATCAGAATGGTGTCTCACTTTGCGAGATTTCCACATGCAGGGAAAATCCATGGACACGATGCTACACAAACTGAGGCAGACTGGAGAGTGCGGTGGTTAAAAGTACAGATTCGGTGGCCAGGTTCTCAATTCCAACACAATTTTCATGGCCCAATGAAATGGCCCTTAGAGAACTCACTCACTCTTGTTTTCTCCTGGTTCACGGTTCACTCATACAAAATGAGGGTAAAAACAATGCCTCCTCATGTGGTGTTGTGAGATTTAAGTGAATTATAAAATGAAGTTTTTGGAAAAGTGCCCAACACTTTGTGACAATCTATGGTTTCTTTCATTTGTGTTATTAATGGCACCAATGTCTCTGCTTAGAAGCCTGGGTTGAAATAAAGACTCAATATCAAAAAATATTATAATATTGTTTGACTAAAAACCTAACAGCTGTTCTCTAACAGTAGGATCTGACTTCAGCAGAAAGTAAACTTTCTTAATTACAGGGTTTTCAGGTTACCTCTTAACATCCACCGAAAAAGCAGATGTGAATAGGGGTGCCTGGGTGGGTTAGTCAGTTGAGCGTTGGACTTCGGCTCAGGTCATGATCTCTGGGTTCCTGAGTTTGAGCCCCACAACTGGCTATCTGGGCTCTCTGCTGTCAGCAAGGAGCCTGCTTCAGATCCTCTGTCCTCCCCTCTTTGCTCCTCCCCCACTTGAACTCTCTCTCTCTCTCTCTCTCTCTCTCAAAAATAAACGTTAAAAAAAAAAAAGATGGAAAAAAATTTTTTTAAAAATTTAAAAAAAAAGGGGGCACCTGGGTGGCTTGGTCGGTTAAGTGTCCGACTTTGGCTCAGGTCATGATCTCACGGTCCGTGAGTTCGAGCCCCACGTCGGGCTCCAGCTCAGAGCCTGGAGCCTGCTTCAGATTCTGTGTCTCCTTCTCTCTCTGCTCCTCCCCTGTTCATGCTCTGTCTCTGTTTCAAAAATAAATAAACGTTAAAAAAAATTAAAAAAAAATGGGAATTGGTTTGTTGGGTCTGTCATTTAACTAGCTTTGCAAGTTATAATCTCTCCAACCCTCAGAATCTTCATTCATAAAATGGAGATAATAACAGAACCAAGCTTCATGTGGTTATCGTGAGCACTTAAAGACATTACTAAGTGTTCCATAAATTGTATCTGCTATTACCTACAAAATACCAAATGAGAAATTTTCTTGAGTTATCCATTCAAAATGTTAATATAATCAGTGCAGAAGTGTGATGACTGAGTTGTTAGATAGTGTAATCTCTTTAATCTTTTCCATTGCTGTGAGCTACTGTGTTACTTACAGGTAGACAATCATTCCTATAATTAATATTTTTAAATTAATCTGTATTGAGGTAAAATATCTGTAAGATGTACCCACTTTCCGTATAAAACTTTCAAGTTGTACAAATATATATAACCATGTAACCATCATGAAAATCAACGTATAGAGTATTTTCATCATCTTCAGAAATACCATCATGCCCCTTAGAAAATATTCACTTTTCCACTGGTGGCATAGCCCCAGGTGACATCTGATCAGCTGTCCTTTATTATAGGTTAGTTTTGCTTGTTTTAAGATTTCAAAGAAATTGAATCATACAAGGTGTAGTCTTTTGCATGTGGCCTCTCATTGAGCGTGGTTTTGAGATCCGTCCATGTCGTTATGGTGTCAGTGGTTCATTCCTTTTCATTGCTGCGTAATTTCCCATTGTGCAAATACACCAAAATATGCCACAACATATTTTTCAAGTAACCTGCTTATGTACTTATGGGCTGTCCCCAGTTTTGGCTTTTCCAGAAAAGCCATTAAGGACTTTCATTAACAAGTCCTTGTACATGTATTTGCATTTCCCTTGGATTAATACCTAGGAGTGGAATTGCTGCCACGTACAAATTCAGTTTTTTAAGAAACTGCCAAACTACTTCTTGTTTTGAGATACTTGTAATTTGGCTCCAAACAATAACTTTTGATTTCATTTATTGATTATTAATTTGATGAAAAGACAAATTAAGACTAAAAAGGTTTTTTTTTAAGTTTATTTATTTATTTTGAGAGAGATAGAGCATGAGCAGGGGAGGGGCAGCAAGAGGGGGAGAAAGAGAATCCCAAGGAGGCTCCATGCTTTCAATACGGAGCCCATCACAGGGCTCCATCTCATGAACCGTGAGATCATGACCTGAGCTGAAACCAACAGTCAGATGCTAAACTGAGCCATCCAGGTGTCCCAAGAGTTAAAAGTTTTAATTCTTACTATTATTCAAATGGAATCCCTACAAATTCCAAATTTAAATTCCCTGGTTGTAATATAATATTTTATTTTGATAAAATCAACATGATTCTGTTTCATAATTCAGTGAATATGAATAGAATATTGTATTTTCATGCCTTTTTATTCTTTCCTATCTTGTGATGACATTAAAGTAGAGATTACATTCACTTTTCATAAAATACTTCCTGGTCTGACCATCACTTTTCCCATTGACCGACTCAGGTCTCTTTCTCATATCCTGGGAATCTTGACACAATGGGTAACCACATGCTGATATAAGTTTTGGGTAAAATAATTGGTATTCCACTCTGTCTCCAATGGCTGCTTCTGCAGGACAAATATACTATTGTTTCTTCCAGTGAAGAATTCATTTTATAAAGGTGGATTAAGGGGCGCCTGGGTGGCGCAGTCGGTTAAGCATCCGACTTCAGCCAGGTCACGATCTCACGGCCTGTGAGTTCGAGCCCCTCGTCGGGCTCTGGGCTGATGGCTCGGAGCCTGGAGCCTGTTTCCGATTCTGTGTCTCCCTCTCTCTCTGCCCCTCCCCCGTTCATGCTCTGTCTCTCTCTGTCCCAAAAATAAATAAAAAACGATAAAGGTGGATTATATTATGAAGGCAAGAATACATTTGTTATAGTATTGACATACTCCAGTGTTGAATGGACCACCACCAACCACATAGCAGATAAGAAACCACTTTCAGAATTTCAAAACACAGTTAAAAAATTAATAGTGTTGTAATGATAAAAACTGAAGCCAATTATTTTTTCACAGTAGAATTATGTTTTGCATAAACTTTCGCAGCCAGATGTTTTCTAGTTATACTATTCAATTATCATGTTTGCTCATCAAATTCATCATCATTAGTCTTATAATTACATAGGATATTCTGCCACAGAGTGTATTCTTCTAGAATAGCCCACTAGCATAATAGCACTTAAAGGCAATAATTATACAAATACAGCCATGTAGTTGATAATTAATGGAATGACGTAAAAATTGCTAATGCGCACATTTTTACACATTTTTATTTAATTCTTGTATTTATTCTTAAAATACAGATATATGGTAAAAATAAGTATATAAAGCAAACTCCATTAGTGTGATCGGTGAGCACAACTTCTCAAAGAAATGTAGGAAATTCAAGAACTATTTAGGAAATCTGAGCTACGTAAAACTGTTCTTATTTTAAAAACTCTCCCACCCCCTTCAATAATGGATATTTCCATAAAAATTACCTAGAGAGTGAATAAGTACATGTGGTTTAAAAATTCTAAGTTTTGCATACCTTAAAATGCTTTTTCACATTTATAATTCTCCTAGAAGTAAGTACTAAATCACTAATTTGTTCTTGGTCCCCTTATTGCTTTATATAAAGAGGTAAAGTCTCATCATTTCTCATCCAAAACTTTTAGGTTAGATATGATTCAGACTTCAGCCTTTCCTTCCTTCTTTCCTTCATTTTTTTTTTCTTTTTCTTAGATTATAGAAAGGTACCGCATTGCATATACTGCATAGCCTAATGGGTTTTTGAGGCAGTATCTGTGTTAAATCACACTAACGTTCCTGCTAAAAAATATACTCACACCAAATGGCATAAATAGATACAATATACATTATTTTCTTCTTTGACTGAGTTATTATTGTTTACCACCAATGTATGATTTTTGGAAACAGTTTTGATTTTCAGAGCTTTTAGGGCTTTGGAATTTCAGATAAATAATTGTGAACCTGCATTATCTTCTGTGATCAAAGTTTTCTCATTGAAATAGCTATGCTTTGGGAAAAAAAAACAGACCTAGTGGTATCATTTTTCTTGTCTCCTTAGGCTTCCGTGTGAAACAGATAATCACACTTTCCCCATCGCTGCCAGAATATGCTCTTATCATCTGACCTCTCCCTACCTTTATATATCTGCTCATAGGGATAATAATTGACATCAGTCTATGGTTTTATTGAACAGTTCCATACACTCAAAACTAGACTGGTAGAGGTGTAGCTTTGCATTTGACTTTGAGGGCCCCCCTTCTGTCATTGTTTTCATAGTATTGGCAACATGCACAGAAATGCATCAATAACATAAGTCAGAATACTGTATTACTAAATTGTAATACTTTTGGACTATGAAATGATGTAGTAATTCAGGGAGGAGAAGAGTTCATGTGAAATGAGATTTTCTTGAAGAAAGAAATACTTTTGTAGATTTTTAGTGCCTATTCATAAAGATGGTTAGGAAGTGGAACGCCTGGGTGGCTCTGTCGGTTGAGCCTTCAACTTCAGCCCAGGTCATGATCTCAGGGTTTATGGGTTCGAGCCCCCCGTGGGGCTCTGTGCTGACAGCTCAGAGCCTGGAGCCTGCTTCAGATTCTTTGCCTCCATCTCTCTGCCCCTCCACTGCTCTCTCTCTCTCTCTTTCTCAAAAATAAATAAATGTTAATTTTTTTTTAAAAAGATGGTCAGGAAAATCATCAAATAAGTTAATGAAAAGAAGCAAAATAAGAGAAACAATATTTATTGAGCAACTACTGTGTGTCAGACAACATATTAGATTATTAAATGCATTATCACTTTAGAAACAATTTGTGTATAATATAAAGAGAAAGACTGAAAATGTGCTGGTGAAAAAAAGCATGTATAAGGATTTATAGACAATGAAGAGCATGAAATGAACTAACAGTTTGATTTGACAAAACAAGTGATGTGCCCTTATATTTCATATATAAATAAAAACTGTACAAGCAGGCTGTTACCTCTGGTTTTCATATGACCTATTTAGCAATACTCTGAAATAAAGTTCCTTGGTGGGTAAAATGGAGTGCAGACTGCTTTTGACAAAGTTAGACTAGCAGGAACTCTCCTTAAACAGGTACATGCCATAAAAAATCCTCCCTGCCCCAAGTATGTCCTACTCCCTAGGACCTGTGAATAGGTTATTTTATATGGCAAATGTTAAGGTTACCGACCTGAAAATAGATCACACTGGATTATCCCAGTGGACACAATCTAATCACGACAGTTGCTAGGAGTAAAGAACATTCTCCTGCTGAAGTCAAAGAGGATGGCAAAAGGGTAGATGGGAGAGATTCAAAACAGGAGAACAAGAAAATCTGCTGCGCGTGGCTTTGAAGAGTAGGAGGACCATAAACCAGGGAATGGGGGAAGCCTCTAGAAACTGAGAACAATCCTCAACCTAAAATCAGACAGGACATGGGACCCTCAATCCTGGAGCTCCGTGGAAATGAATTCTGTAACGACGAGAATGAGCGGATTCTCTCCCCAGGCTGACTGAAACCTTGATTTGAGCCTTTTGAGGCCAAGAACAGGAAACCAGCCAAAGCCCAATGGGAAGTCAACAGCAAGCATGGAAACTAACAGAACTGTGAGATCCTAACTTGGTATTGTTTCACACATCCCAGAGTCTGATAGTTTGTTAAGGCAGTAATAGAAAGCTAATACATTGTAGGATTGAGTGGATGGAGACATTGACATATAATTATATGAATGGATTTATTATAATCAGTTTTTTATGTTCTAAGGTGTTTTTTTCTTTAACATTTTTCAAATTGCTTACAAAGGCATTTTTCCCCATAGATGACATAGTGCTTTTTAGTGTAAAGTGGTTTTAAAAGTCTTAACAAAAAATAAAAAAAGGAAAAAAAAGGAAAAAGAAATAAAAAAAAGGAAAAGTTTAAAATTTTGTCCCCAAGTCACTTAATTTTCTGTTTCACGAGTTAAAAATTAAGGGAAACTTACAAAAAGCTTCATTTATTTTCAAAATCATGTTTCCCTCCTTTTCCCTGGGGCAAAACAGCTTTTGCTTTAATTAGGTAAAACTTCCCCAGATTTTGACATTGGATAATAAGTTCATATATCATAAGCTTACCCACTATGTTTAGATATCATTTTTCATTAACGACGTAATAATGTTCACATCTTCATTAACTCTGTTTAGCAGCACTAATTACGATGGATGCTACAGTCTCTCCCTCTTCATTTTTTTCTCAATGCCATCTCATTAAATCATTAGGACTCTTGGCTAAAATATAATAAATACGGAAGCACATATTTATTTAACGCACATTCTTATGACGAGTATCATGGCCATCATATCTAGACGGGTTAAACTTTTACTAATTATGGTGACAAGGGCAGAAGCCATAGCTAATTTATCAGTGTCCCCAGTCCCTGGTGGTAGGTCCTAAGCATTAACTCTCATGTTGTAGAACTTAACCATTTGCCTACAAATGTCTATTAAAATGTATAATCTTTAACCATTCAGAAAAAAAAAACACATTAATTCAGTGTTGGAAGTGTTGGTTTAATATCTTATTAATGGTAATTAATAAATTCTGTATAAATTCTAGCAGAGCAGTCAGATATATGGAAACCTGTCTTTGTCACTTCTCTCAAAAAGGACTAAAAAAGACGTGATAGCATTAAGGACATTATAGTAGAAATTAAGAGATCAGAAGTTTAGTCCTGACTAAACTAACAAATGGTCGTACCGCCTTAGGAAGTCATTTACTGTTTCCAGGTGGCAGTTTCTCCATCTCTGACAATGAGAATTTAGAGTAGGTTCCTCTAAGACTCTACCATATTTATGCCTCTATCTGAATAAAGCATCTTGTTAAAGTAGCTTTGGAAGCTAGCGTTTGCCTGTTAAGCGTCTGGCCTGCATAGATTGCCAACAAACCTTGACAAATGGTACTGTGCAAAAGCAAATCTTATCCTATTATAAATGTTGTCTTGCTAGTCTCCCCATCATTTTACACGATGACCAGGCTTGGAAAACTTTGGAGGTTGTCAGCCCTGCAACAAAAATTCTGATAAAGAATACATCATTGAACGCTTGCACTTTTTGGTTTAAGTTGGACAAACAGTCCAAACGTCTTTTTTTCACTTGATTTTTGTATCTATAAATTTATTATGAATGGTTTTTAGTTTTCTGTTAGCATTTTCATTTTTTTTTTAATTTTTTTTTTCAACGTTTATTTATTTTTGGGACAGAGAGAGACAGAGCATGAACGGGGGAGGGGCAGAGAGAGAGGGAGACACAGAATTGGAAGCAGGCTCCAGGCTCTGAGCCATCAGCCCAGAGCCTGACGCGGGGCTCGAACTCACAGACCGCGAGATCGTGACCTGGCTGAAGTCGGACGCTTAACCGACTGTGCCACCCAGGCGCCCCAGCATTTTCATTTTTAAAAAAGGCAATTGAGGGGCGCCTGGGTGGCTTAGTCGGTTAAGCGTCCGACTTCGGCTCAGGTCATGATCTTGCGGTCCATGAGTTTGGCCCCGTGTCAGGCTCTGTGCTGACAGCTCAGAGCCTGGAGCCTGTTTCAGATTCTGTGTCTCCCTCTCTCTGACCCTCCACCGTTCATGCTCAGTCTCTCTCTGTCTCAAAAATAAATAAACGTTAAAAAAAATTTAAAAAAAAGGCAATTGATAAATTATCCATTTCCATTAGATCATCTGGAGCACAAAAAAAAAAAAAGAGATAAGTTCTTTCTTTAGGATTCTTGGTGTACATTTTAACAGAACTCTATATTCCCAAATGTTTATTTGTTTTGACTCTTTATCATTTAGCAATCTCATTGATAATCAGTAGTGATTTGTTTTACTATGAACAGTATTTTTGAATTGTAGAATTTATCATTGAGTCAGTTTTTAAATTTCTATTAAAAGGATGATGACTGGTGAAAAGACATATTTAAAATTTTCAAAGACTTCTCTTGAGGTAGAATTCATAAACTAAAATTTGCACGTGTTTAAATTGTATAATGTAGTAAGAACTAATGTATGTGTATACCCATGAAACCATCACACAAATCACAATAATAAGCATATCCAGTACACTTCAAACTTTCCTCACATTCCTTTGTAACCTCCCCTTCCATACTCTCTCTGCATCCCACAAACCTCCCTCCTCATCGACATGTAAACATGAATCTTCTTTATGTTACTGTTTACATTAGTTTATACTGTTTAGTTTACATTTTCTATAATTTTATATATTAAATAATACAGTGTATATATATTTTTTTCTGGCTTTATTCACCCAGCATAATTACTTTGAGGTTCATTTGTAATTTTGCATGTACCAATAGTTTATTAAAGTATTTTATTCCTGAGTAGTATTTCATTGTATAAACTCAGTACAATTGTCCATTCACTTGCTGTTGTATATTTGTGTCATCTACAGTTTTAAGGTATGCTATGGGTGGAATTATGCCCCCCCCATTCATATGTTGAATTCCCAATCCTCAGTATTTCAGAATATAAACATTTGGAAATAGATTAATTGAAGATGTAACTAGTTAGGTTAAATTGAGGTCATATTGGATTAAGGTTGACCCCTAATCCAGTATGATTGATGTCCTTATAAAAAGATACACAAGTACAGAAGGAAGATGATGTGAAGACACAGGGAAAACACCATCTACCATCTGAGAAACCCAACGTTTAATGCTATCTACAAAGAAAGACTGTTTTATATCTTCCTTTCTGATCTGAATTCCATTTATTTGCATGATTATCTATCTATCCATCCATCTATCTAGTATCAATCTATCCATACATCTATCATCCATCTAACCACCAATTTATTTTTAACTTATTGCAGTAGGTAGAATCTCTTTTTCAATGTTTAACAAACGTGGTGAGAATGCACATCCTTTGGTGTTCCTGATCTCAAGCAGGAAATGCTTAATCTTTTACCATGAAGTATGATACTTACTATAAATTCTTTCATAGCTCTTCATCAGGTTGAGAAATGTTAATAATAATCCTTGTTTGCTGAGGGTGTTCTGTTAGAAGTCAATGTTGAACATTGTCAAAGATTTATCTATGGTTATAGAGATGAACATATGTTTCCATTTAAATTTTTAAAAATTTGTTAATGTGGTAAATTCCATTGATTGGCTTAAGGATGTTAATGTTAAGAATGTTTAAGGATGAGTTTTGCATTCCTGGGATAAATGTTATTTGGTCATGATTTATTAGCTTGTTATATATTGTTGATCTCCATTTGCTAAATTTCTTAATGTTCTTATCTATGTTCATGAAGGGCATTAATCTGTAGCTTTGTTTTTTTCTTGTATGCCTTTGTCTCATTTCAGTATCAGAGAATACATAATGTCTTCATAGAATGAGTTGTGGTATATTTCCTCCTCTTCTAAAAGAAGTTGTACAGAGTTGGTTATATTTTTGGTGCTTACATTTTTGATGAAGTTCTAGTAGTAAACAGCTAGAGTTGGATTTTTCTTTGGAGGAAAGCATTTAGCCAAAGAAGAGATAAGTTCTTTCTTTAGTCAATGGACATGAGGCTACCAGGTTGTTTGCTTCTTCCTAGGTGAGCTTTGGTAGTTTATGTCTTTCAAGAAATTTGTTCTTTGCCTCTAAATGGTCAGCTATATTAGCCTGATGTGCGTCGTGTTACTTCATTATCCTTTAAATATGTTTGATCTCTAGTGATGTCAACTCTATCATTCCTGATATTGATTTGTGTCTTTGGCTCTCTTTTCTTTTTTGATCTCTATAACTAGAGGTTTATAATTTTTAAAAAATCCTCAGAGAAATAACTTTTAGTTTCAAATCTGTTCTATTAGAACCATTGACTCAAAATCCTGTTTCTCTGCATCTGTCAAGACCAATATAGATGATTATTTAAAAATGTTTATTAATTAACTTATTTCTTTACTAGTTTCTTCTTCATGCACATTAACTAAAGATATAACTAACCTAGAATGTCTTTAGTAATATTGATGAGTATTACACTGCTTTGTAAGTCTACAACTAATTTAAATAGTAATATCTTGATTAGGGAAGGCAAGTAAAAGCCTCAGAATTACAAACATGTTACAGTTCTAAATCTTTGCCCTCTAGGGCTTTTAAATATATTTTAATTAAATAAAATCATAAGAAAAAGTCAAGAGATGGATTGATCAAAGAATTAATACATATGTGTATACATCTTTATATGTATAGACATAAACGTATACACATATATATTTAATTAATTAATTTATATGTATCTCCATATTCCTTATATACAATTTATGCTTTTTGTTTACTCTGAGAGTGTTCCATATTTCTTTATGAATATGACAAGACTAGGATCTACTTACTTTTAATATAACAAACCAACATTTGTAAAATATGCAGACTTATTAATGGAGTTTGTTTTATTTATAAGTATACTTTCTGTGTCCTAAAAACCAGTTTACCATAAATAATACCTACTAGTAAGATATTCACCATTATATGCCACTTTTTACACTATTGAAATGTCATCAGATCAAAATACAATCAAATGCACCTAATTGTCATATCATTACAAGGTTAACGCTACACTGACTCGTAGCTTTTATACAACAGATTATTTGTGGTCCTTTAGCAAAGCGAGTGTATGAGTTATGGCTCAGAAATCTTTCAGTTGTCTCTTAACGAATTCCAGACACAGAATAACTATAAAGATTATAATAAATATATTTAGTAAGATAGCAAGCTCTGACAAGAATTTAATTGTCTCAAGTCAATCTCAGTTATAAGCCCTACACACGTTCATATTTATGTGGACTTTAGTTAGGAAGATGCCATGCCCCGCTGATCTCCCCTCACCCTTCATGCCGCAGTGTGTGTTTTCTATACTTCCAGTTATCTCCTCCATTTCTTTGCTTGAGGGCTTTATTTGGTGCTCAACATTCCTGGCAAACCATTTGAGTGAGGGAATGACTATCATCTCTTAATAGAAACAATCTAGTTTCCTTAAGCCTTGGCTAACATAACTCGGAAGGGAGAGTTACCCATTTTCCAGAGCTCTCAAGTTGGATGAAGTTTCAGTTTTTGTTTTCATTCATTATATATTTTTAACATGCCATTTTATAGTTTACCTACAATATAGTTCTTTTATATCTGTTGCCATCTCTCTAGATCCGTATGGTGGTGCCACTGTGAACGAAGGAAAGAATAAATGCACAGAGAAATTCACACAGCTCCTGAGTACTTTGTGACTTAAATCCAGTTGCTTTGGAAGGTGCTCATATAAGATCTAGGCTTCCTGCGCTTTTAAGAATTCTTTCAAGAGTTTTAGTTTTTAACACAAAATATTCATGAAAAGAAAACTCGAAAACATCTCTATTAAAACTATTTGACTGTTTTTCTTAGTCCCCAGAGAGGTGAGTTATTTAATGTGTTAGATTATTGCCCTGAAGCATTAGTCATTTATAATTATGCCTTGCTTATAGAATTAAGGGATGGGAAGTTGTTTTTTTAATAATCCAGTGATGCAGTAATCTTTTCTTTTTTAATTAAAAATTAATTTGCCTCCTAATGAAGACAAATAAAACATCAAATCTAATTAAGATTGTGTGAAAGGTTGTGTTAGCCTCAGTTAAGAGGCCTAACAGACAACAAACTTCATAAATACCAAAGCTCATCTTGTTCCTTTTCCTAGAAGGTCCTAGGGGTAAAAGCAGCTGCAGCACATTATTCCCCCTTTTGTTTTAATTGCCTTTAATAGATGAGCTAGAAAAAGCGTTATAAATAATGCATCATAATGCTTTGCATAAAGGTAAACAGAACAAATGTGCCAGGTGACAAGTTTATGACAGTATATTTTAATAACCAGGCTCTTGCTTGAATTATATTTTCCCTCTCTCTTTGTCACTCAGCTAGGAGAAAGGGAATTATCAAACAGACAAGGAAAAATGAACAGCAGAAGATTTAAAATGGCACTAATGATAATTGGGAACCAATAACAAAGAGAGCTGAGGTATGCCCAACGGAAGGTAATTTAAATGTCTTAACAATTACATACATTTGGGATTTGTAAAAAATAATAATAATAATAATAACTGTGATGTGATGCAGTCAGAAGACTTTATTTCCATACAGTTTTATTGAAACGTCCCTAAAGTGTACACACTAGGCTGGGTTCTAGGATTCTGTGGATTATTAATAGAACCAGCTCTTAAGAATTCACAGTTTAGTAAAAGAAAGGAGAAATGGAAAACAACGATCTATAAAATATCACAATAAAACTTTGCTCAATGTAATGCTGGAAGCCAGAAGAGGACTGAATAATTCTGTTTTGGGGAGTGAGAAATATTGAATAAGTGTGTAAATAAAATCTTAAAGTATAACCATGCTAAGCAAAACATCTGAGGCGGCAGGCACATTATGAAAACACTGTACAATGTTTTCATGGCAGTTGGAACAATATTTGTAAGGGGAGAATGGTAGATGGTGAGGCCTGAAGGTCACATCGATCGCAAAGGGAACACAAATGCCACAAAATACAGGTTGCAACTATATAACAAGGATAGTTCTTAAATTTTTCAAAGCTACATAATATTAGATTAAATGATTTATGAGATGTTATCAAAACATTAAAATGTATCCAAAGATGTTTGAGAAATACATGTGGTGGGCTTTCATTCTATGAAAGTGTTCTACAATTTTACCTTCTCTAGTTCTGGTGTATGTCCAGGTTTTTATTTCAAAAGGCAACTGTTGGCATGCCTCACTGTGGAAATAGGCGATGCGTGTGGCCACAGCTGGAGTCTTGCACAGAAACGAGGTTCCAATAATCATAAAAGACTTCAGCAAGTTTTATTTGAATCATATTTTAAAAGCAGTATGAATTTTTGAAATAAGCTAACACACCAGAAAAAAAAAGCACTGTTCTGAAATATTAAAAATATAAAATATATTTAAATCATCTGGTTTTCTCTAAACAAAAGTTATTTACATCCATATGATAACTTCACTGGAGTAAAAGTCAACATTTTGGTTAAAAATTAGTATTACCTAAGGTACCTGGGTACCTCAGTTGGTTAAGCCCCAGCTTAAGCCCTCAGCTCGGGTCGTGATCTCGAAGTTCATGAGTTCCAGCCCTGCGTCGGGCTCTGTGCTGACAGCACAGAGCCTGGAGCCTGCTTCGGATTCTGTGTCTCCCTCTCTCTCTGCCCTTCCCCACGTGCTCTCTGTCACTCTTTCTCTCAAAAATAAATAAACATTAAAAACATTTTTAAAAATTAGGATTGTCTTAGAAATAAGTTACAAAAATGAATTTAAATTAAAATGGACATGATTCTTGCACTCTGTTAACAGTCTTACTTGGGCATGACATGAGAGGAAACCATATGATTGATTGTTCAAATTTCGAAGATCTTTAGTATTATAAGCACGAAGGAAGAAGTTAACAAGTAGCTCTAGCCTATGCATTTCTGCATGCTGACGTTCAACTAGCGTATGGGTGGCTGCGGCCATTGTTAAAATACAGAAACGCTTCTATACTGGTTGTTAAATGCCCACCCCTCTGAGGCCCACAAGCTCCCATACCCATGCTACCACAACACCCTGGCCAATCTCTCAGACCTTTCAGGCATCCTCACATTTCAGCAGCCAAAGAGTCAATGCCTTACATTATAGGAGAGCTCCAGGACCCAACTTGTTGGTAAGAGGTATATGCCCTGTACCAGTAGTTAGGTGTTCATATCAACTCTTATTCAACAAACATGTTTAAGCAAGTGATATAAGCCATACACCATACTAGGCGCTTGGTAGCCATCAAATTAGGAAAAACAAAGAAACAGAAAAAGCTCTAGTCTTCATAAAACTCCAATGGGAGACCAAATATTAAGTAAATCACCATAAACGGGTACCTAATTTAAAATAATGATAACTACTCAACAATGAAAGAACAGAATACTGTATAAACATAAAAGGTTGATCAAATTTGTATTTAGGGATAAGATCAGTCATCCGTGGCAAATTAGCCAATCCTGAAAATGAGAAGATATTAGCAAAGCTAAACGTGCGTAGGCAGGTCCAGCATGGTCCAATGCTTGAACTATTTTTGTGGTGGTTGTGTCAAGAATGAGTAAATACAGAAAAGGCAAAAGGAAAGAAGTATTAAAGCAATGTAGCTTTGGGGTGCCGGGGTGGCTCAGTCCCTTAAGTGTCTATCTTCTGCTCAGGTCATGATCTTACCATTGGTGGGTTCAAGCCCCGCCTCAGGCTCTGGGCTGACAGCTCAGAGCCTAAAGCCTGCTTCAGATTCTATGTCTCCCTCTCTCTCTGCCCCTCCCCCACTCACATTCTGTCTGTCTCTCTCAAAAATAAATAAACATTTAAAAAATTTAAAAAATAAATAAAAAAGCCATGTAGCTTTGATTTTCAAGGATGGGAGCTCCTTGGCTTTGATGACTGGATTTCATTTCTTTTTCTCACTGTATGAACTTAATTATTTTTTTTTATTCTTCTGGACCACAATTACTTTTTCTGCAAATGGTAAATTACCTTCATCAAGGCAACTAGAATTTATATCCTATTCATTGCACAGGGCAATAGTTGGTGGCTAATAAATGCCTTCTGGAATTAATAAATCTGCAAAATGAGGATAAAAATAATTTAAAGAGTTATAGTGAGGATCTAATTATTTATGTGTGATAAGTATATGTGTATGTGTTTATATATACATATATATTAATAAATTTATAGTTTTTAAAGAAATGAGGTGTGTGTATACACACACACACACACACACACACACATATGTCATGTATATATATGTATAAACACATATAAAAATGTAGGGGTAAATATTTGACCACAAAATCGATCAGGCATATATATGTCCATAAGAATATACACATAGATTAGTAGACTGACTGATTCAGAGTAGATACTAATAAATATTAGTTCCTTACCTATCTTAAATAAATATACTTTCAAAGAGAGCCCACTGAATAAATTATCAGAATGTAGAGTGAGAATAAGTTGCAGACTTACTTTCTCAACAAAATTTCCAAGAAATGACAAAATATATAAACATGTTTTAAAGCATAAAGGCATTGGATTTCAATTGCGGGAGGCCGATGGCTGAATAACATCACCATGCCACTTAACCAGAAGACAAAAGATGTGACAATAGCGACATCCTCCATGGTAGCCATTGGCTTTACATATTTGTATGCACAGGCACTAAAAAGGGTCTTTAAAAATCCTAAAGTATATCTGATCTACCAACAGACAAGTTGTCAGTTTATCTGATTGACCTTTGAATTCCCATCATTTTGAGAAGTTTTAGCAGGAAATAGGTACTAAATACAGTATTTTCCTCTACCGTACAAAATACATTGACTTTTCAGAGGCCAATTTTGAGGTCTGTGTTGCTAAACTTGAAAACAAATCTTTGGTTTTTGTTTTTGTTCTTTTAAACCCATCAATTATGCTGCAGAAACATCATGAGCTTGTGTGGCTAATGTGCCATTTTGGAGGAGGAAAGTGGAGGAGGCAACTTTGAAGAACTTTCCGGAGCTTCGGAGGGTTAAGAGGCACAAAGCATTATTAACTTGGCTGCAGACAGAAATCTTCTGATACTTGGACACAATACAGAGTACTTTCAAACGTTACTTTATTTCAGACAACCTTAACGTTGAAACATGGATTCATAATCGTTTTCTTGCTGACAAAGCCATCAATGGCAGAGACCTTGCCGAGTCAGACCTCACTCACTTCAGGACAAAGTAAATGTTAGCACATAAATTTGACTCAAGATGTATTGAGAATCCTGGTTTTCTTTGACACAAGCCTATCACTACAAAGCAGAGTCAGCAATGGAAGCCCAGATTTCATTTTCTGTGACATGCCTTTGTGAGTCAAAGATTTCAATACTGTATTGCCAACGAAGAACCAACATTGATTGGGTTTCAAAAACAACTTGATCAGTGTCATAACAGAGATCTTGTTACAATTTCAAAATTGTATTCATGCCGAACAATAGCCTTGTTATTAAAATTGCCTTTGTTAGAATTAAAATGTGCCTTCCTGTTTTATTTGCCCAATTAAATCTATTTCTTGTTGTCAGGAGGAACAATTAAATTTTACATGAAAAGCAATAAGAATCAGAAAAACATGTTTCAAGTACCTTTTTGTAGGAGATATTTTATATTCAAGACTTATATCTTCCCTTCAATCAAGTATGTCTCATACATACAATGATGTGCCTATGTCATCATAGGTCATTTTCTGAAAAGACTCATAATTCCATCAGATTCTCATGAGGGTCCATGACCCCAACCTATTTAGTATGTCTAAGAAATGATTTTTTGTCATGTATCTACACACTGGTATATATATACTTATTGAAAATAAATATATCTATTTAAAAAGTCTCCTCAAATTTTGAGTTTATTAGGCAAAGAACAACTAAGTAAAACCTATGTGTGTTAGAGACATGAGCTATTTAAGTCTGCATGTTCCCAATCTTCCTTAAATCCCTTATACCACCCACTGGTCTGTTCAGTCTGTGAGAAAATTCATTTTTTTAAATGTTTATTTTTGAGAGAGAGACAGAGCACGAGTGGGGAGAGGCAGAGAGAGGGAGACACAGAATCCAAAACAGGCTGCAGCCTGCGAGCTGTCAGCACAGAGCCCTACGTGGGACTTGAGCCCACAAACCGTGAGATCATGACCTGAGCTGAAGTTGGAGGCTTAACTGACTGAGCCACCCAGGCACCCCAAGAATACAGTTCTTAACAGCCCTGTTTGTGTGGGGTGTGTGTGTGTGTGTGTGTGATATAGAAGGTGGATGATGTTTAAAAGAAAGAATGGGTAGTGACGAAAACACCCAGAAAGGCTAAGTCAGGCTACATAAAATTTATAATTTGAGAGAGACTTGGGAAAGAACAGGAGAGAGGAGAAAGAAAGAGAGAGGCAGAGGGACAGAGCTAGTCTTTTCTTGGGTTGAGATGCAAATCATTCAACACACGTAAATCACTTAGAACAATCTATGGCACAAAATAAACACCCAATAAATGTTACTTCATAATACTCATTATTTTCATTGTCCTTGTCATCATCATCATCACTGAGAGGTGGGGACTGAAATGTGAGAGGCTTTAGGAAAGATATAAAATGTCAGAGAACAGTAGATGAGACTGGATAGGGGCTCTCAAAAACTATTTTCTGTAACATACATTTTGGATCTCCTTCAACATTCTTTGAGATGTTTAAAATAAATATCCTATTTATTTTAAATCACTGTTAACTGCAGGTCTGGATTATTTGGATACATCTCTGAGCTGGTATCAGGCCCTGGAACAACTTCAGTTCTTGTGAAGATTATATTTTGAAAGCTGTTGTACTGGGTTTGGGACCTCTGCTTCACTATACAGCTACAGCTCACATTAAAATTGTCAACCTTCACTGAAGCCAAAATTGCATATTAAAGCACAGGAGAGTCAAGCTGATAAGAACCATTATGATTTTCAGAAACCAAGAGCCAAGTGAAAGAAACATCCTGCAGACACACTTAAATAGAGAATTAGATTTTCTCAACCTTGTGAAAGTTTACCAAAATTCCCTCATGACCTTATAACTGGAATTCAAGTTTTCTTTTACCCTCCATCAAATCCAGTTTCTTATAAAATTACTATACTTTCTACATGCACACTTTCTATGCTTTGGTGAATATATCTCTCAGGGATAGAGCTGTTACTGTAGGATTTCAATTAAAAGGCTTTCTAAATGTTGCTAAAGTTTTTCCTTTTCAGAAACTAAACCACCATGTCAGTGACAGGGGTAGAATATTTTGAATTATGGTGACTCAAATAAGTCAAGGATAGAGAGCTTCAGAACCTGAAAAATGCTAAACATTATAGGATACCAAAGCCACTAATATCTGATTTTTGTGGAGGAGTATCTTCTTGTTCTAGAGCCTATATGGGGTTTAGTAGATGATGTTTGGAATATTTATGTCAAATTTATAACCGTGCCAGCCAATTTCATGACTGTGTTGACTCTGAAAAAACTGCCACATTCGATTCCTTGTTAAGATTGGAACAAAAGTGGAATTCTTGGATCATGTGGTATTTCTATTTTTAATTTTTTGAGGAACCGCCCTACTGTTTTTCACAGTGGCTGTAACCAACTCCTACCAACAGCGCATGATGGTTCCTTCTTCCCCTCACCCTCTCTACAACATGGATGGAGCTAGAATGTATTATGCTAAGTGAGACAAGCCAGACGGAGAAAGACAAACACCATGTGTTTACATTTACAAATGGGATCTTAAAAACAAACAAACAAACAAAAAAACAGAATCAGATCTATATAGAGAGAACACATTAATGGTTGCCAGAGGGGAGGGAAGTGGGAATCCGGTCAAAATGAAATGGTAGAAAGGGAGAGGAGATACAGACCTCCAGTTATGGAATGAGTAAGTCTTGCGAATAAAAAGAAGAGCATCAGGAACACAGTCCATGATATTGTAATAACAATGTAATGGGACAGATGGTAGCAACACTTGTGAACATAGCATAATGTATAAACTTGTAAAATCACTGAATGTACACCTGAAACTGATGTACTATTGTGTGTCAACTATACTCAAAACAATTGCAACAGAAGTGATGGATGGATCTGTTTTGTGTAGATGTGGCTTAGAATAAAGTTTTAGTAAATTTTAGAAGGATGATAGAACCCTCATAGAATCCTCAGTGATGATATAACGATTTACCATGAAAATACACTAGGAAAATTATGGGCTTGGGGAGTTGCAAATGAGGCAAATATTCTTTTCCTTTGACAAGTCTGATGTTTCCAATGAGGGCTTTGTGTATGTGAACAAATAGGTTGCCCACCATTGATCTCTCCTCCCTAAGGAAACCCAGAGCGGGGGTTGGAAACTACAGCAACTGATTTTTCTGTGGTGGGTTGAGTCACAAATGGAGTCAGCAAACACAGGGGCACCTTTGCTTCTAGATATTCATAGACCTCAGCCAGAATGGGATGAACCAAGTTGTCCTCGGTCAGCCCAAAACTTCGGTGTCTATATACATATTTTAGCAAGAGGAACTACTCTCAAGAAGGAAAGAATCTAGGGCATACCCAATGGTCCTTATTCAGCATTTTAAGAAACTATCAGTAAATAATACCTGATTTCTTATACAAGTTCTAAATCAATTCAGAAATAAGACAAAAGCATAAACATATAGAAGTCAGAATATCACTTTACCTTGTGCTAAAGTAGATATTAGAGAAGAAAGCTTATGTTTTCAGTACCATAAGCCCAGACCTCGGCAGCCAGCTCTGTATCCACCAAGGCTGGCTACTTTATTCTTCATTCCGCCCAAGAAGCTGAGCCCTGGAAGACTTTAGCTTAATGCATACTCTCCTGACAGCTCACTCTCAGAAAGAAGGGAAGTGAAAAGTGCTGGTCAAGTGTGGTTGAGTGTTCCTTTCAAGGTCACCAATCGGAATATGCAAATCTTCCTCTCTAAGAAAGTAGTGAATGAGAGTCA
Source organism: Prionailurus viverrinus (assembly GCF_022837055.1). NCBI lineage: Eukaryota > Metazoa > Chordata > Mammalia > Carnivora > Felidae > Prionailurus > Prionailurus viverrinus. Next base: position 24,602,637 of record NC_062564.1, read on the forward strand.
AAGAGGCCAGCAGAGTTACACAATAGAAGAAACACTACAGTATTGGACACGCCCCCACTACCTGCCCTTCTGATAGTCCTCACCTAGTAGAGACACAAATCTTGGAAAGGCAGTGGACCAAAATCCAGAATGGGCTTTTCTTGCCCAGGAAATACTGATTTACAAGATTCAAAGTATTTTCCAGGAAGGCTCTTGACAGGCGTGACTGAGTTGAGTTTAGCCACGTTAAATTAATCAAACAAGGAGGCTATTCGACTGAAGTGGCTCTCATGCCCTGGGAGCTTAAGTAATGAAGCCAAAACCGAAGCCCCAAGGTCACAAATAACAAAACCCTATGGACAACCAATCACAAACGACCAACTAGACTTTAAGTTATCAATAATATTAATAAGTTAATCAACAATTTTCTTACTTTGCTTTCTCTCTATAAAAATCTTTCCGAGCCCCTGTCTGTGGAGAGCTCCCAACCACTTAACGGCTTGGCACTGGCGCATTTCAATCCACTTTTGCTTAAAACTCAACATTTTTAATATGCCTCAGTTTATCTTTTAACAGCTTCAAAGATCGCTGAGTTGTATTTTTGTGGAGGTGTGCATAATTTAACAATGGGAAAAATGTGGTGGGATCTCTACTTTTTCTTCTACGTTTTTCTTAAATTCCAGCTAATTATGGGACCCCTGCATGGCTCAAGTTCCTTAAGCATCTGACTTGGTTTTCGGCTCAGGTCGTGATCTCACAGTTGGGTTCGTGGGTTCGAGCCTCTCTGTGCTGACAGTGCAGGGCCTGCTTGGGATTCCCTCTCTCCCTCTCTCCCTCCATCCCCCTCACTCACACATATTCTCTCTCTAAATAAATAAAAACTTAACATAAAATTTCAGCTAGTTAGCATCCAGGGTAATATTAGTTTCAGGTGTAGAATCAGTGTTTCCTCACTTACATACAACACCCACTGCTCACTACATTTTCACTTGGGAGCGTCTCCTGCCTTCCAGTGAGGAAGAACATGCTGTCAACCTGTTTCCAAGTCTCAGGACACAGCAAGGCAAACGCGGTTTTGAATACATGTGGCTCTCATTTGCTTGTAATTAATTTTTTTGCGTTAAAGTGATAGATTTATCTATTTGGTTTCATGGTTTTCCCAGCTTGCCAAATCATTCCGAGATACCAGTATGGTAGAACAGGCCATCCAGATCCAGGATCACATATTAATGATTTAAGAACTGATTTGGAAATGGGGAATGAGAGGCAAATTAAATAGTTTGCAGTGACTTTTTGCCAGAGAGCAAGGAAAGGGAATTCTTCGTACTGGAACGAGCAGTAGCCCGGGACTCATATTAAATGGGAAATAGGAATAAGTCTGTCAAAACCTGGGGTGCATCGTTAATACCTCTATTGGAGGATACGATAGACTCACTTGGGTCGTGCCCAAAGAGCGTACCATCTGTCAAACGCACATAACAACACCAATTTCTTTTATTAAAAGATAATAATCTTACCTCTGCTCTTTTAATATTCAACATTCACGTAGCAGCGAGGACAATTTTTCATATGTTTATTTGGGAAAACTTTGACAAAGGCCATCCCATTCCTTCCTCCTTTATTGCTCTTGAAATTCTAATTTCCCTTGATGAAAATCAGTTTTTCCAATGACAGAAAGAAGTAATTAAATATGTTCAGCTCATAGCTAACTTATCTCATTGCCAACCATCTAAATAGCTGGATAATTGTGTGAGGAGAATAGCAATAACGTAGTGATAAGAGTTACAGGAAATTAGGGGCATATGATTTGTCCCTCTGGACACAGCTTGGTATTGACTTTTATAAGACCAGAATGGGTGTAATGACTCACATTTATTGCCCTGTGAGTTGAGGCCGTTTCTGTCACAGACTGACATGAGTATAACTGAAATCATCTGAAGTGAAGTGTGTGAGAGGGCTTTCTCCATCTGTTTGAACAACAAAAACAGAGACTGTGTTTGGCAAATAAGGCTCCAAACATGGATTTTGCATTTTGTTTTACAGAGCAAGTTTTATTTTATTCTATTTAAAAAAAAATTTTTTTAATGATTATTTATTTCCGAGAGAGAGAGAGACAGAGCATGAGCGGGGGAGGGGGCAGAGAGAGAGGGAGACGTGGAATCCGAAGCAGGCTCCCGGCCAACAGCACAGAGCCCAACACGAGCCTCGAACTCATCAACCACGAGATCATGACCTGAGCCGCAGTCGGAGGCTCAACCGACTGAGCCACCCGAGCGCTCCAGATCAGGCTTTATTTTAAACAAAGGTTTGCTATAGAAGGTTTCATTTAAAATAAGACCACTGCTTACTTGGCAATGTAATGAAGAGCTAAAGAAGATAAATGAGAGGGGCACCTGGGTGGTTCAGTCGGTTAAGCGTCTGACTTCAACTCAAGTCACAGCTCATGAGTTGGAGCCCCACGTTGGGCTCTGTGCTGACAGCTCAGAGCCTGGAGCCTTCTTCGGATTCCATTTCTCCCTCTCTTTCTGCCCCTCCCCCACTCATGATCTGTCTCTGTCTCTCTCTCTCAAGAATAAATAAACATTTAAAATTTAAAAAAAACATAATTTTTTTTAATGAAAAAAATTTTTAGTGAGAATTCTCATAGTTTGTTACTATTGAAAAAAAAACCTGGCTAATTTTACTGGGAGACCTATCAATCATCCAGTTTCACAACTGGATGGAGAATACTCAAAATTTGTAAGTGAAAACCTGTTCTGATATAGATCTCCTTTAAAACGGACTCACACAAAGACCTTGGCACTGTCATTCACTAGCCGCCAGAAGTGACCTTGAAGTCAACGGGTGCACTTACACATACTGGTTTCCTCCTTATATGGGTTATCACCTCTTGAAAGATCAGGTTAAAACTACATATTTTCTCTCCTCAAATAATCCAAGACCTGCATAATCATACCACCTACATAAAATTGTATGACTTTTGCCACACCCTAAGTCCAAAATAAATACATGAACCTTAGCCACTGATAGATAAATACAAATGTGGGTTTCGAATCTGAATCAGTGAGATTTTTTTTTAGGGTAATTATTCACAAATGTTTATTTGCTTCCTTTTTTAAACATCCCTAACAGGCAACCTGTACAGGCTACAGCATTCAGGTATCTTCTTTCCTAGGTGCCTTTGTAATGTAGGGTGACCTTCCTTCTCTGGGAAGCATGCCAGGGTACAGGTGAGTAAGGGTAGTATTGTTCTAAGTATAACAATGTATGTGATTTACCTTTAAGCAGGTGCTTTGATGGTATTAGTATATGAAATATTATCAAAAGCAATTCCTTGCAGCTTTTCTCACATCTCGTAAAACACAATGATGTTTGCGTAAGGCTCTTGAGGGAACAATTTATCTTCTTGTATGGGAAGTTGTTAGGTTATACTCTCTCTCCTGTTAATTTGGCTTTAATAAATGTAAAAACTAAAAGAATATTTCCATTCAATTTATATGGATCGCCCCTACTCTCCAGGTGGAAAAGAATAACACTAATGAGAATCCAAAACTTCACACGGCTTAATCCTTCCTCTACGTTTCCTAACAGTTTTTCTGACTGTCCTTTACATCAAGCCCAACCCCAACAGGTGCAGCAAAAGATGTTAACAATATATTCAATGTGGGTAACGAGAAGACACCGAGCTGTGAGCAGGGAGAAATTATTCCAAACCAGCCCATATGTGGGACTGAATCAGACGCAATTATACGGGACATGTGGAAAGATCTCAGACGGTCTTGGACCCTCTGTGTGCCCTATTAATGTTATCAAAATCCCATGTCTTTAGAGTTAATCTTGCATGGATGACTGTATTGTGTTTCTCTCTTTCATTCTCTGTTCTGCTTTTTCAGGGCCAGATTTCTTCTGGGGCTGCATCTGTGGGCTCACAACATGTATCAGGGCCCTATCTCTAGCACTGATTTCTGCTTGTTGTGGCCTGGCTTTAGTCCTCAGAGAGACGCAGTTGCTACCAATATGTAATCCTCCCAGGATTTAGGAAGAAAGACAACATCTCTTTTCTCAAAGCCTATGTGACAATCCCTGGAAGGACTAATTGGTCCCAAGTTGGCCACATGCACTTCCCTGAACCAATCAGGGAGGAAGGGGGTTGGGTCTCATTACCAGTGTTGGGAGAGGGCGGGTTACATAATTTATTACCACATGAGAACCATGGAGGAGGCAATTCTGGGCAAGTATGAAATCACAACTATTCACTTTTTTAGGATCACAATAGTAAGTTAGGTAGATGGGATCTAAAATCAGTCTCTGAAAATAAAATCTTTGATCTTTTTAACATACCACCCTGTCTGTTCTACATGTAAAGATAATAAATGATGACAAGTTTTAGGCAGCACATTTTTTAATAGGTTTCAATTTGTTCTGATTCTAGTGGCCTTATTGATATGGTTTTCCATATGCTCTTTGACAGTGATGTATTGGTTTATTAAGACACCAGTTTTGTCAGTTTCTTTTTGTCTGTGTTAATAATTGGACGGTGGTCAAATCACAGGATATGATAGCTTTGGCTGGCAGTGAGTTCTCCAAGTATAGTCTTTTCCAGGTATGGACTATCAATCAAGACTTTTTTCAGTTTGCTCAATATTAAGGAAAAATAAAACCCTAAAAAGGAAACAAAACAAAAACTCTGGTTGTTGTTGTCGTCACTATTATATTTGGTTCTTACAACACTAGGTAGCAGCAGATGGGGTCATATTAACTGATTAAATGCCAGGTAAGAGAAAAACAGTGATTACATCTAAAGTTTAGCAATAATAAAAATTGGATTAATAGACAGCTTGTTTTGAGTTTTTAACCTAACTCATGGATCTAATTCATGTGCTAAACTCAAGTCCAATATTATATTTAATTTTCACAACCGTATATTAGCCACATTTCATAATGAAGAAACAAGAGAAATTAAGAAATTCACCCAAAGTTACACATCTGAAAGTGTCAAAGGCAAGATTCAAACCCACAACTTTCTGACCAAAGAGCCAAGGACTTGTATTCCTATTCCATCAACGCCACAGGGTCTACTTGCTCTACCAAAGGTCCAAGCCGTTCAGGGTAAGACAGGTAGACCTTGTCATGGTTATATCCGAATGTTTATCCCTGTTCTCCCATGACCATCTTATGGGGAAGCCTTGTGTGTTTGTCTCTACCTGCCTACCTCAAATAAATGATTTACAGAATAACTTAAAAAAAAAGTGTTCTGCCGACCTGTATTCTCACATGTATTGCCTGGAATGGATGTTTTTGTAACATAGATTTTAAAAATACCCTAAGATTAACAGTTAAAACCAGAAATAGGAAAGAATGCTTAACTCAGCCTCTAACTAAAACCCATCACTCTTATTTCTTTCTGAAGCACCGATGAAGATGTTTTGCAATGACTAGAACATTCCGATCTCAAGACCAGAAAAGCATTCATAAGCAACAGAAGGTCTAGAAGACCACATCCCCTTCCCTGACCATGATCAGGAGATGAACACATACCGACCCCCATCCATGATCATGTGCTCCCTGCTTGCTCTCTCGCATATGCCCTGCACTGTCAACCTCTCCTTATAACACTCTAGGTGTCCACCTGGTGGGAGAAGAGGTCGGTTGTTCAGGCCTCAGCCTGCTGCCTGCCTTGGCTGCTGGCACCAGAAATAAAATTCTCCCTCACTCTTTTCCAACAACAACAACAACAACAGATACCCTAACATTAACTTATAAATAGCAGATATCAACTTGAATTTTTATTCTTAATTTTTTTAATGTTTATTTATTTTTGAGAGCAAGATAGAGAGTATGAGTGGGAGAGGGGCAGAGAGAGCGGGGGACAGGATTCAAAGCAGGCTCCACACTGAGAGCTAGAAGCCCGATGCAGGGCTCGAACTCATGAACCGTGAGATCATGATGTGAGCCGAAGTTGACCACTTAACCAACTGAACCACTCAGGTTTCCCTTTATTTTCAAATTTTTAGTTCAAGAGTAAAATTTAGTTATGATTTTCATCAAATTTAAAATAGAAATAGTCCAGCCTATAGATTGTTTCGTTATATAATCATTTTTGTTAAATGCAAGAAACATCATGTAAATGCATCACAATATTTCAAACTGATAATCCTTTAAGCCTCACCAATCCTTGGGTCCCCTTGAATAAGCTGAGAAATTAACTATAGAGACTGAGAAAGACACCACTTCCATTGGAAACATAAACAAGGACTCAGTACAGTAGGAGAGAGAAAGATGGATACCTGCCCTCCTTTTTATCTACTTAGCTCTCCATTATTTTTGAAGTAGAATAACTGGACTATGGGTTCATTCTACTGCAAGGTTCAACACACTTTGTCTGCAAAGGAGCAAATACCAACTTACTTTAGTCTTTGTCAGCCATTATGGGCTTGTCACAACTCCCCACTTCTCCCATTTGGAGCCCCAAAGCAGCCACAGACAATACGTCAATGAATTCGTGTGCCTGTGTTTCAATAAAACTTTAGTTACAAAAAAAAAGTGGTGGGCTGCATTTGGTTTGCAGGACGTGGCTAGCCAAAATAGCAAAATAGAAGATTGATTTGGGGACTTTTGCATTTCCCTTTCTACTCTTTGCTTGTTGTTTCATTTTTAATTTTTTTTTAAATGTATTTCTGAAAGAGAGAAAGAGAGGATGAACGAGAGAGGAGCAGAGAGAGAGGGAGACATATGCAGGGCTTGAAACCGTGAACCTTGAGATCAGGACCTGAGCTGAAGTCAGTCGCTTAGCTTAACAGATTTAGCCACCCAGGCTCCCCTCCATTCCTGGTGTTAGTGCAGGTCCTTTCTTAGGTCCCAGAATAACTAGACCTTAAGTGGTCCCTTCTACCCCTGTTCGCACCCTGACACCTCACACAGGTGAGGTGCCTTCCTTGCATACTGGTTACCTTTTCCTCAGACTCTCCATACGCTGTATCCCCTCTTCTGAAGGTTATTTATATCTTGAAAAAAAAGACTCCTGGAGATATGGTGCCATTGCCCAACATAATTCATCTCAGGTAAAAGGAATTTCTAAACCAATGGCCAAAGTACTTTGAGACCTTTTGGCAATGTCCTTTATGAAATACAAGGCAGAGTATTTTTTTTCTGCTGACTTTGGAAAACAATCACTGCCATTCATGTTTCATATGAAATTCAATACGTGTTTAGGCCTCTACTACCTCTTTTACCCATTAAGTGGATCTGGTTGGAGGACTTATTTTGAAAGGCCATTTTATCCATTTGTGCAATACCTTGTAGAACTTAATGTTGATGAGCCGCTTCCCGTATGTATGCTTAGAAATACTCCATAGAATCGGCAAGCAGCACCGTCTGTCCATTCTCTTCCCATGCCTTAGCTCTAAGTTAAAGAGCAGTACTGGCCATGTATGTACCTACATTGCCCAGCGAATATTCACACAGCTAGCAACACCTCACTGGGAACACATGCTAGAAAGTTTTACTATCTTTTCCTAAGATAGCTCGTTGTCAGCAATATGTCATAAGCTCTGCTAATATAAAGGTAGACATCAATTTCAAATATGTTAAAATTCAACACATAACATTTCAAGTCTTGGATGATTATTAATTTATCTGTATGACATATAATATGCTAGACATGTCCTACCTGTTTCTACATTTAATTGCTGTAATTACATCATTTAAGTTACTCAAGCTCTGAACACTATAATAAAAACGTCAGTTTCCACGGTGATTTTAATATTTCCCGCTCCTTTTTAAAATGTAAACTTAAGGGAAGAAATCAACAATTGCTTTTTAGGGAGATGTTGGGTGATGTTACCCATTCCTTTCTTTGAAATGATCACGATGTAATTGAAATATTTGCTAGCAGGAAGCCATCGACTTGAAAGAGGCTTTCAATAGTCAGTTTCTATTTTAGTGGTAGCCGGATTCTAATTCTGAAATCAGTGAGGACCCTTCTCTAGTGTCTAGATCTTTACTATGTAAGCTGTTTTTGTCTGTTTTGTTTTTGGGGTTTCTTGTTTGTTTGTTTTTTAGGTTTGTTTTTTGTTTTTTGTTTTGTTTGTTTGTTTCAGAAGTATGAGACCACTGTCTATCCCCTGGAAAGCTTGGTTTGCTTTTTGGTTTTACTCACTGCAAATTTGGAGCAGCAAAGTTTCATTATCAGAATATCTCTCCCATTGAATCAAAAGCATTCCTCGGTTGTTATCAAGTCTAGTTTATGAAAAAAACAAACAGATTTTGAATTACTTAGGTACATGAAAATATTTAATAAACTGTAAAGCCCTTCATAAATGTCATTAATTATTATAATTCTTAAGTTTCTTCTTAACACATTGACACCTAGATGTCATTTATAATTTAAGTGAATACTAAGCTATTATTTCATTTTCTTGTTCAAAATGAGATACTGAGAGGTGCCTGGCTGGGTCAGTTGGAAAAGCATGTGACTCTTGATCTCAGGGTCATGCATTTGAGTCCCATGCTGGGAATGGAGATTACTTAAATAAATAAATAAATAAATAAACAAATAAACAAACTTCCAAATGAGATTTTAAATAACATTGAAGTTATTTTGTTTAACTGTGTCATATAAAGATGGGAAACAAGAAAAAAAATTAGAAAAATATCTATTATACTTATTCCATTAAATTATAATTATTTCAAATACATACAATTATGGAATATCATAATTATTCCATAATATGTTCATTTTAGCAATGATTTGAAATATAACTGAAGGTATCTAAATAATACTGCAGTGGCTTTCTAGAATGCATCTTGAAGATTATGACTTTGAAATATTCAAAAAAACAAACATTTACTTCTCTAAATACCCAGTATTTGTGCCAGGCATTGTAAAAAGGAACACAGACTCGATGATATGCCATGAAAGAACAGGCTTCTTAAGAAGACAGGACAAACAGGAAATAGCTTGTAAATGACACACGGGAATATACACCAGATTGTGTTATCTTCATATCAGTTAAGGCTGTGTCAGAAAGCACTTAGCAGACAACTGATGCTTTTGCAAGAGAAGTGAATATTTCCAGATGAAGGATTTTTTTTTTTTTTGAGAGGAGAGAGTGTGAGCAGGAGAGGGGCAGAGATAGGAAGAGAGAGAATCCCAAGCAGGCTTCACCAGTTCAGCATAGAGTCCTTCAGGGCTCGAACTCACAAACGGTGAGATCATGACCTGAGCTGTAGTCAACAGTTGGGCACTTAACTGACTAAGCCACCCAGACACCCCCAGAGGAAGAGTATTTTGATCAGGGAAGGAGGATACATCAGGAGTTTCATCTCTCCTGTTGCAAAGACTACTGCCTAAGGGTAATACTCATTTCAGAATAAACATTTCTTGTACTTATAGCACAGTGTAAGCCAAAGGGATCCTTTACTGAAGAGAAGATTCTCATTGGATAATTATCTTCATTTACTAGTTCCTGAGATTTTTGCCCTGTAAGCTAATTTAGTGTAGTCATTGTGAAAATGGTTTATAGTTAACACTTTTTTGTGTTTCTAGTAACTGAATGTCTGTAATAGAAAATGGAAATTATGATCAGAGGTATTCTAACTTTATACTATGTGTTTTTCAATAAATTTCAAGTTATTTAGTATTTTATTTTAAATATAAAGACAGAGTTAAGAACTTATAGAAATTAGCTGGCAAATTCGTAAAGAACCTTTTAATATTAGATCATTTATTTCTGAGGTGAAGACAATTGAATCAATAATGAGTCAATAATGGAAATTTAAGGCAATAAATTTATCTTCCCTGATGTAGCTAAAGAATATACACATAGGTCTGTAGACTATTGAGAGAGAGAGGGATGGAGGGAGCCAGGAATGAAGAAAGGGAGAGAAACAACACAAATAAAAAAGATTTGACTTAAAATAGGTTTGATTTATTGTTACAATGAAAGAACTACTGTTTTTATCATAATACTTTGAAATTTTCCAAAAGCCTTTGATATAGATCATAATTATTCTACTATGCATCCGAGTACAAAGATTTCAATTACGTTTATTCCTGACAATGTACCACTTTAATGATTATAAGGAAAGTCCTAGTATTGCTACTTCTGTCATGCATTTCAATTTTCAAGTTCACTATCAATGTGATGGTAAATGATGATAAATATAAACCGCAAACTGTAAATTGGTCTTCTCACTTACTGGTGTTAGATCCTTCATGTTAGTTTAAAGATTTAGTAAGAAACAATCTGACAAACCCTGTTAACACCCACTATCATGTTTTCTGAGGAGATACATTTTAATCAACTGAAATTTAGTGAAATGTCCTACTATATCACAATCTCTGTAAAAAGAGAGAAGAGCGGTGGCTGTTTCTTGAAGCTCTTAGAACATAGTAACTGCTAGATTCTTATTTTGTGGATTAGTTAGTTGATTGAATGATTAGCCAGAGTTGATACAAGCAACAGCACCTCCAGCCTCTTTCAGATTTTTCACTACATGGGGACTGGAAGAGCATGATGTGGAGATATGTAATCATTGTTAATTTCTTTTCATTGAAAGACACAGATTGGGCTCCTTTTTTGTTTAATCCCATCCTAATCCCATCTGCTGTCGCTCTTCAGGAACAGATTGAACTACCCAATCCCACATCTCTCACTCCCATTGTTTCTCTTTCTCTACTGAACTCATTCCCTACCCTAAGGACATGTCCCTCCTGTGCCGCAGTCTTCCCTTCTGTGTAACCCCCATCTCTCCTTTTCCATTCAACCTTCTAGAGGTGCCTACTTTGTGGTGGTTTATTTCCTCACTGCCCCTTCCTTATTCAAAAGTTGCAGTCAGGGTTTTAGTTTCACCACCCATCTCAAGATGTTCTTCCCAAATCATCCCTACAATCGCCAAGTTTCAAAATGAATGGGTGTTTTCTTGGTCCCTATATCATTGCTACATGCTAACAGTAAAACACTCATTGCATCCTTAAAACTCCTCATTCCCTGTCACTACCACATTCTCTTCCAGTTCTCCTGCCAGTTTTTCTCTACTTATGGGCTTCCACCATTCACGTGTAAATTATTTGAGCACTCTTCCTGCTCCAAGCTACATGATCTGACTCCAGTATCGACATAGAAGGGAAAGGGCAGTATGTAAGTTCTGTTAATATTCTGTAGCTAGAATTACATCACATGGCCACACGTTTTTTCAAAGGAGATCTGAATGTGTAGTTCTTGGCTGAGAAGCCATTACTCAGCAAGAACACTACCCAAAGGAAGGCGTGAGTCACGTTGTTGCCCATGGCTGTTTCTGCTGGAATGATATTGTCCTCGTTTTAAAGAGTTAGTGCTTGGGATGTGCATGCATCCAAATTTCTTAGTCTTTGAGAAAGCCAGGTATGTGAGATTTTACTTTAGTAAGGCTTGTTCTTTTTTTAAAACTCAGGTTAGTCCACAGGAAGGTTCAATAAGACATCTTTAGTAAAAATCTCTTGTGATGAATGTAGCCCAGAAACTCTATTTTAAGTATGATTCATCATGCTTTCTTGCCATTCCTTCTTTCCCTTTGCTCTTGACAATGTAAAAACTGAACGAGTTCTATTTTTCCAAAAGTAGTGTGCCTATTCTATAAAATGGCTTTGGTCCTTATTTTATATTTGCTCCAACTGTTACACTTTAAGGCCATCTTAAGGAAGTTTGAAAATATCTTCTGTTCCTTTTTGGCTCAATGCTGAGAATAGAGTTGGTTTCCTTCTCAGGTGTCAGCCATTCTCATCACGTTTGACCCAACGAACTTGAAAGATGTTTTTCACAGAAACTTGACAGGAAGGAAGAAATTCAACATCATTTTAAGTGTGCCACTGCAGCCTTAAGGGTTCTGATGAGACAAATATTTGAGAACTGTGACATTAGTGATGAAATTAAGCTTGATATTGGATCCAAAATTACAATTCAGTTGTAACTCCCTTCTGAACACACAGAGCCACAATGTGGGTGACACAAGAGACTTCTAAAATGCTGGAAAACCTATCAATGCTCTCTGTGAACACTTTTTAATGAAGTAAAGGGACGGTCATTCTACAATTGACTTTCAATTTTAAACAAAAATATTTGTATATATTGTCAGCAATTATGTAAAAAAAAAATAGGGGTACCTGGGTGGCTCAGTCGGTTAAGTGTCCAACTCTTGATTTGGGCTCAGGTCATGATCTCACGGTTCGTGGGTTCAGGCCCCATGTCAGGAGCCTGCTTGGGATTCCCTCTCTTTCTCTCCTCTCTCTCTCTGCCCCTCCCCCACTCGTACTTTATCTCTTTCAAAATAAATAAACTTGAAAAAGTAACCTTTAGTCTCTCCTGTGAGGCTGCAAATGAGGAAATAATTTCATACACTATAGAACGAGCTCTGCCATCCTCTTGCATCTCCATCCCTACTCTCTTGGTGAATCTAGAAACTCTACACAGCTTTCCTAAAAGTTTACTCCTGGATGTCACCTTTCACCCACAATTGAGCCACAGTATAATTTCTAAGAACTGGACATCTCTGCTCATGCTGTCATCATAGGTGATTACCTTTCTGCACCCGCGTGTGCTATATTCCCCCAAATCCGATGCTGCTCACCTACTCTTCTTCCCATGGCCCTTCTTCCTTTCAATATCTGGCTTTCATTACTGAGAGCACTTTGCCCCATACATAACCCTAGGACAACTTCCCTTTTTATGACGCAATCATGTTTGGATCTTCTCCAACATTTGGAAGGCAGTATGAACTTTCTAAGCAGTATCTAAATATTCTGTTCTCATGAAGAATGGAAGATGTTGGTATGACAATTTTTAATTCCAACTCCTCCCATCATAGGAATTATTAATATGCAATGCCATTCATTTCCATACTCTCAGTTCTGTACTTGGCCGTTTCTCTACAATGAATGTAAAAGCCCAACTTGTTGAATGTTGTGACTCCTTTCAGTACATATGTGAGTGTCCAGTCAGAGACAGAGTAAGCACATCCCTAAGTTCCCACCCTCCTTTAATTGTTTGTTTCCTTCTTACACACGAATGTTCTACAATTGGAATGTTCTGCTCTGAACCAAATTTGTAGCAAGTGTACTTACCTTATCTCATAAAGGCACAGATCCCAGTATGAACAGTCTGACTAGATGTTAGTTCTGATGCAGGTAGGGTAAAATATGACTCATTCCTAGATTAACATTCGATTACACTTAGTATGAGCTGCAGACATTTGACTCTATTGTATGGCTATGCGGGACACAAACTTGGTCATGGAAGACCAAGCTCATTTGTATACAGTGCTTGCTCATCAAGCCAAATAGTACCGTGGCTACCAAATGTCTCTAAGAATTCTAAATGCACAAGAAAAAAGTTCAATACTTATTGATATATAGATTTCTGAACTATAGCTAAGATTTGATGGACTTCTGGATTATAGTTAACCATGTAGTTTGCTGATATTAAATAGAAAGGAGAAGATCTGACACACACACTTTTCAAGAACAGGTTGGCTAATGGTCACTTTATTAAACATCAAACTGGAATAGAGTTTGAATTTTATATTGTTGTGAAACCAACCTTTCTTTTTCTCCCAAATTATGAACAAAATGATTTTGTCTCACTAATAACTCTGTGCTCAATATTCTCTTTCACACACTTACTGTGATTTTGAATATTTGTCGATGCTTTTAATTCCTTAAATATAAGTCTATGGGGACAAAAGTATTATAGAGTTTACACTCAGTGTAAAGTTATAAATTGTGTGCTGTTTGTCAAAAAATCGTATGCTTTTTTTTAAAGTAGAGTGTAATGTGGCTTTTTTAGGAGAATAACACTACCATGGTGAACAGCCTGATTCAAGTCAAGTTTACCTCCAAAACTGAGGAACCAGAATAACGCATTTAAGATAACACTGTTTACTTTAACACATCTCTAGGGACAACAACTGTGCAATAAACTTAAATAATGTATTTTTATAAGAGTCAGAAAGAGTGAAAAACTAGACTTGTAATTTTCTTTCCAATTTTCTCCAAAGTGCTAGAGGATATCAATTTCTTCAGGTGTTTGGCACAAATAAAGGGAATTCTCTCTTTCTCTCTGAGAAATTAAATTCTTCACTCACATCCTACAAACTATGCTATGCCACTTCATCACTATTCTGACCTTTCACTTTGACAATTTATTTTTTTTTTTAGTTTGATATTTTGGTCCACTTATATTTAGGCATTTTATAAAGCATACCCTGTCAAAATCATTATCTTTCCATTATTAGTTTTTATTATAAACATTCCTAGAATAGTAACTTGCAGTTTTATTTATTTCATTGTTTATAGTTTTTAGATCTGTCATTTGATTTGGTCTAGGAGGAAAAATAAAGCTGTCCTAGGGAAGGAAAGCAGACATTATAATCCTCATATTAGATCTGAGGGAAACGCTAAATATTTAGTGCATTGCATATGTTCACACAGCTAATTAGAAGTCAAGTCTCCTAATTCTATACTTAACAGAACTTTTCACATCAATTTATGTCTTTTCAGAGCTGTGCTTTTTAAGCTTATTTCTAGAGGCATCCTTTTTCATTTTTAATGAAACTCCTCTTTAAAAAAATGTATTCTTCCAAATCCAGAGCAATTCTCAATTTTTAATCATTTTCTCGCTGGATTTGCTAAAAAAAAAAAAAATAAATACAGCTGGGCACTCTCTTCCTTACATTTCCATTTTCCTTTGTCTCTGAAACACCTGCTTTCTGGATCATGTGTGACCCAGAATTTACTGTCTGCTCACCCTCTGCTCAGCCCTAAGTGTTCCTACACCTATAAGTTCCTTGGATTTCTCTCGTTCTTTCTTTTTACTTTTTCATTGTCAACCTCATTCATCTCTATACCTTACAATGAAGAGGTAATGAAGGGTTTAGATGCAGCCAGAGAGCAGGATGATTTATTTTCATTCAACACCTATTTATTGACAACCTACCATAGATCGGGCACTATTCTAAAGATGGAAATCTTGCCCCAGTGTGGCTATTCTTGTAGTGGGAAAAGACAGACAATAAACACAGATGAAAATAAAACAGTGAAGGAGGACGGAGTGTGCTAGTGGTGTGTAGAATAAATGAGTATTAAAGTTCTCCAGAGAAGCAGAACCAGTAAGATGTGTAAGCATAGGAGCAGAGATTTTAGGGGCTGGCAAGTTAGAAGTTTGCAGGGCAGGCTGGAAATTCCAATAAAAGCTGATATTGCAGTCTTGGTTCCCAAGACAGTCTAGAGGCAGAATTTCTTCCTCTTCAGGCAACTCCAGTCTTTTCAGGTCTTCAAATGATTAGATGAGACCCACACACATTATGGATGATAGCTTGCTTTCCTTAGAGTTTACAGGTTCTCGGAAGAACCCTTCAGGGCAGCATCTAAACTGATGTTTAATCAAGCAACTGGGCATGAGAGCCTAGCTGTGTTGACAATGAAATTAACCATCACAAACTGTAAAGAAGAAAATATGCAAAGACCCTAATGAGATGGGGACAGTGGATTTCTAGGGGAAGGGCAATCAAGCCAAAGGAAGAAAGACTAAATGTCCTTGGGGGGGAACAGATTAGGGGAGTTCAGTTCAGAAAGGGGCTGCTCCTGCAGGTCTTTGCACCAAAGTAAACTTTTGACTTTTCTCTTAGTGAGATAGGAACTCTTGGGCACATGGTCTGACTTAGTTTTAATGTTTTAATTTTACTTTTTAATTTTTTAATTAAAATTTTGATTTTAAGTTTTTTAATGTGGATTTATTTTTGAAGGGAGAGAGACAGACACAGAGTGTGAGCAGGGGAGGGGCAGAGAGAGAGAGGGAGACACAGAATCCAAAGTAGGTTCAAGGCTCTGACTTGTCAGCATAGAGTCCAACGCAGGGCTCAAACTCATGAACCCGAGATTTAGACCTGAGCTGAAGTAGGATGCTTAACCGGCTGAGCCACCCAGGCACCCCAGTCTTACTTGGTTTTAAAACGATCCCTCTGGCTCCTGTAGTAATTACAGACTGTAGGGAAGTGAGGGCAGGCATAGGGAGCAACCTGAGAAAATAAAATAATCCAGGCAGGAGTTCTTGGTGCTTGAAACAGGTTGGTAGGTCTGTGAGTGGTGAGAAGAGATAAAGACAAGGGGAAAATGATGGTGGGGTAAGGACGTTGGGCTGCCAGACAAGACCTAGACTGTCGTCGCTGGTATTCTTATTACCTGAGGGTTTTTATAGCTTGCAGTCGAATGCCTTCCCGGACGGCAGAGAGTGGAGTGACTCAGCTTATCAATGTACCATTACTGCAGAGCCTCTCAAGTGATGTGCCACAGCACACTGGCGTTTTGTGATGTACAGATCCCTTCAGCCTCAGAGCATCTAGAAGAGGCTTACAGTGTCTGGAACCCCTAGCCTGGGGGTCATACAAGCAGTATCGTGTGTGTGTGTGTGTGTGTGTGCATGCACACCTGAAGACACTTTGATGGGAAAATGGTAGGGACTCACTGTACTATTTTATTCTTTTTTTTTAAGTTTCCTTATTTATTTTGAGAGGGAGAGGGAGAGAGGGGAGAGACAGAGAGAGAGAGAGAGAGAGAGAGTATGAGTGTGTGCACGAGCAGGGGAGGGATGGACAGAGAGGGAAAGAGAGAATCCCAAGCAGGCTCCACCCTGTCAGAGCAGAGACTAATGTGGGGCTCAGTCCCATGAACTGTTAAGATCATGACCTAAGCTGAAATCAAGAGCCAGATGCTCAACCAGCTGAGCCACCCAGGTGCCCCTCACTGTACTATTTTAGAGTGAATCTCCCCTCCCGGAACTCTTGAGCCGTATTACCTACCAGTGTTATCAAAAGGTAGCATTTCTGTACTTACTAGTGGGTCACATTTATAGAATGCTTGTCCTATGCCATGCACTGTTCTAAGCATCTTACGTGTATGATCATGTATAATTAAAAAGATGATCACATTCAGTGTATACAAGAGAAGTGACCTTCCCAAGATGTTCATTAATGGGGTGTTGACATGAAGATAATTCTTTACTTCTCGGAGGTCAGAACTGATCTTGAGTCAATCACTCCTTTCTGGCTCTGTTTTGGGGTATGTTTGATCTATTCTCCATGTTGCCACCCTCTTTCTAAATCCTGTTTGTCTCCCAAGTTATTCTTCCGGCAGTGATTCTTATCTAGGATAATGTCTACGATTCTGCTCAACTTTTGTGGAAAGCTTGTCTCCTGATAGGCAGGTTAAACAGGCTCCTGGCCAATCAGAGCCCCTTCTGGGTGGGGAGCTGGCCAACCACATTGCACCTGCGATAACATTTGAGCCTCTGCTCCTCTGGGTCATATTAATACCTGCTGAGTGCTAAGACTCCAGAGGGATAGGCATCATTTAGCAGGGAATTCTCTTTATTCTGTTTGTCTGAGTCGTCATAACACTCACAGATCCTAAATTCGCATTCTCTTTAGAATTTTCAAAACTGTGGGTGGGCTTTTATATTACAAACCATCCATGTGTGCCTGATACTGATCACCTATCACCATCAGGAGTGTGGCCACTATGCCAGGCACAGGCTGTGCTAATCAAGCAGTCCAGCCATAGGAGTTACAGCATTGTGTGTGTGTGTGTGTGTGTGTGTGTGTGTTTATTTTTTTAAATTTAAAAAAATGTTTAATGTTTATTTATTTTTGAGAGAGAGAGTGTGTAAGCAGGGGAGGGGCATAAAGACAGGGAGACACAGAATCCGAAGCAGGCTCCAGGCTCTGAGCTGTCAGCACAGAGCCCAAACGGGGGTTCGAACCTGTGGACTGCGAGATCATGACCTGAGCTGATGTTGGACACTTAACTGACTGAGCTACCCAGGCATCCTGATTT
This sequence comes from Prionailurus viverrinus, assembly GCF_022837055.1. NCBI lineage: Eukaryota > Metazoa > Chordata > Mammalia > Carnivora > Felidae > Prionailurus > Prionailurus viverrinus. The sequence goes on from NC_062564.1 coordinate 24,620,479, forward strand.
TTTTAATTGTTTAAAGTTTTTATTTCAATCCCTGTTAAAATATAGTTATATTAGTTTCAATGTACAACGTAGAGTACAATGTAGTGATTCAAGAATTGCATACATCACCTGGTGCTCATCACAGCAAGTACATTCTCTAACCCCCATCACCTGTTTCACTCATTCTCCGCCCCCCCCCCCCCACACACACACCTACCTCCCATCTGGTAACTGTCAGTTTGTTTTCTGTAATTAAGAGTCTGTTTCTTGGTTTGTCTCTCTTTTTTTCCCCTTTGCTCATTCATTTCGTTTCTTCAGTTCCACATAGAAGTGAAATCATATGGAATTATATCATTTTTATTAGATGGACATGCCAATCTGTACCATGTGAGCTCTATGTTGTTGTTTGTTCTACCTGAATAGGTTTGCAGATTTGTAGAAATAATCAATGAAAGATCACTTAAGAAGTTGGGTCTCAGGCTATAGATAATGTACTTTGAAGTACATATACCAACTATTCAAATAAGTAATTTACCTTATATGTGTGTGATGAACTGCCTAAATATATACATATGTATATATATATATATACATATATATATATATATGTAGTTAAATAATGAACAAAAGTTGAGAAGCAAATAAGTAACAGAACCGAATAAAGTGAAAAGTGACTGCAAGGAAGCAACAAGGATAAAGATAAAGGTCATTTCATAGTTTTGTCAAAACAGGTAAAAATACAGACTTCAAAGAGTGGACAAATATATGTAGGTTCAGAATAAAGTGACTTTGTACAGCAAAATTAAAAACTTGGTTTGAGCACTGCAACTTCAAAAAAAATTTTTTTAATCTTTATTTATTTTTGAGGGAGAGAGAGCACGAGCAGGGGAGGGGCAGAGGGAGGGAGACACAGAATTCAAGGCAGGCTCCAGGCTCTGAGCTGTCAGCACAGAGCCGGAGGAGGGGCTCGAACTCATGAACCTTGAGATCATGACCTGAGCCAAAGCCAGAGGCTCAACCGACTGAGCCACCCAGGTGCCCCATGCACTGCACCTTTTAGATGAACATATTGTGTTCCATGAGGAATTTGCAGCAGCCACTTCCTTAGGTTCAAGATCCCACCTTCCCCGTACAATTCTGCGGTGAGGAGCACATCCAGGCACAATGCACCTGGGAGCTATCACAGGTCAAGGGCGTCTTCCTTGGCAGCTTCTAGCCAATGACTGAGCACAGTGGATTGGCTGAAGTCTGGCCACTTCTGCCCAGTCTTTGTGCTGAATCTCACCCGCAGGCAGTCCAAGACCTTCTCAGGGCTACATCTCCCAACCCGGTCTCTTTGATTCAGCCCTCCTCCTTCCCCCTTCTCCTTCCACTTGTGTCAGACCTGCATCAGTGACTTAAAGTTCTTGACGACTCTACTCCCCCCCTCCTTTGTCTTTCACAGACATTCTCCGCAGTAAACATGTACTTCTGACTCCTTGGCATCTTATTCCTGGAGGACCCAAATTAACAGATTTCAAAGAGGCCTTCTCCACGAAATATCTCCTCTGACAAACCAGAATGTTCACCCAAGCCACGGAAGTCCCTAATAATATGCAGGTGTGTTTTGAAGCGAATTAGCAGCCCTTTTCCCCTCAGAAAAAGCCAGTTTAGTAATTAAAGTGGTATATAAGTCAGGTGAGTGGCCCTTAAGAGAAGTTAGTGTGACCGGAAGTTGGTGATCGGTGAGGCGTGGTGTGGATAAGGTACGAGTGAGTCGTAACACTGGCTTGAGCTGAGTGGGTTCGCTGATCAGAAGTTAACCTAAGGTGACAGTGGATGTGGATTTGATAGGAGTGGCTCTGTCCCACAGCAGATATTGCAATAGAGAAGTTTTGAAGACTACTTTTCCAGCCTCACAGTTTGCCTCAAGTGCTTCTGGGAGGTAATTTAGACAAAACAAACAAAAAAAAAATGGTTTGAATTTCTGATAGTAACGACGGTGTGGAGAACCCTTGAAAGAAAGCCACAGTCAAAAGTCAGGTTCTGACCTCAACTGTGATGGACAGTGACTGGTATGTTGACAACGTTTTCCTAAGAGCTAAAGAATTTGATCTGTAGTGGAAAAAAGCTATGTGGAGAATTTTAAGTTGGGAACACTAGCATGAATATCAGTGAGTATTTTTCTTGAAACCGTATTCTGTTTTTATTTAATGTTAATCTCTTTGCTCTAGTTTAATATGCTAAAAGGAAATCCATTTGCCTACTAATATCTGTATATTCATGTCATTAGAAATATATTCAATATTTAAGCCATATTCATATCAGTTGATAGTTTTGGAGGGCCCTTAAGAATTAAATGGTATCATATGCTCTTTCAAAACATTCTATCTTCAAAGAAAAATGTTAAATCAATTTTACTGAGTTGAAATGTTTTTATTTAAAAATGTTTCCTTTTTTGTTTTTATTTCTTGTTTATTTTTGAGAAAAAGCGAGTATGAGTTGGGGGAGGGGCAGAGAGGGAGACACAGAATCAGAAGCAGGTGTCAGTCTTTGAGCCCGACATGGGGTTCGAACTCACAACCGTGAGATCATGACCTGAGCCGAAGCTGGTAGCTTAACTGAGCCACCCAGGCACCCCTTAAAAATGTTTCTAATTAACATGAGCTAACATTGTATTAATTCAGCCACTTTTGGGATCTTATAAAACAAAAAGTTTATTTCTCAAGCTAAAAACATTTTCTATAAATCTCAAATAACTATGACAAAGCCATGACAGCAGCACCATTTTTAGGAGACTCTGAAGAAGTAGGCTCAGAAAATTATTGACCAAACTTAGAGTAATCATCATAATGATTTTTGCTTTTGCAGGGTTTTTTTTTTTTTTTGACAGTCACAAGTAGAATTAAACTGACAGCCCTTAAAGCATCAAATTAAATAAAATGTTGACTTTCATATATAGTAATGAGACATTTATGATAACTTTCCCATGCTGCTAAAGAATGATGGATGCTACGATAATTATAAACGTCAAGATAGTTTAGATGGTATTTGACGCAGGAATTACTATGTCTTTGTTCATGATGAACATGGTTGTTTGCTGTTGCTCTTATTAATAACTCCCAAGTTTCTTCTAGTATAGAGGCTATTGAGCATTGCTGCAACCTTCTAGCAGATTCTGTGTTTCCAAGGAAATTCCTGCTAGCTTGCCTCTGGTTAACTAGATATTAACATGTGAAAAAGAGAACCAGAAAAGACAGGAATAGTAATCGGGATATAGTGAAAGAGATACCAATTCAAACATCAAGGAAGAACCTAAATAAATCTAAATGTAATCAAGGGATCTCAGGAAAACTTAACCCTCATGATAAAGATACCTGCAAATACCTATATATTTTAATGCATTCCTATTACGGTATGCATTAATGTCTACAGAGCCTATGAATTGCCATTTTCTATATCTTACAGCAAAAGTGACCATTGTTGACCATGAGTTTGGCAACAGAGAGCTGTGGGAGTATGACTAGATCTGTTGTGAAATGTAAAAATCAAATTTAAATGTGCTCAGGGATTTAATGAATTTCAATCTAAGAAATTATCTTGAACAAAAGGGCATTTTAATCAATGCCCCTCTTCTGACGTTTGCATCAGTGATAATAACATATTACATATCTATGCAAAATAAATCAACACAAGAATAAGAAAAATACTTAACAAGTAAAAATAAACCTATTAAAACAACAAATTTGAATGTAACCAGAAAAAGGCATCCTTATATTTGGTATGAACTTTTGAATTACATTGGTTTCATAGAATCAGAGCAATGTATAAGTAAAAAGCTAATTCCCGCCCCTGACAGGAAGAACATAGAAAATGCATGTATCACGGGGCACCTGGGTAGCGCAGTCGGTTAAGCGTCCAACCTCGGATCAGGTCATGATCTCATGGTTTGTTGAGTTGGAGCCCCGAATCGGCCTCTGTGCTGCCAGCCTGGAGCCTGCGTCAGATTAAGATTTTGTGTTTCCGTCTGTCTCTTCCCCTCCCCTGCTCACTCACTTGCGTGTGCTCTGTCTCTCTCGCTCGCGCTCTCTTTCTCAAAAATAAACATTAAAAAAATTTTTAAAAATAGCACATTTAATTTGTTTTTACAGCAAGTCCCAGGCAATCTGAGCATGAGAAAGATAAAACAATGACGTATTTCCTTACTCGCATGTGAATTCCATCCCCGTCCATTCTGAAAACAAGTTTCACCTGCTTACTCTTCCCAAGAATATACAATAAGAGTTAATCACCCTTCTGCCAGATGCAAGCTTTTATGAGACTCTAAACTCTGTTCCTATGTTTTCTTCCAAACACCCACATTGCTGATTGACCCATCCATCACTATGCTCAGTCTGAGCTAGTTCAAAACTTCAAACTGCTAGAGCCACAAATAATCCTCCTACCTCGATCTCTAGTCATTGGTTCAGTACTGGTTCACAGCACTGGTTTTCTGTGAGAAATATTTAAATTGCATTTCTTGCTTGGCTTTTTATACTTTGAATTCATACATGCTTGTAAGAGAAATTTTGGAATATTCTGAATATCTTGAAGTGTGTATAAGCGAGAAAAAGACCTCTAAATCAAATTCTAATGCCCAGAAATTGTCATCCTAATTCTTTTGGATTCTATTTTTTTTTCCTTCCATTACATGTTGCTGAATGTTTTCTAATTCAGTGAGTTTATGTGGCAAATAAATTGAAATACAAAGGACCAACAAAAGTCACTGTACTTTATTAGAAAACTCCTCCATGTGCTTCTGGTTTTAGAAATAAAACTAGCCTTTCCATTGTTATGTCAAACTTTGTTGTATCTTATTTTTGGTTTAGTTTGGTTTAGGTTTTTTTAGCATCTTGGGGAACTAGATATTCGTTCTTAAATAAATATGCATATTTCAAAATATCATGAGAATTCTTATTACTAATGTAGCCTTCTAGACTACTAGTAGAAAAAATACATATTCAAGACACAGCAGGTAGTTCTGGGACTTAAAAAGAAATCTGCAGAACTTGAGTTCAAAGATGAAAGCAAATTATTTGTTATGTGGTGCTATTTATCCTGGCAAAAGAAAGGCAAACTGTAAATAAAATTTTTGATGGCGTGGTTTTATATATCTTATCAAAAGTTGGTAAAACATGGCCCAGCTTCAAAATTTCATTGCAAAAATTAAAGCAGACTCTGAGCATTGTGGCTTTACTTTTAGTCAGGAAGATAGACTCTTATGCCTTCTTTCTGGTATATAAATGTTAAGTCCTTGGGAAAGAAACAATGTTGCCTAATTTGTGTTTTATACTATATAAAATATCGCATAAATAACTTCAGGTGATTAAGAAAAAAAAGTGCCCTTTTTATCTATTCCTGCCCCCATCGGTACTATGCATATAACTTCATTGTTCACTGGTAGTTTCTACAAACATGGTTGCTGGGGGAACAAAAAGATCACTACTTGGATACCTCAAAAACCAGGTTATACAGGTTAAAGGAATACCTTTCCAATTTTCTGTCCACTTTAGTTCTTGAGGCATGAGATAGATTCAGTACCTGTCTTTTGTGTTCCTTCATTTTTTTCTGGTGGCTTCTCTTTTCACGAAGGACATCTGGATGTCGTGAGGGATAACTACATTGATTTCCTTCAATTGAACATTGTTTGCTAAGTAATTACTTGAGTGATCTCTCCCAACCCCTCCCCAGATTTTTGTGCCCTAGTTTTGTATTGTGTTAGTTTTCATTTTAGGTAGTTGGGAGACGGTGTGTCACGTGCTCTTATCCGGATGCCATTCAAAAGCAGATACTAAAACGATTTTAGCTGCAGAATGTTGAAGCCACGTGGTTTTAGAATTTCAACTGGCCTCGCGTTAAATGGACAATCATTACCCAAATAAGGAAACTTAATCACACAATTTGTTTTTTGCTCTAGAATTATAGTAGACAGAAAATGAAACTGCAGGGTTTAAAAATCTTGTATTAGAAACACAATAAATGGGTAAGGAGTAACTATAAAAGAATCAAATATTCAGGGAATAGCCCGAGGTTTCTATAGAAGGGCAGAGGAAACAGATCGGGGGACATTCAAGCTTAATATACAGAATCCTTTGGCGTAAGATGAGCCTTAAACTGTTTGATTTTTTTTTTTTTTTCTCTGCACAAGGTTTTTCCTACCTGGTAGTAGCAGTTTAATCAGACTGGTAGAAAATTTACTGCGCTTCTATAGACTTGTGCAACAATTCTCTTCATCTTCTAGAAAGTAAGGAAAATGCTGCACAATGGGGAGGGGGCCTGTATTGCACCATGACAGAAAATAACTGAACATTTTTAGTTCTATTACTATTGTATGTTTTATAATCCCTCAGACCAATTGGAGTAGGAAATGGTTTGGGGGCTACCTCCGAAATTATGCCCAGTGATCAGTCTGCCCACCATTTCCATGACCGTTAAAGGAATGATTCCTTCCCTTCAAGGTCCCAGGATTTTTCCAAGTGCCCTTGAGAATCAAAATCAACAAAAAAAAACACATTTGTCTTTGTAGGTTTTTAACAGAAATAATTTGAATTTAAATCCTGAGACAATAAATAGTCATGAATGTTTAATGTGGATGTATGAATGCAAGAGAAGTAACAGGGTGTAAGTTCTGATCTACATACAGTTTGACAATCTTATTATATACGTAGGCAGTTGAGAGATGTAGGCCAATTATGTCTTCTTCAGGTATGATACTTGTGAATTTAACAGAATGAAAAATGTTTACATATATTTATCTGCTGTCTTTAATTTTTAATACAGAATCTTGTTTCAATACACTCTAATCAATGATCTAATATGATCTGTTATTCTTTAAATCAGCTATCTAAAGTATTACAAACAGTAAATAATGAAATAGTTTTTAGAATTGGCACTAGGTTACACAACATTCTATTGAGATCCATATAAATGGCATAATGGCTAAATGTTCTCACAAAACTTAGACGTACTATTTCTAATAGCAAAGACTACTATACAAGAAAGTCCTCTATTTAGAGTAAATATACTATTCTAAAATTAGATCAACCACTGTCCATGGCATTTCAAAATAATGCTCGAAGGGATTTGCCTACTTAAATACAGAGGAAAAGTTAAACATCAAGCACCAATGCCTTCTAATGTTACTGATCTCTGAGCTCTCCTGGCATTCATAAACCATGATAGAAAATTCATTTCATGCTTGTCTACTCTGATAAAACTCATGACTGAATTGTTTAAAAATGCTGAAAACAGGGAATGATTTTAGGAATGTCCCAAAGTACAGGACACATTAGAATAAAACTAAGGCCTCTGAACAACTATATTATTGGCCTGCCTTCATAGGTCAACCTAGCTAGGATATTGTTAAACATGAATATAGTGGATAATTTGACCAAGCAAATTAGGGATCAAACATGAAAATTATACCATTACTAAATAACATTGTACCTATGTAAAGGACATTTATAAAATCATCAAATGTTAGACTTCACCGATCCTTCTTCTCTAGGATTTATATCCTGTCTGTGCATGAATTTAAGGCTGAATGAGTTTTCTCAGTTTGGTTATTGCACTTCTAGATGTATCTCTTTTTAAGCACTGCTATCTTTCATTTTGGGGCTCTTAAAGGTAAATAAAACCTATAGTGTTGAGAGTAACAGGCTCTCAGAAAGAATTAACTTCCATTTTATTCTTTCCTGATTTTTCTTCCATAAGTCTCTAAATACATGTTAACATTCTCTGGCTTAAGCTCTTCTTCCACTGTGCTTTACGTGTGAATTTTCCTCATTGTTCTATACCTGAACTTGGATGATTCTTATTCAGTACTTATATCCTTTTCATTTGAGAGCTATACATTGGTAACTCCATATTTTCTGTCTGGGACGTATTTTTCTTAAGCTATATATCGTGAACTCTTGGGCATTCTCACCCTTAACCGCAAAGTATTGAAGTTAAATTCAATTCATTGTTTTTTCTACCCTGAGACCTACTTTTTTTCTTTATTTTTAATTATACTAGGTAAAAGCTACCATTGTCCTAGTCATCCAAGCCAAAATATGTAGAAGTTTAAATTAAAAAAATGTCCCTAATAACTAGGATCAAGTTAGTCATGAAGATTAGTCCTCTCTTTCTCAAAATGGATGGTATTAAACAATTGTCTTATCACCACTGATAGTGTCACAGTTGATAATTACACCATTTACACCAGAACTTCTGTGGCATACCAATATACTTCTCCACTACTAAGCATTGCCTTCCTGACTCCAATCTTAAAATTGTAACCCAAATGGACTTTGAGTCAAAATTTGATTGAATCATCCCTCTGTTTAAAGGCTTCAATTGTTCTCCAGTTGTTTTGGGAATGAACATCAAACATAGTAAGATCATATCTAATATGCTCTGGAATCTGGTTCTAATTTTTCTTACAAGAATCACCACCCATTGATCCTTTTTCTCCTTCTTTCCTTGTTACCAATTTTACTACTTTGTTTATTCACACAGGATAAACATGAAAGTTTCTCGCTTATTGAACTTGTATGCTTCGTATACAATGTTGAAAGTGTAAATTTTCACATCTGTATCACTGAAATCAAGAGAACCTTGAGAGTGGGATTGCTGATCTTTGAATCCCTAGCTCTTACTGCAATGCCTGGGAAATTACACGCTCTCAATAAATGTCTGTTATGTCAATTATTTAGGAAAATAAAGATATTCTATCCAGTAATGTAGGCACTTGAGGAAAAGTCCTTTAATTAGAGGGTTTACTATTGCTTCCGTTTTGGATATCTCATGATACAACAATTCTGACTTGGAATTGACTGCTTCATTGTTATTTCTCCCCTTGACTACTTAGTATTTTACTGGCACGTCCATGAAAATAGTCACCTCTAATCACTCAAAGAATAGATTCGTAATCTCGAAAATTATAGTAGCGAAAAGAACCTAAGATTCTTAGAAAAAATGAGAGATTTTAATTTCATGAGAGTAGTTAAATCAAAAGATACAAATAAATTAACATTATGAACTAAAATTTGCTCAGTTATAAGCAGGTACCATGGAAGAACTAAATTTGAAGCATTTTGTGGCCTTCACTTAATTTTCCCCAAACAGGTGAGATAATAAATGCCTTCATTTATCCCCAGTCTTGTGCCAGTAAGCATATTCATATTTTTCCTGCATGTTCTACTCTCTGATCCCTGATTCAGTTGGAGTTAATAATCATCATTGTCTTTTAGTTTCTAGGTCTAGGCTTGTGATAAGGAAACATATTGCCTATAATTAGAATTATTGAAAAAAGTTAAAATACTCAAGAAATCCAATTGACAATTTTGGTCTTTGAGTAGTTTAGGTCCATGACCTTTAAAATATTTGACTGTTACTCATCGTACAGAGTACTTTTATTTGTCACAAGCTGGAATATACAGAAATATTCACATATATAAAATTCACAAGATTAAAAAGTATACTTAATCATTTTCTATGAGAATTGAAGAAAATACTGATAAACAATGACATTTATTTTATGAGCAAATAATGAGTTGTACTTTGCAACGCGTAAAAATAACTTTTTATAAGCCAATTGACAGTGGTAGAAGCCAAAGGTTTATTTTATCACCATTTTCTATAGGGAAAGTCAGTAAAATTATAAAGCTCTACTAAAATACATAGTGTCCTATTGCCAGTTACATATAATGTTTTATTCTAATAACTAAGCTGCCCTGATGCTTTTAAATCTCTCCCTTTGACAGTAGGGTTGGACAAAGCCACCAGATATATGGTCTCAAAACATTTGCTCATTATGATAAACACACTTACCTGACACTGGTCTAAAGAAAATTGACCATTTCATTTTATGTATATATTCCTGACATCCTCTCTAGTAACTTTTTCCCAGCAAGTATCCTTTCTTTGGAGTTAGGTTTTAGGACGATGGTGGCCTAAAAAAAAAAAAGAGGAATAAGCTTAATTGTATCCTGTAATTGTTAGGCGAGAACATGTACTTGGTTATAACATGTATGCTCACATGTGATCTAGTTTAAAATCCTGGTAGTTCATTTCCATTGTAATAATGTTCTGTTTACAGTTTCCATCCCTGTGTTCCTCCAAATAGGCAAAAACAGCCACTGTCTTTTAAAATGTTCTAGGTATGGGTTACAACAGAAAGTGAAGCTTCCAAACTTCCAGAGGGACTTATTTATACCTTTTGTGTTACCCCTTAAAAACTTTCTGGTTTTGGATAGAGGTTAGGGAGAAGAATTTCCTCCACATGCTGTTGGAGGATATGTTGAGAAAATGCCACAGCACTCCAACAGCATTCTTCATTACGCTTTGTTTCTTAATTTCTGAACTGCATGGCTGACTTCTGAACCTTTAATTCTATTGTGTGAGGATGGCTGATTAGTGTCATAAATTGATTTTTAGAACTTCCACTCTAGCATTTATAATGCTATAGCCCCTCTTTTTGAAACTTGGGAGAGTTGACACCTATTGTCTTAAATCCTTCACTGCAAAGGACAACGAGATCCATTATAACGGTGGTTTGCATTGACCTAAGCCACGTGTTTGATGCTTTTAAGACTAAGTGAAGGGCCTAAACTCCCCTTTACTTATGGCCAAATATAGCCAGTAAGAGCAAATGAGGGATGAGCCCCATAAGGGGCTGAAGGTGGAGCTCGGTGTTCCCATGGAAGTGGAATAATTTGAGACAAAAGATTGAAAAGTGAAGAAAGTTCAATGGTTTGGTATTTGGTCAATGAAATGTTCACTTATTCACATGCTAATAATTTTGTAATATTTTCTATGGAGTTCGAGTATCTGTCTTGCATTCAGTATGGCTGATGTAAATCTGTTGACCCTTGAGATACCTAATGTGTACAATACTATTTGTAGTACAGCTACAGATTTGTGTCCTATAAATACAAGGATTCTTGGAAATTCCTATTTTTAGGGAATATTTTTAATTGCATATGCTGAATTTTTCTAGTATGTGCTATTGGGAGATAACGTCAGTTTTGATTAGGTGACAATGACAACCAAATTCTCCATGTGTGATTATACCTTGTGATGATTAGAAGAATTTTCCACAGGCTAGTGTTCAGCTCCATATAGTTCAGTCCTTATTTCTCCTTCAATACCCAAATAGTTCTAGTAATTCATACATTATGACACATTTAAGTCACAAAATAAGGTATGATCCTGCCCCTACTTGTCATAATGTTAGATGAGTTATCACGGTGGGAGACCGTGGATTTCCTGGTAGCCATTCCTACAGTGAAAACAGCTAAAAGTAACTTAACAGAACATCATGGTACTTGTGACACATATCACTATATCCCCCCAAATCCAAACTAAATCCTTAACTTTTCTCCTATCAGAAAGTATCCATGGCCACTCCAACGGCATCAGAAGGAAAGTGTGTTGGAGGGAGTTGCATGGAGGAAAGCAGTGACATTTATTAACTACAATAAATTATCTAATTTTTCAAATTTTCTGGAACATCTCACCTTAGGAACACTGGTAGGCCACTACCAATTTGGAAGTGGGTCTGTGAATGTGAGAGCTTCTAAAACTAATGGTTAATTCGTTTTATGGAAAATTTGTCATTAAAATGCAATAAAAACATGAGAACAAGATTTTAGATTTCTTCACTTAGACTATGGTTTATTGATGCCAGCTTATGAGCAGAAGAGTGAGAAAATCACCTGATTCCTCGAGCCCACAGATTCGTATCTGTTTGGGCAAAGCTGGATATGTTGCAAAGAGCACACAGATCCAGGTTATAAATCTTGATCATTTCATTACCCTTTATTAGTTTTTTGCCAAAATGATTTGTCTATACAAAGCTGTTTTAGTGTAAATTTTTTTATGGCTTAAAATTTAAAAGTTAAGGGGTGCCTGGGTGGCTTAGTTGGCTGAGTGTCCAACTTCGGCTCAGGTCATGATCTCATGGTTCTTGAGTTTGAACCTCGCATTGGGCTCTGTGCTGACAGCTCAGAGCCTGGAGCCTGCTTCAGATTCTGTGTCTCCCTGTCTCTGACCCTCCCCCTCCCTCCCTCCTTCCCTCTCTCAAAAATAAGCATTAAAATTTTTAAAAATAAAATAAAATTTAAAAATTAAAATCCTTTTATAATTTTTGTTCACAAATTATGTATTTGTAGGAAAAAGAACCATATTTTGCTATTACCAAATCACTTATTCAGAATAAGTCTGTTTTGTAAAGGACCTTCTATTCAGGGACTGTTTCGTCTATTTTATATTCTAGGCCCTGTGAAGACATTGAGGAGGAAACATAGTCAATAAACTCTGGAACACTAGCAAGCCACTCTAGGACAAAGTAAAGGTATGGCCATGTCATCTACAAAACTCTTCTATCAAGCATAAAGGTTTAACAGCTACCAGGAAATCTAAGGTCTTGGGTGAAGTGAAGCACAGTATATTATAGAGTTTATGGGCAATGTCCAGAGTGATTTTATTCTTAAGGAAACCTCCCAGATCTTGGTGAACAACATTTGAAATTTGAAGTCAAAGCCCAAGCTGTAGCAAAAGTCTCAGCACTGGGCTTTCCTAAGTTCTCATGAAATCTATAAAATATATTGCATGATCTATGGAATGCTAAGGGAAATTTCCTCTTTCAATTTTTATGCCATAATTCTGTGGGATGTCCATAATCCTCTCACATGTATTAAGATGACTCCAAGCAGGTCACTGTGACTGTTTAGATATTCTAATAATTTTTAATAAAATGTGTGTTATAATTTACTATAAAGTTTGAAGTATTCAGCACCTAAGGTATAATTATTTTAGGTTTATTTCCTCCAGGGGAATTAATATCAAGGTTGCAAACATCAACAGTGAAATCATAGAGTCCTTGAAAGAAATCTTGGCTTCACTATTGATGAAATTTTAGCAAACACTTCAGTTCATTGAAAAGGGTAATAGTCATACACACATGAAGGTCTCAGATATTAACAGTAAGAAAGTAGAGAAATAGGGACACCTAGGTGGCTCAGTCAATTAAGTGTCCCCACCCTTGGTTTTGGCTCAGGTCATGATCTCACAGTTTGTGAATTCGAGCTCCACATTGGGCTCTGTGCTGACAGTGTGGAGCCTGCTTCGGATTCTCTCCCTCTCTCTCTGCCTCTCCCCTGCTCTCTCACTCTTTCTCTCAAAAAAGAGTAAGCTTAAAAAAAAAATTATAAACAAAATAAAAAATTTAAAAAAAAAAAGGAAAGAAAGTTCAGAAATAAGGTCATGCCCTAAAAGAGATTTATGTTTTCCATGAGCCTGGGTGGCTCACTTGGTTCATTGTCTGATTTTAGCTCAGGTCATGATCTCCCAGCTGCTGAGTTGGAGCCTGTGTCGGGCTCTGTGCTGACAGCTCAGAGCCTGGAGCCTGCTTTGAATTCTTTGTCTCCCTCTCTCTCTGCCCCTTCCCCTCTCATGCTCTGTCTCTCTCTCAAAAAGTAAACAAAAGTTTTTAAAAAATTAAAAAAATGTTTTCACACGAATTTCACATGAATAAGTCACATGAATAAGGCAAGCATAGTTTTTTTTCTTTTTATGTGTCTAAGTTTTTACATGAGTAAGTTTGAACTATTTCTAAAGCGTTTAAACTTGCTCCAAGGGAAGGAAAATGTACTCTGAATACATTTTGTGTCATCTATAGCTATTCTGACACATAGTCTTCTGGGGAAAAGTTTAATTTTCAATGTTGAAATTTACAAATGTTTGTAAGAAATTCAAATAATTTGGAAGTATACATTTCTGATTCACTGGGGAACCATCATATTTGGTCTATTTTATATACATTGTTAGCATAGATATGTAATATACATATACATGCACAAATATATTTATCAAAAGAAAGGATAATATACATACTGTTTTATGCCTTGAGTCTCCCATCAAAATATATGCTCTACACATATTCATATCAGTATGCACAAATCTACCTCATTTTTAAAAATAGCTATGATTTTTAAAATTAATTTACTTACCTATTTATTGATAAATACCTATAACTACTGTTACACAGAAGGGTTCGTTGAATATCTTGTACATTTGAAATGTCATAAAGCATGCTAGTAACTTCTTTGGATCTTTGTGGATATATTCACAGGTAAAGGCAAGCATAGTTTTTTTTTTTCTTCTTATGTATCTAGGTTTTTATTATTTATGTTAGCCAAGTGAAATAAATTCAATATCTATTTCTAATCTCTAGAACAGTTTCTAAATATAAATCAGAATATTTTTGAGATTTTCTAAAATTCACACCCAAACCATTTTTCACTGGTTACTTATGGAGGGAAGGGGGTTCATGTGCTGGGGGGGTGGGGGGGGGGCTGGGTAGCTATTTCTAGTTCCTACTGTTTTCATTATATTTAATTTAAATTGTATTAATACACTGTTTTATACTGCCCAGGATTTTCTTTTATATCTTTTGTAGCCCAGCGAAAGGAAAATTTCAGTTTCTTTTTGTAAACCTACCAATGATTGTCTTCAGATTTCTAATTAAAATGAATAATGCGTGTGCATACTGAGTTAGTTTGTCTTCCAGTAATCTCTCTCCAAAATAGAACACTCTTATGCTTTAATTTGTCTCAAAAGCTTCCTTCTCAGTTTTTGTATATTAATCCGTAATTCTTGTACCAGATTATTTTATAAGCTTACGCTTTACAATAGTTCCCTCCACTCCTTATCTGTGGTTTTGCTTTCTGTGGTTTCAGTTACCTGTGGTCAACTGCAATGGAGAAGGGGATGATCATCTTTTAACCTATGGTCGGAAGGTCACGAGTAGTCCAACACTAGTCAGAGTGCCTAGTCATACATGTCACTGCATCTCATCACATAGACATTTTATCTTCTCACTTCATTGCAAGATGAGTGAGTGCAGTACAAGAGGGTCAGTAGATCAACAGCCACAATGGGAATCTTGAATATGGTATGCTGGAGGATATCGACGATAAGCAACACTTAATAAACATTGAAGACATGAAATATGTTCATGTTTTAATCATTTCCTAAGTGCTTGTAGAAAAGACAAAACTATTTGACTTGCAAATTTCTGCCTTTTTAGATGTCTAAACAGATTTTGCTGTCACACTTGAATATAGATTGGTTGATTTAAAACTAGATTTTAAAGGAATTTTTTCTCAGGATTTTTTTTTTACTTCCCACTTTACCACCACCATATTAGTCTGGGTCCTCCAGAGAAACAGAACCAGTAGGATATAGGTAATATAGATATAGATATATCCTACCACACTTGTATGGTGTGTGGGGGGGAGGGGCGGGGGGGTCAGCAAGCTGGGTAACCAGAAGAGTCAATTGTATGATTTTTGTCTGCATCTAATGGCTGAGAATTAAGAGAGCTGGTGGTATAGATTGCATTCTGAATCTGAGTCTAAAGGCAAAATAGCAATGTTCCAATTCAAAGACAGGCAGAAATTGTCTCTTACTCAGCTTTTTTTCTTCTATTCATGTTCTACGTGGATTGGATGAGGTCAACGCACATTAGGGAGAGCAATCTGCTTTACTTATTCTAATGATTGAATTGTTAATCTCACTGAGAAATTCCCCCAGAGACATACCCAGAATAGCCCTTTTGGAGACAAAAGCTTAATATGAGTTTGATATCCACTCTTTTTTTTTTTTTTTTTTTGAGATATTGTCATTGACATAAAAATAACACAGTATTCTATTATTTTCAGATGTACAATATAATGAGTTAACCATTCTATACATTAGAATTATATAAAATACTAATTGTATATTCTATACATTAGTGCTCATCACCATAAATAGACTTTTAATCCCTTTATCTATTTACCCATCCCCTTACCTACTTCCTCTCTGGCAATTGCCAGTTTGTTCTCTGTATCTGAGTCTATTTGGGGGAATATAACTCGACATAATAGAGGACATCTATGAAAAACCCACAGCTAACCTCATCCTTATTGGGGGAAAAACTGATACGGCTGCTTCCATATCTTGACTATTATAAATAATGCTACAATAAACATAAGAGTATATATATCTTTATAAATTGGTGTTTATTTTTTCTTTGGGTAAATGCCCAGTAGGGGAATTACTGGATTGTATATAACTCTGTTTTTAATTTCTTGAGGAGCCTCCATACTCTTTTCTACAGCAGCTACACCAGTTTGCATTCCCACCAACAGTGCATAAGTTTCTCATTTCTCCACATCTTCGCCAACACCTGTTTTTTCTTGTGTTGATTTTAGCCATTCTGACTGGTGTGAGCGAGGTGACATCTCATTGTAGTTTTGACTTGTCTTTCCCTGATGATGAATCCATGTTGAGTGTCTTGTCGTGTGTCTGTTAGACATCTGTATGCGTTTTTTGGGAAAATGTCTCTTCAGGCTTTCTACCCATATTTTTATTTCCATTCTCATGAGCTACCTTCTTTTTTATCACTTTTCTCATATTACCAAGCCATGGTCAAGTACAGGCTTATTTAAGTTTTCCTGTAGGGCAACTGGTGGATAATTTTTTGGCTATTGATTCAAATCTTGCTTCAACTCTGGAAAATGTTCTTCCTGGAAGTTTTTCCCTCCTCTCTTTCTCAGTCTCTTTTTTGGAGCTCCAATTAGGCTGTTAGGGTTATTCAGAATATATCTCCACAAACTTTAACTCTGTGCCCATTAACATTGTCTTCTTTTAGTCTAAATCCTAAGAATTTCTTCCAGCTCGTTATTTAGTCTATTTTCATACACCTTCTGTTATTCAGTTTTTCTACTACATTCTGCTATTTTAAAACTTTCATTTCTTCATATTACATTGTTTGATTTTTTTCGAGCAATGAGGTGTTTTTAGTTTGTGGGATCTTCTTATTCCTCTGAGGATTCTGTTTATATTAAAGTTTGCTGCTTTTTCAGTTCTTGGTATTTTTGATTGTCTTTCATGATACTGGTTATATTCAAATAAGCAGTGATTTTTGCTTACTGCATAATTTTCCTGAAACAAAACAAATCGCAAAATAGCAGAAGTGTTTCCTAAGCACTGTTTTCTGACAATAAATAGAAATTTTCCATATGAGGTAGAGGCTTTACTGACCAAACTGAATTGGGAAGCCAGTGCTTAGGGGCTGGCATTTGGACATGTGAAAAGATTAGTTTGTCTTTAAATAAATGGGAAACGTGAATGCATATGTCCTGTCCTTTGAAATAGGAAGCTAGGACTCGCTTTGCTGCTTTGCCCAACAATAATACCCATTCTGTAAATCCCTATGACAGATATTTAGGGTATTTTATAAATTATCATTGTGCCTTTATCTTGAGGCCAAGTGGGAGATCAACCAGCTATGATACCAAGATAATGGCACCACTTTCCCAAAGTCTGAAATTAATTGATTTGAAGACTGTCCCCTATTATACCCTGCTGTCTCTGATTGTGTGGTTGTTCAAGGTTTTGGTAGGAAGCCTTGCTTTCCAGGAGTGCTATGCTTTGCCTTTCTTGTATTACTGTTCTACAACCATAGTACTTTTCTCCACGAGTATGATTTCATGTGATTTCTTTCTTCATCAGTTTGATCCTAGATGCTTTGGATGCTACCAAGCATCCTCTCATGCCCATCACCTGATGAATTTGTTACACCATTTCAAGCTTTCTTGACTTCAGTGAGTGATTCTTGTTTTTATATTTCTGTATCCCATCAGTTAGATTTCAGAAAGAAAAAAAAAAAACCTGTTTGCTAAATCAAACACCCTAATCCATAGAAATTTTTTAAACTTTATATTTACCTGAGATATAGATATTTGAGGTGCTCATATTCCTCATCTTATGCCACACTATTCTAATAGTCATTGAAAGCACCCTTCTTACTGGTCTCTCCTGAGTTTTAATACATATTCCTCACAAACACATTTGCTTCAGTAGTCTGATGTGCAATGCTAGGGTTTTCAGATCTACTAACTGCTGTAGGATATTTTATATATGCACGAACACTATGATAGGATATTTACTTTTACTTTCTAACTATAAGTGATGCTGACATGAGCATCTTCATAATACCCCGTGCCCTAGAAATATAGTTTCTCTGGAAAATGTACCGAAGAGTGAGGATGTTGGGTGATATTATGCATTGTGAATTTTACCAACTATGGCAGAATTGTTCTTTAAAACATCTGCAATACGTTTTACTCAAACGAATAACGTGTAAAAATAGTTTTCCCATTCAGCCATTGGTAATATCTTCCTTAGTTTTTCCAGATAGTAGATATAAAGTAGTATCGCACCATTGTTTATATTTGATATTTTCTAATTCTTAGTCATATAGAGCATCTTTTTCTACATCTGTGATGCATTTTGTTGTCAACTTGTATAAACTGCCTAGTAATATCATTTATTTACTATCTTTAACCTGGATTTTTTTTCAAGTCCCTTCTAATGCTAATTTGAATTAATTCATTGCATGATTATTCTTAAAATAGCTAAAATTTTTTTCATGAAAGCATATATGGAAAATAGTCCATTGAGATAACATCTTTATTTTATACCTAATTCCCTTATATATTAAGTGTTCTGTCTGGAGTTTCTAATTCAATGTATTAGTCTATTTGACCATGTGTCTTCTCATGCTGCTTTGTTTTCATTAATGAGGTTTTGTGGACTATCTGAATTTAATAGAGCTATCCTGTATCTTGTTCTTATTTTTCAGAATTTTCCAGGCTATTTTGCTTCTTCAAATTTATAACTGATTTTAAGAATCAATTGGTGTAGGATTAGGAGGAAAAATTGGTGGATATGTTCATATTGGATCGTATTTATTTTATAGTTTACCAGAGAATAACACTAACATTTTTCTTTTGGATCTTCCCTTCCAAGAATATTATAGACTGTCCATTTGTCCAGGTGCATTTTAAGGATTATTTCAAAGTGTTCCTCATATTATAAAGGTTTTGCAATTTTTTTGTATTAAATTGTTTGGAGATTGTTTTTAAATTACTATAAATGGAAGCTTTACTTCCATTCTTCTAATGTGGAATGGTTTATACATATGAATGATACTTATTTTTGTATGTTAATTTTATATCCCATAACTTATTTTCTTATGGTCATTTTTTAGTTCATTTCTTAGGTTTTTCTAAGTATACTTGCTAATCTACAAGTAGAGAAATTGTATATGATCTTTTTCAACTTCTACACTAATTTCTTTTGCTAAGTAAAAGTTAGTATGTGTTTAGAACTGTGTTGCTTAATTTCTAAATATTTGAGGCTTTTCCAGTTATATTTCTGTTATTGACTTCTTACTTCATTATGGCCAGAGAACACTCTTTGCATGATTTCAGTTTTAAAAATGTGTGTGAATTGTCATATGGCCTGTTATATGGTCTGCCTTGGTGAATTTTCCAAATATACTTAAACATAACATGGATTCTCCATTTGTTAGAAGAATTCTGCATGTTTTTATAATAAAAATGTATTGAGTTCTATCATTTTTTTCTTTCTGTATCTATTGAAATATTCGTGGGTTTTTTTTTCATTCTATTAATATGTCAAACTATGCTGTTTCCTGACATTGTTAAATTCATCCAATATTTCTAGGATGAACCCTAATTTCCTTTTTAGCTAGCTAACCAACTATTTCTCATGCTTTAACACTAAAAAAAGTTTCCTTTGTTCTTAATTGAAAATAAAGTATTTACCTACATTACAGTTTCTAATGGAAAACTGTATTTAACAGCATAAATACTAGAAAAATTTTCATTTATACTTAAAAGCATACCTTAATTATAAATTTAAGTCCTTGGCAATTGGCAAATAGATTTATGTGCAAATAATTTATTGTACACTTCAGATTCAGAAAGACTGATTTCAGTTCATGTTCTAGTTTTTTTTAAAAATCCTATTACATGTTTTCTAACTCTCAAAACCTATTTGAAATTCATTTTGGATTGTGTTTTAGATGTATGACCTTTCTAATTTGTTTGGTTTTGTTTTTGTGGTTTGGTGTACGTGTTTCTGCATTAAGCTTGTGGCCATCTAGAGAAACAGAACTTCTGTTAAGTTATGGGTGTATAGACACAGGGAGTGTGAAGCGGGGGGGGGGGGGGGGGGGGGTACTCCTGCGTCTGGTTAAAACTTCTTTGTTTGTATAGTCCTGTGGGACCCATAAAATCAAGCCCATTGATGATCAGAACTAGGTGATTTGGGGTCATCCCTCAGGTGACATCTGTAAACTTTGGGGTGTTAGATGTGTTGATAAGCTCCTTCTGGGAAGATAATGGTGATTTGGTTTTATTGCTGGAAAGAGCTGGAGGGAGGGGAGAGGGTGGGGGAAGTGCACATTGGCTCCTTCCAGCTCAGGGAGGGATTGCAGTCAGGACCAAGTTGTATTCTAATTAGATGTCCCATCCTCTGGCATCATCTTGTAAAGTCACAAACCCCTTCCAGGGAAGGACTTGAAGATTAGGCATTTTTACCTGTTGCCTCTGCACTAGGCTCTGGAGAGACCCATTAGGAACCTCTTTTTCTTTGCTCTAGTCCCCTGGCACTTTTGCACTCAACTACCATTGGCTTTCAGAGCTAGGTATTTGGGGGCTCACCTTTTACATGGGAGTCTTAAAAGTTGTGGCGCTGCATGTGTGAGCTAAACCCTCAGTTCCCAAGGGAGAGGCTTGGAGTTGGGGGCTATCTCCTGTTTGTATGGAACTGTGCTGGGTTTGGGGTTTATAGTGAGAGTGTGTCTCAGCCTTTCCTACTCATTTTGATGTGGGCGATTTTCATTCATCCAGTGTCCAGGAGTCAGCAGCTAGTTTCTGAAATTCTCACCAGCAAATTACTCCATGTGTAGTTGTGCATTTGCTACAGGCTTGGGAGGAGGGAAGTCCAAGAGTTTCCTATGTCACCATCTTGGTCCCTCTCTCCAAATGTCAAGACAGACTTTGATTCTAACAACATGCCCTCGAGTAAAGACACTAATGCTTCCCATAGACACAGCCCATAAAAGGGCATGGTTAATATTAGATGGAACAAAAGTTGAATATAACACTGACTTGAGAATTCCTTTTTAGACACTTTAACAAAAAGTACAGTGGATTAATTAGGTCTTCAGGGAACCTCAGGACTTGTGTATGAATTCTTGGTCCTTTGTATTCGTGTTGCCCTGTTGTCTTTTTAAAGTCATCATCCCGTTGCAGAACTCTGAGATCAAATCCCAAACCCATATTTCTCAAAAGTGCTTCCTTAGCTTAACAATGGCACTTCTGTTACTTCTTGGCCTTTTGACACATTACTAGATTTTTTTTTTTTTTTTGGTAATGGTTCAACATGTTTTTATCTAAAATATTTACATGTCAAAAGGGAATTCTGATTCTTTTAACAGTCCAGTGTGACTGATGAGACATATCAATGATACTAAACATTGAGGTAAATGGATGGTATGGATATTATGCAGGCAGAATATCCATTCATTCCTTCTAAAGTCAGATTCTGTGCGTACTGGATGGGATCTTAATTCTTTTTTTATGTTTTATTACTTTTTTATTTTTTTAAATATGCAATTTATTGTCACATTGGTTTCCATACAACACCCAGTGCTCATCCCAACAGGTGCCCTCCTCAATGCCCATCACCCACTTTGCCCTCCCTCCTACCCTCCCCCCTCCCCCATCAACCCTCAGTTTATTCTCAGTTTTTAAGAATCTCTTATGGTTTGGCTCCCTCCCTCTCTTTTTTTTTTTTCCCTTCCCCTCCCCCATGGTCTTCTGTTAAGTTTCTCAGGATCCACATAAGAGTGAAAACATATGGTATCTGTCTTTCTCTGTATGATTTATTTCACTTAGGTATCTTAATTCTATCTGAATCCATATCCTTTATAGACATGAAATAAATATCAAAATAGTACCTGATAATTTCACATCAAATTAGTTATCTTAAATCATTAAAGTTATAATTTGATTCACTATATCTGTGTTGTCCTAAAAGATCATGATTATGTGACTTTTTATTCTTTCATAGTCACATAGTTAAAAAGTGGCTCATATTAATAGTCATTTACAGTTTCAGGCTCAAATGTGACCCCATTTTTAATCATTGACCCTATTTACATGAGTATTTGGGTGTGTTAGCAATAGGATTCCTTTATTAAACATGTTTATGGACTATTTTCATTTCAGAGAATCTTTCAGAATTCTCTGTCAGGTTAATTTAGTATTTATGATATGTTTTTTTTTTTTTAACTTCAAGTATCTAGTAATTAAGCTTCTTAGACCTCTGCATTACAGATAGTATTGCTTTTGGGGCGCCTGGGTGGCTCAGTCACGTAGACGTCTGACTTTGGCTCAGGTCATGATCTCAGGGTTCGTGTGTTAGAGCCCCACATTAGACTTTGCTGACAGCTCAGAGCCTGGAGCCTGCTTCAGATTCTGTATGTCTCTCTCTTTCCATCCCTCACCCGCTCACGTTCTGTCTCTCAAAATAAATGTTTAAAGAAAAAGATAGTATTGCTTTTTAATCCAGACCCTGGAGATGGTCTGATAGTAGAGAATTAATTTGAATTAATAAATCTCAAGATGTTAAATATTTACACAAACATCTTTTGATTTTTCTGACTTAATTCATTTTGAAAGGTTTTTTTTTTTTTTAATATTTATTTTTGAAAGAAAGAAAGCATAGGCCTGGGAGGGGCAGAGAGAGAGAATCCCAAGCAGTCTCCACACTGTCAGCATGGAGACCAAAGTGGGACTCAATCTCAAGAAATGTGAGATCATGACCTGAGCTTCTGAAATCAAGAGTCAGAGGCTTAACCAACTGAGTCACCCAGGCATCCCTGACCTAATGCATTTTAAATGCAGTCTCTGTTTCCATTTCCTTTCCATCTTCTGTATCCCATTTTTATTTATTGCTCTAGCATTTAACCCATGTGTTCTCACTTAAATATTAGCATCATTACAACTCAAACTTGCTGTTTGACAACTTCTATGGACTTGGTATCACAATTGTCCATAATCGTTACTTTTAAACTTCACTATCCTTGTTATTATTAAGATATATACTCATATGGCATATTTTTAGAATCATGTATTTCTTTGATCAGCATGTTTTTTAATGATCCATCCATCTTAAATATATGCAAATGCAGAAAATAGATTATAAATTATTATATAGTGATAATTTATTTAAAAAATTTTAATGTTTATTTTTGAAAGAAAGAGACAGGGCACAAGTGGGGGTGAGGGCAGAAAGAGAGAGAGAGAGAGAGACAGACACAGAATCTGAAAACAGATCCAGGCTCTGAGCTGTCAGCACAGAGCCCGAGGTGGGGCTTAAACCCATGAGCCATGAGATCATGACCTGAGCCAAAGTCGGACACTTAAACAACTGACCACCCAAGGTCCCATATGCTGATAGTTTATAATAATTTTGATCAGAATAGATTGTTTACTAAAATAAAAGCAACTGTTTATCTCTCAATAGTTTACTATCTGACAAGCACAGACTCTAAGGATAGATCATCAAACGATTTTAGAAATCTAAGCAATGTCCTAAATAATTCAGGAGACAGAAGCTAGCATTTTTACTCAGGATCTTAGATATCCTTACAACAGTTTTTCTATGTTTTAGTTGGTATTGTGTGTTTATAGATGTGTATTTGAAATGATGAAATCAGCTGTGAAAATAAGCAATGTGTATCATTGAGAATCTCTCCTGCTTGTTTTTATTTTCCCCCAAAAGAGTTAAACTTCATTTTACATCAAACTCTTGCAATCCAGGTATCTTAATCATTCATCTTTGGACAAATAAAATTGACTCATAAAATGACAGAACAGTTTGTTTCACAGTGAGCAGATGTGGGCATACATTACATGGTATCCCATCTGTGACCATCGTCTATCTCCGTGTCCCATAAGACATAATTCTCCTAAAGAATTATTCATCATTTAAACATTCTGAATCAGGAATCCAGGTCTGAGCTATCAGATCACTCTCTTGGAACACAATGCCTAGGGCTCCCTTGAAGGCCCTGTGGTGTAACATGGAAAGAGCAGTGAGTGCTTCTTGCTGGATGTACTGGGTTCAATGGGCCACCATGGACCTCTCACAAGTATGCAGAAATAAGTTTATATATAATTAAGGTAAACACTGTCAGATGGAAATTTGAGAAGAACGTCGTAAAATAAAATACAGAGTAAAACTAGAAGTAAGAATAAAAGGTTAACAAGAGGGAAATGTAATGTCACACCAAGAGCAAAGGGGAAAAAAATACACGAGTTTACGAACACCTGCAAAACATTATGTCATGAGTGGGCTAGTCACCTGCTCAGAAAAATGATCTGTGGTGTTCAAAAAGAATAGTGCTGAAGGATGATCAAATGAATAGTATGAAAAGTATTAAAATATTTTAAAAATCCAATACTTGTGTCATTGATTGTTTTAAGTTTATTTATTTTGGGAGAGGAAGGGAGAGCAAGAATCTGGAGCAGGCTCCCTGCCCAGTGCAGAGCCCGATGCGGGGCTTGATTTCCCAAACCTGAGATTATGACCTGAGTGAATATCAAGAGTCAGACGTTTAACCAACCAAGCCACTCAGGTGCCCCTGATACTTGTTTCATTTAAATGAGTCTTCATGGTTACTGGAAAAAAAAAAAAAACTAGTATTTAAAAATGTCACTTTTGCTATTGTACAGACACCTCTATGATGGCCTCACACGATCCCAACCTCCGGGTATCTGCTGAGTATGTAATTCCTTCCCATTGACTAACTTGTTTCTCACCAGCAGAAGAGTGTTGAAAAAAGAATGCAAAGCAGAGTTAGAATTCAACTTATCCCTGGCAGAATAGCTATAAAATGATCTGACCTCTTTAGAAGAGATAAATTCCTATTTGTATAATATGTGTATTACTTCTCTATTGTTGCATTAAAAATTACCTTAAAATTTAGTGTCTTAAAGCATCGCACATTTGTTATGTTTCTGTGGATCAAAATTCCATGCACAACTTAGGTGGATTTCTCACTATATAGCGAATATTCTCTCATGAGGCTATCACTGAGGCTAAAGGCTCATCTGAGGCCCACCTGAGGAAGGATGTGTCTCCAACCACACAAGATTGGA
This sequence comes from Prionailurus viverrinus, assembly GCF_022837055.1. Taxonomy (NCBI): domain Eukaryota; kingdom Metazoa; phylum Chordata; class Mammalia; order Carnivora; family Felidae; genus Prionailurus; species Prionailurus viverrinus. The sequence continues at coordinate 24,645,549 of NC_062564.1, forward strand.
AATGCAATTTAATTTTTCCAGGTTTATTTCACTGTGCATAACCTCACTTATGCACTGTCTGTATTTGGAGACTGTTTTCAGTTTCTTGACGCCTAGTCTTTTCCAACATGCCAGCTTACTTCACCAAAGCCAAAGAAAGCGAGAAGGAGAACAAGAAAGAAACAGTCTACCAGAAAACGTAATCTTTTGTGACCTCATCGTAGAAACGACATCTCTTCAACGTTATCATATTCTACTGACCAGAGGCAAGTTACTCAATGGAAAGGAATTACATAAGGCAGGGAATACAAAGAGTTGGGGTCAAGTGAAGCCATCCTGGAGGCTTCCTGCAATAATACCAAAAGTCCTATTTATAGGTAACCAAGGACTGTTTGTTCAGTATTGTGTTTCTCTATTTCTTGCCTCCTTTGTTTTCCTCCTGACTTTCTTTTGCCCAAGCCTCTGTTCGTTTCTAGTTTACCTTAATTTGGGGGGCACTGGAAGGTAAAATTCAAATCAGTCCATGGTTAGCCCTGGTAGAATGCCTCAGGATAAAGTTGAGTTTTACTTACATAAGAGAAAACTTGTTAAGGGCAAGAATTATGACTTCCATATATCTTTCTGTCCTATTCGGTAATTTATAGTAATGTCTGTAGTTAGCATTATGCAGCTCATCGAATGGCCCGAGATTTGGATATTACAAGTTGGTTTGATTTTTCTTTTTAATCCCTTTTCCCCCACAAATGCATTAGAAATAATTAGAATCAAATGTAATGTTACGTTATGGTGATATGTTTTTATTTTAATTCTTAGAGTGGTAAGAGTAGCAAAGAAGTTGTCATTTTGTATCGGGGAATTTAATTATAGATTCAGTCTCATTTTATCCTCAAATTTAGAGAATATTGGTACTGAACCATGCAAGGACTTACTGATGCCTGATCTGCCTTCCTCTGCAAGATAACTGTGTTGTTGAATTTTTTTGACAATATCATTTCCTCCTAAAGCTACAGAATTATGCCATGGTAACTTTTTAAATACAGTGATTTAAATTCTTAATATGCAAACTAAAACACCTTATTATGCTGTAGAGAGGACTCAGGGTTCTGCAGACTTGTATCACAGCTGGCATAAGACAAGTAAGTATCTCAAGAGTAAAATGAATATAAATTATTTCTTTATCCAACACCAGTCCATGAGCTCCCAAGAAAGCTGTTGTATCAGATGTTTTCAGGGTTACCAAATGTCTCATTGTGCCTCCATTTGTGTCCTCTTTCTGTTCAAGTTCTTTTATGCCTTATCTTTTTTAATCTTAAAATATTAAAGTTCTGTAAAAGAGTTAACCTATTGATTTAAATATACTAATATTATGCATTTGTATCAAAAGATTCCTGGAGAACAGATATAGGTAGATATATAGATAGGTAGGTAGATATAGAGATATGTAGCTCTATAAGATATATATCTATAGATAAATAGTAAGATATATCTTACATCTTCCATATCT